>NW_028240859.1:1200000-1800000 GCF_964263255.1 Lissotriton vulgaris
ATGGCCAATTTACTCACTCTGAGTTCTCAAAAAGGGTTTCTTCACCCCGGGAAGTTAATTAAATACCATTTGGAGGCATTTAATGTTAGAGCAAAAACGGCTGATTTTCGACAAAAGAGATAACACCCCCCCATTACGTTATGCTTCAGAAATGTGGAAAATGGTCCGTTTTCAAATGTTTTATTTTTGAACGTCAGTTCACATTTGTAGGTGGATCATCAGTGTTAGAGCTAAAATTAGCATGTTTAAAGTGATTTTCATGCTTCCAGGGGCCCAAAACACAAGATTTATGGAATGGTTAAAAGTGCATGAAAATGGCCAATTTACTCACTCTGAGTTCTCAAAAAGGGTTTCTTCACCCCGGGAAGTTAATTAAATACCATTTGGAGGCATTTAATGTTAGAGCAAAAACGGCTGATTTTCGACAAAAGAGATAACACCCCCCCATTACGTCATGCTTCAGAAATGTGGAAAATGGTCCGTTTTCAAATGTTTTATTTTTGAACGTCAGTTCACATTTGTAGGTGGATCATCTGTGTTAGAGCTAAAATTAGCATGTTTAAAGTGATTTTCATGCTTCCAGGGGCTCAGGAAGTGAAATAAATACCATTTGGAGGCATTTAATGTTCGAGCAAAAATGGCTGATTTTCCACAAAAGAGATAACACCCCCCCATTACGTCATGCTTCAGAAATGTGGAAAATGGTCCGTTTTCAAATGTTTTATTTTTGAACGTCAGTTCACATTTGTAGGTGGATCATCAGTGTTAGAGCTAAAATTAGCATGTTTAAAGTGATTTTCATGCTTCCAGGGGCTCGGGAAGTAAAATAAATACCATTTGGAGGCATTTAATGTTCGAGCAAAAATGGCTGATTTTCGACAAAAGAGATAACACCCCCCCATTACGTCATGCTTCAGAAATGTAGAAAATGGTCCGTTTTCAAATGTTTTATTTTTGAACGTCAGTTCACTTTTGTAGGTGGATCATCTGTGTTAGAGCTAAAATTAGCATGTTTAAAGTGATTTTCATGCTTCCAGGGGCTCGGGAAGTGAAATAAATACCATTTGGAGGCATTTAATGTTCGAGCAAAAACGGCTGATTTTCCACAAAAGAGATAACACCCCCCCATTACGTCATGCTTCAGAAATGTGGAAAATGGTCCGTTTTCAAATGTTTTATTTTTGAACGTCAGTTCACATTTGTAGGTGGATCATCAGTGTTAGAGCTAAAATTAGCATGTTTAAAGTGATTTTCATGCTTCCAGGGGCTCGGGAAGTGAAATAAATACCATTTGGAGGCATTTAATGTTCGAGCAAAAACGGCTGATTTTCGACAAAAGAGATAACACCCCCCCATTACGTCATGCTTCAGAAATGTGGAAAATGGTCCGTTTTCAAATGTTTCATTTTTGAACGTCAGTTCACATTTGTAGGTGGATCATCAGTGTTAGAGCTAAAATTAGCATGTTTAAAGTGATTTTCATGCTTCCAGGGGCTCGGGAAGTTAATTAAATACCATTTGGAGGCATTTAATGTTGAAGCAAAAACAGCTGATTTTCGACAAAAGAGATAACACCCCCCATTACGTCATGCTTCAGAAATGTGGAAAATGGTCCGTTTTCAAATGTTTTATTTTTGAACGTCAGTTCACATTTGTAGGTGGATCATCAGTGTTAGAGCTAAAATTAGCATGTTTAAAGTGATTTTCATGCTTCCAGGGGCTCGGGAAGTGAAATAAATACCATTTGGAGGCATTTAATGTTCGAGCAAAAACGGCTGATTTTCGACAAAAAAGATAACACCCCCCCATTACGTCATGCTTCAGAAATGTGGAAAATGGTCAGTTTTCAAATGTTTTATTTTTGAACGTCAGTTCACATTTGTAGGTGGATCATCAGTGTTAGAGCTAAAATTAGCATGTTTAAAGTGATTTTCATGCTTCCAGGGGCTCGGGAAGTGAAATAAATACCATTTGGAGGCATTTAATGTTCGAGCAAAAACGGCTGATTTTCCACAAAAGAGATAACACCCCCCCATTACATCATGCTTCAGAAATGTGGAAAATGGTCCGTTTTCAAATGTTTTATTTTTGAACGTCAGTTCACATTTGTAGGTGGATCATCAGTGTTAGAGCTAAAATTAGCATGTTTAAAGTGATTTTCATGCTTCCAGGGGCTCGGGAAGTTAATTAAATACCATTTGGAGGCATTTAATGTTCGAGCAAAAACGGCTGATTTTCGACAAAACAGATAACACCCCCCCATTACGTCATGCTTCAGAAATGTGGAAAATGGTCCGTTTTCAAATGTTTTATTTTTGAACGTCAGTTCACATTTGTAGGTGGATCATCAGTGTTAGAGCTAAAATTAGCATGTTTAAAGTGATTTTCATGCTTCCAGGGGCTCGGGAAGTGAAATAAATACCATTTGGAGGCATTTAATGTTCGAGCAAAAACGGCTGATTTTCCACAAAAGAGATAACACCCCCCCATTACGTCATGCTTCAGAAATGTGGAAAATGGTCCGTTTTCAAATGTTTTATTTTTGAACGTCAGTTCACATTTGTAGGTGGATCATCAGTGTTAGAGCTAAAATTAGCATGTTTAAAGTGATTTTCATGCTTCCAGGGGCTCGGGAAGTGAAATAAATACCATTTGGAGGCATTTAATGTTCGAGCAAAAACGGCTGATTTTCCACAAAAGAGATAACACCCCCCCATTACGTCATGCTTCAGAAATGTGGAAAATGGTCCGTTTTCAAATGTTTTATTTTTGAACGTCAGTTCACATTTGTAGGTGGATCATCAGTGTTAGAGCTAAAATTAGCATGTTTAAAGTGATTTTCATGCTTCCAGGGGCTCGGGAAGTGAAATAAATACCATTTGGAGGCATTTAATGTTCGAGCAAAAACGGCTGATTTTCGACAAAAGAGATAACACCCCCCCATTACGTCATGCTTCAGAAATGTGGAAAATGGTCCGTTTTCAAATGTTTCATTTTTGAACGTCAGTTCACATTTGTAGGTGGATCATCAGTGTTAGAGCTAAAATTAGCATGTTTAAAGTGATTTTCATGCGTCCAGGGGCTCGGGAAGTTAATTAAATACCATTTGGAGGCATTTAATGTTAGAGCAAAAACAGCTGATTTTCGACAAAAGAGATAACACCCCCCCATTACGTCATGCTTCAGAAATGTGGAAAATGGTCCGTTTTCAAATGTTTTATTTTTGAACGTCAGTTCACATTTGTAGGTGGATCATCAGTGTTAGAGCTAAAATTAGCATGTTTAAAGTGATTTTCATGCTTCCAGGGGCTCGGGAAGTGAAATAAATACCATTTGGAGGCATTTAATGTTCGAGCAAAAACGGCTGATTTTCCACAAAAGAGATAACACCCCCCCATTACGTCATGCTTCAGAAATGTGGAAAATGGTCCGTTTTCAAATGTTTTATTTTTGAACGTCAGTTCACATTTGTAGGTGGATCATCAGTGTTAGAGCTAAAATTAGCACGTTTAAAGTGATTTTCATGCTTCCAGGGGCTCGGGAAGTTAATTAAATACCATTTGGAGGCATTTAATGTTCGAGCAAAAACGGCTGATTTTCGACAAAAGAGATAACACCCCCCCATTACGTCATGCTTCAGAAATGTGGAAAATGGTCCGTTTTCAAATGTTTTATTTTTGAACGTCAGTTCACATTTGTAGGTGGATCATCAGTGTTAGAGCTAAAATTAGCATGTTTAAAGTGATTTTCATGCTTCCAGGGGCTCGGGAAGTGAAATAAATACCATTTGGAGGCATTTAATGTTCGAGCAAAAACGGCTGATTTTCCACAAAAGAGATAACACCCCCCCATTACGTCATGCTTCAGAAATGTGGAAAATGGTCCGTTTTCAAATGTTTTATTTTTGAACGTCAGTTCACATTTGTAGGTGGATCATCAGTGTTAGAGCTAAAATTAGCATGTTTAAAGTGATTTTCATGCTTCCAGGGGCTCGGGAAGTTAATTAAATACCATTTGGAGGCATTTAATGTTCGAGCAAAAACGGCTGATTTTCGACAAAAGAGATAACACCCCCCCATTACGTCATGCTTCAGAAATGCGGAAAATAGTCCGTTTTCAAATGTTTTATTTTTGAACGTCAGTTCACATTTGTAGGTGGATCATCAGTGTTAGAGCTAAAATTAGCATGTTTAAAGTGATTTTCATGCTTCCAGGGGCCCAAAACACAAGATTTATGGAATGGTTAAAAGTGCATGAAAATGGCCAATTTACTCACTCTGAGTTCTCAAAAAGGGTTTCTTCACCCCGGGAAGTTAATTAAATACCATTTGGAGGCATTTAATGTTAGAGCAAAAACGGCTGATTTTCGACAAAAGAGATAACACCCCCCCATTACGTCATGCTTCAGAAATGTGGAAAATGGTCCGTTTTCGAATGTTTTATTTTTGAACGTCAGTTCACATTTGTAGGTGGATCATCAGTGTTAGAGCTAAAATTAGCATGTTTAAAGTGATTTTCATGCTTCCAGGGGCCCAAAACACAAGATTTATGGAATGGTTAAAAGTGCATGAAAATGGCCAATTTACTCACTCTGAGTTCTCAAAAAGGGTTTCTTCACCCCGGGAAGTTAATTAAATACCATTTGGAGGCATTTAATGTTAGAGCAAAAACGGCTGATTTTCGACAAAAGAGATAACACCCCCCCATTACGTCATGCTTCAGAAATGTGGAAAATGGTCCGTTTTCAAATGTTTTATTTTTGAACGTCAGTTCACATTTGTAGGTGGATCATCTGTGTTAGAGCTAAAATTAGCATGTTTAAAGTGATTTTCATGCTTCCAGGGGCTCGGGAAGTGAAATAAATACCATTTGGAGGCATTTAATGTTCGAGCAAAAACGGCTGATTTTCCACAAAAGAGATAACACCCCCCCATTACTTCATGCTTCAGAAATGTGGAAAATGGTCCGTTTTCAAATGTTTTATTTTTGAACGTCAGTTCACATTTGTAGGTGGATCATCAGTGTTAGAGCTAAAATTAGCATGTTTAAAGTGATTTTCATGCTTCCAGGGGCTCGGGAAGTGAAATAAATACCATTTGGAGGCATTTAATGTTCGAGCAAAAACGGCTGATTTTCGACAAAAGAGATAACACCCCCCCATTACGTCATGCTTCAGAAATGTGGAAAATGGTCCGTTTTCAAATGTTTTATTTTTGAACGTCAGTTCACATTTGTAGGTGGATCATCAGTGTTAGAGCTAAAATTAGCATGTTTAAAGTGATTTTCATGCTTCCAGGGGCCCAAAACACAAGATTTATGGAATGGTTAAAAGTGCATGAAAATGGCCAATTTACTCACTCTGAGTTCTCAAAAAGGGTTTCTTCACCCCGGGAAGTTAATTAAATACCATTTGGAGGCATTTAATGTTAGAGCAAAAACGGCTGATTTTCGACAAAAGAGATAACACCCCCCCATTACGTTATGCTTCAGAAATGTGGAAAATGGTCCATTTTCAAATGTTTTATTTTTGAACGTCAGTTCACATTTGTAGGTGGATCATCAGTGTTAGAGCTAAAATTAGCATGTTTAAAGTGATTTTCATGCTTCCAGGGGCCCAAAACACAAGATTTATGGAATGGTTAAAAGTGCATGAAAATGGCCAATTTACTCACTCTGAGTTCTCAAAAAGGGTTTCTTCACCCCGGGAAGTTAATTAAATACCATTTGGAGGCATTTAATGTTAGAGCAAAAACGGCTGATTTTCGACAAAAGAGATAACACCCCCCCATTACGTCATGCTTCAGAAATGTGGAAAATGGTCCGTTTTCAAATGTTTTATTTTTGAACGTCAGTTCACATTTGTAGGTGGATCATCTGTGTTAGAGCTAAAATTAGCATGTTTAAAGTGATTTTCATGCTTCCAGGGGCTCGGGAAGTGAAATAAATACCATTTGGAGGCATTTAATGTTCGAGCAAAAATGGCTGATTTTCCACAAAAGAGATAACACCCCCCCATTACGTCATGCTTCAGAAATGTGGAAAATGGTCCGTTTTCAAATGTTTTATTTTTGAACGTCAGTTCACATTTGTAGGTGGATCATCAGTGTTAGAGCTAAAATTAGCATGTTTAAAGTGATTTTCATGCTTCCAGGGGCTCGGGAAGTAAAATAAATACCATTTGGAGGCATTTAATGTTCGAGCAAAAATGGCTGATTTTCGACAAAAGAGATAACACCCCCCCATTACGTCATGCTTCAGAAATGTAGAAAATGGTCCGTTTTCAAATGTTTTATTTTTGAACGTCAGTTCACATTTGTAGGTGGATCATCTGTGTTAGAGCTAAAATTAGCATGTTTAAAGTGATTTTCATGCTTCCAGGGGCTCGGGAAGTGAAATAAATACCATTTGGAGGCATTTAATGTTCGAGCAAAAACGGCTGATTTTCCACAAAAGAGATAACACCCCCCCATTACGTCATGCTTCAGAAATGTGGAAAATGGTCCGTTTTCAAATGTTTTATTTTTGAACGTCAGTTCACATTTGTAGGTGGATCATCAGTTTAGAGCTAAAATTAGCATGTTTAAAGTGATTTTCATGCTTCCAGGGGCTCGGGAAGTGAAATAAATACCATTTGGAGGCATTTAATGTTCGAGCAAAAACGGCTGATTTTCGACAAAAGAGATAACACCCCCCCATTACGTCATGCTTCAGAAATGTGGAAAATGGTCCGTTTTCAAATGTTTTATTTTTGAACGTCAGTTCACATTTGTAGGTGGATCATCAGTGTTAGAGCTAAAATTAGCATGTTTAAAGTGATTTTCATGCTTCCAGGGGCCCAAAACACAAGATTTATGGAATGGTTAAAAGTGCATGAAAATGGCCAATTTACTCACTCTGAGTTCTCAAAAAGGGTTTCTTCACCCCGGGAAGTTAATTAAATACCATTTGGAGGCATTTAATGTTAGAGCAAAAACGGCTGATTTTCGACAAAAGAGATAACACCCCCCCATTACGTCATGCTTCAGAAATGTGGAAAATGGTCCGTTTTCAAATGTTTTATTTTTGAACGTCAGTTCACATTTGTAGGTGGATCATCTGTGTTAGAGCTAAAATTAGCATGTTTAAAGTGATTTTCATGCTTCCAGGGGCTCGGGAAGTGAAATAAATACCATTTGGAGGCATTTAATGTTCGAGCAAAAATGGCTGATTTTCCACAAAAGAGATAACACCCCCCCATTACGTCATGCTTCAGAAATGTGGAAAATGGTCAGTTTTCAAATGTTTTATTTTTGAACGTCAGTTCACATTTGTAGGTGGATCATCAGTGTTAGAGCTAAAATTAGCATGTTTAAAGTGATTTTCATGCTTCCAGGGGCTCGGGAAGTAAAATAAATACCATTTGGAGGCATTTAATGTTCGAGCAAAAATGGCTGATTTTCGACAAAAGAGATAACACCCCCCCATTACGTCATGCTTCAGAAATGTGGAAAATGGTCCGTTTTCAAATGTTTTATTTTTGAACGTCAGTTCACATTTGTAGGTGGATCATCAGTGTTAGAGCTAAAATTAGCATGTTTAAAGTGATTTTCATGCTTCCAGGGGCCCAAAACACAAGATTTATGGAATGGTTAAAAGTGCATGAAAATGGCCAATTTACTCACTCTGAGTTCTCAAAAAGGGTTTCTTCACCCCGGGAAGTTAATTAAATACCATTTGGAGGCATTTAATGTTAGAGCAAAAACGGCTGATTTTCGACAAAAGAGATAACACCCCCCCATTACGTCATGCTTCAGAAATGTGGAAAATGGTCCGTTTTCAAATGTTTTATTTTTGAACGTCAGTTCACATTTGTAGGTGGATCATCAGTGTTAGAGCTAAAATTAGCATGTTTAAAGTGATTTTCATGCTTCCAGGGGCCCAAAACACAAGATTTATGGAATGGTTAAAAGTGCATGAAAATGGCCAATTTACTCACTCTGAGTTCTCAAAAAGGGTTTCTTCACCCCGGGAAGTTAATTAAATACCATTTGGAGGCATTTAATGTTCGAGCAAAAACGGCTGATTTTCGACAAAAGAGATAACACCCCCCCATTACGTCATGCTTCAGAAATGTGGAAAATGGTCCGTTTTCAAATGTTTTATTTTTGAACGTCAGTTCACATTTGTAGGTGGATCATCAGTGTTAGAGCTAAAATTAGCATGTTTAAAGTGATTTTCATGCTTCCAGGGGCCCAAAACACAAGATTTATGGAATGGTTAAAAGTGCATGAAAATGGCCAATTTACTCACTCTGAGTTCTCAAAAAGGGTTTCTTCACCCCGGGAAGTTAATTAAATACCATTTGGAGGCATTTAATGTTAGAGCAAAAACGGCTGATTTTCGACAAAAGAGATAACACCCCCCATTACGTCATGCTTCAGAAATGTGGAAAATGGTCCGTTTTCAAATGTTTTATTTTTGAACGTCAGTTCACATTTGTAGGTGGATCATCAGTGTTAGAGCTAAAATTAGCATGTTTAAAGTGATTTTCATGCTTCCAGGGGCTCGGGAAGTGAAATAAATACCATTTGGAGGCATTTAATGTTCGAGCAAAAACGGCTGATTTTCCACAAAAGAGATAACACCCCCCCATTACGTCATGCTTCAGAAATGTGGAAAATGGTCCGTTTTCAAATGTTTTATTTTTGAACGTCAGTTCACATTTGTAGGTGGATCATCAGTGTTAGAGCTAAAATTAGCATGTTTAAAGTGATTTTCATGCTTCCAGGGGCTCGGGAAGTGAAATAAATACCATTTGGAGGCATTTAATGTTCGAGCAAAAACGGCTGATTTTCGACAAAAGAGATAACACCCCCCCCATTACGTCATGCTTCAGAAATGTGGAAAATGGTCCGTTTTCAAATGTTTTATTTTTGAACGTCAGTTGACATTTGTAGGTGGATCATCAGTGTTAGAGCTAAAATTAGCATGTTTAAGTGATTTTCATGCTTCCAGGGGCCCAAAACACAAGATTTATGGAATGGTTAAAAGTGCATGAAAATGGCCAATTTACTCACTCTGAGTTCTCAAAAAGGGTTTCTTCACCCCGGGAAGTTAATTAAATACCATTTGGAGGCATTTAATGTTAGAGCAAAAACGGCTGATTTTCGACAAAAGAGATAACACCCCCCCATTACGTCATGCTTCAGAAATGTGGAAAATGGTCCGTTTTCAAATGTTTTATTTTTGAACGTCAGTTCACATTTGTAGGTGGATCATCAGTGTTAGAGCTAAAATTAGCATGTTTAAAGTGATTTTCATGCTTCCAGGGGCCCAAAACACAAGATTTATGGAATGGTTAAAAGTGCATGAAAATGGCCAATTTACTCACTCTGAGTTCTCAAAAAGGGTTTCTTCACCCCGGGAAGTTAATTAAATACCATTTGGAGGCATTTAATGTTAGAGCAAAAACGGCTGATTTTCGACAAAAGAGATAACACCCCCCCATTACGTTATGCTTCAGAAATGTGGAAAATGGTCCGTTTTCAAATGTTTTATTTTTGAACGTCAGTTCACATTTGTAGGTGGATCATCAGTGTTAGAGCTAAAATTAGCATGTTTAAAGTGATTTTCATGCTTCCAGGGGCCCAAAACACAAGATTTATGGAATGGTTAAAAGTGCATGAAAATGGCCAATTTACTCACTCTGAGTTCTCAAAAAGGGTTTCTTCACCCCGGGAAGTTAATTAAATACCATTTGGAGGCATTTAATGTTAGAGCAAAAACGGCTGATTTTCGACAAAAGAGATAACACCCCCCCATTACGTCATGCTTCAGAAATGTGGAAAATGGTCCGTTTTCAAATGTTTTATTTTTGAACGTCAGTTCACATTTGTAGGTGGATCATCTGTGTTAGAGCTAAAATTAGCATGTTTAAAGTGATTTTCATGCTTCCAGGGGCTCGGGAAGTGAAATAAATACCATTTGGAGGCATTTAATGTTCGAGCAAAAATGGCTGATTTTCCACAAAAGAGATAACACCCCCCCATTACGTCATGCTTCAGAAATGTGGAAAATGGTCCGTTTTCAAATGTTTTATTTTTGAACGTCAGTTCACATTTGTAGGTGGATCATCAGTGTTAGAGCTAAAATTAGCATGTTTAAAGTGATTTTCATGCTTCCAGGGGCTCGGGAAGTAAAATAAATACCATTTGGAGGCATTTAATGTTCGAGCAAAAATGGCTGATTTTCGACAAAAGAGATAACACCCCCCCATTACGTCATGCTTCCGAAATGTAGAAAATGGTCCGTTTTCAAATGTTTTATTTTTGAACGTCAGTTCACATTTGTAGGTGGATCATCTGTGTTAGAGCTAAAATTAGCATGTTTAAAGTGATTTTCATGCTTCCAGGGGCTCGGGAAGTGAAATAAATACCATTTGGAGGCATTTAATGTTCGAGCAAAAACGGCTGATTTTCCACAAAAGAGATAACACCCCCCCCATTACGTCATGCTTCAGAAATGTGGAAAATGGTCCGTTTTCAAATGTTTTATTTTTGAACGTCAGTTCACATTTGTAGGTGGATCATCAGTGTTAGAGCTAAAATTAGCATGTTTAAAGTGATTTTCATGCTTCCAGGGGCTCGGGAAGTGAAATAAATACCATTTGGAGGCATTTAATGTTCGAGCAAAAACGGCTGATTTTCGACAAAAGAGATAACACCCCCCCATTACGTCATGCTTCAGAAATGTGGAAAATGGTCCGTTTTCAAATGTTTTATTTTTGAACGTCAGTTCACATTTGTAGGTGGATCATCAGTGTTAGAGCTAAAATTAGCATGTTTAAAGTGATTTTCATGCTTCCAGGGGCCCAAAACACAAGATTTATGGAATGGTTAAAAGTGCATGAAAATGGCCAATTTACTCACTCTGAGTTCTCAAAAAGGGTTTCTTCACCCCGGGAAGTTAATTAAATACCATTTGGAGGCATTTAATGTTAGAGCAAAAACGGCTGATTTTCGACAAAAGAGATAACACCCCCCCATTACGTCATGCTTCAGAAATGTGGAAAATGGTCCGTTTTCAAATGTTTTATTTTTGAACGTCAGTTCACATTTGTAGGTGGATCATCTGTGTTAGAGCTAAAATTAGCATGTTTAAAGTGATTTTCATGCTTCCAGGGGCTCGGGAAGTGAAATAAATACCATTTGGAGGCATTTAATGTTCGAGCAAAAATGGCTGATTTTCCACAAAAGAGATAACACCCCCCCATTACGTCATGCTTCAGAAATGTGGAAAATGGTCAGTTTTCAAATGTTTTATTTTTGAACGTCAGTTCACATTTGTAGGTGGATCATCAGTGTTAGAGCTAAAATTAGCATGTTTAAAGTGATTTTCATGCTTCCAGGGGCTCGGGAAGTAAAATAAATACCATTTGGAGGCATTTAATGTTCGAGCAAAAATGGCTGATTTTCGACAAAAGAGATAACACCCCCCCATTACGTCATGCTTCAGAAATGTGGAAAATGGTCCGTTTTCAAATGTTTTATTTTTGAACGTCAGTTCACATTTGTAGGTGGATCATCAGTGTTAGAGCTAAAATTAGCATGTTTAAAGTGATTTTCATGCTTCCAGGGGCCCAAAACACAAGATTTATGGAATGGTTAAAAGTGCATGAAAATGGCCAATTTACTCACTCTGAGTTCTCAAAAAGGGTTTCTTCACCCCGGGAAGTTAATTAAATACCATTTGGAGGCATTTAATGTTAGAGCAAAAACGGCTGATTTTCGACAAAAGAGATAACACCCCCCCATTACGTCATGCTTCAGAAATGTGGAAAATGGTCCGTTTTCAAATGTTTTATTTTTGAACGTCAGTTCACATTTGTAGGTGGATCATCAGTGTTAGAGCTAAAATTAGCATGTTTAAAGTGATTTTCATGCTTCCAGGGGCCCAAAACACAAGATTTATGGAATGGTTAAAAGTGCATGAAAATGGCCAATTTACTCACTCTGAGTTCTCAAAAAGGGTTTCTTCACCCCGGGAAGTTAATTAAATACCATTTGGAGGCATTTAATGTTCGAGCAAAAACGGCTGATTTTCGACAAAAGAGATAACACCCCCCCATTACGTCATGCTTCAGAAATGTGGAAAATGGTCCGTTTTCAAATGTTTTATTTTTGAACGTCAGTTCACATTTGTAGGTGGATCATCAGTGTTAGAGCTAAAATTAGCATGTTTAAAGTGATTTTCATGCTTCCAGGGGCCCAAAACACAAGATTTATGGAATGGTTAAAAGTGCATGAAAATGGCCAATTTACTCACTCTGAGTTCTCAAAAAGGGTTTCTTCACCCCGGGAAGTTAATTAAATACCATTTGGAGGCATTTAATGTTAGAGCAAAAACGGCTGATTTTCGACAAAAGAGATAACACCCCCCATTACGTCATGCTTCAGAAATGTGGAAAATGGTCCGTTTTCAAATGTTTTATTTTTGAACGTCAGTTCACATTTGTAGGTGGATCATCAGTGTTAGAGCTAAAATTAGCATGTTTAAAGTGATTTTCATGCTTCCAGGGGCTCGGGAAGTGAAATAAATACCATTTGGAGGCATTTAATGTTCGAGCAAAAACGGCTGATTTTCCACAAAAGAGATAACACCCCCCCATTACGTCATGCTTCAGAAATGTGGAAAATGGTCAGTTTTCAAATGTTTTATTTTTGAACGTCAGTTCACATTTGTAGGTGGATCATCAGTGTTAGAGCTAAAATTAGCATGTTTAAAGTGATTTTCATGCTTCCAGGGCCTCGGGAAGTGAAATAAATACCATTTGGAGGCATTTAATGTTCGAGCAAAAACGGCTGATTTTCGACAAAAGAGATAACACCCCCCCATTACGTCATGCTTCAGAAATGTGGAAAATGGTCCGTTTTCAAATGTTTTATTTTTGAACGTCTGTTCACATTTGTAGGTGGATCATCAGTGTTAGAGCTAAAATTAGCATGTTTAAAGTGATTTTCATGCTTCCAGGGGCCCAAAATACAAGATTTATGGAATGGTTAAAAGTGCATGAAAATGGCCAATTTACTCACTCTGAGTTCTCAAAAAGGGTTTCTTCACCCCGGGAAGTTAATGAAATACCATTTGGAGGCATTTAATGTTAGAGCAAAAACGGCTGATTTTCGACAAAAGAGATAACACCCCCCCATTACGTCATGCTTCAGAAATGTGGAAAATGGTCCGTTTTCAAATGTTTTATTTTTGAACGTCAGTTGACATTTGTAGGTGGATCATCAGTGTTAGAGCTAAAATTAGCATGTTTAAGTGATTTTCATGCTTCCAGGGGCCCAAAACACAAGATTTATGGAATGGTTAAAAGTGCATGAAAATGGCCAATTTACTCACTCTGAGTTCTCAAAAAGGGTTTCTTCACCCCGGGAAGTTAATTAAATACCATTTGGAGGCATTTAATGTTAGAGCAAAAACGGCTGATTTTCGACAAAAGAGATAACACCCCCCCATTACGTCATGCTTCAGAAATGTGGAAAATGGTCCGTTTTCAAATGTTTTATTTTTGAACGTCAGTTCACATTTGTAGGTGGATCATCAGTGTTAGAGCTAAAATTAGCATGTGTAAAGTGATTTTCATGCTTCCAGGGGCCCAAAACACAAGATTTATGGAATGGTTAAAAGTGCATGAAAATGGCCAATTTACTCACTCTGAGTTCTCAAAAAGGGTTTCTTCACCCCGGGAAGTTAATTAAATACAATTTGGAGGCATTTAATGTTAGAGCAAAAACGGCTGATTTTCGACAAAAGAGATAACACCCCCCCATTACGTCATGCTTCAGAAATGTGGAAAATGGTCCGTTTTCAAATGTTTTATTTTTGAACGTCAGTTCACATTTGTAGGTGGATCATCAGTGTTAGAGCTAAAATTAGCATGTTTAAAGTGATTTTCATGCTTCCAGGGGCTCGGGAAGTGAAATAAATACCATTTGGAGGCATTTAATGTTCGAGCAAAAACGGCTGATTTTCGACAAAAGAGATAACACCCCCCCCATTACGTCATGCTTCAGAAATGTGGAAAATGGTCCGTTTTCAAATGTTTTATTTTTGAACGTCAGTTCACATTTGTAGGTGGATCATCAGTGTTAGAGCTAAAATTAGCATGTTTAAAGTGATTTTCATGCTTCCAGGGGCCCAAAACACAAGATTTATGGAATGGTTAAAAGTGCATGAAAATGGCCAATTTACTTACTCTGAGTTCTCAAAAAGGGTTTCTTCACCCCGGGAAGTTAATTAAATACCATTTGGAGGCAATTAATGTTAGAGCAAAAACGGCTGATTTTCGACAAAAGAGATAACACCCCCCCATTACGTCATGCTTCAGAAATGTGGAAAATGGTCCGTTTTCAAATGTTTTATTTTTGAACGTCAGTTCACATTTGTAGGTGGATCATCAGTGTTAGAGCTAAAATTAGCATGTTTAAAGTGATTTTCATGCTTCCAGGGGCCCAAAACACAAGATTTATGGAATGGTTAAAAGTGCATGAAAATGGCCAATTTACTCACTCTCAGTTCTCAAAAAGGGTTTCTTCACCCCGGGAAGTTAATTAAATACCATTTGGAGGCATTTAATGTTCGAGCAAAAACGGCTGATTTTCAACAAAAGAGATAACACCCCCCCATTACGTCATGCTTCAGAAATGTGGAAAATGGTCCGTTTTCAAATGTTTTATTTTTGAACGTCAGTTCACATTTGTAGGTGGATCATCAGTGTTAGAGCTAAAATTAGCATGTTTAAAGTGATTTTCATGCTTCCAGGGGCCCAAAACACAAGATTTATGGAATGGTTAAAAGTGCATGAAAATGGCCAATTTACTCACTCTGAGTTCTCAAAAAGGGTTTCTTCACCCCGGGAAGTTAATTAAATACCATTTGGAGGCATTTAATGTTAGAGCAAAAACGGCTGATTTTCGACAAAAGAGATAACACCCCCCCATTACGTCATGCTTCAGAAATGTGGAAAATGGTCCGTTTTCAAATGTTTTATTTTTGAACGTCAGTTCACATTTGTAGGTGGATCATCAGTGTTAGAGCTAAAATTAGCATGTTTAAAGTGATTTTCATGCTTCCAGGGGCCCAAAACACAAGATTTATGGAATGGTTAAAAGTGCATGAAAATGGCCAATTTACTCACTCTGAGTTCTCAAAAAGGGTTTCTTCACCCCGGGAAGTTAATTAAATACCATTTGGAGGCATTTAATGTTAGAGCAAAAACGGCTGATTTTCGACAAAAGAGATAACACCCCCCCATTACGTCATGCTTCAGAAATGTGGAAAATGGTCCGTTTTCAAATGTTTTATTTTTGAACGTCAGTTCACATTTGTAGGTGGATCATCAGTGTTAGAGCTAAAATTAGCATGTTTAAAGTGATTTTCATGCTTCCAGGGGCTCGGGAAGTGAAATAAATACCATTTGGAGGCATTTAATGTTCGAGCAAAAACGGCTGATTTTCCACAAAAGAGATAACACCCCCCCATTACGTCATGCTTCGAAAAGGTGGAAAATGGTCCGTTTTCAAATGTTTTATTTTTGAACGTCAGTTCAAATTTGTAGGTGGATCATCAGTGTTAGAGCTAAAATTAGCATGTTTAAAGTGATTTTCATGCTTCCAGGGGCTCGGGAAGTGAAATAAATACCATTTGGAGGCATTTAATGTTCGAGCAAAAACGGCTGATTTTCGACAAAAGAGATAACACCCCCCCATTACGTCATGCTTCAGAAATGTGGAAAATGGTCCGTTTTCAAATGTTTTATTTTTGAACGTCTGTTCACATTTGTAGGTGGATCATCAGTGTTAGAGCTAAAATTAGCATGTTTAAAGTGATTTTCATGCTTCCAGGGGCCCAAAACACAAGATTTATGGAATGGTTAAAAGTGCATGAAAATGGCCAATTTACTCACTCTGAGTTCTCAAAAAGGGTTTCTTCACCCCGGGAAGTTAATTAAATACAATTTGGAGGCATTTAATGTTAGAGCAAAAACGGCTGATTTTCGACAAAAGAGATAACAACCCCCCATTACGTCATGCTTCAGAAATGTGGAAAATGGTCCGTTTTCAAATGTTTTATTTTTGAACGTCAGTTCACATTTGTAGGTGGATCATCAGTGTTAGAGCTAAAATTAGCATGTTTAAAGTGATTTTCATGCTTCCAGGGGCTCGGGAAGTGAAATAAATACCATTTAGAGGCATTTAATGTTCGAGCAAAAACGGCTGATTTTCGACAAAAGAGATAACACCCCCCCATTACGTCATGCTTCAGAAATGTGGAAAATGGTCCATTTTCAAATGTTTTATTTTTGAACGTCAGTTCACATTTGTAGGTGGATCATCAGTGTTAGAGCTAAAATTAGCATGTTTAAAGTGATTTTCATGCTTCCAGGGGCCCAAAACACAAGATTTATGGAATGGTTAAAAGTGCATGAAAATGGCCAATTTACTCACTCTGAGTTCTCAAAAAGGGTTTCTTCACCCCGGGAAGTTAATTAAATACCATTTGGAGGCATTTAATGTTCGAGCAAAAACGGCTGATTTTCGACAAAAGAGATAACACCCCCCCCATTACGTCATGCTTCAGAAATGTGGAAAATGGTCCGTTTTCAAATGTTTTATTTTTGAACGTCAGTTCACATTTGTAGGTGGATCATCAGTGTTAGAGCTAAAACTAGCATGTTTAAAGTGATTTTCATGCTTCCAGGGGCCCAAAACACAAGATTTATGGAATGGTTAAAAGTGCATGAAAATGGCCAATTTACTTACTCTGAGTTCTCAAAAAGGGTTTCTTCACCCCGGGAAGTTAATTAAATACCATTTGGAGGCAATTAATGTTAGAGCAAAAACGGCTGATTTTCGACAAAAGAGATAACACCCCCCCATTACGTCATGCTTCAGAAATGTGGAAAATGGTCCGTTTTCAAATGTTTTATTTTTGAACGTCAGTTCACATTTGTAGGTGGATCATCAGTGTTAGAGCTAAAATTAGCATGTTTAAAGTGATTTTCATGCTTCCAGGGGCCCAAAACACAAGATTTATGGAATGGTTAAAAGTGCATGAAAATGGCCAATTTACTCACTCTGAGTTCTCAAAAAGGGTTTCTTCACCCCGGGAAGTTAATTAAATACCATTTGGAGGCATTTAATGTTAGAGCAAAAACGGCTGATTTTCGACAAAAGAGATAACACCCCCCCATTACGTCATGCTTCAGAAATGTGGAAAATGGTCCGTTTTCAAATGTTTTATTTTTGAACGTCAGTTCACATTTGTAGGTGGATCATCAGTGTTAGAGCTAAAATTAGCATGTTTAAAGTGATTTTCATGCTTCCAGGGGCTCGGGAAGTGAAATAAATACCATTTGGAGGCATTTAATGTTCGAGCAAAAACGGCTGATTTTCCACAAAAGAGATAACACCCCCCCATTACGTCATGCTTCGAAAAGGTGGAAAATGGTCCGTTTTCAAATGTTTTATTTTTGAACGTCAGTTCAAATTTGTAGGTGGATCATCAGTGTTAGAGCTAAAATTAGCATGTTTAAAGTGATTTTCATGCTTCCAGGGGCTCGGGAAGTGAAATAAATACCATTTGGAGGCATTTAATGTTCGAGCAAAAACGGCTGATTTTCGACAAAAGAGATAACACCCCCCCATTACGTCATGCTTCAGAAATGTGGAAAATGGTCCGTTTTCAAATGTTTTATTTTTGAACGTCTGTTCACATTTGTAGGTGGATCATCAGTGTTAGAGCTAAAATTAGCATGTTTAAAGTGATTTTCATGCTTCCAGGGGCCCAAAACACAAGATTTATGGAATGGTTAAAAGTGCATGAAAATGGCCAATTTACTCACTCTGAGTTCTCAAAAAGGGTTTCTTCACCCCGGGAAGTTAATTAAATACAATTTGGAGGCATTTAATGTTAGAGCAAAAACGGCTGATTTTCGACAAAAGAGATAACAACCCCCCATTACGTCATGCTTCAGAAATGTGGAAAATGGTCCGTTTTCAAATGTTTTATTTTTGAACGTCAGTTCACATTTGTAGGTGGATCATCAGTGTTAGAGCTAAAATTAGCATGTTTAAAGTGATTTTCATGCTTCCAGGGGCTCGGGAAGTGAAATAAATACCATTTAGAGGCATTTAATGTTCGAGCAAAAACGGCTGATTTTCGACAAAAGAGATAACACCCCCCCATTACGTCATGCTTCAAAAATGTGGAAAATGGTCCATTTTCAAATGTTTTATTTTTGAACGTCAGTTCACATTTGTAGGTGGATCATCAGTGTTAGAGCTAAAATTAGCATGTTTAAAGTGATTTTCATGCTTCCAGGGGCCCAAAACACAAGATTTATGGAATGGTTAAAAGTGCATGAAAATGGCCAATTTACTCACTCTGAGTTCTCAAAAAGGGTTTCTTCACCCCGGGAAGTTAATTAAATACCATTTGGAGGCATTTAATGTTCGAGCAAAAACGGCTGATTTTCGACAAAAGAGATAACACCCCCCCCATTACGTCATGCTTCAGAAATGTGGAAAATGGTCCGTTTTCAAATGTTTTATTTTTGAACGTCAGTTCACATTTGTAGGTGGATCATCAGTGTTAGAGCTAAAACTAGCATGTTTAAAGTGATTTTCATGCTTCCAGGGGCCCAAAACACAAGATTTATGGAATGGTTAAAAGTGCATGAAAATGGCCAATTTACTTACTCTGAGTTCTCAAAAAGGGTTTCTTCACCCCGGGAAGTTAATTAAATACCATTTGGAGGCAATTAATGTTAGAGCAAAAACGGCTGATTTTCGACAAAAGAGATAACACCCCCCCATTACGTCATGCTTCAGAAATGTGGAAAATGGTCCGTTTTCAAATGTTTTATTTTTGAACGTCAGTTCACATTTGTAGGTGGATCATCAGTGTTAGAGCTAAAATTAGCATGTTTAAAGTGATTTTCATGCTTCCAGGGGCCCAAAACACAAGATTTATGGAATGGTTAAAAGTGCATGAAAATGGCCAATTTACTCACTCTGAGTTCTCAAAAAGGGTTTCTTCACCCCGGGAAGTTAATTAAATACCATTTGGAGGCATTTAATGTTAGAGCAAAAACGGCTGATTTTCGACAAAAGAGATAACACCCCCCCATTACGTCATGCTTCAGAAATGTGGAAAATGGTCCGTTTTCAAATGTTTTATTTTTGAACGTCAGTTCACATTTGTAGGTGGATCATCAGTGTTAGAGCTAAAATTAGCATGTTTAAAGTGATTTTCATGCTTCCAGGGGCTCGGGAAGTGAAATAAATACCATTTGGAGGCATTTAATGTTCGAGCAAAAACGGCTGATTTTCCACAAAAGAGATAACACCCCCCCATTACGTCATGCTTCGAAAAGGTGGAAAATGGTCCGTTTTCAAATGTTTTATTTTTGAACGTCAGTTCAAATTTGTAGGTGGATCATCAGTGTTAGAGCTAAAATTAGCATGTTTAAAGTGATTTTCATGCTTCCAGGGGCTCGGGAAGTGAAATAAATACCATTTGGAGGCATTTAATGTTCGAGCAAAAACGGCTGATTTTCGACAAAAGAGATAACACCCCCCCATTACGCCATGCTTCAGAAATGTGGAAAATGGTCCGTTTTCAAATGTTTTATTTTTGAACGTCTGTTCACATTTGTAGGTGGATCATCAGTGTTAGAGCTAAAATTAGCATGTTTAAAATGATTTTCATGCTTCCAGGGGCCCAAAACACAAGATTTATGGAATGGTTAAAAGTGCATGAAAATGGCCAATTTACTCACTCTGAGTTCTCAAAAAGGGTTTCTTCACCCCGGGAAGTTAATTAAATACCATTTGGAGGCATTTAATGTTAGAGCAAAAACGGCTGATTTTCGACAAAAGAGATAACACCCCCCCATTACGTCATGCTTCAGAAATGTGGAAAATGGTCCGTTTTCAAATGTTTTATTTTTGAACGTCAGTTGACATTTGTAGGTGGATCATCAGTGTTAGAGCTAAAATTAGCATGTGTAAAGTGATTTTCATGCTTCCAGGGGCCCAAAACACAAGATTTATGGAATGATTAAAAGTGCATGAAAATGGCCAATTTACTCACTCTGAGTTCTCAAAAAGGGTTTCTTCACCCCGGGAAGTTAATTAAATACCATTTGGAGGCATTTAATGTTAGAGCAAAAACGGCTGATTTTCGACAAAAGAGATAACACCCCCCCATTACGTCATGCTTCAGAAATGTGGAAAATGGTCCGTTTTCAAATGTTTTATTTTTGAACGTCAGTTCACATTTGTAGGTGGATCATCAGTGTTAGAGCTAAAATTAGCATGTGTAAAGTGATTTTCATGCTTCCAGGGGCCCAAAACACAAGATTTATGGAATGGTTAAAAGTGCATGAAAATGGCCAATTTACTCACTCTGAGTTCTCAAAAAGGGTTTCTTCACCCCGGGAAGTTAATTAAATACAATTTGGAGGCATTTAATGTTAGAGCAAAAACGGCTGATTTTCGACAAAAGAGATAACACCCCCCCATTACGTCATGCTTCAGAAATGTGGAAAATGGTCCGTTTTCAAATGTTTTATTTTTGAACGTCAGTTCACATTTGTAGGTGGATCATTAGTGTTAGAGCTAAAATTAGCATGTTTAAAGTGATTTTCATGCTTCCAGGGGCTCGGGAAGTGAAATAAATGCCATTTGGAGGCATTTAATGTTCGAGCAAAAACGGCTGATTTTCCACAAAAGAGATAACACCCCCCCATTACGTCATGCTTCAGAAATGTGGAAAATGGTCCGTTTTCAAATGTTTTATTTTTGAACGTCAGTTCACATTTGTAGGTGGATCATCAGTGTTAGAGCTAAAATTAGCATGTTTAAAGTGATTTTCATGCTTCCAGGGGCTCGGGAAGTGAAATAAATACCATTTGGAGGCATTTAATGTTCGAGCAAAAACGGCTGATTTTCGACAAAAGAGATAACACCCCCCCATTACGTCATGCTTCAGAAATGTGGAAAATGGTCCGTTTTCAAATGTTTTATTTTTGAACGTCAGTTCACATTTGTAGGTGGATCATCAGTGTTAGAGCTAAAATTAGCATGTTTAAAGTGATTTTCATGCTTCCAGGGGCCCAAAACACAAGATTTATGGAATGGTTAAAAGTGCATGAAAATGGCCAATTTACTCACTCTGAGTTCTCAAAAAGGGTTTCTTCACCCGGGAAGTTAATTAAATACCATTTGGAGGCATTTAATGTTAGAGCAAAAACGGCTGATTTTCGACAAAAGAGATAACACCCCCCCATTACGTCATGCTTCAGAAATGTGGAAAATGGTCCGTTTTCAAATGTTTTATTTTTGAACGTCAGTTCACATTTGTAGGTGGATCATCAGTGTTAGAGCTAAAATTAGCATGTTTAAAGTGATTTTCATGCTTCCAGGGGCCCAAAACACAAGATTTATGGAATGGTTAAAAGTGCATGAAAATGGCCAATTTACTCACTCTGAGTTCTCAAAAAGGGTTTCTTCACCCCGGGAAGTTAATTAAATACCATTTGGAGGCATTTAATGTTCGAGCAAAAACGGCTGATTTTCGACAAAAGAGATAACACCCCCCCATTACGTCATGCTTCAGAAATGTGGAAAATGGTCCGTTTTCAAATGTTTCATTTTTGAACGTCAGTTCACATTTGTAGGTGGATCATCAGTGTTAGAGCTAAAATTAGCATGTTTAAAGTGATTTTCATGCTTCCAGGGGCTCGGGAAGTTAATTAAATACCATTTGGAGGCATTTAATGTTCGAGCAAAAACGGCTGATTTTCGACAAAAGAGATAACACCCCCCCATTACGTCATGCTTCAGAAATGTGGAAAATGGTCCGTTTTCAAATGTTTTATTTTTGAACGTCAGTTCACATTTGTAGGTGGATCATCAGTGTTAGAGCTAAAATTAGCATGTTTAAAGTGATTTTCATGCTTCCAGGGGCCCAAAACACAAGATTTATGGAATGGTTAAAAGTGCATTAAAATGGCCAATTTACTCACTCTGAGTTCTCAAAAAGGGTTTCTTCACCCCGGGAAGTTAATTAAATACCATTTGGAGGCATTTAATGTTCGAGCAAAAAACGGCTGATTTTCGACAAAAGAGATAACACCCCCCCATTACGTCATGCTTCAGAAATGTGGAAAATGGTCCGTTTTCAAATGTTTTATTTTTGAACGTCAGTTCACATTTGTAGGTGGATCATCAGTGTTAGAGCTAAAATTAGCATGTTTAAAGTGATTTTCATGCTTCCAGGGGCCCAAAACACAAGATTTATGGAATGGTTAAAAGTGCATGAAAATGGCCAATTTACTCACTCTGAGTTCTCAAAAAGGGTTTCTTCACCCCGGGAAGTTAATTAAATACCATTTGGAGGCATTTAATGTTAGAGCAAAAACGGCTGATTTTCGACAAAAGAGATAACACCCCCCCATTACGTCATGCTTCAGAAATGTGGAAAATGGTCCGTTTTCGAATGTTTTATTTTTGAACGTCAGTTCACATTTGTAGGTGGATCATCAGTGTTAGAGCTAAAATTAGCATGTTTAAAGTGATTTTCATGCTTCCAGGGGCCCAAAACACAAGATTTATGGAATGGTTAAAAGTGCATGAAAATGGCCAATTTACTCACTCTGAGTTCTCAAAAAGGGTTTCTTCACCCCGGGAAGTTAATTAAATACCATTTGGAGGCATTTAATGTTAGAGCAAAAACGGCTGATTTTCGACAAAAGAGATAACACCCCCCCATTACGTCATGCTTCAGAAATGTGGAAAATGGTCCGTTTTCAAATGTTTTATTTTTGAACGTCAGTTCACATTTGTAGGTGGATCATCTGTGTTAGAGCTAAAATTAGCATGTTTAAAGTGATTTTCATGCTTCCAGGGGCTCGGGAAGTGAAATAAATACCATTTGGAGGCATTTAATGTTCGAGCAAAAACGGCTGATTTTCCACAAAAGAGATAACACCCCCCCATTACGTCATGCTTCAGAAATGTGGAAAATGGTCCGTTTTCAAATGTTTTATTTTTGAACGTCAGTTCACATTTGTAGGTGGATCATCAGTGTTAGAGCTAAAATTAGCATGTTTAAAGTGATTTTCATGCTTCCAGGGGCTCGGGAAGTGAAATAAATACCATTTGGAGGCATTTAATGTTCGAGCAAAAACGGCTGATTTTCGACAAAAGAGATAACACCCCCCCATTACGTCATGCTTCAGAAATGTGGAAAATGGTCCGTTTTCAAATGTTTTATTTTTGAACGTCAGTTCACATTTGTAGGTGGATCATCAGTGTTAGAGCTAAAATTAGCATGTTTAAAGTGATTTTCATGCTTCCAGGGGCCCAAAACACAAGATTTATGGAATGGTTAAAAGTGCATGAAAATGGCCAATTTACTCACTCTGAGTTCTCAAAAAGGGTTTCTTCACCCCGGGAAGTTAATTAAATACCATTTGGAGGCATTTAATGTTAGAGCAAAAACGGCTGATTTTCGACAAAAGAGATAACACCCCCCCATTACGTTATGCTTCAGAAATGTGGAAAATGGTCCGTTTTCAAATGTTTTATTTTTGAACGTCAGTTCACATTTGTAGGTGGATCATCAGTGTTAGAGCTAAAATTAGCATGTTTAAAGTGATTTTCATGCTTCCAGGGGCCCAAAACACAAGATTTATGGAATGGTTAAAAGTGCATGAAAATGGCCAATTTACTCACTCTGAGTTCTCAAAAAGGGTTTCTTCACCCTGGGAAGTTAATTAAATACAATTTGGAGGCATTTAATGTTAGAGCAAAAACGGCTGATTTTCGACAAAAGAGATAACACCCCCCCATTACGTCATGCTTCAGAAATGTGGAAAATGGTCCGTTTTCAAATGTTTTATTTTTGAACGTCAGTTCACATTTGTAGGTGGATCATCTGTGTTAGAGCTAAAATTAGCATGTTTAAAGTGATTTTCATGCTTCCAGGGGCTCGGGAAGTGAAATAAATACCATTTGGAGGCATTTAATGTTCGAGCAAAAATGGCTGATTTTCCACAAAAGAGATAAGACCCCCCCATTACGTCATGCTTCAGAAATGTGGAAAATGGTCCGTTTTCAAATGTTTTATTTTTGAACGTCAGTTCACATTTGTAGGTGGATCATCAGTGTTAGAGCTAAAATTAGCATGTTTAAAGTGATTTTCATGCTTCCAGGGGCTCGGGAAGTAAAATAAATACCATTTGGAGGCATTTAATGTTCGAGCAAAAATGGCTGATTTTCGACAAAAGAGATAACACCCCCCCATTACGTCATGCTTCAGAAATGTGGAAAATGGTCCGTTTTCAAATGTTTTATTTTTGAACGTCAGTTCACATTTGTAGGTGGATCATCAGTGTTAGAGCTAAAATTAGCATGTTTAAAGTGATTTTCATGCTTCCAGGGGCCCAAAACACAAGATTTATGGAATGGTTAAAAGTGCATGAAAATGGCCAATTTACTCACTCTGAGTTCTCAAAAAGGGTTTCTTCACCCCGGGAAGTTAATTAAATACCATATGGAGGCATTTAATGTTAGAGCAAAAACGGCTGATTTTCGACAAAAGAGATAACACCCCCCCATTACGTCATGCTTCAGAAATGTGGAAAATGGTCCGTTTTCAAATGTTTTATTTTTGAACGTCAGTTCACATTTGTAGGTGGATCATCAGTGTTAGAGCTAAAATTAGCATGTTTAAAGTGATTTTCATGCTTCCAGGGGCCCAAAACACAAGATTTATGGAATGGTTAAAAGTGCATGAAATGGAAAGGGGCGACCAACTCGGTCCCCCCGAACGTATGGCCGAGTGCCTCGATCCCCCCGGGAAGCCATTTTTGGGCGGGAGGCGCGCCTCAGCTGGTATGCCCGAAGCGGCGTAGCTGGGGCGCGCTCGTTCCCGCCCTAGAGTGGGCTGGCCTAGACACCGACGCAGCCAGCCACGCCCTCGGGGCAGGCAGGGGCGGGTATACGCCCGCCCTGAAGACGGATAAAAAGGGACGCAAGACCAGAAGACATCCTCTTGTTCTTGTGCTCTGAAGCTGCACCTCCTCGCTGCACGTGAGCTCGGGACAGAACGAAGAGCCAATTTTGAGCGTTTTAATCTCTCTCTTTGTCTTTTAGATACTTCGTCTGAAAAGATGCCCAAGAAAGGCGCGAAGAGAATGTCGACTGACCAGTTGGTTCGGGCCCTCATGAAGGACATGTCCGAAATTAAGAAGCGGTTGGCGGAGCGAGACGGCGAGGAGGGATCGGGGCGTCCACCGGCCGGAGGGAAGCCAAAGAGGCCGAGAAGGGGACCGGTCGGGGGAGACGTCCCGGTTCCCTGTTCCCCGCTCGAGGCGCCAGCCCCGGTACCGGCCCCGGTACCGGAGGAGGGGAATCCGATTCCCGTAGTAGTCACCCCGACATCTGCCGAGGATATGCCTCCCGAGTTGGCGGCACAGTTAGCAGCATGGTTGGGGGACAGTAATGGGGGCGCCATGGCTACCGAAGCGCAAGCACTCATAAAGCAGTTGCGCGAGAAACGTGATACAGCCAAGGTGCCCGCGCCGGATGCGGCGATAGACAAGCCACGAGGGACGGAAGCAGCGTCCGGTGCAGGTAAGCGGCCATTGCCGATCGCGAGGGATGAGTCAACACCCTCTCGTAGAGAAAAATTGGGGCAACATGTTCCTTTGGCTATAAAGGAAAAGATTTGGGCTGGGGAATACGTAAACATTTTCTCCTTGCTTGTTGATCATTATGAAGTTGAAACTGTTAAGAGTCAGAAGGATCTGATGCATCCGAGTGTTTGGCGCGCAAAAATGGCCGCCTTTAAAGTGAATGAGAATATTGGCAATTGGGGCAATGCATGGGGAATTTTTTCGTCAATTTTGGGGGAACGTAGGCCTGAATTGCTCCCCGAGTTTCCAGTATATCAGTCACGAATTATGGGGTACTCGATATCGCACCAAGGTAACCAATGGTTCTGTTATGACAACCTGTTCAGGAAAGCAATGGAGCATAACAAAAGTTTAACCTGGGACTGTTATGATTCTTTGACATGGGATAAAATGAAAGAGTCCGGGATGTTGAAAATACCGTTGGTGGGGAGTACTGTGGGTGAGTTCTCCCGCCAATATGGGGGGACGCCCTTTCGGTCGGGTACGGGTACCGACGATTATCCGAGACCCGCTGGCAACACAGGGAAGAGGGGTTTCTGTTTCAATTTCAACAAAGGTAAATGTACTAGGCCCCCGGGATCCTGTAAATTCAAGCACGAATGTAGTGGTTGCGGGGCCCCCCATCCTGAGTCCTCGTGCAGAGCCAAAACGGGTGAAAATGGGGGTAGAGGAGGCGCCAAACAGGTCTAATGTAGTCCGAGGGGCGCCCTTACCAACCCCGATTGATACCTTGGCGATGATTCCTTGGCTCAGCGAATACCCAGATCGTACTTCTGCCGGGGTGCTGCGAAACGGTTTTTCATATGGTTTCCGCATCCCGGTGGGGGACTTTCAAGGTGTCGGGACGTGTAAGAACCAACTTTCTGTCTTACAGCATACGAATGTAGTTCAGGATAAAATCCTGAAAGAGGTTATCCGAGGTCGGGTTGCCGGCCCGTTTAGGGTTCCCCCGGTACAGAATTTTGTCTGTTCTCCTTTAGGGGTGGTCCCCAAAAAGGACCCAGGTGAGTTTCGATTGATCCACAATTTATCAGCTCCTCATGGCCTTTCTGTGAACGATGCAATTGATCCAGGGGTATGTTCGGTGCGGTACGCATCATTCGATGAGGCCGTAGCCATTTTGAATCGCCTGGGGCCCGGGACGCTGATGGCGAAATCGGATATCGAGTCAGCGTTCCGTTTGCTCCCGGTACACCCGGACGACCAACGTCTTCTGGGATTCGTGTTTCAAGGTTCATATTACATGGATAGGTGTATGCCGATGGGGTGCTCTATATCTTGTGCATATTTTGAGAAATTCAGTAGTTTCTTACAATGGGCTTACACGAAGGAAACGGGTTTTCGAAATGTGATGCATTACCTTGATGACTTTCTGTTCCTTGGGGCCGCTGGGGATGACGAATGTGCCCGGGCCTTGACTGAATTTTGTGTATTAATGGATCGATTTGGCGTGCCATTGGCAACAGGTAAGACTGTGGGTCCCACGACTTGCCTCGAGTTTCTGGGGATCGAGTTGGACTCTAGTGAGGGTTGTTTTTCGTTTACCAGCCCCCAAAGTATCGAAATTCAGGGCAGCCCTGCAAGTGTGTATAAATGCTTCTAAAGTTACGCTGCATCAATTGCAGCAATTAGTGGGAAAGTTGAACTTTGCTCTAAGGGTGATCCCGATGGCCCGCCCTTTTTCCCGTTCAATTGCCCAGGCGATGGTCGGCCTAAAAGAGGGTCATCATCGCACGAGATTATCGGCCG
Organism: Lissotriton vulgaris; assembly: GCF_964263255.1. Classification (NCBI taxonomy): domain Eukaryota; kingdom Metazoa; phylum Chordata; class Amphibia; order Caudata; family Salamandridae; genus Lissotriton; species Lissotriton vulgaris. Next base: position 1,227,500 of record NW_028240859.1, read on the forward strand.
AGGTCCGCCAAGACATGCGTATTTGGTTAGCATTTTTGGCGGATTTCAATGGTCGAGTCGTCTGGAACAAACCGGTCTTGTCCTCTGAAGAGCTGGGTCTATGGACGGATTCAGCGGGAAGCATGGGTTTCGGCGCCATCTTCGGCACAAAATGGTCGGCACAAAGGTGGCCAACATGGTGGCATGAAGAGGGGCTGACGAGTAATATTGCTTTCCTTGAACTGTTTCCCATTTTGGTGGCCCTCAGAACCTGGCCCGATGGATTCAAAAATCACTCTGTCATATTTTGGTCTGACAATATGACCGTTGTAGAATGCATCAATAGTCAGGCAGCACGTTGTAAAATGATTTTAAGGCTGCTTAAAGAAATTGTCTTACTGTGTATGCAACTGAATGTGGTATTCAGAGCAAAACATGTCCCAGGGGTGATGAATCAGGCTGCTGATGCACTCTCTCGTTTTCAAATGCAGGCTTTCTCGGGTTTCCTTCCCTCAGCGGACCCAGAGCCAGCACCCTTTCCCGAAGCTCTCTGGTCTCTCGGTGCCCCGAACTTCGTTACCTCGTGGGAGAGAGTCTAGCACCAAGGACGAGGAAGGCATACGAAGGGGCGTTTCGGGCTTATTTAGCCTTTTTGGGGACTGAGAGAGGGGGACTTTGGGGGCATGAGGATTGGGTAGTACATTTTCTGATGTCCTTGCGTAAGGCTGGGAAGTCGGTGGCTACAGCCCAGAGGCATCGTGCTACCATTTCCTTTGTTGCCAGGGCTCATAATATCCAGGACCCGACAGCGTCTTTTGTGGTACAGAAAGCGCTGCGTGGGTGGCAACGCCTTGAGGGTCGCAAAGTAGATGAGAGGCGCCCGATAGGTCTGGATAGGTTGTCCCAGTTGCTGGCCACACTCTCCGCCACATGCTCGTCTCAGTTCGAGGCCTGTTTGTTCCGAGCTGCTTTTACGCTTGCTTTTCACGGGGCAATGAGGATAAGTGAGCTGGTAGCAAGGAGCAAGCGGGATGTGCTGGGGGGTTTGTGCCGGGAACACGTTCAGATCAGGGGTGAGACGATGACTGTATCCTTTGTCAAGTCAAAAACCGATCAAAGTGGGGTGGGAGACTGCATAGTCATTCGCAGGATCCCAGGGTCTTCCATGTGTCCGGTGAAGTGTTTAGAAGATTACCTAGCACGAAGGGTGGCATCATGGGGGGGGACATTGTTGAGACACGCGGACGCCACCCCACTGACGAAGTTTCAGTTTCAGCGGGTGCTCGCGATGTCAATTACCGCAGCGGGCTTAGACCCGGGTGAGTTTGGGACCCATTCCTTTCGGATAGGGGCTGCCACTGAAGCTACAGCCAGGGGTCTTAATGTGGAACAAGTAAAACGAGTGGGGCGTTGGTCCTCCAATTGTTATAAGAGGTATGTGCGGTTGCACATGTTGTGAAGCTGTAATAATGTACTCACGCTTCTTGTCTTTTGTTTGGTTTTCAGTTACGCAAGCCTTCGAGGCGGGGCGGACTATGCAGTCGACCCAACACCAGGCCAGCGGTCAGACATCACCGGCTGTGAGAAAGGAGGTGTGGGTCGTGGGCCACTCATACGTGAGGCGTGCCGCAGACGTATTCGAAGCAGGTGACATGATTCACGTAGCTGGGGAATACGGGTACAGAATGTCCTTCTACGGAAGGGGCGGTCTCTGTATTGACCAGTTTCAGGCATTCTTTGAGGGTTTGTTAGGGCGGACGAGGTCACCGCCGTCTATAGTCATAGTACATTTAGGGGGCAATGATTTGGTCACCACCGGTAGACGACTTCTCCTGGAAGCAATGCTTTCCACTGTAAGTTGGTTAGCGAGGAAAGTTCCGGGGTGCATAATTGCGTGGTCTCATATGATCCCACGAAAAGTGTGGCGGGGGGCTATTTCGATCCCTGCTTTGAACCATTCTGTTAGAAAACTTAATAACAAAGTGAGTAGGTTGTTTCGTTCCAGGACATTGCATTCTATCTCGCACGCTTGTATTAATGATGACAGTATGTATCTGGGGGATGGTGTGCATTTGTCTCGGGTAGGAAATGAGTTACTCATAGGAGACTTCTTAGCATGGTTAAAAACGTTGGAACATGACCTTTAGCTAGGAGTTTTGTGGGGGGCCCGGATAGCCGGTCAACTATCCGGGCCTGTGGCGGTAAGGTCACGATCGGTGAGCACTAATTAGTAGATCCCTATGAGTGGGCGTCACCCAACACGGATGGGAGCGCTCGGGAGAGGTGGCCATTGGCCCCTCAATGGGGAGGCGGTCCCTTCTAAGGATGGGTCGCCGGAAGTAAAGGAAAGGCGGTCAAGGCCCCTTCCTTTGTAGGAGGGGTTACAGCCCCCTCCTGGGGAATTTCCCGGGGCCAGTGACATCTGCGACGGCAGATGCGGTAAGTTGTGTGGGGTTGGGATAAGGTCTACGGTACCTTCTAGATACCTCACACGAGTATTCGAACGACCTTTAACTGGCGTCGAGTCTTTAGGTGCCCCCGTCAAGTCAAGGGAAATTGGTAATAGTTGCACTTGAGGTACGCCTCCGTGCTGTCGCCCAGCCCAAGTGGGAGGGGTAAGTCTGGTTAGGGATCTTGACACCGGTTATGACCTTGCCGTTGGCCCTTAAACGTTAGGTTGTACAATTTCAATATGTCAAGAAATGTTTTGTAAGATGCTAGTTCGGCTAGGAGAACCTCTGTATTAGAGAATCTGTTAAGGTTAGCCAAACATCGCAATATGGTAATGAAATTGTACATAACATGAAACGTTTAATGTTTTAATTTTGTTTCAATAAATACGGCCGGGATGGTCACTCCATCCCACTTCCAAAAACTTCAAGAACTGTTTCCGGTTTCCCTCCTTTTGGGGATTGTGTTGAGAGGGGGTGGCGGGTATCTCGGCCATATGGAAAGGGGCGACCAACTCGGTCCCCCCGAACGTATGGCCGAGTGCCTCGATCCCCCCGGGAAGCCATTTTTGGGCGGGAGGCGCGCCTCAGCTGGTATGCCCGAAGCGGCGTAGCTGGGGCGCGCTCGTTCCCGCCCTAGAGTGGGCTGGCCTAGACACCGACGCAGCCAGCCACGCCCTCGGGGCAGGCAGGGGCGGGTATACGCCCGCCCTGAAGACGGATAAAAAGGGACGCAAGACCAGAAGACATCCTCTTGTTCTTGTGCTCTGAAGCTGCACCTCCTCGCTGCACGTGAGCTCGGGACAGAACGAAGAGCCAATTTTGACCCACCCACCAGCCCCTGAAGACAGCCAGTTGTGTATAATAAAGTTGATTAATTTTGCTTCGGTTTTCGTATACAGGTTGTAGTGCCATGTTGATGTTGAGTTAATAAAGAATGGTCGTTTTGAGTATGTTTGCCATTAAAGATATTCAGTTTAGTGTTGAATTTTGAATGCATGCTCTTTCGGTCATAGTGGCCAATGTATTCGTAGGTTAATTTGCACTGTCGTATTTATTTTGGTAGGCGGTAAGGTCATGATCGGTGAGCACTAATTAGTAGATCCCTATGAGTGGGCGTCACCCAACACGGATGGGAGCGCTCGGGAGAGGTGGCCATTGGCCCCTCAATGGGGAGGCGGTCCCTTCTAAGGATGGGTCGCCGGAAGTAAAGGAAAGGCGGTCAAGGCCCCTTCCTTTGTAGGAGGGGTTACAGCCCCCTCCTGGGGAATTTCCCGGGGCCAGTGACATCTGCGACGGCAGATGCGGTAAGTTGTGTGGGGTTGGGATAAGGTCTACGGTACCTTCTAGATACCTCACACGAGTATTCGAACGACCTTTAACTGGCGTCGAGTCTTTAGGTGCCCCCGTCAAGTCAAGGGAAATTGGTAATAGTTGCACTTGAGGTACGCCTCCGTGCTGTCGCCCAGCCCAAGTGGGAGGGGTAAGTCTGGTTAGGGATCTTGACACCGGTTATGACCTTGCCGTTGGCCCTTAAACGTTAGGTTGTACAATTTCAATATGTCAAGAAATGTTTTGTAAGATGCTAGTTCGGCTAGGAGAACCTCTGTATTAGAGAATCTGTTAAGGTTAGCCAAACATCGCAATATGGTAATGAAATTGTACATAACATGAAACGTTTAATGTTTTAATTTTGTTTCAATAAATACGGCCGGGATGGTCACTCCATCCCACTTCCAAAAACTTCAAGAACTGTTTCCGGTTTCCCTCCTTTTGGGGATTGTGTTGAGAGGGGGTGGCGGGTATCTCGGCCATAATGGCCAATTTACTCACTCTGAGTTCTCAAAAAGGGTTTCTTCACCCCGGGAAGTTAATTAAATACCATTTGGAGGCATTTAATGTTCGAGCAAAAACGGCTGATTTTCGACAAAAGAGATAACACCCCCCCATTACGTCATGCTTCAGAAATGTGGAAAATGGTCCGTTTTCAAATGTTTTATTTTTGAACGTCAGTTCACATTTGTAGGTGGATCATCAGTGTTAGAGCTAAAATTAGCATGTTTAAAGTGATTTTCATGCTTCCAGGGGCCCAAAACACAAGATTTATGGAATGGTTAAAAGTGCATGAAAATGGCCAATGTACTCACTCTGAGTTCTCAAAAAGGGTTTCTTCACCCCGGGAAGTTAATTAAATACCATTTGGAGGCATTTAATGTTAGAGCAAAAACGGCTGATTTTCGACAAAAGAGATAACACCCCCCCCATTACGTCATGCTTCAGAAATGTGGAAAATGGTCCGTTTTCAAATGTTTTATTTTTGAACGTCAGTTCACATTTGTAGGTGGATCATCAGTGTTAGAGCTAAAATTCGCATGTTTAAAGTGATTTTCATGCTTCCAGGGGCCCAAAACACAAGATTTATGGAATGGTTAAAAGTGCATGAAAATGGCCAATTTACTCACTCTGAGTTCTCAAAAAGGGTTTCTTCACCCCGGGAAGTTAATTAAATACCATTTGGAGGCATTTAATGTTAGAGCAAAAACGGCTGATTTTCGACAAAAGAGATAACACCCCCCCATTACGTCATGCTTCAGAAATGTGGAAAATGGTCCGTTTTCAAATGTTTTATTTTTGAACGTCAGTTCACATTTGTAGGTGGATCATCAGTGTTAGAGCTAAAATTAGCATGTTTAAAGTGATTTTCATGCTTCCAGGGGCTCGGGAAGTGAAATAAATACCATTTGGAGGCATTTAATGTTCGAGCAAAAACGGCTGATTTTCCACAAAAGAGATAACACCCCCCCATTACGTCATGCTTCAGAAATGTGGAAAATGGTCCGTTTTCAAATGTTTTATTTTTGAACGTCAGTTCACATTTGTAGGTGGATCATCAGTGTTAGAGCTAAAATTAGCATGTTTAAAGTGATTTTCATGCTTCCAGGGGCTCGGGAAGTGAAATAAATACCATTTGGAGGCATTTAATGTTCGAGCAAAAACGGCTGATTTTCGACAAAAGAGATAACACCCCCCCATTACGTCATGCTTCAGAAATGTGGAAAATGGTCCGTTTTCAAATGTTTTTTTTTTGAACGTCTGTTCACATTTGTAGGTGGATCATCAGTGTTAGAGCTAAAATTAGCATGTTTAAAGTGATTTTCATGCTTCCAGGGGCCCAAAACACAAGATTTATGGAATGGTTAAAAGTGCATGAAAATGGCCAATTTACTCACTCTGAGTTCTCAAAAAGGGTTTCTTCACCCCGGGAAGTTAATGAAATACCATTTGGAGGCATTTAATGTTAGAGCAAAAACGGCTGATTTTCGACAAAAGAGATAACACCCCCCCATTACGTCATGCTTCAGAAATGTGGAAAATGGTCCGTTTTCAAATGTTTTATTTTTGAACGTCAGTTCACATTTGTAGGTGGATCATCAGTGTTAGAGCTAAAATTAGCATGTGTAAAGTGATTTTCATGCTTCCAGGGGCCCAAAACACAAGATTTATGGAATGGTTAAAAGTGCATGAAAATGGCCAATTTACTCACTCTGAGTTCTCAAAAAGGGTTTCTTCACCCCGGGAAGTTAATTAAATACAATTTGGAGGCATTTAATGTTAGAGCAAAAACGGCTGATTTTCGACAAAAGAGATAACACCCCCCCATTACGTCATGCTTCAGAAATGTGGAAAATGGTCCGTTTTCAAATGTTTTATTTTTGAACGTCAGTTCACATTTGTAGGTGGATCATCAGTGTTAGAGCTAAAATTAGCATGTTTAAAGTGATTTTCATGCTTCCAGGGGCTCGGGAAGTGAAATAAATACCATTTGGAGGCATTTAATGTTCGAGCAAAAACGGCTGATTTTCGACAAAAGAGATAACACCCCCCCATTACGTCATGCTTCAGAAATGTGGAAAATGGTCCGTTTTCAAATGTTTTATTTTTGAACGTCAGTTCACATTTGTAGGTGGATCATCAGTGTTAGAGCTAAAATTAGCATGTTTAAAGTGATTTTCATGCTTCCAGGGGCCCAAAACACAAGATTTATGGAATGGTTAAAAGTGCATGAAAATGGCCAATTTACTTACTCTGAGTTCTCAAAAAGGGTTTCTTCACCCCGGGAAGTTAATTAAATACCATTTGGAGGCAATTAATGTTAGAGCAAAAACGGCTGATTTTCGACAAAAGAGATAACACCCCCCCATTACGTCATGCTTCAGAAATGTGGAAAATGGTCCTTTTTCAAATGTTTTATTTTTGAACGTCAGTTCACATTTGTAGGTGGATCATCAGTGTTAGAGCTAAAATTAGCATGTTTAAAGTGATTTTCATGCTTCCAGGGGCCCAAAACACAAGATTTATGGAATGGTTAAAAGTGCATGAAAATGGCCAATTTACTCACTCTCAGTTCTCAAAAAGGGTTTCTTCACCCCGGGAAGTTAATTAAATACCATTTGGAGGCATTTAATGTTCGAGCAAAAACGGCTGATTTTCAACAAAAGAGATAACACCCCCCCATTACGTCATGCTTCAGAAATGTGGAAAATGGTCCATTTTCAAATGTTTTATTTTTGAACGTCAGTTCACATTTGTAGGTGGATCATCAGTGTTAGAGCTAAAATTAGCATGTTTAAAGTGATTTTCATGCTTCCAGGGGCCCAAAACACAAGATTTATGGAATGGTTAAAAGTGCATGAAAATGGCCAATTTACTCACTCTGAGTTCTCAAAAAGGGTTTCTTCACCCCGGGAAGTTAATTAAATACCATTTGGAGGCATTTAATGTTAGAGCAAAAACGGCTGATTTTCGACAAAAGAGATAACACCCCCCCATTACGTCATGCTTCAGAAATGTGGAAAATGGTCCGTTTTCAAATGTTTTATTTTTGAACGTCAGTTCACATTTGTAGGTGGATCATCAGTGTTAGAGCTAAAATTAGCATGTTTAAAGTGATTTTCATGCTTCCAGGGGCTCGGGAAGTGAAATAAATACCATTTGGAGGCATTTAATGTTCGAGCAAAAACGGCTGATTTTCCACAAAAGAGATAACACCCCCCCATTACGTCATGCTTCGAAAAGGTGGAAAATGGTCCGTTTTCAAATGTTTTATTTTTGAACGTCAGTTCACATTTGTAGGTGGATCATCAGTGTTAGAGCTAAAATTAGCATGTTTAAAGTGATTTTCATGCTTCCAGGGGCTCGGGAAGTGAAATAAATACCATTTGGAGGCATTTAATGTTCGAGCAAAAACGGCTGATTTTCGACAAAAGAGATAACACCCCCCCATTACGTCATGCTTCAGAAATGTGGAAAATGGTCCGTTTTCAAATGTTTTATTTTTGAACGTCTGTTCACATTTGTAGGTGGGTCATCAGTGTTAGAGCTAAAATTAGCATGTTTAAAGTGATTTTCATGCTTCCAGGGGCCCAAAACACAAGATTTATGGAATGGTTAAAAGTGCATGAAAATGGCCAATTTACTCACTCTGAGTTCTCAAAAAGGGTTTCTTCACCCCGGGAAGTTAATTAAATACCATTTGGAGGCATTTAATGTTAGAGCAAAAACGGCTGATTTTCGACAAAAGAGATAACACCCCCCCATTACGTCATGCTTCAGAAATGTGGAAAATGGTCCGTTTTCAAATGTTTTATTTTTGAACGTCAGTTCACATTTGTAGGTGGATCATCAGTGTTAGAGCTAAAATTAGCATGTGTAAAGTGATTTTCATGCTTCCAGGGGCCCAAAACACAAGATTTATGGAATGGTTAAAAGTGCATGAAAATGGCCAATTTACTCAATCTGAGTTCTCAAAAAGGGTTTCTTCACCCCGGGAAGTTAATTAAATACAATTTGGAGGCATTTAATGTTAGAGCAAAAACGGCTGATTTTCGACAAAAGAGATAACACCCCCCCATTACGTCATGCTTCAGAAATGTGGAAAATGGTCCGTTTTCAAATGTTTTATTTTTGAACGTCAGTTCACATTTGTAGGTGGATCATCAGTGTTAGAGCTAAAATTAGCATGTTTAAAGTGATTTTCATGCTTCCAGGGGCCCAAAACACAAGATTTATGGAATGGTTAAAAGTGCATGAAAATGGCCAATTTACTCACTCTGAGTTCTCAAAAAGGGTTTCTTCACCCCGGGAAGTTAATTAAATACCATTTGGAGGCATTTAATGTTCGAGCAAAAACGGCTGATTTTCGACAAAAGAGATAACACCCCCCCATTACGTCATGCTTCAGAAATGTGGAAAATGGTCCGTTTTCAAATGTTTTATTTTTGAACGTCAGTTCACATTTGTAGGTGGATCATCAGTGTTAGAGCTAAAATTAGCATGTTTAAAGTGATTTTCATGCTTCCAGGGGCCCAAAACACAAGATTTATGGAATGGTTAAAAGTGCATGAAAATGGCCAATTTACTTACTCTGAGTTCTCAAAAAGGGTTTCTTCACCCCGGGAAGTTAATTAAATACCATTTGGAGGCATTTAATGTTAGAGCAAAAACGGCTGATTTTCGACAAAAGAGATAACACCCCCCCATTACGTCATGCTTCAGAAATGTGGAAAATGGTCCGTTTTCAAATGTTTTATTTTTGAACGTCAGTTCACATTTGTAGGTGGATCATCAGTGTTAGAGCTAAAATTAGCATGTTTAAAGTGATTTTCATGCTTCCAGGGGCCCAAAACACAAGATTTATGGAATGGTTAAAAGTGCATGAAAATGGCCAATTTACTCACTCTGAGTTCTCAAAAAGGGTTTCTTCACCCCGGGAAGTTAATTAAATACCATTTGGAGGCATTTAATGTTCGAGCAAAAACGGCTGATTTTCGACAAAAGAGATAACACCCCCCCATTACGTCATGCTTCAGAAATGTGGAAAATGGTCCGTTTTCAAATGTTTTATTTTTGAACGTCAGTTCACATTTGTAGGTGGATCATCAGTGTTAGAGCTAAAATTAGCATGTTTAAAGTGATTTTCATGCTTCCAGGGGCCCAAAACACAAGATTTATGGAATGGTTAAAAGTGCATGAAAATGGCCAATTTACTCACTCTGAGTTCTCAAAAAGGGTTTCTTCACCCCGGGAAGTTAATTAAATACCATTTGGAGGCATTTAATGTTAGAGCAAAAACGGCTGATTTTCGACAAAAGAGATAACACCCCCCATTACGTCATGCTTCAGAAATGTGGAAAATGGTCCGTTTTCAAATGTTTTATTTTTGAACGTCAGTTCACATTTGTAGGTGGATCATCAGTGTTAGAGCTAAAATTAGCATGTTTAAAGTGATTTTCATGCTTCCAGGGGCCCAAAACACAAGATTTATGGAATGGTTAAAAGTGCATGAAAATGGCCAATTTACTCACTCTGAGTTCTCAAAAAGGGTTTCTTCACCCCGGGAAGTTAATTAAATACCATTTGGAGGCATTTAATGTTAGAGCAAAAACGGCTGATTTTCGACAAAAGAGATAACACCCCCCCCATTACGTCATGCTTCAGAAATGTGGAAAATGGTCCGTTTTCAAATGTTTTATTTTTGAACGTCAGTTCACATTTGTAGGTGGATCATCAGTGTTAGAGCTAAAATTAGCATGTTTAAAGTGATTTTCATGCTTCCAGGGGCCCAAAACACAAGATTTATGGAATGGTTAAAAGTGCATGAAAATGGCCAATTTACTCACTCTGAGTTCTCAAAAAGGGTTTCTTCACCCCGGGAAGTTAATTAAATACCATTTGGAGGCATTTAATGTTAGAGCAAAAACGGCTGATTTTCGACAAAAGAGATAACACCCCCCCATTACGTCATGCTTCAGAAATGTGGAAAATGGTCCGTTTTCAAATGTTTTATTTTTGAACGTCAGTTCACATTTGTAGGTGGATCATCAGTGTTAGAGCTAAAATTAGCATGTGTAAAGTGATTTTCATGCTTCCAGGGGCCCAAAACACAAGATTTATGGAATGGTTAAAAGTGCATGAAAATGGCCAATTTACTCACTCTGAGTTCTCAAAAAGGGTTTCTTCACCCCGGGAAGTTAATTAAATACAATTTGGAGGCATTTAATGTTAGAGCAAAAACGGCTGATTTTCGACAAAAGAGATAACACCCCCCCATTACGTCATGCTTCAGAAATGTGGAAAATGGTCCGTTTTCAAATGTTTTATTTTTGAACGTCAGTTCACATTTGTAGGTGGATCATCAGTGTTAGAGCTAAAATTAGCATGTTTAAAGTGATTTTCATGCTTCCAGGGGCTCGGGAAGTGAAATAAATGCCATTTGGAGGCATTTAATGTTCGAGCAAAAACGGCTGATTTTCCACAAAAGAGATAACACCCCCCCATTACGTCATGCTTCAGAAATGTGGAAAATGGTCCGTTTTCAAATGTTTTATTTTTGAACGTCAGTTCACATTTGTAGGTGGATCATCAGTGTTAGAGCTAAAATTAGCATGTTTAAAGTGATTTTCATGCTTCCAGGGGCTCGGGAAGTGAAATAAATACCATTTGGAGGCATTTAATGTTCGAGCAAAAACGGCTGATTTTCGACAAAAGAGATAACACCCCCCCATTACGTCATGCTTCAGAAATGTGGAAAATGGTCCGTTTTCAAATGTTTTATTTTTGAACGTCAGTTCACATTTGTAGGTGGATCATCAGTGTTAGAGCTAAAATTAGCATGTTTAAAGTGATTTTCATGCTTCCAGGGGCCCAAAACACAAGATTTATGGAATGGTTAAAAGTGCATGAAAATGGCCAATTTACTCACTCTGAGTTCTCAAAAAGGGTTTCTTCACCCGGGAAGTTAATTAAATACCATTTGGAGGCATTTAATGTTAGAGCAAAAACGGCTGATTTTCGACAAAAGAGATAACACCCCCCCATTACGTCATGCTTCAGAAATGTGGAAAATGGTCCGTTTTCAAATGTTTTATTTTTGAACGTCAGTTCACATTTGTAGGTGGATCATCAGTGTTAGAGCTAAAATTAGCATGTTTAAAGTGATTTTCATGCTTCCAGGGGCCCAAAACACAAGATTTATGGAATGGTTAAAAGTGCATGAAAATGGCCAATTTACTCACTCTGAGTTCTCAAAAAGGGTTTCTTCACCCCGGGAAGTTAATTAAATACCATTTAGAGGCATTTAATGTTCGAGCAAAAACGGCTGATTTTCGACAAAAGAGATAACACCCCCCCATTACGTCATGCTTCAGAAATGTGGAAAATGGTCCTTTTTCAAATGTTTCATTTTTGAACGTCAGTTCACATTTGTAGGTGGATCATCAGTGTTAGAGCTAAAATTAGCATGTTTAAAGTGATTTTCATGCTTCCAGGGGCTCGGGAAGTTAATTAAATACCATTTGGAGGCATTTAATGTTCGAGCAAAAACGGCTGATTTTCCACAAAAGAGATAACACCCCCCCATTACGTCATGCTTCAGAAATGTGGAAAATGGTCCGTTTTCAAATGTTTTATTTTTGAACGTCAGTTCACATTTGTAGGTGGATCATCAGTGTTAGAGCTAAAATTAGCATGTTTAAAGTGATTTTCATGCTTCCAGGGGCTCGGGAAGTGAAATAAATACCATTTGGAGGCATTTAATGTTCGAGCAAAAACGGCTGATTTTCGACAAAAGAGATAACACCCCCCCATTACGTCATGCTTCAGAAATGTGGAAAATGGTCCGTTTTCAAATGTTTTATTTTTGAACGTCTGTTCACATTTGTAGGTGGATCATCAGTGTTAGAGCTAAAATTAGCATGTTTAAAGTGATTTTCATGCTTCCAGGGGCCCAAAACACAAGATTTATGGAATGGTTAAAAGTGCATGAAAATGGCCAATTTACTTACTCTGAGTTCTCAAAAAGGGTTTCTTCACCCCGGGAAGTTAATTAAATACCATTTGGAGGCAATTAATGTTAGAGCAAAAACGGCTGATTTTCGACAAAAGAGATAACACCCCCCCATTACGTCATGCTTCAGAAATGTGGAAAATGGTCCTTTTTCAAATGTTTTATTTTTGAACGTCAGTTCACATTTGTAGGTGGATCATCAGTGTTAGAGCTAAAATTAGCATGTTTAAAGTGATTTTCATGCTTCCAGGGGCCCAAAACACAAGATTTATGGAATGGTTAAAAGTGCATGAAAATGGCCAATTTACTCACTCTCAGTTCTCAAAAAGGGTTTCTTCACCCCGGGAAGTTAATTAAATACCATTTGGAGGCATTTAATGTTCGAGCAAAAACGGCTGATTTTCAACAAAAGAGATAACACCCCCCCATTACGTCATGCTTCAGAAATGTGGAAAATGGTCCATTTTCAAATGTTTTATTTTTGAACGTCAGTTCACATTTGTAGGTGGATCATCAGTGTTAGAGCTAAAATTAGCATGTTTAAAGTGATTTTCATGCTTCCAGGGGCCCAAAACACAAGATTTATGGAATGGTTAAAAGTGCATGAAAATGGCCAATTTACTCACTCTGAGTTCTCAAAAAGGGTTTCTTCACCCCGGGAAGTTAATTAAATACCATTTGGAGGCATTTAATGTTAGAGCAAAAACGGCTGATTTTCGACAAAAGAGATAACACCCCCCCATTACGTCATGCTTCAGAAATGTGGAAAATGGTCCGTTTTCAAATGTTTTATTTTTGAACGTCAGTTCACATTTGTAGGTGGATCATCAGTGTTAGAGCTAAAATTAGCATGTTTAAAGTGATTTTCATGCTTCCAGGGGCTCGGGAAGTGAAATAAATACCATTTGGAGGCATTTAATGTTCGAGCAAAAACGGCTGATTTTCCACAAAAGAGATAACACCCCCCCATTACGTCATGCTTCGAAAAGGTGGAAAATGGTCCGTTTTCAAATGTTTTATTTTTGAACGTCAGTTCACATTTGTAGGTGGATCATCAGTGTTAGAGCTAAAATTAGCATGTTTAAAGTGATTTTCATGCTTCCAGGGGCTCGGGAAGTGAAATAAATACCATTTGGAGGCATTTAATGTTCGAGCAAAAACGGCTGATTTTCGACAAAAGAGATAACACCCCCCATTACGTCATGCTTCAGAAATGTGGAAAATGGTCCGTTTTCAAATGTTTTATTTTTGAACGTCTGTTCACATTTGTAGGTGGGTCATCAGTGTTAGAGCTAAAATTAGCATGTTTAAAGTGATTTTCATGCTTCCAGGGGCCCAAAACACAAGATTTATGGAATGGTTAAAAGTGCATGAAAATGGCCAATTTACTCACTCTGAGTTCTCAAAAAGGGTTTCTTCACCCCGGGAAGTTAATTAAATACCATTTGGAGGCATTTAATGTTAGAGCAAAAACGGCTGATTTTCGACAAAAGAGATAACACCCCCCCATTACGTCATGCTTCAGAAATGTGGAAAATAGTCCGTTTTCAAATGTTTTATTTTTGAACGTCAGTTGACATTTGTAGGTGGATCATCAGTGTTAGAGCTAAAATTAGCATGTTTAAAGTGATTTTCATGCTTCCAGGGGCCCAAAACACAAGATTTATGGAATGGTTAAAAGTGCATGAAAATGGCCAATTTACTCACTCTGAGTTCTCAAAAAGGGTTTCTTCACCCCGGGAAGTTAATTAAATACCATTTGGAGGCATTTAATGTTAGAGCAAAAACGGCTGATTTTCGACAAAAGAGATAACACCCCCCCATTACGTCATGCTTCAGAAATGTGGAAAATGGTCCGTTTTCAAATGTTTTATTTTTGAACGTCAGTTCACATTTGTAGGTGGATCATCAGTGTTAGAGCTAAAATTAGCATGTTTAAAGTGATTTTCATGCTTCCAGGGGCTCGGGAAGTGAAATAAATGCCATTTGGAGGCATTTAATGTTCGAGCAAAAACGGCTGATTTTCCACAAAAGAGATAACACCCCCCCCATTACGTCATGCTTCAGAAATGTGGAAAATGGTCCGTTTTCAAATGTTTTATTTTTGAACGTCAGTTCACATTTGTAGGTTTATCATCAGTGTTAGAGCTAAAATTAGCATGTTTAAAGTGATTTTCATGCTTCCAGGGGCTCGGGAAGTGAAATAAATACCATTTGGAGGCATTTAATGTTCGAGCAAAAACGGCTGATTTTCGACAAAAGAGATAACACCCCCCCATTACGTCATGCTTCAGAAATGTGGAAAATGGTCCGTTTTCAAATGTTTTATTTTTGAACGTCAGTTCACATTTGTAGGTGGATCATCAGTGTTAGAGCTAAAATTAGCATGTTTAAAGTGATTTTCATGCTTCCAGGGGCCCAAAACACAAGATTTATGGAATGGTTAAAAGTGCATGAAAATGGCCAATTTACTCACTCTGAGTTCTCAAAAAGGGTTTCTTCACCCGGGAAGTTAATTAAATACCATTTGGAGGCATTTAATGTTAGAGCAAAAACGGCTGATTTTCGACAAAAGAGATAACACCCCCCCATTACGTCATGCTTCAGAAATGTGGAAAATGGTCCGTTTTCAAATGTTTTATTTTTGAACGTCAGTTCACATTTGTAGGTGGATCATCAGTGTTAGAGCTAAAATTAGCATGTTTAAAGTGATTTTCATGCTTCCAGGGGCCCAAAACACAAGATTTATGGAATGGTTAAAAGTGCATGAAAATGGCCAATTTACTCACTCTGAGTTCTCAAAAAGGGTTTCTTCACCCCGGGAAGTTAATTAAATACCATTTGGAGGCATTTAATGTTAGAGCAAAAACGGCTGATTTTCGACAAAAGAGATAACACCCCCCCATTACGTCATGCTTCAGAAATGTGGAAAATGGTCCGTTTTCAAATGTTTTATTTTTGAACGTCAGTTCACATTTGTAGGTGGATCATCAGTGTTAGAGCTAAAATTAGCATGTTTAAAGTGATTTTCATGCTTCCAGGGGCTCGGGAAGTGAAATAAATACCATTTGGAGGCATTTAATGTTCGAGCAAAAACGGCTGATTTTCGACAAAAGAGATAACACCCCCCCATTACGTCATGCTTCAGAAATGTGGAAAATGGTCCGTTTTCAAATGTTTTATTTTTGAACGTCTGTTCACATTTGTAGGTGGATCATCAGTGTTAGAGCTAAAATTAGCATGTTTAAAGTGATTTTCATGCTTCCAGGGGCCCAAAACACAAGATTTATGGAATGGTTAAAAGTGCATGAAAATGGCCAATTTACTCACTCTGAGTTCTCAAAAAGGGTTTCTTCACCCCGGGAAGTTAATTAAATACCATTTGGAGGCATTTAATGTTAGAGCAAAAACGGCTGATTTTCGACAAAAGAGATAACACCCCCCCATTACGTCATGCTTCAGAAATGTGGAAAATGGTCCGTTTTCAAATGTTTTATTTTTGAACGTCAGTTGACATTTGTAGGTGGATCATCAGTGTTAGAGCTAAAATTAGCATGTTTAAAGTGATTTTCATGCTTCCAGGGGCCCAAAACACAAGATTTATGGAATGGTTAAAAGTGCATGAAAATGGCCAATTTACTCACTCTGAGTTCTCAAAAAGGGTTTCTTCACCCCGGGAAGTTAATTAAATACCATTTGGAGGCATTTAATGTTAGAGCAAAAACGGCTGATTTTCGACAAAAGAGATAACACCCCCCCATTACGTCATGCTTCAGAAATGTGGAAAATGGTCCGTTTTCAAATGTTTTATTTTTGAACGTCAGTTCACATTTGTAGGTGGATCATCAGTGTTAGAGCTAAAATTAGCATGTGTAAAGTGATTTTCATGCTTCCAGGGGCCCAAAACACAAGATTTATGGAATGGTTAAAAGTGCATGAAAATGGCCAATTTACTCACTCTGAGTTCTCAAAAAGGGTTTCTTCACCCCGGGAAGTTAATTAAATACAATTTGGAGGCATTTAATGTTAGAGCAAAAACGGCTGATTTTCGACAAAAGAGATAACACCCCCCCATTACGTCATGCTTCAGAAATGTGGAAAATGGTCCGTTTTCAAATGTTTTATTTTTGAACGTCAGTTCACATTTGTAGGTGGATCATCAGTGTTAGAGCTAAAATTAGCATGTTTAAAGTGATTTTCATGCTTCCAGGGGCTCGGGAAGTGAAATAAATGCCATTTGGAGGCATTTAATGTTCGAGCAAAAACGGCTGATTTTCCACAAAAGAGATAACACCCCCCCATTACGTCATGCTTCAGAAATGTGGAAAATGGTCCGTTTTCAAATGTTTTATTTTTGAACGTCAGTTCACATTTGTAGGTGGATCATCAGTGTTAGAGCTAAAATTAGCATGTTTAAAGTGATTTTCATGCTTCCAGGGGCCCAAAACACAAGATTTATGGAATGGTTAAAAGTGCATGAAAATGGCCAATTTACTCACTCTGAGTTCTCAAAAAGGGTTTCTTCACCCGGGAAGTTAATTAAATACCATTTGGAGGCATTTAATGTTAGAGCAAAAACGGCTGATTTTCGACAAAAGAGATAACACCCCCCCATTACGTCATGCTTCAGAAATGTGGAAAATGGTCCGTTTTCAAATGTTTTATTTTTGAACGTCAGTTCACATTTGTAGGTGGATCATCAGTGTTAGAGCTAAAATTAGCATGTTTAAAGTGATTTTCAGGCTTCCAGGGGCCCAAAACACAAGATTTATGGAATGGTTAAAAGTGCATGAAAATGGCCAATTTACTAACTCTGAGTTCTCAAACAGGGTTTCTTCACCCGGGAAGTTAATTAAATACCATTTGGAGGCATTTAATGTTCGAGCAAAAACGGCTGATTTTCGACAAAAGAGATAACACCCCCCCATTACGTCATGCTTCAGAAATGTGGAAAATGGTCCGTTTTCAAATGTTTCATTTTTGAACGTCAGTTCACATTTGTAGGTGGATCATCAGTGTTAGAGCTAAAATTAGCATGTTTAAAGTGATTTTCATGCTTCCAGGGGCTCGGGAAGTTAATTAAATACCATTTGGAGGCATTTAATGTTCGAGCAAAAACGGCTGATTTTCGACAAAAGAGATAACACCCCCCCATTACGTCATGCTTCAGAAATGTGGAAAATGGTCCGTTTTCAAATGTTTTATTTTTGAACGTCAGTTCACATTTGTAGGTGGATCATCAGTGTTAGAGCTAAAATTAGCATGTTTAAAGTGATTTTCATGCTTCCAGGGGCCCAAAACACAAGATTTATGGAATGGTTAAAAGTGCATGAAAATGGCCAATTTACTCACTCTGAGTTCTCAAAAAGGGTTTCTTCACCCCGGGAAGTTAATTAAATACCATTTGGAGGCATTTAATGTTAGAGCAAAAACGGCTGATTTTCGACAAAAGAGATAACACCCCCCCATTACGTCATGCTTCAGAAATGTGGAAAATGGTCCGTTTTCAAATGTTTTATTTTTGAACGTCAGTTCACATTTGTAGGTGGATCATCAGTGTTAGAGCTAAAATTAGCATGTGTAAAGTGATTTTCATGCTTCCAGGGGCCCAAAACACAAGATTTATGGAATGGTTAAAAGTGCATGAAAATGGCCAATTTACTCAATCTGAGTTCTCAAAAAGGGTTTCTTCACCCCGGGAAGTTAATTAAATACAATTTGGAGGCATTTAATGTTAGAGCAAAAACGGCTGATTTTCGACAAAAGAGATAACACCCCCCCATTACGTCATGCTTCAGAAATGTGGAAAATGGTCCGTTTTCAAATGTTTTATTTTTGAACGTCAGTTCACATTTGTAGGTGGATCATCAGTGTTAGAGCTAAAATTAGCATGTTTAAAGTGATTTTCATGCTTCCAGGGGCCCAAAACACAAGATTTATGGAATGGTTAAAAGTGCATGAAAATGGCCAATTTACTCACTCTGAGTTCTCAAAAAGGGTTTCTTCACCCCGGGAAGTTAATTAAATACCATTTGGAGGCATTTAATGTTCGAGCAAAAACGGCTGATTTTCGACAAAAGAGATAACACCCCCCCATTACGTCATGCTTCAGAAATGTGGAAAATGGTCCGTTTTCAAATGTTTTATTTTTGAACGTCAGTTCACATTTGTAGGTGGATCATCAGTGTTAGAGCTAAAATTAGCATGTTTAAAGTGATTTTCATGCTTCCAGGGGCTCGGGAAGTGAAATAAATGCCATTTGGAGGCATTTAATGTTCGAGCAAAAACGGCTGATTTTCCACAAAAGAGATAACACCCCCCCATTACGTCATGCTTCAGAAATGTGGAAAATGGTCCGTTTTCAAATGTTTTATTTTTGAACGTCAGTTCACATTTGTAGGTGGATCATCAGTGTTAGAGCTAAAATTAGCATGTTTAAAGTGATTTTCATGCTTCCAGGGGCCCAAAACACAAGATTTATGGAATGGTTAAAAGTGCATGAAAATGGCCAATTTACTCACTCTGAGTTCTCAAAAAGGGTTTCTTCACCCGGGAAGTTAATTAAATACCATTTGGAGGCATTTAATGTTAGAGCAAAAACGGCTGATTTTCGACAAAAGAGATAACACCCCCCCATTACGTCATGCTTCAGAAATGTGGAAAATGGTCCGTTTTCAAATGTTTTATTTTTGAACGTCAGTTCACATTTGTAGGTGGATCATCAGTGTTAGAGCTAAAATTAGCATGTTTAAAGTGATTTTCAGGCTTCCAGGGGCCCAAAACACAAGATTTATGGAATGGTTAAAAGTGCATGAAAATGGCCAATTTACTAACTCTGAGTTCTCAAACAGGGTTTCTTCACCCGGGAAGTTAATTAAATACCATTTGGAGGCATTTAATGTTCGAGCAAAAACGGCTGATTTTCGACAAAAGAGATAACACCCCCCCATTACGTCATGCTTCAGAAATGTGGAAAATGGTCCGTTTTCAAATGTTTCATTTTTGAACGTCAGTTCACATTTGTAGGTGGATCATCAGTGTTAGAGCTAAAATTAGCATGTTTAAAGTGATTTTCATGCTTCCAGGGGCTCGGGAAGTTAATTAAATACCATTTGGAGGCATTTAATGTTCGAGCAAAAACGGCTGATTTTCGACAAAAGAGATAACACCCCCCCATTACGTCATGCTTCAGAAATGTGGAAAATGGTCCGTTTTCAAATGTTTTATTTTTGAACGTCAGTTCACATTTGTAGGTGGATCATCAGTGTTAGAGCTAAAATTAGCATGTTTAAAGTGATTTTCATGCTTCCAGGGGCCCAAAACACAAGATTTATGGAATGGTTAAAAGTGCATGAAAATGGCCAATTTACTCACTCTGAGTTCTCAAAAAGGGTTTCTTCACCCCGGGAAGTTAATTAAATACCATTTGGAGGCATTTAATGTTAGAGCAAAAACGGCTGATTTTCGACAAAAGAGATAACACCCCCCCATTACGTCATGCTTCAGAAATGTGGAAAATGGTCCGTTTTCAAATGTTTTATTTTTGAACGTCAGTTCACATTTGTAGGTGGATCATCAGTGTTAGAGCTAAAATTAGCATGTGTAAAGTGATTTTCATGCTTCCAGGGGCCCAAAACACAAGATTTATGGAATGGTTAAAAGTGCATGAAAATGGCCAATTTACTCAATCTGAGTTCTCAAAAAGGGTTTCTTCACCCCGGGAAGTTAATTAAATACAATTTGGAGGCATTTAATGTTAGAGCAAAAACGGCTGATTTTCGACAAAAGAGATAACACCCCCCCATTACGTCATGCTTCAGAAATGTGGAAAATGGTCCGTTTTCAAATGTTTTATTTTTGAACGTCAGTTCACATTTGTAGGTGGATCATCAGTGTTAGAGCTAAAATTAGCATGTTTAAAGTGATTTTCATGCTTCCAGGGGCCCAAAACACAAGATTTATGGAATGGTTAAAAGTGCATGAAAATGGCCAATTTACTCACTCTGAGTTCTCAAAAAGGGTTTCTTCACCCCGGGAAGTTAATTAAATACCATTTGGAGGCATTTAATGTTCGAGCAAAAACGGCTGATTTTCGACAAAAGAGATAACACCCCCCCATTACGTCATGCTTCAGAAATGTGGAAAATGGTCCGTTTTCAAATGTTTTATTTTTGAACGTCAGTTCACATTTGTAGGTGGATCATCAGTGTTAGAGCTAAAATTAGCATGTTTAAAGTGATTTTCATGCTTCCAGGGGCCCAAAACACAAGATTTATGGAATGGTTAAAAGTGCATGAAAATGGCCAATTTACTTACTCTGAGTTCTCAAAAAGGGTTTCTTCACCCCGGGAAGTTAATTAAATACCATTTGGAG
Organism: Lissotriton vulgaris; assembly: GCF_964263255.1. Classification (NCBI taxonomy): domain Eukaryota; kingdom Metazoa; phylum Chordata; class Amphibia; order Caudata; family Salamandridae; genus Lissotriton; species Lissotriton vulgaris. Next base: position 1,248,147 of record NW_028240859.1, read on the forward strand.
GCATTTAATGTTAGAGCAAAAACGGCTGATTTTCGACAAAAGAGATAACACCCCCCCATTACGTCATGCTTCAGAAATGTGGAAAATGGTCCGTTTTCAAATGTTTTATTTTTGAACGTCAGTTCACATTTGTAGGTGGATCATCAGTGTTAGAGCTAAAATTAGCATGTTTAAAGTGATTTTCATGCTTCCAGGGGCCCAAAACACAAGATTTATGGAATGGTTAAAAGTGCATGAAAATGGCCAATTTACTCACTCTGAGTTCTCAAAAAGGGTTTCTTCACCCCGGGAAGTTAATTAAATACCATTTGGAGGCATTTAATGTTCGAGCAAAAACGGCTGATTTTCGACAAAAGAGATAACACCCCCCCATTACGTCATGCTTCAGAAATGTGGAAAATGGTCCGTTTTCAAATGTTTTATTTTTGAACGTCAGTTCACATTTGTAGGTGGATCATCAGTGTTAGAGCTAAAATTAGCATGTTTAAAGTGATTTTCATGCTTCCAGGGGCCCAAAACACAAGATTTATGGAATGGTTAAAAGTGCATGAAAATGGCCAATTTACTCACTCTGAGTTCTCAAAAAGGGTTTCTTCACCCCGGGAAGTTAATTAAATACCATTTGGAGGCATTTAATGTTAGAGCAAAAACGGCTGATTTTCGACAAAAGAGATAACACCCCCCATTACGTCATGCTTCAGAAATGTGGAAAATGGTCCGTTTTCAAATGTTTTATTTTTGAACGTCAGTTCACATTTGTAGGTGGATCATCAGTGTTAGAGCTAAAATTAGCATGTTTAAAGTGATTTTCATGCTTCCAGGGGCCCAAAACACAAGATTTATGGAATGGTTAAAAGTGCATGAAAATGGCCAATTTACTCACTCTGAGTTCTCAAAAAGGGTTTCTTCACCCCGGGAAGTTAATTAAATACCATTTGGAGGCATTTAATGTTAGAGCAAAAACGGCTGATTTTCGACAAAAGAGATAACACCCCCCCCATTACGTCATGCTTCAGAAATGTGGAAAATGGTCCGTTTTCAAATGTTTTATTTTTGAACGTCAGTTCACATTTGTAGGTGGATCATCAGTGTTAGAGCTAAAATTAGCATGTTTAAAGTGATTTTCATGCTTCCAGGGGCCCAAAACACAAGATTTATGGAATGGTTAAAAGTGCATGAAAATGGCCAATTTACTCACTCTGAGTTCTCAAAAAGGGTTTCTTCACCCCGGGAAGTTAATTAAATACCATTTGGAGGCATTTAATGTTAGAGCAAAAACGGCTGATTTTCGACAAAAGAGATAACACCCCCCCATTACGTCATGCTTCAGAAATGTGGAAAATGGTCCGTTTTCAAATGTTTTATTTTTGAACGTCAGTTCACATTTGTAGGTGGATCATCAGTGTTAGAGCTAAAATTAGCATGTGTAAAGTGATTTTCATGCTTCCAGGGGCCCAAAACACAAGATTTATGGAATGGTTAAAAGTGCATGAAAATGGCCAATTTACTCACTCTGAGTTCTCAAAAAGGGTTTCTTCACCCCGGGAAGTTAATTAAATACAATTTGGAGGCATTTAATGTTAGAGCAAAAACGGCTGATTTTCGACAAAAGAGATAACACCCCCCCATTACGTCATGCTTCAGAAATGTGGAAAATGGTCCGTTTTCAAATGTTTTATTTTTGAACGTCAGTTCACATTTGTAGGTGGATCATCAGTGTTAGAGCTAAAATTAGCATGTTTAAAGTGATTTTCATGCTTCCAGGGGCTCGGGAAGTGAAATAAATGCCATTTGGAGGCATTTAATGTTCGAGCAAAAACGGCTGATTTTCCACAAAAGAGATAACACCCCCCCATTACGTCATGCTTCAGAAATGTGGAAAATGGTCCGTTTTCAAATGTTTTATTTTTGAACGTCAGTTCACATTTGTAGGTGGATCATCAGTGTTAGAGCTAAAATTAGCATGTTTAAAGTGATTTTCATGCTTCCAGGGGCTCGGGAAGTGAAATAAATACCATTTGGAGGCATTTAATGTTCGAGCAAAAACGGCTGATTTTCGACAAAAGAGATAACACCCCCCCATTACGTCATGCTTCAGAAATGTGGAAAATGGTCCGTTTTCAAATGTTTTATTTTTGAACGTCAGTTCACATTTGTAGGTGGATCATCAGTGTTAGAGCTAAAATTAGCATGTTTAAAGTGATTTTCATGCTTCCAGGGGCCCAAAACACAAGATTTATGGAATGGTTAAAAGTGCATGAAAATGGCCAATTTACTCACTCTGAGTTCTCAAAAAGGGTTTCTTCACCCGGGAAGTTAATTAAATACCATTTGGAGGCATTTAATGTTAGAGCAAAAACGGCTGATTTTCGACAAAAGAGATAACACCCCCCCATTACGTCATGCTTCAGAAATGTGGAAAATGGTCCGTTTTCAAATGTTTTATTTTTGAACGTCAGTTCACATTTGTAGGTGGATCATCAGTGTTAGAGCTAAAATTAGCATGTTTAAAGTGATTTTCATGCTTCCAGGGGCCCAAAACACAAGATTTATGGAATGGTTAAAAGTGCATGAAAATGGCCAATTTACTCACTCTGAGTTCTCAAAAAGGGTTTCTTCACCCCGGGAAGTTAATTAAATACCATTTAGAGGCATTTAATGTTCGAGCAAAAACGGCTGATTTTCGACAAAAGAGATAACACCCCCCCATTACGTCATGCTTCAGAAATGTGGAAAATGGTCCTTTTTCAAATGTTTCATTTTTGAACGTCAGTTCACATTTGTAGGTGGATCATCAGTGTTAGAGCTAAAATTAGCATGTTTAAAGTGATTTTCATGCTTCCAGGGGCTCGGGAAGTTAATTAAATACCATTTGGAGGCATTTAATGTTCGAGCAAAAACGGCTGATTTTCCACAAAAGAGATAACACCCCCCCATTACGTCATGCTTCAGAAATGTGGAAAATGGTCCGTTTTCAAATGTTTTATTTTTGAACGTCAGTTCACATTTGTAGGTGGATCATCAGTGTTAGAGCTAAAATTAGCATGTTTAAAGTGATTTTCATGCTTCCAGGGGCTCGGGAAGTGAAATAAATACCATTTGGAGGCATTTAATGTTCGAGCAAAAACGGCTGATTTTCGACAAAAGAGATAACACCCCCCCATTACGTCATGCTTCAGAAATGTGGAAAATGGTCCGTTTTCAAATGTTTTATTTTTGAACGTCTGTTCACATTTGTAGGTGGATCATCAGTGTTAGAGCTAAAATTAGCATGTTTAAAGTGATTTTCATGCTTCCAGGGGCCCAAAACACAAGATTTATGGAATGGTTAAAAGTGCATGAAAATGGCCAATTTACTTACTCTGAGTTCTCAAAAAGGGTTTCTTCACCCCGGGAAGTTAATTAAATACCATTTGGAGGCAATTAATGTTAGAGCAAAAACGGCTGATTTTCGACAAAAGAGATAACACCCCCCCATTACGTCATGCTTCAGAAATGTGGAAAATGGTCCTTTTTCAAATGTTTTATTTTTGAACGTCAGTTCACATTTGTAGGTGGATCATCAGTGTTAGAGCTAAAATTAGCATGTTTAAAGTGATTTTCATGCTTCCAGGGGCCCAAAACACAAGATTTATGGAATGGTTAAAAGTGCATGAAAATGGCCAATTTACTCACTCTCAGTTCTCAAAAAGGGTTTCTTCACCCCGGGAAGTTAATTAAATACCATTTGGAGGCATTTAATGTTCGAGCAAAAACGGCTGATTTTCAACAAAAGAGATAACACCCCCCCATTACGTCATGCTTCAGAAATGTGGAAAATGGTCCATTTTCAAATGTTTTATTTTTGAACGTCAGTTCACATTTGTAGGTGGATCATCAGTGTTAGAGCTAAAATTAGCATGTTTAAAGTGATTTTCATGCTTCCAGGGGCCCAAAACACAAGATTTATGGAATGGTTAAAAGTGCATGAAAATGGCCAATTTACTCACTCTGAGTTCTCAAAAAGGGTTTCTTCACCCTGGGAAGTTAATTAAATACCATTTGGAGGCATTTAATGTTAGAGCAAAAACGGCTGATTTTCGACAAAAGAGATAACACCCCCCCATTACGTCATGCTTCAGAAATGTGGAAAATGGTCCGTTTTCAAATGTTTTATTTTTGAACGTCAGTTCACATTTGTAGGTGGATCATCAGTGTTAGAGCTAAAATTAGCATGTTTAAAGTGATTTTCATGCTTCCAGGGGCTCGGGAAGTGAAATAAATACCATTTGGAGGCATTTAATGTTCGAGCAAAAACGGCTGATTTTCCACAAAAGAGATAACACCCCCCCATTACGTCATGCTTCGAAAAGGTGGAAAATGGTCCGTTTTCAAATGTTTTATTTTTGAACGTCAGTTCACATTTGTAGGTGGATCATCAGTGTTAGAGCTAAAATTAGCATGTTTAAAGTGATTTTCATGCTTCCAGGGGCTCGGGAAGTGAAATAAATACCATTTGGAGGCATTTAATGTTCGAGCAAAAACGGCTGATTTTCGACAAAAGAGATAACACCCCCCCATTACGTCATGCTTCAGAAATGTGGAAAATGGTCCGTTTTCAAATGTTTTATTTTTGAACGTCTGTTCACATTTGTAGGTGGGTCATCAGTGTTAGAGCTAAAATTAGCATGTTTAAAGTGATTTTCATGCTTCCAGGGGCCCAAAACACAAGATTTATGGAATGGTTAAAAGTGCATGAAAATGGCCAATTTACTCACTCTGAGTTCTCAAAAAGGGTTTCTTCACCCCGGGAAGTTAATTAAATACCATTTGGAGGCATTTAATGTTAGAGCAAAAACGGCTGATTTTCGACAAAAGAGATAACACCCCCCCATTACGTCATGCTTCAGAAATGTGGAAAATAGTCCGTTTTCAAATGTTTTATTTTTGAACGTCAGTTGACATTTGTAGGTGGATCATCAGTGTTAGAGCTAAAATTAGCATGTTTAAAGTGATTTTCATGCTTCCAGGGGCCCAAAACACAAGATTTATGGAATGGTTAAAAGTGCATGAAAATGGCCAATTTACTCACTCTGAGTTCTCAAAAAGGGTTTCTTCACCCCGGGAAGTTAATTAAATACCATTTGGAGGCATTTAATGTTAGAGCAAAAACGGCTGATTTTCGACAAAAGAGATAACACCCCCCCATTACGTCATGCTTCAGAAATGTGGAAAATGGTCCGTTTTCAAATGTTTTATTTTTGAACGTCAGTTCACATTTGTAGGTGGATCATCAGTGTTAGAGCTAAAATTAGCATGTGTAAAGTGATTTTCATGCTTCCAGGGGCCCAAAACACAAGATTTATGGAATGGTTAAAAGTGCATGAAAATGGCCAATTTACTCACTCTGAGTTCTCAAAAAGGGTTTCTTCACCCCGGGAAGTTAATTAAATACAATTTGGAGGCATTTAATGTTAGAGCAAAAACGGCTGATTTTCGACAAAAGAGATAACACCCCCCCATTACGTCATGCTTCAGAAATGTGGAAAATGGTCCGTTTTCAAATGTTTTATTTTTGAACGTCAGTTCACATTTGTAGGTGGATCATCAGTGTTAGAGCTAAAATTAGCATGTTTAAAGTGATTTTCATGCTTCCAGGGGCTCGGGAAGTGAAATAAATGCCATTTGGAGGCATTTAATGTTCGAGCAAAAACGGCTGATTTTCCACAAAAGAGATAACACCCCCCCCATTACGTCATGCTTCAGAAATGTGGAAAATGGTCCGTTTTCAAATGTTTTATTTTTGAACGTCAGTTCACATTTGTAGGTTTATCATCAGTGTTAGAGCTAAAATTAGCATGTTTAAAGTGATTTTCATGCTTCCAGGGGCTCGGGAAGTGAAATAAATACCATTTGGAGGCATTTAATGTTCGAGCAAAAACGGCTGATTTTCGACAAAAGAGATAACACCCCCCCATTACGTCATGCTTCAGAAATGTGGAAAATGGTCCGTTTTCAAATGTTTTATTTTTGAACGTCAGTTCACATTTGTAGGTGGATCATCAGTGTTAGAGCTAAAATTAGCATGTTTAAAGTGATTTTCATGCTTCCAGGGGCCCAAAACACAAGATTTATGGAATGGTTAAAAGTGCATGAAAATGGCCAATTTACTCACTCTGAGTTCTCAAAAAGGGTTTCTTCACCCGGGAAGTTAATTAAATACCATTTGGAGGCATTTAATGTTAGAGCAAAAACGGCTGATTTTCGACAAAAGAGATAACACCCCCCCATTACGTCATGCTTCAGAAATGTGGAAAATGGTCCGTTTTCAAATGTTTTATTTTTGAACGTCAGTTCACATTTGTAGGTGGATCATCAGTGTTAGAGCTAAAATTAGCATGTTTAAAGTGATTTTCATGCTTCCAGGGGCCCAAAACACAAGATTTATGGAATGGTTAAAAGTGCATGAAAATGGCCAATTTACTCACTCTGAGTTCTCAAAAAGGGTTTCTTCACCCCGGGAAGTTAATTAAATACCATTTGGAGGCATTTAATGTTAGAGCAAAAACGGCTGATTTTCGACAAAAGAGATAACACCCCCCCATTACGTCATGCTTCAGAAATGTGGAAAATGGTCCGTTTTCAAATGTTTTATTTTTGAACGTCAGTTGACATTTGTAGGTGGATCATCAGTGTTAGAGCTAAAATTAGCATGTTTAAAGTGATTTTCATGCTTCCAGGGGCCCAAAACACAAGATTTATGGAATGGTTAAAAGTGCATGAAAATGGCCAATTTACTCACTCTGAGTTCTCAAAAAGGGTTTCTTCACCCCGGGAAGTTAATTAAATACCATTTGGAGGCATTTAATGTTAGAGCAAAAACGGCTGATTTTCGACAAAAGAGATAACACCCCCCCATTACGTCATGCTTCAGAAATGTGGAAAATGGTCCGTTTTCAAATGTTTTATTTTTGAACGTCAGTTCACATTTGTAGGTGGATCATCAGTGTTAGAGCTAAAATTAGCATGTGTAAAGTGATTTTCATGCTTCCAGGGGCCCAAAACACAAGATTTATGGAATGGTTAAAAGTGCATGAAAATGGCCAATTTACTCACTCTGAGTTCTCAAAAAGGGTTTCTTCACCCCGGGAAGTTAATTAAATACAATTTGGAGGCATTTAATGTTAGAGCAAAAACGGCTGATTTTCGACAAAAGAGATAACACCCCCCCATTACGTCATGCTTCAGAAATGTGGAAAATGGTCCGTTTTCAAATGTTTTATTTTTGAACGTCAGTTCACATTTGTAGGTGGATCATCAGTGTTAGAGCTAAAATTAGCATGTTTAAAGTGATTTTCATGCTTCCAGGGGCTCGGGAAGTGAAATAAATGCCATTTGGAGGCATTTAATGTTCGAGCAAAAACGGCTGATTTTCCACAAAAGAGATAACACCCCCCCATTACGTCATGCTTCAGAAATGTGGAAAATGGTCCGTTTTCAAATGTTTTATTTTTGAACGTCAGTTCACATTTGTAGGTGGATCATCAATGTTAGAGCTAAAATTAGCATGTTTAAAGTGATTTTCATGCTTCCAGGGGCCCAAAACACAAGATTTATGGAATGGTTAAAAGTGCATGAAAATGGCCAATTTACTCACTCTGAGTTCTCAAAAAGGGTTTCTTCACCCGGGAAGTTAATTAAATACCATTTGGAGGCATTTAATGTTAGAGCAAAAACGGCTGATTTTCGACAAAAGAGATAACACCCCCCCATTACGTCATGCTTCAGAAATGTGGAAAATGGTCCGTTTTCAAATGTTTTATTTTTGAACGTCAGTTCACATTTGTAGGTGGATCATCAGTGTTAGAGCTAAAATTAGCATGTTTAAAGTGATTTTCAGGCTTCCAGGGGCCCAAAACACAAGATTTATGGAATGGTTAAAAGTGCATGAAAATGGCCAATTTACTAACTCTGAGTTCTCAAACAGGGTTTCTTCACCCGGGAAGTTAATTAAATACCATTTGGAGGCATTTAATGTTCGAGCAAAAACGGCTGATTTTCGACAAAAGAGATAACACCCCCCCATTACGTCATGCTTCAGAAATGTGGAAAATGGTCCGTTTTCAAATGTTTCATTTTTGAACGTCAGTTCACATTTGTAGGTGGATCATCAGTGTTAGAGCTAAAATTAGCATGTTTAAAGTGATTTTCATGCTTCCAGGGGCTCGGGAAGTTAATTAAATACCATTTGGAGGCATTTAATGTTCGAGCAAAAACGGCTGATTTTCGACAAAAGAGATAACACCCCCCCATTACGTCATGCTTCAGAAATGTGGAAAATGGTCCGTTTTCAAATGTTTTATTTTTGAACGTCAGTTCACATTTGTAGGTGGATCATCAGTGTTAGAGCTAAAATTAGCATGTTTAAAGTGATTTTCATGCTTCCAGGGGCCCAAAACACAAGATTTATGGAATGGTTAAAAGTGCATGAAAATGGCCAATTTACTCCCTCTGAGTTCTCAAAAAGGGTTTCTTCACCCCGGGAAGTTAATTAAATACCATTTGGAGGCATTTAATGTTAGAGCAAAAACGGCTGATTTTCGACAAAAGAGATAACACCCCCCCATTACGTCATGCTTCAGAAATGTGGAAAATGGTCCGTTTTCAAATGTTTTATTTTTGAACGTCAGTTCACATTTGTAGGTGGATCATCAGTGTTAGAGCTAAAATTAGCATGTGTAAAGTGATTTTCATGCTTCCAGGGGCCCAAAACACAAGATTTATGGAATGGTTAAAAGTGCATGAAAATGGCCAATTTACTCAATCTGAGTTCTCAAAAAGGGTTTCTTCACCCCGGGAAGTTAATTAAATACAATTTGGAGGCATTTAATGTTAGAGCAAAAACGGCTGATTTTCGACAAAAGAGATAACACCCCCCCATTACGTCATGCTTCAGAAATGTGGAAAATGGTCCGTTTTCAAATGTTTTATTTTTGAACGTCAGTTCACATTTGTAGGTGGATCATCAGTGTTAGAGCTAAAATTAGCATGTTTAAAGTGATTTTCATGCTTCCAGGGGCCCAAAACACAAGATTTATGGAATGGTTAAAAGTGCATGAAAATGGCCAATTTACTCACTCTGAGTTCTCAAAAAGGGTTTCTTCACCCCGGGAAGTTAATTAAATACCATTTGGAGGCATTTAATGTTCGAGCAAAAACGGCTGATTTTCGACAAAAGAGATAACACCCCCCCATTACGTCATGCTTCAGAAATGTGGAAAATGGTCCGTTTTCAAATGTTTTATTTTTGAACGTCAGTTCACATTTGTAGGTGGATCATCAGTGTTAGAGCTAAAATTAGCATGTTTAAAGTGATTTTCATGCTTCCAGGGGCCCAAAACACAAGATTTATGGAATGGTTAAAAGTGCATGAAAATGGCCAATTTACTTACTCTGAGTTCTCAAAAAGGGTTTCTTCACCCCGGGAAGTTAATTAAATACCATTTGGAGGCATTTAATGTTAGAGCAAAAACGGCTGATTTTCGACAAAAGAGATAACACCCCCCCATTACGTCATGCTTCAGAAATGTGGAAAATGGTCCGTTTTCAAATGTTTTATTTTTGAACGTCAGTTGACATTTGTAGGTGGATCATCAGTGTTAGAGCTAAAATTAGCATGTTTAAAGTGATTTTCATGCTTCCAGGGGCCCAAAACACAAGATTTATGGAATGGTTAAAAGTGCATGAAAATGGCCAATTTACTCACTCTGAGTTCTCAAAAAGGGTTTCTTCACCCCGGGAAGTTAATTAAATACCATTTGGAGGCATTTAATGTTAGAGCAAAAACGGCTGATTTTCGACAAAAGAGATAACACCCCCCCATTACGTCATGCTTCAGAAATGTGGAAAATGGTCCGTTTTCAAATGTTTTATTTTTGAACGTCAGTTCACATTTGTAGGTGGATCATCAGTGTTAGAGCTAAAATTAGCATGTGTAAAGTGATTTTCATGCTTCCAGGGGCCCAAAACACAAGATTTATGGAATGGTTAAAAGTGCATGAAAATGGCCAATTTACTCACTCTGAGTTCTCAAAAAGGGTTTCTTCACCCCGGGAAGTTAATTAAATACAATTTGGAGGCATTTAATGTTAGAGCAAAAACGGCTGATTTTCGACAAAAGAGATAACACCCCCCCATTACGTCATGCTTCAGAAATGTGGAAAATGGTCCGTTTTCAAATGTTTTATTTTTGAACGTCAGTTCACATTTGTAGGTGGATCATCAGTGTTAGAGCTAAAATTAGCATGTTTAAAGTGATTTTCATGCTTCCAGGGGCTCGGGAAGTGAAATAAATGCCATTTGGAGGCATTTAATGTTCGAGCAAAAACGGCTGATTTTCCACAAAAGAGATAACACCCCCCCATTACGTCATGCTTCAGAAATGTGGAAAATGGTCCGTTTTCAAATGTTTTATTTTTGAACGTCAGTTCACATTTGTAGGTGGATCATCAGTGTTAGAGCTAAAATTAGCATGTTTAAAGTGATTTTCATGCTTCCAGGGGCCCAAAACACAAGATTTATGGAATGGTTAAAAGTGCATGAAAATGGCCAATTTACTCACTCTGAGTTCTCAAAAAGGGTTTCTTCACCCGGGAAGTTAATTAAATACCATTTGGAGGCATTTAATGTTAGAGCAAAAACGGCTGATTTTCGACAAAAGAGATAACACCCCCCCATTACGTCATGCTTCAGAAATGTGGAAAATGGTCCGTTTTCAAATGTTTTATTTTTGAACGTCAGTTCACATTTGTAGGTGGATCATCAGTGTTAGAGCTAAAATTAGCATGTTTAAAGTGATTTTCAGGCTTCCAGGGGCCCAAAACACAAGATTTATGGAATGGTTAAAAGTGCATGAAAATGGCCAATTTACTAACTCTGAGTTCTCAAACAGGGTTTCTTCACCCGGGAAGTTAATTAAATACCATTTGGAGGCATTTAATGTTCGAGCAAAAACGGCTGATTTTCGACAAAAGAGATAACACCCCCCCATTACGTCATGCTTCAGAAATGTGGAAAATGGTCCGTTTTCAAATGTTTCATTTTTGAACGTCAGTTCACATTTGTAGGTGGATCATCAGTGTTAGAGCTAAAATTAGCATGTTTAAAGTGATTTTCATGCTTCCAGGGGCTCGGGAAGTTAATTAAATACCATTTGGAGGCATTTAATGTTCGAGCAAAAACGGCTGATTTTCGACAAAAGAGATAACACCCCCCCATTACGTCATGCTTCAGAAATGTGGAAAATGGTCCGTTTTCAAATGTTTTATTTTTGAACGTCAGTTCACATTTGTAGGTGGATCATCAGTGTTAGAGCTAAAATTAGCATGTTTAAAGTGATTTTCATGCTTCCAGGGGCCCAAAACACAAGATTTATGGAATGGTTAAAAGTGCATGAAAATGGCCAATTTACTCACTCTGAGTTCTCAAAAAGGGTTTCTTCACCCCGGGAAGTTAATTAAATACCATTTGGAGGCATTTAATGTTAGAGCAAAAACGGCTGATTTTCGACAAAAGAGATAACACCCCCCCATTACGTCATGCTTCAGAAATGTGGAAAATGGTCCGTTTTCAAATGTTTTATTTTTGAACGTCAGTTCACATTTGTAGGTGGATCATCAGTGTTAGAGCTAAAATTAGCATGTGTAAAGTGATTTTCATGCTTCCAGGGGCCCAAAACACAAGATTTATGGAATGGTTAAAAGTGCATGAAAATGGCCAATTTACTCAATCTGAGTTCTCAAAAAGGGTTTCTTCACCCCGGGAAGTTAATTAAATACAATTTGGAGGCATTTAATGTTAGAGCAAAAACGGCTGATTTTCGACAAAAGAGATAACACCCCCCCATTACGTCATGCTTCAGAAATGTGGAAAATGGTCCGTTTTCAAATGTTTTATTTTTGAACGTCAGTTCACATTTGTAGGTGGATCATCAGTGTTAGAGCTAAAATTAGCATGTTTAAAGTGATTTTCATGCTTCCAGGGGCCCAAAACACAAGATTTATGGAATGGTTAAAAGTGCATGAAAATGGCCAATTTACTCACTCTGAGTTCTCAAAAAGGGTTTCTTCACCCCGGGAAGTTAATTAAATACCATTTGGAGGCATTTAATGTTCGAGCAAAAACGGCTGATTTTCGACAAAAGAGATAACACCCCCCCATTACGTCATGCTTCAGAAATGTGGAAAATGGTCCGTTTTCAAATGTTTTATTTTTGAACGTCAGTTCACATTTGTAGGTGGATCATCAGTGTTAGAGCTAAAATTAGCATGTTTAAAGTGATTTTCATGCTTCCAGGGGCCCAAAACACAAGATTTATGGAATGGTTAAAAGTGCATGAAAATGGCCAATTTACTTACTCTGAGTTCTCAAAAAGGGTTTCTTCACCCCGGGAAGTTAATTAAATACCATTTGGAGGCATTTAATGTTAGAGCAAAAACGGCTGATTTTCGACAAAAGAGATAACACCCCCCCATTACGTCATGCTTCAGAAATGTGGAAAATGGTCCGTTTTCAAATGTTTTATTTTTGAACGTCAGTTCACATTTGTAGGTGGATCATCAGTGTTAGAGCTAAAATTAGCATGTTTAAAGTGATTTTCATGCTTCCAGGGGCCCAAAACACAAGATTTATGGAATGGTTAAAAGTGCATGAAAATGGCCAATTTACTCACTCTGAGTTCTCAAAAAGGGTTTCTTCACCCCGGGAAGTTAATTAAATACCATTTGGAGGCATTTAATGTTCGAGCAAAAACGGCTGATTTTCGACAAAAGAGATAACACCCCCCCATTACGTCATGCTTCAGAAATGTGGAAAATGGTCCGTTTTCAAATGTTTTATTTTTGAACGTCAGTTCACATTTGTAGGTGGATCATCAGTGTTAGAGCTAAAATTAGCATGTTTAAAGTGATTTTCATGCTTCCAGGGGCCCAAAACACAAGATTTATGGAATGGTTAAAAGTGCATGAAAATGGCCAATTTACTCACTCTGAGTTCTCAAAAAGGGTTTCTTCACCCCGGGAAGTTAATTAAATACCATTTGGAGGCATTTAATGTTAGAGCAAAAACGGCTGATTTTCGACAAAAGAGATAACACCCCCCATTACGTCATGCTTCAGAAATGTGGAAAATGGTCCGTTTTCAAATGTTTTATTTTTGAACGTCAGTTCACATTTGTAGGTGGATCATCAGTGTTAGAGCTAAAATTAGCATGTTTAAAGTGATTTTCATGCTTCCAGGGGCCCAAAACACAAGATTTATGGAATGGTTAAAAGTGCATGAAAATGGCCAATTTACTCACTCTGAGTTCTCAAAAAGGGTTTCTTCACCCCGGGAAGTTAATTAAATACCATTTGGAGGCATTTAATGTTAGAGCAAAAACGGCTGATTTTCGACAAAAGAGATAACACCCCCCCCATTACGTCATGCTTCAGAAATGTGGAAAATGGTCCGTTTTCAAATGTTTTATTTTTGAACGTCAGTTCACATTTGTAGGTGGATCATCAGTGTTAGAGCTAAAATTAGCATGTTTAAAGTGATTTTCATGCTTCCAGGGGCCCAAAACACAAGATTTATGGAATGGTTAAAAGTGCATGAAAATGGCCAATTTACTCACTCTGAGTTCTCAAAAAGGGTTTCTTCACCCCGGGAAGTTAATTAAATACCATTTGGAGGCATTTAATGTTAGAGCAAAAACGGCTGATTTTCGACAAAAGAGATAACACCCCCCCATTACGTCATGCTTCAGAAATGTGGAAAATGGTCCGTTTTCAAATGTTTTATTTTTGAACGTCAGTTCACATTTGTAGGTGGATCATCAGTGTTAGAGCTAAAATTAGCATGTGTAAAGTGATTTTCATGCTTCCAGGGGCCCAAAACACAAGATTTATGGAATGGTTAAAAGTGCATGAAAATGGCCAATTTACTCACTCTGAGTTCTCAAAAAGGGTTTCTTCACCCCGGGAAGTTAATTAAATACAATTTGGAGGCATTTAATGTTAGAGCAAAAACGGCTGATTTTCGACAAAAGAGATAACACCCCCCCATTACGTCATGCTTCAGAAATGTGGAAAATGGTCCGTTTTCAAATGTTTTATTTTTGAACGTCAGTTCACATTTGTAGGTGGATCATCAGTGTTAGAGCTAAAATTAGCATGTTTAAAGTGATTTTCATGCTTCCAGGGGCTCGGGAAGTGAAATAAATGCCATTTGGAGGCATTTAATGTTCGAGCAAAAACGGCTGATTTTCCACAAAAGAGATAACACCCCCCCATTACGTCATGCTTCAGAAATGTGGAAAATGGTCCGTTTTCAAATGTTTTATTTTTGAACGTCAGTTCACATTTGTAGGTGGATCATCAGTGTTAGAGCTAAAATTAGCATGTTTAAAGTGATTTTCATGCTTCCAGGGGCTCGGGAAGTGAAATAAATACCATTTGGAGGCATTTAATGTTCGAGCAAAAACGGCTGATTTTCGACAAAAGAGATAACACCCCCCCATTACGTCATGCTTCAGAAATGTGGAAAATGGTCCGTTTTCAAATGTTTTATTTTTGAACGTCAGTTCACATTTGTAGGTGGATCATCAGTGTTAGAGCTAAAATTAGCATGTTTAAAGTGATTTTCATGCTTCCAGGGGCCCAAAACACAAGATTTATGGAATGGTTAAAAGTGCATGAAAATGGCCAATTTACTCACTCTGAGTTCTCAAAAAGGGTTTCTTCACCCGGGAAGTTAATTAAATACCATTTGGAGGCATTTAATGTTAGAGCAAAAACGGCTGATTTTCGACAAAAGAGATAACACCCCCCCATTACGTCATGCTTCAGAAATGTGGAAAATGGTCCGTTTTCAAATGTTTTATTTTTGAACGTCAGTTCACATTTGTAGGTGGATCATCAGTGTTAGAGCTAAAATTAGCATGTTTAAAGTGATTTTCATGCTTCCAGGGGCCCAAAACACAAGATTTATGGAATGGTTAAAAGTGCATGAAAATGGCCAATTTACTCACTCTGAGTTCTCAAAAAGGGTTTCTTCACCCCGGGAAGTTAATTAAATACCATTTAGAGGCATTTAATGTTCGAGCAAAAACGGCTGATTTTCGACAAAAGAGATAACACCCCCCCATTACGTCATGCTTCAGAAATGTGGAAAATGGTCCTTTTTCAAATGTTTCATTTTTGAACGTCAGTTCACATTTGTAGGTGGATCATCAGTGTTAGAGCTAAAATTAGCATGTTTAAAGTGATTTTCATGCTTCCAGGGGCTCGGGAAGTTAATTAAATACCATTTGGAGGCATTTAATGTTCGAGCAAAAACGGCTGATTTTCCACAAAAGAGATAACACCCCCCCATTACGTCATGCTTCAGAAATGTGGAAAATGGTCCGTTTTCAAATGTTTTATTTTTGAACGTCAGTTCACATTTGTAGGTGGATCATCAGTGTTAGAGCTAAAATTAGCATGTTTAAAGTGATTTTCATGCTTCCAGGGGCTCGGGAAGTGAAATAAATACCATTTGGAGGCATTTAATGTTCGAGCAAAAACGGCTGATTTTCGACAAAAGAGATAACACCCCCCCATTACGTCATGCTTCAGAAATGTGGAAAATGGTCCGTTTTCAAATGTTTTATTTTTGAACGTCTGTTCACATTTGTAGGTGGATCATCAGTGTTAGAGCTAAAATTAGCATGTTTAAAGTGATTTTCATGCTTCCAGGGGCCCAAAACACAAGATTTATGGAATGGTTAAAAGTGCATGAAAATGGCCAATTTACTCACTCTGAGTTCTCAAAAAGGGTTTCTTCACCCCGGGAAGTTAATGAAATACCATTTGGAGGCATTTAATGTTAGAGCAAAAACGGCTGATTTTCGACAAAAGAGATAACACCCCCCCATTACGTCATGCTTCAGAAATGTGGAAAATGGTCCGTTTTCAAATGTTTTATTTTTGAACGTCAGTTGACATTTGTAGGTGGATCATCAGTGTTAGAGCTAAAATTAGCATGTTTAAAGTGATTTTCATGCTTCCAGGGGCCCAAAACACAAGATTTATGGAATGGTTAAAAGTGCATGAAAATGGCCAATTTACTCACTCTGAGTTCTCAAAAAGGGTTTCTTCACCCCGGGAAGTTAATTAAATACCATTTGGAGGCATTTAATGTTAGAGCAAAAACGGCTGATTTTCGACAAAAGAGATAACACCCCCCCATTACGTCATGCTTCAGAAATGTGGAAAATGGTCCGTTTTCAAATGTTTTATTTTTGAACGTCAGTTCACATTTGTAGGTGGATCATCAGTGTTAGAGCTAAAATTAGCATGTGTAAAGTGATTTTCATGCTTCCAGGGGCCCAAAACACAAGATTTATGGAATGGTTAAAAGTGCATGAAAATGGCCAATTTACTCACTCTGAGTTCTCAAAAAGGGTTTCTTCACCCCGGGAAGTTAATTAAATACAATTTGGAGGCATTTAATGTTAGAGCAAAAACGGCTGATTTTCGACAAAAGAGATAACAACCCCCCATTACGTCATGCT
Source organism: Lissotriton vulgaris (assembly GCF_964263255.1). NCBI lineage: Eukaryota > Metazoa > Chordata > Amphibia > Caudata > Salamandridae > Lissotriton > Lissotriton vulgaris. The sequence goes on from NW_028240859.1 coordinate 1,264,717, forward strand.
TCAGAAATGTGGAAAATGGTCCGTTTTCAAATGTTTTATTTTTGAACGTCAGTTCACATTTGTAGGTGGATCATCAGTGTTAGAGCTAAAATTAGCATGTTTAAAGTGATTTTCATGCTTCCAGGGGCTCGGGAAGTGAAATAAATACCATTTAGAGGCATTTAATGTTCGAGCAAAAACGGCTGATTTTCGACAAAAGAGATAACACCCCCCCATTACGTCATGCTTCAGAAATGTGGAAAATGGTCCATTTTCAAATGTTTTATTTTTGAACGTCAGTTCACATTTGTAGGTGGATCATCAGTGTTAGAGCTAAAATTAGCATGTTTAAAGTGATTTTCATGCTTCCAGGGGCCCAAAACACAAGATTTATGGAATGGTTAAAAGTGCATGAAAATGGCCAATTTACTCACTCTGAGTTCTCAAAAAGGGTTTCTTCACCCCGGGAAGTTAATTAAATACCATTTGGAGGCATTTAATGTTAGAGCAAAAACGGCTGATTTTCGACAAAAGAGATAACACCCCCCCATTACGTCATGCTTCAGAAATGTGGAAAATGGTCCGTTTTCAAATGTTTTATTTTTGAACGTCAGTTCACATTTGTAGGTGGATCATCAGTGTTAGAGCTAAAATTAGCATGTGTAAAGTGATTTTCATGCTTCCAGGGGCCCAAAACACAAGATTTATGGAATGGTTAAAAGTGCATGAAAATGGCCAATTTACTCACTCTGAGTTCTCAAAAAGGGTTTCTTCACCCCGGGAAGTTAATTAAATACAATTTGGAGGCATTTAATGTTAGAGCAAAAACGGCTGATTTTCGACAAAAGAGATAACACCCCCCCATTACGTCATGCTTCAGAAATGTGGAAAATGGTCCGTTTTCAAATGTTTTATTTTTGAACGTCAGTTCACATTTGTAGGTGGATCATCAGTGTTAGAGCTAAAATTAGCATGTTTAAAGTGATTTTCATGCTTCCAGGGGCTCGGGAAGTGAAATAAATGCCATTTGGAGGCATTTAATGTTCGAGCAAAAACGGCTGATTTTCCACAAAAGAGATAACACCCCCCCATTACGTCATGCTTCAGAAATGTGGAAAATGGTCCGTTTTCAAATGTTTTATTTTTGAACGTCAGTTCACATTTGTAGGTGGATCATCAGTGTTAGAGCTAAAATTAGCATGTTTAAAGTGATTTTCATGCTTCCAGGGGCTCGGGAAGTGAAATAAATACCATTTGGAGGCATTTAATGTTCGAGCAAAAACGGCTGATTTTCGACAAAAGAGATAACACCCCCCCATTACGTCATGCTTCAGAAATGTGGAAAATGGTCCGTTTTCAAATGTTTTATTTTTGAACGTCAGTTCACATTTGTAGGTGGATCATCAGTGTTAGAGCTAAAATTAGCATGTGTAAAGTGATTTTCATGCTTCCAGGGGCCCAAAACACAAGATTTATGGAATGGTTAAAAGTGCATGAAAATGGCCAATTTACTCACTCTGAGTTCTCAAAAAGGGTTTCTTCACCCCGGGAAGTTAATTAAATACAATTTGGAGGCATTTAATGTTAGAGCAAAAACGGCTGATTTTCGACAAAAGAGATAACACCCCCCCATTACGTCATGCTTCAGAAATGTGGAAAATGGTCCGTTTTCAAATGTTTTATTTTTGAACGTCAGTTCACATTTGTAGGTGGATCATCAGTGTTAGAGCTAAAATTAGCATGTTTAAAGTGATTTTCATGCTTCCAGGGGCTCGGGAAGTGAAATAAATGCCATTTGGAGGCATTTAATGTTCGAGCAAAAACGGCTGATTTTCCACAAAAGAGATAACACCCCCCCATTACGTCATGCTTCAGAAATGTGGAAAATGGTCCGTTTTCAAATGTTTTATTTTTGAACGTCAGTTCACATTTGTAGGTGGATCATCAGTGTTAGAGCTAAAATTAGCATGTTTAAAGTGATTTTCATGCTTCCAGGGGCTCGGGAAGTGAAATAAATACCATTTGGAGGCATTTAATGTTCGAGCAAAAACGGCTGATTTTCGACAAAAGAGATAACACCCCCCCATTACGTCATGCTTCAGAAATGTGGAAAATGGTCCGTTTTCAAATGTTTTATTTTTGAACGTCAGTTCACATTTGTAGGTGGATCATCAGTGTTAGAGCTAAAATTAGCATGTTTAAAGTGATTTTCATGCTTCCAGGGGCCCAAAACACAAGATTTATGGAATGGTTAAAAGTGCATGAAAATGGCCAATTTACTCACTCTGAGTTCTCAAAAAGGGTTTCTTCACCCGGGAAGTTAATTAAATACCATTTGGAGGCATTTAATGTTAGAGCAAAAACGGCTGATTTTCGACAAAAGAGATAACACCCCCCCATTACGTCATGCTTCAGAAATGTGGAAAATGGTCCGTTTTCAAATGTTTTATTTTTGAACGTCAGTTCACATTTGTAGGTGGATCATCAGTGTTAGAGCTAAAATTAGCATGTTTAAAGTGATTTTAAGGCTTCCAGGGGCCCAAAACACAAGATTTATGGAATGGTTAAAAGTGCATGAAAATGGCCAATTTACTCACTCTGAGTTCTCAAACAGGGTTTCTTCACCCGGGAAGTTAATTAAATACCATTTGGAGGCATTTAATGTTCGAGCAAAAACGGCTGATTTTCGACAAAAGAGATAACACCCCCCCATTACGTCATGCTTCAGAAATGTGGAAAATGGTCCGTTTTCAAATGTTTCATTTTTGAACGTCAGTTCACATTTGTAGGTGGATCATCAGTGTTAGAGCTAAAATTAGCATGTTTAAAGTGATTTTCATGCTTCCAGGGGCTCGGGAAGTTAATTAAATACCATTTGGAGGCATTTAATGTTCGAGCAAAAACGGCTGATTTTCGACAAAAGAGATAACACCCCCCCATTACGTCATGCTTCAGAAATGTGGAAAATGGTCCGTTTTCAAATGTTTTATTTTTGAACGTCAGTTCACATTTGTAGGTGGATCATCAGTGTTAGAGCTAAAATTAGCATGTTTAAAGTGATTTTCATGCTTCCAGGGGCCCAAAACACAAGATTTATGGAATGGTTAAAAGTGCATGAAAATGGCCAATTTACTCACTCTGAGTTCTCAAAAAGGGTTTCTTCACCCCGGGAAGTTAATTAAATACCATTTGGAGGCATTTAATGTTAGAGCAAAAACGGCTGATTTTCGACAAAAGAGATAACACCCCCCCATTACGTCATGCTTCAGAAATGTGGAAAATGGTCCGTTTTCAAATGTTTTATTTTTGAACGTCAGTTCACATTTGTAGGTGGATCATCAGTGTTAGAGCTAAAATTAGCATGTGTATAGTGATTTTCATGCTTCCAGGGGCCCAAAACACAAGATTTATGGAATGGTTAAAAGTGCATGAAAATGGCCAATTTACTCAATCTGAGTTCTCAAAAAGGGTTTCTTCACCCCGGGAAGTTAATTAAATACAATTTGGAGGCATTTAATGTTAGAGCAAAAACGGCTGATTTTCGACAAAAGAGATAACACCCCCCCATTACGTCATGCTTCAGAAATGTGGAAAATGGTCCGTTTTCAAATGTTTTATTTTTGAACGTCAGTTCACATTTGTAGGTGGATCATCAGTGTTAGAGCTAAAATTAGCATGTTTAAAGTGATTTTCATGCTTCCAGGGGCTCGGGAAGTGAAATAAATACCATTTGGAGGCATTTAATGTTCGAGCAAAAACGGCTGATTTTCGACAAAAGAGATAACACCCCCCCATTACGTCATGCTTCAGAAATGTGGAAAATGGTCCGTTTTCAAATGTTTTATTTTTGAACGTCAGTTCACATTTGTAGGTGGATCATCAGTGTTAGAGCTAAAATTAGCATGTTTAAAGTGATTTTCATGCTTCCAGGGGCCCAAAACACAAGATTTATGGAATGGTTAAAAGTGCATGAAAATGGCCAATTTACTCACTCTGAGTTCTCAAAAAGGGTTTCTTCACCCCGGGAAGTTAATTAAATACCATTTGGAGGCATTTAATGTTCGAGCAAAAACGGCTGATTTTCGACAAAAGAGATAACACCCCCCCATTACGTCATGCTTCAGAAATGTGGAAAATGGTCCGTTTTCAAATGTTTTATTTTTGAACGTCAGTTCACATTTGTAGGTGGATCATCAGTGTTAGAGCTAAAATTAGCATGTTTAAAGTGATTTTCATGCTTCCAGGGGCCCAAAACACAAGATTTATGGAATGGTTAAAAGTGCATGAAAATGGCCAATTTACTTACTCTGAGTTCTCAAAAAGGGTTTCTTCACCCCGGGAAGTTAATTAAATACCATTTGGAGGCATTTAATGTTAGAGCAAAAACGGCTGATTTTCGACAAAAGAGATAACACCCCCCCATTACGTCATGCTTCAGAAATGTGGAAAATGGTCCGTTTTCAAATGTTTTATTTTTGAACGTCAGTTCACATTTGTAGGTGGATCATCAGTGTTAGAGCTAAAATTAGCATGTTTAAAGTGATTTTCATGCTTCCAGGGGCCCAAAACACAAGATTTATGGAATGGTTAAAAGTGCATGAAAATGGCCAATTTACTCACTCTGAGTTCTCAAAAAGGGTTTCTTCACCCCGGGAAGTTAATTAAATACCATTTGGAGGCATTTAATGTTCGAGCAAAAACGGCTGATTTTCGACAAAAGAGATAACACCCCCCCATTACGTCATGCTTCAGAAATGTGGAAAATGGTCCGTTTTCAAATGTTTTATTTTTGAACGTCAGTTCACATTTGTAGGTGGATCATCAGTGTTAGAGCTAAAATTAGCATGTTTAAAGTGATTTTCATGCTTCCAGGGGCCCAAAACACAAGATTTATGGAATGGTTAAAAGTGCATGAAAATGGCCAATTTACTCACTCTGAGTTCTCAAAAAGGGTTTCTTCACCCCGGGAAGTTAATTAAATACAATTTGGAGGCATTTAATGTTGGAGCAAAAACGGCTGATTTTCGACAAAAGAGATAACAACCCCCCATTACGTCATGCTTCAGAAATGTGGAAAATGGTCCGTTTTCAAATGTTTTATTTTTGAACGTCAGTTCACATTTGTAGGTGGATCATCAGTGTTAGAGCTAAAATTAGCATGTTTAAAGTGATTTTCATGCTTCCAGGGGCTCGGGAAGTGAAATAAATACCATTTAGAGGCATTTAATGTTCGAGCAAAAACGGCTGATTTTCGACAAAAGAGATAACACCCCCCCATTACGTCATGCTTCAGAAATGTGGAAAATGGTCCATTTTCAAATGTTTTATTTTTGAACGTCAGTTCACATTTGTAGGTGGATCATCAGTGTTAGAGCTAAAATTAGCATGTTTAAAGTGATTTTCATGCTTCCAGGGGCCCAAAACACAAGATTTATGGAATGGTTAAAAGTGCATGAAAATGGCCAATTTACTCACTCTGAGTTCTCAAAAAGGGTTTCTTCACCCCGGGAAGTTAATTAAATACCATTTGGAGGCATTTAATGTTCGAGCAAAAACGGCTGATTTTCGACAAAAGAGATAACACCCCCCCCATTACGTCATGCTTCAGAAATGTGGAAAATGGTCCGTTTTCAAATGTTTTATTTTTGAACGTCAGTTCACATTTGTAGGTGGATCATCAGTGTTAGAGCTAAAATTAGCATGTTTAAAGTGATTTTCATGCTTCCAGGGGCCCAAAACACAAGATTTATGGAATGGTTAAAAGTGCATGAAAATGGCCAATTTACTTACTCTGAGTTCTCAAAATGGGTTTCTTCACCCCGGGAAGTTAATTAAATACCATTTGGAGGCAATTAATGTTAGAGCAAAAACGGCTGATTTTCGACAAAAGAGATAACACCCCCCCATTACGTCATGCTTCAGAAATGTGGAAAATGGTCCGTTTTCAAATGTTTTATTTTTGAACGTCAGTTCACATTTGTAGGTGGATCATCAGTGTTAGAGCTAAAATTAGCATGTTTAAAGTGATTTTCATGCTTCCAGGGGCCCAAAACACAAGATTTATGGAATGGTTAAAAGTGCATGAAAATGGCCAATTTACTCACTCTCAGTTCTCAAAAAGGGTTTCTTCACCCCGGGAAGTTAATTAAATACCATTTGGAGGCATTTAATGTTCGAGCAAAAACGGCTGATTTTCAACAAAAGAGATAACACCCCCCCATTACGTCATGCTTCAGAAATGTGGAAAATGGTCCGTTTTCAAATGTTTTATTTTTGAACGTCAGTTCACATTTGTAGGTGGATCATCAGTGTTAGAGCTAAAATTAGCATGTTTAAAGTGATTTTCATGCTTCCAGGGGCCCAAAACACAAGATTTATGGAATGGTTAAAAGTGCATGAAAATGGCCAATTTACTTACTCTGAGTTCTCAAAATGGGTTTCTTCACCCCGGGAAGTTAATTAAATACCATTTGGAGGCAATTAATGTTAGAGTAAAAACGGCTGATTTTCGACAAAAGAGATAACACCCCCCCATTACGTCATGCTTCAGAAATGTGGAAAATGGTCCGTTTTCAAATGTTTTATTTTTGAACGTCAGTTCACATTTGTAGGTGGATCATCAGTGTTAGAGCTAAAATTAGCATGTTTAAAGTGATTTTCATGCTTCCAGGGGCCCAAAACACAAGATTTATGGAATGGTTAAAAGTGCATGAAAATGGCCAATTTACTCACTCTCAGTTCTCAAAAAGGGTTTCTTCACCCCGGGAAGTTAATTAAATACCATTTGGAGGCATTTAATGTTCGAGCAAAAACGGCTGATTTTCAACAAAAGAGATAACACCCCCCCATTACGTCATGCTTCAGAAATGTGGAAAATGGTCCGTTTTCAAATGTTTTATTTTTGAACGTCAGTTCACATTTGTAGGTGGATCATCAGTGTTAGAGCTAAAATTAGCATGTTTAAAGTGATTTTCATGCTTCCAGGGGCCCAAAACACAAGATTTATGGAATGGTTAAAAGTGCATGAAAATGGCCAATTTACTCACTCTGAGTTCTCAAAAAGGGTTTCTTCACCCCGGGAAGTTAATTAAATACCATTTGGAGGCATTTAATGTTAGAGCAAAAACGGCTGATTTTCGACAAAAGAGATAACACCCCTTCATTACGTCATGCTTCAGAAATGTGGAAAATGGTCCGTTTTCAAATGTTTTATTTTTGAACGTCAGTTCACATTTGTAGGTGGATCATCAGTGTTAGAGCTAAAATTAGCATGTTTAAAGTGATTTTCATGCTTCCAGGGGCTCGGGAAGTGAAATAAATACCATTTGGAGGCATTTAATGTTCGAGCAAAAACGGCTGATTTTCGACAAAAGAGATAACACCCCCCCATTACGTCATGCTTCAGAAATGTGGAAAATGGTCCGTTTTCAAATGTTTTATTTTTGAACGTCTGTTCACATTTGTAGGTGGATCATCAGTGTTAGAGCTAAAATTAGCATGTTTAAAGTGATTTTCATGCTTCCAGGGGCCCAAAACACAAGATTTATGGAATGGTTAAAAGTGCATGAAAATGGCCAATTTACTCACTCTGAGTTCTCAAAAAGGGTTTCTTCACCCCGGGAAGTTAATTAAATACCATTTGGAGGCATTTAATGTTAGAGCAAAAACGGCTGATTTTCGACAAAAGAGATAACACCCCCCCCATTACGTCATGCTTCAGAAATGTGGAAAATGGTCCGTTTTCAAATGTTTTATTTTTGAACGTCAGTTCACATTTGTAGGTGGATCATCAGTGTTAGAGCTAAAATTAGCATGTTTAAAGTGATTTTCATGCTTCCAGGGGCCCAAAACACAAGATTTATGGAATGGTTAAAAGTGCATGAAAATGGCCAATTTACTCACTCTGAGTTCTCAAAAAGGGTTTCTTCACCCCGGGAAGTTAATTAAATACCATTTGGAGGCATTTAATGTTAGAGCAAAAACGGCTGATTTTCGACAAAAGAGATAACACCCCCCCATTACGTCATGCTTCAGAAATGTGGAAAATGGTCCGTTTTCAAATGTTTTATTTTTGAACGTCAGTTCACATTTGTAGGTGGATCATCAGTGTTAGAGCTAAAATTAGCATGTGTAAAGTGATTTTCATGCTTCCAGGGGCCCAAAACACAAGATTTATGGAATGGTTAAAAGTGCATGAAAATGGCCAATTTACTCACTCTGAGTTCTCAAAAAGGGTTTCTTCACCCCGGGAAGTTAATTAAATACAATTTGGAGGCATTTAATGTTAGAGCAAAAACGGCTGATTTTCGACAAAAGAGATAACACCCCCCCATTACGTCATGCTTCAGAAATGTGGAAAATGGTCCGTTTTCAAATGTTTTATTTTTGAACGTCAGTTCACATTTGTAGGTGGATCATCAGTGTTAGAGCTAAAATTAGCATGTTTAAAGTGATTTTCATGCTTCCAGGGGCTCGGGAAGTGAAATAAATGCCATTTGGAGGCATTTAATGTTCGAGCAAAAACGGCTGATTTTCCACAAAAGAGATAACACCCCCCCATTACGTCATGCTTCAGAAATGTGGAAAATGGTCCGTTTTCAAATGTTTTATTTTTGAACGTCAGTTCACATTTGTAGGTGGATCATCAGTGTTAGAGCTAAAATTAGCATGTTTAAAGTGATTTTCATGCTTCCAGGGGCTCGGGAAGTGAAATAAATACCATTTGGAGGCATTTAATGTTCGAGCAAAAACGGCTGATTTTCGACAAAAGAGATAACACCCCCCCATTACGTCATGCTTCAGAAATGTGGAAAATGGTCCGTTTTCAAATGTTTTATTTTTGAACGTCAGTTCACATTTGTAGGTGGATCATCAGTGTTAGAGCTAAAATTAGCATGTTTAAAGTGATTTTCATGCTTCCAGGGGCCCAAAACACAAGATTTATGGAATGGTTAAAAGTGCATGAAAATGGCCAATTTACTCACTCTGAGTTCTCAAAAAGGGTTTCTTCACCCGGGAAGTTAATTAAATACCATTTGGAGGCATTTAATGTTAGAGCAAAAACGGCTGATTTTCGACAAAAGAGATAACACCCCCCCATTACGTCATGCTTCAGAAATGTGGAAAATGGTCCGTTTTCAAATGTTTTATTTTTGAACGTCAGTTCACATTTGTAGGTGGATCATCAGTGTTAGAGCTAAAATTAGCATGTTTAAAGTGATTTTCATGCTTCCAGGGGCCCAAAACACAAGATTTATGGAATGGTTAAAAGTGCATGAAAATGGCCAATTTACTCACTCTGAGTTCTCAAAAAGGGTTTCTTCACCCCGGGAAGTTAATTAAATACCATTTAGAGGCATTTAATGTTCGAGCAAAAACGGCTGATTTTCGACAAAAGAGATAACACCCCCCCATTACGTCATGCTTCAGAAATGTGGAAAATGGTCCTTTTTCAAATGTTTCATTTTTGAACGTCAGTTCACATTTGTAGGTGGATCATCAGTGTTAGAGCTAAAATTAGCATGTTTAAAGTGATTTTCATGCTTCCAGGGGCTCGGGAAGTTAATTAAATACCATTTGGAGGCATTTAATGTTCGAGCAAAAACGGCTGATTTTCCACAAAAGAGATAACACCCCCCCATTACGTCATGCTTCAGAAATGTGGAAAATGGTCCGTTTTCAAATGTTTTATTTTTGAACGTCAGTTCACATTTGTAGGTGGATCATCAGTGTTAGAGCTAAAATTAGCATGTTTAAAGTGATTTTCATGCTTCCAGGGGCTCGGGAAGTGAAATAAATACCATTTGGAGGCATTTAATGTTCGAGCAAAAACGGCTGATTTTCGACAAAAGAGATAACACCCCCCCATTACGTCATGCTTCAGAAATGTGGAAAATGGTCCGTTTTCAAATGTTTTATTTTTGAACGTCTGTTCACATTTGTAGGTGGATCATCAGTGTTAGAGCTAAAATTAGCATGTTTAAAGTGATTTTCATGCTTCCAGGGGCCCAAAACACAAGATTTATGGAATGGTTAAAAGTGCATGAAAATGGCCAATTTACTTACTCTGAGTTCTCAAAAAGGGTTTCTTCACCCCGGGAAGTTAATTAAATACCATTTGGAGGCAATTAATGTTAGAGCAAAAACGGCTGATTTTCGACAAAAGAGATAACACCCCCCCATTACGTCATGCTTCAGAAATGTGGAAAATGGTCCTTTTTCAAATGTTTTATTTTTGAACGTCAGTTCACATTTGTAGGTGGATCATCAGTGTTAGAGCTAAAATTAGCATGTTTAAAGTGATTTTCATGCTTCCAGGGGCCCAAAACACAAGATTTATGGAATGGTTAAAAGTGCATGAAAATGGCCAATTTACTCACTCTCAGTTCTCAAAAAGGGTTTCTTCACCCCGGGAAGTTAATTAAATACCATTTGGAGGCATTTAATGTTCGAGCAAAAACGGCTGATTTTCAACAAAAGAGATAACACCCCCCCATTACGTCATGCTTCAGAAATGTGGAAAATGGTCCATTTTCAAATGTTTTATTTTTGAACGTCAGTTCACATTTGTAGGTGGATCATCAGTGTTAGAGCTAAAATTAGCATGTTTAAAGTGATTTTCATGCTTCCAGGGGCCCAAAACACAAGATTTATGGAATGGTTAAAAGTGCATGAAAATGGCCAATTTACTCACTCTGAGTTCTCAAAAAGGGTTTCTTCACCCCGGGAAGTTAATTAAATACAATTTGGAGGCATTTAATGTTAGATCAAAAACGGCTGATTTTCGACAAAAGAGATAACACCCCCCCATTACGTCATGCTTCAGAAATGTGGAAAATGGTCCGTTTTCAAATGTTTTATTTTTGAACGTCAGTTCACATTTGTAGGTGGATCATCAGTGTTAGAGCTAAAATTAGCATGTTTAAAGTGATTTTCATGCTTCCAGGGGCTCGGGAAGTGAAATAAATACCATTTGGAGGCATTTAATGTTCGAGCAAAAACAGCTGATTTTCCTCAAAAGAGATAACACCCCCCCATTTCGTCATGCTTCAGAAATGTGGAAAATGGTCCGTTTTCAAATGTTTTATTTTTGAACGTCAGTTCACATTTGTAGGTGGATCATCAGTGTTAGAGCTAAAATTAGCATGTTTAAAGTGATTTTCATGCTTCCAGGGGCTCGGGAAGTGAAATAAATACCATTTGGAGGCATTTAATGTTCGAGCAAAAACGGCTGATTTTCGACAAAAGAGATAACACCCCCCCATTACGTCATGCTTCAGAAATGTGGAAAATGGTCCGTTTTCAAATGTTTTATTTTTGAACGTCTGTTCACATTTGTAGGTGGATCATCAGTGTTAGAGCTAAAATTAGCATGTTTAAAGTGATTTTCATGCTTCCAGGGGCCCAAAACACAAGATTTATGGAATGGTTAAAAGTGCATGAAAATGGCCAATTTACTCACTCTGAGTTCTCAAAAAGGGTTTCTTCACCCCGGGAAGTTAATTAAATACCATTTGGAGGCATTTAATGTTAGAGCAAAAACGGCTGATTTTCGACAAAAGAGATAACACCCCCCCATTACGTCATGCTTCAGAAATGTGGAAAATGGTCCGTTTTCAAATGTTTTATTTTTGAACGTCAGTTCACATTTGTAGGTGGATCATCAGTGTTAGAGCTAAAATTAGCATGTTTAAAGTGATTTTCATGCTTCCAGGGGCCCAAAACACAAGATTTATGGAATGGTTAAAAGTGCATGAAAATGGCCAATTTACTCACTCTGAGTTATCAAAAAGGGTTTCTTCACCCCGGGAAGTTAATTAAATACCATTTGGAGGCATTTAATGTTAGAGCAAAAACGGCTGATTTTCGACAAAAGAGATAACACCCTCCCATTACGTCATGCTTCAGAAATGTGGAAAATGGTCCGTTTTCAAATGTTTTATTTTTGAACGTCAGTTCACATTTGTAGGTGGATCATCAGTGTTAGAGCTAAAATTAGCATGTTTAAAGTGATTTTCATGCTTCCAGGGGCCCAAAACACAAGATTTATGGAATGGTTAAAAGTGCATGAAAATGGCCAATTTACTCACTCTGAGTTCTCAAAAAGGGTTTCTTCACCCCGGGAAGTTAATTAAATACCATTTGGAGGCATTTAATGTTAGAGCAAAAACGGCTGATTTTCGACAAAAGAGATAACACCCCCCCATTACGTCATGCTTCAGAAATGTGGAAAATGGTCCGTTTTCAAATGTTTATTTTTTTGAACGTCAGTTCACATTTGTAGGTGGATCATCAGTGTTAGAGCTAAAATTAGCATGTGTAAAGTGATTTTCATGCTTCCAGGGGCTCGGGAAGTGAAATAAATGCCATTTGGAGGCATTTAATGTTCGAGCAAAAACGGCTGATTTTCCACAAAAGAGATAACACCCCCCCATTACGTCATGCTTCAGAAATGTGGAAAATGGTCCGTTTTCAAATGTTTTATTTTTGAACGTCAGTTCACATTTGTAGGTGGATCATCAGTGTTAGAGCTAAAATTAGCATATTTAAAGTGATTTTCATGCTTCCAGGGGCTCGGGAAGTGAAATAAATACCATTTGGAGGCATTTAATGTTCGAGCAAAAACGGCTGATTTTCGACAAAAGAGATAACACCCCCCCATTACGTCATGCTTCAGAAATGTGGAAAATGGTCCGTTTTCAAATGTTTTATTTTTGAACGTCAGTTCACATTTGTAGGTGGATCATCAGTGTTAGAGCTAAAATTAGCATGTTTAAAGTGATTTTCATGCTTCCAGGGGCCCAAAACACAAGATTTATGGAATGGTTAAAAGTGCATGAAAATGGCCAATTTACTCACTCTGAGTTCTCAAAAAGGGTTTCTTCACCCCGGGAAGTTAATTAAATACCATTTGGAGGCATTTAATGTTAGAGCAAAAACGGCTGATTTTCGACAAAAGAGATAACACCCCCCCATTACGTCATGCTTCAGAAATGTGGAAAATGGTCCGTTTTCAAATGTTTTATTTTTGAACGTCAGTTCACATTTGTAGGTGGATTATCAGTGTTAGAGCTAAAATTAGCATGTTTAAAGTGATTTTCATGCTTCCAGGGGCCCAAAACACAAGATTTATGGAATGGTTAAAAGTGCATGAAAATGGCCAATTTACTCACTCTGAGTTCTCAAAAAGGGTTTCTTCACCCCGGGAAGTTAATTAAATACCATTTGGAGGCATTTAATGTTCGAGCAAAAACGGCTGATTTTCGACAAAAGAGATAACACCCCCCCCCATTACGTCATGCTTCAGAAATGTGGAAAATGGTCTGTTTTCAAATGTTTTATTTTTGAACGTCAGTTCACATTTGTAGGTGGATCATCAGTGTTAGAGCTAAAATTAGCATGTTTAAAGTGATTTTCATGCTTCCAGGGGCCCAAAACACAAGATTTATGGAATGGTTAAAAGTGCATGAAAATGGCCAATTTACTCACTCTGAGTTCTCAAAAAGGGTTTCTTCACCCCGGGAAGTTAATTAAATACCATTTGGAGGCATTTAATGTTCGAGCAAAAACGGCTGATTTTCGACAAAAGAGATAACACCCCCCCATTACGTCATGCTTCAGAAATGTGGAAAATGGTCCGTTTTCAAATGTTTTATTTTTGAACGTCAGTTCACATTTGAAGTTGGATCATCAGTGTTAGAGCTAAAATTAGCATGTTTAAAGTGATTTTCATGCTTCCAGGGGCTCGGGAAGTTAATTAAATACCATTTGGAGACATTTAATGTTCGAGCAAAAACGGCTGATTTTCCACAAAAGAGATAACACCCCCCCATTACGTCATGCTTCAGAAATGTGGAAAATGGTCCGTTTTCAAATGTTTTATTTTTGAACGTCAGTTCACATTTGTAGGTGGATCATCAGTGTTAGAGCTAAAATTAGCATGTTTAAAGTGATTTTCATGCTTCCAGGGGCCCAAAACACAAGATTTATGGAATGGTTAAAAGTGCATGAAAATGGCCAATTTACTCACTCTGAGTTCTCAAAAAGGGTTTCTTCACCCCGGGAAGTTAATTAAATACAATTTGGAGGCATTTAATGTTAGATCAAAAACGGCTGATTTTCGACAAAAGAGATAACACCCCCCCATTACGTCATGCTTCAGAAATGTGGAAAATGGTCCGTTTTCAAATGTTTTATTTTTGAACGTCAGTTCACATTTGTAGGTGGATCATCAGTGTTAGAGCTAAAATTAGCATGTTTAAAGTGATTTTCATGCTTCCAGGGGCTCGGGAAGTGAAATAAATACCATTTGGAGGCATTTAATGTTCGAGCAAAAACAGCTGATTTTCCTCAAAAGAGATAACACCCCCCCATTTCGTCATGCTTCAGAAATGTGGAAAATGGTCCGTTTTCAAATGTTTTATTTTTGAACGTCAGTTCACATTTGTAGGTGGATCATCAGTGTTAGAGCTAAAATTAGCATGTTTAAAGTGATTTTCATGCTTCCAGGGGCTCGGGAAGTGAAATAAATACCATTTGGAGGCATTTAATGTTCGAGCAAAAACGGCTGATTTTCGACAAAAGAGATAACACCCCCCCATTACGTCATGCTTCAGAAATGTGGAAAATGGTCCGTTTTCAAATGTTTTATTTTTGAACGTCTGTTCACATTTGTAGGTGGATCATCAGTGTTAGAGCTAAAATTAGCATGTTTAAAGTGATTTTCATGCTTCCAGGGGCCCAAAACACAAGATTTATGGAATGGTTAAAAGTGCATGAAAATGGCCAATTTACTCACTCTGAGTTCTCAAAAAGGGTTTCTTCACCCCGGGAAGTTAATTAAATACCATTTGGAGGCATTTAATGTTAGAGCAAAAACGGCTGATTTTCGACAAAAGAGATAACACCCCCCCATTACGTCATGCTTCAGAAATGTGGAAAATGGTCCGTTTTCAAATGTTTTATTTTTGAACGTCAGTTCACATTTGTAGGTGGATCATCAGTGTTAGAGCTAAAATTAGCATGTTTAAAGTGATTTTCATGCTTCCAGGGGCCCAAAACACAAGATTTATGGAATGGTTAAAAGTGCATGAAAAAGGCCAATTTACTCACTCTGAGTTATCAAAAAGGGTTTCTTCACCCCGGGAAGTTAATTAAATACCATTTGGAGGCATTTAATGTTAGAGCAAAAACGGCTGATTTTCGACAAAAGAGATAACACCCTCCCATTACGTCATGCTTCAGAAATGTGGAAAATGGTCCGTTTTCAAATGTTTTATTTTTGAACGTCAGTTCACATTTGTAGGTGGATCATCAGTGTTAGAGCTAAAATTAGCATGTTTAAAGTGATTTTCATGCTTCCAGGGGCCCAAAACACAAGATTTATGGAATGGTTAAAAGTGCATGAAAATGGCCAATTTACTCACTCTGAGTTCTCAAAAAGGGTTTCTTCACCCCGGGAAGTTAATTAAATACCATTTGGAGGCATTTAATGTTAGAGCAAAAACGGCTGATTTTCGACAAAAGAGATAACACCCCCCCATTACGTCATGCTTCAGAAATGTGGAAAATGGTCCGTTTTCAAATGTTTATTTTTTTGAACGTCAGTTCACATTTGTAGGTGGATCATCAGTGTTAGAGCTAAAATTAGCATGTGTAAAGTGATTTTCATGCTTCCAGGGGCTCGGGAAGTGAAATAAATGCCATTTGGAGGCATTTAATGTTCGAGCAAAAACGGCTGATTTTCCACAAAAGAGATAACACCCCCCCATTACGTCATGCTTCAGAAATGTGGAAAATGGTCCGTTTTCAAATGTTTTATTTTTGAACGTCAGTTCACATTTGTAGGTGGATCATCAGTGTTAGAGCTAAAATTAGCATGTTTAAAGTGATTTTCATGCTTCCAGGGGCTCGGGAAGTGAAATAAATACCATTTGGAGGCATTTAATGTTCGAGCAAAAACGGCTGATTTTCGACAAAAGAGATAACACCCCCCCATTACGTCATGCTTCAGAAATGTGGAAAATGGTCCGTTTTCAAATGTTTTATTTTTGAACGTCAGTTCACATTTGTAGGTGGATCATCAGTGTTAGAGCTAAAATTAGCATGTTTAAAGTGATTTTCATGCTTCCAGGGGCCCAAAACACAAGATTTATGGAATGGTTAAAAGTGCATGAAAATGGCCAATTTACTCACTCTGAGTTCTCAAAAAGGGTTTCTTCACCCCGGGAAGTTAATTAAATACCATTTGGAGGCATTTAATGTTAGAGCAAAAACGGCTGATTTTCGACAAAAGAGATAACACCCCCCCATTACGTCATGCTTCAGAAATGTGGAAAATGGTCCGTTTTCAAATGTTTTATTTTTGAACGTCAGTTCACATTTGTAGGTGGATTATCAGTGTTAGAGCTAAAATTAGCATGTTTAAAGTGATTTTCATGCTTCCAGGGGCCCAAAACACAAGATTTATGGAATGGTTAAAAGTGCATGAAAATGGCCAATTTACTCACTCTGAGTTCTCAAAAAGGGTTTCTTCACCCCGGGAAGTTAATTAAATACCATTTGGAGGCATTTAATGTTCGAGCAAAAACGGCTGATTTTCGACAAAAGAGATAACACCCCCCCATTACGTCATGCTTCAGAAATGTGGAAAATGGTCCGTTTTCAAATGTTTTATTTTTGAACGTCAGTTCACATTTGTAGGTGGATCATCAGTGTTAGAGCTAAAATTAGCATGTTTAAAGTGATTTTCATGCTTCCAGGGGCCCAAAACACAAGATTTATGGAATGGTTAAAAGTGCATGAAAATGGCCAATTTACTCACTCTGAGTTCTCAAAAAGGGTTTCTTCACCCCGGGAAGTTAATTAAATACCATTTGGAGGCATTTAATGTTAGAGCAAAAACGGCTGATTTTCGACAAAAGAGATAACACCCCCCCATTACGTCATGCTTCAGAAATGTGGAAAATGGTCTGTTTTCAAATGTTTTATTTTTGAACGTCAGTTCACATTTGTAGGTGGATCATCAGTGTTAGAGCTAAAATTAGCATGTTTAAAGTGATTTTCATGCTTCCAGGGGCCCAAAACACAAGATTTATGGAATGGTTAAAAGTGCATGAAAATGGCCAATTTACTCACTCTGAGTTCTCAAAAAGGGTTTCTTCACCCCGGGAAGTTAATTAAATACCATTTGGAGGCATTTAATGTTCGAGCAAAAACGGCTGATTTTCGACAAAAGAGATAACACCCCCCCATTACGTCATGCTTCAGAAATGTGGAAAATGGTCCGTTTTCAAATGTTTTATTTTTGAACGTCAGTTCACATTTGTAGGTGGATCATCAGTGTTAGAGCTAAAATTAGCATGTTTAAAGTGATTTTCATGCTTCCAGGGGCTCGGGAAGTTAATTAAATACCATTTGGAGGCATTTAATGTTCGAGCAAAAACGGCTGATTTTCGACAAAAGAGATAACACCCCCCCATTACGTCATGCTTCAGAAATGTGGAAAATGGTCCGTTTTCAAATGTTTCATTTTTGAACGTCAGTTCACATTTGTAGGTGGATCATCAGTGTTAGAGCTAAAATTAGCATGTTTAAAGTGATTTTCATGCTTCCAGGGGCTCGGGAAGTTAATTAAATACCATTTGGAGGCATTTAATGTTAGAGCAAAAACGGCTGATTTTCGACAAAAGAGATAACACCCCCCCATTACGTCATGCTTCAGAAATGTGGAAAATGGTCCGTTTTCAAATGTTTTATTTTTGAACGTCAGTTCACATTTGTAGGTGGATCATCAGTGTTAGAGCTAAAATTAGCATGTTTAAAGTGATTTTCATGCCTCCAGGGGCCCAAAACACAAGATTTATGGAATGGTTAAAAGTGCATGAAAATGGCCAATTTACTCACTCTGAGTTCTCAAAAAGGGTTTCTTCACCCCGGGAAGTTAATTAAATACCATTTGGAGGCATTTAATGTTCGAGCAAAAACGGCTGATTTTCGACAAAAGAGATAACACCCCCCCATTACGTCATGCTTCAGAAATGTGGAAAATGGTCCGTTTTCAAATGTTTTATTTTTGAACGTAAGTTCACATTTGTAGGTGGATCATCAGTGTTAGAGCTAAAATTAGCATGTTTAAAGTGATTTTCATGCTTCCAGGGGCTCGGGAAGTTAATTAAATACCATTTGGAGGCATTTAATGTTCGAGCAAAAACGGCTGATTTTCGACAAAAGAGATAACACCCCCCCATTACGTCATGCTTCAGAAATGTGGAAAATGGTCCGTTTTCAAATGTTTTATTTTTGAACGTCAGTTCACATTTGTAGGTGGATCATCAGTGTTAGAGCTAAAATTAGCATGTTTAAAGTGATTTTCATGCTTCCAGGGGCTCGGGAAGTTAATTAAATACCATTTGGAGGCATTTAATGTTCGAGCAAAAACGGCTGATTTTCGACAAAAGAGATAACACCCCCCCATTACGTCATGCTTCAGAAATGTGGAAAATGGTCCGTTTTCAAATGTTTTATTTTTGAACGTCAGTTCACATTTGTAGGTGGATCATCAGTGTTAGAGCTAAAATTAGCATGTTTAAAGTGATTTTCATGCTTCCAGGGGCTCGGGAAGTTAATTAAATACCATTTGGAGGCATTTAATGTTCGAGCAAAAACGGCTGATTTTCGACAAAAGAGATAACACCCCCCCATTACGTCATGCTTCAGAAATGTGGAAAATGGTCCGTTTTCAAATGTTTTATTTTTGAACGTCAGTTCACATTTGTAGGTGGATCATCAGTGTTAGAGCTAAAATTAGCATGTTTAAAGTGATTTTCATGCTTCCAGGGGCTCGGGAAGTTAATTAAATACCATTTGGAGGCATTTAATGTTCGAGCAAAAACGGCTGATTTTCGACAAAAGAATTAACACTCCCCCATTACGTCATGCTTTTGAAATGTGGAAAATGGTCCGTTTTCAAATGTTTTATTTTTGAACGTCAGTTCACATTTGTAGGTGGATCATCAGTGTTAGAGCTAAAATTAGCATGTTTAAAGTGATTTTCATGCTTCCAGGGGCCCAAAACACAAGATTTATGGAATGGTTAAAAGTGCATGAAAATGGCCAATTTACTCACTCTGAGTTCTCAAAAAGGGTTTCTTCACCCCGGGAAGTTAATTAAATACCATTTGGAGGCATTTAATGTTACAGCAAAAACGGCTGATTTTCGACAAAAGAGATAACACCCCCCCATTACGTCATGCTTCAGAAATGTGGAAAATGGTCCGTTTTCAAATATTTTATTTTTGAACGTCAGTTCACATTTGTAGGTGGATCATCAGTGTTAGAGCTAAAATTAGCATGTTTAAAGTGATTTTCATGCTTCCAGGGGCCCAAAACACAAGATTTATGGAATGGTTAAAAGTGCATGAAAATGGCCAATTTACTCACTCTGAGTTCTCAAAAAGGGTTTCTTCACCCCGGGAAGTTAATTAAATACCATTTGGAGGCATTTAATGTTAGAGCAAAAACGGCTGATTTTCGACAAAAGAGATAACACCCCCCCATTACGTCATGCTTCAGAAATGTGGAAAATGGTCCGTTTTCAAATGTTTTATTTTTGAACGTCAGTTCACATTTGTAGGTGGATCATCTGTGTTAGAGCTAAAATTAGCATGTTTAAAGTGATTTTCATGCTTCCAGGGGCTCGGGAAGTGAAATAAATACCATTTGGAGGCATTTAATGTTTGAGCAAAAACGGCTGATTTTCCACAAAAGAGATAACACCCCCCCATTACGTCATGCTTCAGAAATGTGGAAAATGGTCCGTTTTCAAATGTTTTATTTTTGAACGTCAGTTCACATTTGTAGGTGGATCATCAGTGTTAGAGCTAAAATTAGCATGTTTAAAGTGATTTTCATGCTTCCAGGGGCTCGGGAAGTGAAATAAATACCATTTGGAGGCATTTAATGTTCGAGCAAAAACGGCTGATTTTCGACAAAAGAGATAACACCCCCCATTACGTCATGCTTCAGAAATGTGGAAAATGGTCCGTTTTCAAATGTTTTATTTTTGAACGTCAGTTCACATTTGTAGGTGGATCATCAGTGTTAGAGCTAAAATTAGCATGTTTAAAGTGATTTTCATGCTTCCAGGGGCCCAAAACACAAGATTTATGGAATGGTTAAAAGTGCATGAAAATGGCCAATTTACTCACTCTGAGTTCTCAAAAAGGGTTTCTTCACCCCGGGAAGTTAATTAAATACCATTTGGAGGCATTTAATGTTAGAGCAAAAACGGCTGATTTTCGACAAAAGAGATAACACCCCCCCATTACGTCATGCTTCAGAAATGTGGAAAATGGTCCGTTTTCCAATGTTTTATTTTTGAACGTCAGTTCACATTTGTAGGTGGATCATCAGTGTTAGAGCTAAAATTAGCATGTTTAAAGTGATTTTCATGCTTCCAGGGGCCCAAAACACAAGATTTATGGAATGGTTAAAAGTGCATGAAAATGGCCAATTTACTCACTCTGAGTTCTCAAAAAGGGTTTCTTCACCCCGGGAAGTTAATTAAATACCATTTGGAGGCATTTAATGTTAGAGCAAAAACGGCTGATTTTCGACAAAAGAGATAACACCCCCCCATTACGTCATGCTTCAGAAATGTGGAAAATGGTCCGTTTTCAAATGTTTTATTTTTGAACGTCAGTTCACATTCGTAGGTGGATCATCAGTGTTAGAGCTAAAATTAGCATGTTTAAAGTGATTTTCATGCTTCCAGGGGCCCAAAACACAAGATTTATGGAATGGTTAAAAGTGCATGAAAATGGCCAATTTACTCACTCTGAGTTCTCAAAAAGGGTTTCTTCACCCCGGGAAGTTAATTAAATACCATTTGGAGGCATTTAATGTTAGAGCAAAAACGGCTGATTTTCGACAAAAGAGATAACACCCCCCCCATTACGTCATGCTTCAGAAATGTGGAAAATGGTCCGTTTTCAAATGTTTTATTTTTGAACGTCAGTTCACATTTGTAGGTGGGTCATCAGTGTTAGAGCTAAAATTAGCATGTTTAAAGTGATTTTCATGCTTCCAGGGGCCCAAAACACAAGATTTATGGAATGGTTAAAAGTGCATGAAAATGGCCAATTTACTAACTCTGAGTTCTCAAAAAGGGTTTCTTCACCCCGGGAAGTTAATTAAATACCATTTGGAGGCATTTAATGTTAGAGCAAAAACGGCTGATTTTCGACAAAAGAGATAACACCCCCCCATTACGTCATGCTTCAGAAATGTGGAAAATGGTCCGTTTTCAAATGTTTTATTTTTGAACGTCAGTTCACATTTGTAGGTGGATCATCAGTGTTAGAGCTAAAATTAGCATGTTTAAAGTGATTTTCATGCTTCCAGGGGCCCAAAACACAAGATTTATGGAATGGTTAAAAGTGCATGAAAATGGCCAATTTACTCACTCTGAGTTCTCAAAAAGGGTTTCTTCACCCCGGGAAGTTAATTAAATACCATTTGGAGGCATTTAATGTTAGAGCAAAAACGGCTGATTTTCGACAAAAGAGATAACACCCCCCCATTACGTCATGCTTCAGAAATGTGGAAAATGGTCCGTTTTCAAATGTTTTATTTTTGAACGTCAGTTCACATTTGTAGGTGGATCATCAGTGTTAGAGCTAAAATTAGCATGTTTAAAGTGATTTTCATGCTTCCAGGGGCCCAAAACACAAGATTTATGGAATGGTTAAAAGTGCATGAAAATGGCCAATTTACTCACTCTGAGTTCTCAAAAAGGGTTTCTTCACCCCGGGAAGTTAATTAAATACCATTTGGAGGCATGTAATGTTAGAGCAAAAACGGCTGATTTTCGACAAAAGAGATAACACCCCCCCATTACGTCATGCTTCAGAAATGTGGAAAATGGTCCGTTTTCAAATGTTTTATTTTTGAACGTCAGTTCACATTTGTAGGTGGATCATCAGTGTTAGAGCTAAAATTAGCATGTTTAAAGGGATTTTCATGCTTCCAGGGGCCCAAAACACAAGATTTATGGAATGGTTAAAAGTGCATGAAAATGGCCAATTTACTCACTCTGAGTTCTCAAAAAGGGTTTCTTCACCCCGGGAAGTTAATTAAATACAATTTGGAGGCATTTAATGTTAGAGCAAAAACGGCTGATTTTCGACAAAAAAGATAACACCCCCCCATTACGTCTTGCTTCAGAAATGTGGAAAATGGTCCGTTTTCAAATGTTTTATTTTTGAACGTCAGTTCACATTTGTAGGTGGATCATCAGTGTTAGAGCTAAAATTAGCATGTTTAAAGTGATTTTCATGCTTCCAGGGGCTCGGGAAGTGAAATAAATACCATTTGGAGGCATTTAATGTTCGAGCAAAAACAGCT
Organism: Lissotriton vulgaris; assembly: GCF_964263255.1. Classification (NCBI taxonomy): domain Eukaryota; kingdom Metazoa; phylum Chordata; class Amphibia; order Caudata; family Salamandridae; genus Lissotriton; species Lissotriton vulgaris. The sequence continues at coordinate 1,287,100 of NW_028240859.1, forward strand.
GATTTTCCTCAAAAGAGATAACACCCCCCCATTACGTCATGCTTCAGAAATGTGGAAAATGGTCCGTTTTCAAATGTTTTATTTTTGAACGTCAGTTCACATTTGTAGGTGGATCATCAGTGTTAGAGCTAAAATTAGCATGTTTAAAGTGATTTTCATGCTTCCAGGGGCTCGGGAAGTGAAATAAATACCATTTGGAGGCATTTAATGTTCGAGCAAAAACGGCTGATTTTCGACAAAAGAGATAACACCCCCCCATTACGTCATGCTTCAGAAATGTGGAAAATGGTCCGTTTTCAAATGTTTTATTTTTGAACGTCTGTTCACATTTGTAGGTGGATCATCAGTGTTAGAGCTAAAATTAGCATGTTTAAAGTGATTTTCATGCTTCCAGGGGCCCAAAACACAAGATTTATGGAATGGTTAAAAGTGCATGAAAATGGCCAATTTACTCACTCTGAGTTCTCAAAAAGGGTTTCTTCACCCCGGGAAGTTAATTAAATACCATTTGGAGGCATTTAATGTTAGAGCAAAAACGGCTGATTTTCGACAAAAGAGATAACACCCCCCCATTACGTCATGCTTCAGAAATGTGGAAAATGGTCCGTTTTCAAATGTTTTATTTTTGAACGTCAGTTCACATTTGTAGGTGGATCATCAGTGTTAGAGCTAAAATTAGCATGTTTAAAGTGATTTTCATGCTTCCAGGGGCCCAAAACACAAGATTTATGGAATGGTTAAAAGTGCATGAAAATGGCCAATTTACTCACTCTGAGTTATCAAAAAGGGTTTCTTCACCCCGGGAAGTTAATTAAATACCATTTGGAGGCATTTAATGTTCGAGCAAAAACGGCTGATTTTCGACAAAAGAGATAACACCCCACCATTACGTCATGCTTCAGAAATGTGGAAAATGGTCCGTTTTCAAATGTTTTATTTTTGAACGTCAGTTCACATTTGTAGGTGGATCATCAGTGTTAGAGCTAAAATTAGCATGTTTAAAGTGATTTTCATGCTTCCAGGGGCTCGGGAAGTTAATTAAATACCATTTGGAGGCATTTAATGTTCGAGCAAAAACGGCTGATTTTCGACAAAAGGGATAACACCCCCCCATTACGTCATGCTTCAGAAATGTGGAAAATGGTCCGTTTTCAAATGTTTTATTTTTGAACGTCAGTTCACATTTGTAGGTGGATCATCAGTGTTAGAGCTAAAATTAGCATGTTTAAAGTGATTTTCATGCTTCCAGGGGCTCGGGAAGTTAATTAAATACCATTTGGAGGCATTTAATGTTCGAGCAAAAACGGCTGATTTTCGACAAAAGAATTAACACCCCCCCATTACGTCATGCTTTTGAAATGTGGAAAATGGTCCGTTTTCAAATGTTTTATTTTTGAACGTCAGTTCACATTTGTAGGTGGATCATCAGTGTTAGAGCTAAAATTAGCATGTTTAAAGTGATTTTCATGCTTCCAGGGGCCCAAAACACAAGATTTATGGAATGGTTAAAAGTGCATGAAAATGGCCAATTTACTCACTCTGAGTTCTCAAAAAGGGTTTCTTCACCCCGGGAAGTTAATTAAATACCATTTGGAGGCATTTAATGTTACAGCAAAAACGGCAGATTTTCGACAAAAGAGATAACACCCCCCCATTACGTCATGCTTCAGAAATGTGGAAAATGGTCCGTTTTCAAATGTTTTATTTTTGAACGTCAGTTCACATTTGTAGGTGGATCATCAGTGTTAGAGCTAAAATTAGCATGTTTAAAGTGATTTTCATGCTTCCAGGGGCCCAAAACACAAGATTTATGGAATGGTTAAAAGTGCATGAAAATGGCCAATTTACTCACTCTGAGTTCTCAAAAAGGGTTTCTTCACCCCGGGAAGTTAATTAAATACCATTTGGAGGCATTTAATGTTAGAGCAAAAACGGCTGATTTTCGACAAAAGAGATAACACCCCCCCATTACGTCATGCTTCAGAAATGTGGAAAATGGTCCGTTTTCAAATGTTTTATTTTTGAACGTCAGTTCACATTTGTAGGTGGATCATCAGTGTTAGAGCTAAAATTAGCATGTTTAAAGTGATTTTCATGCTTCCAGGGGCTCGGGAAGTGAAATAAATACCATTTGGAGGCATTTAATGTTCGAGCAAAAACGGCTGATTTTCGACAAAAGAGATAACACCCCCCCATTACGTCATGCTTCAGAAATGTGGAAAATGGTCCGTTTTCAAATGTTTTATTTTTGAACGTCTGTTCACATTTGTAGGTGGATCATCAGTGTTAGAGCTAAAATTAGCATGTTTAAAGTGATTTTCATGCTTCCAGGGGCCCAAAACACAAGATTTATGGAATGGTTAAAAGTGCATGAAAATGGCCAATTTACTCACTCTGAGTTCTCAAAAAGGGTTTCTTCACCCCGGGAAGTTAATTAAATACCATTTGGAGGCATTTAATGTTAGAGCAAAAACGGCTGATTTTCGACAAAAGAGATAACACCCCCCCATTACGTCATGCTTCAGAAATGTGGAAAATGGTCCGTTTTCAAATGTTTTATTTTTGAACGTCAGTTCACATTTGTAGGTGGATCATCAGTGTTAGAGCTAAAATTAGCATGTTTAAAGTGATTTTCATGCTTCCAGGGGCCCAAAACACAAGATTTATGGAATGGTTAAAAGTGCATGAAAATGGCCAATTTACTCACTCTGAGTTATCAAAAAGGGTTTCTTCACCCCGGGAAGTTAATTAAATACCATTTGGAGGCATTTAATGTTAGAGCAAAAACGGCTGATTTTCGACAAAAGAGATAACACCCTCCCATTACGTCATGCTTCAGAAATGTGGAAAATGGTCCGTTTTCAAATGTTTTATTTTTGAACGTCAGTTCACATTTGTAGGTGGATCATCAGTGTTAGAGCTAAAATTAGCATGTTTAAAGTGATTTTCATGCTTCCAGGGGCCCAAAACACAAGATTTATGGAATGGTTAAAAGTGCATGAAAATGGCCAATTTACTCACTCTGAGTTCTCAAAAAGGGTTTCTTCACCCCGGGAAGTTAATTAAATACCATTTGGAGGCATTTAATGTTAGAGCAAAAACGGCTGATTTTCGACAAAAGAGATAACACCCCCCCATTACGTCATGCTTCAGAAATGTGGAAAATGGTCCGTTTTCAAATGTTTATTTTTTTGAACGTCAGTTCACATTTGTAGGTGGATCATCAGTGTTAGAGCTAAAATTAGCATGTGTAAAGTGATTTTCATGCTTCCAGGGGCTCGGGAAGTGAAATAAATGCCATTTGGAGGCATTTAATGTTCGAGCAAAAACGGCTGATTTTCCACAAAAGAGATAACACCCCCCCATTACGTCATGCTTCAGAAATGTGGAAAATGGTCCGTTTTCAAATGTTTTATTTTTGAACGTCAGTTCACATTTGTAGGTGGATCATCAGTGTTAGAGCTAAAATTAGCATGTTTAAAGTGATTTTCATGCTTCCAGGGGCTCGGGAAGTGAAATAAATACCATTTGGAGGCATTTAATGTTCGAGCAAAAACGGCTGATTTTCGACAAAAGAGATAACACCCCCCCATTACGTCATGCTTCAGAAATGTGGAAAATGGTCCGTTTTCAAATGTTTTATTTTTGAACGTCAGTTCACATTTGTAGGTGGATCATCAGTGTTAGAGCTAAAATTAGCATGTTTAAAGTGATTTTCATGCTTCCAGGGGCCCAAAACACAAGATTTATGGAATGGTTAAAAGTGCATGAAAATGGCCAATTTACTCACTCTGAGTTCTCAAAAAGGGTTTCTTCACCCCGGGAAGTTAATTAAATACCATTTGGAGGCATTTAATGTTAGAGCAAAAACGGCTGATTTTCGACAAAAGAGATAACACCCCCCCATTACGTCATGCTTCAGAAATGTGGAAAATGGTCCGTTTTCAAATGTTTTATTTTTGAACGTCAGTTCACATTTGTAGGTGGATTATCAGTGTTAGAGCTAAAATTAGCATGTTTAAAGTGATTTTCATGCTTCCAGGGGCCCAAAACACAAGATTTATGGAATGGTTAAAAGTGCATGAAAATGGCCAATTTACTCACTCTGAGTTCTCAAAAAGGGTTTCTTCACCCCGGGAAGTTAATTAAATACCATTTGGAGGCATTTAATGTTCGAGCAAAAACGGCTGATTTTCGACAAAAGAGATAACACCCCCCCCATTACGTCATGCTTCAGAAATGTGGAAAATGGTCTGTTTTCAAATGTTTTATTTTTGAACGTCAGTTCACATTTGTAGGTGGATCATCAGTGTTAGAGCTAAAATTAGCATGTTTAAAGTGATTTTCATGCTTCCAGGGGCCCAAAACACAAGATTTATGGAATGGTTAAAAGTGCATGAAAATGGCCAATTTACTCACTCTGAGTTCTCAAAAAGGGTTTCTTCACCCCGGGAAGTTAATTAAATACCATTTGGAGGCATTTAATGTTCGAGCAAAAACGGCTGATTTTCGACAAAAGAGATAACACCCCCCCATTACGTCATGCTTCAGAAATGTGGAAAATGGTCCGTTTTCAAATGTTTTATTTTTGAACGTCAGTTCACATTTGAAGTTGGATCATCAGTGTTAGAGCTAAAATTAGCATGTTTAAAGTGATTTTCATGCTTCCAGGGGCTCGGGAAGTTAATTAAATACCATTTGGAGACATTTAATGTTCGAGCAAAAACGGCTGATTTTCCACAAAAGAGATAACACCCCCCCATTACGTCATGCTTCAGAAATGTGGAAAATGGTCCGTTTTCAAATGTTTTATTTTTGAACGTCAGTTCACATTTGTAGGTGGATCATCAGTGTTAGAGCTAAAATTAGCATGTTTAAAGTGATTTTCATGCTTCCAGGGGCTTGCGAAGTGAAATAAATACCATTTGGAGGCATTTAATGTTCGAGCAAAAACGGCTGATTTTCGACAAAAGAGATAACACCCCCCCATTACGTCATGCTTCAGAAATGTGGAAAATGGTCCGTTTTCAAATGTTTTATTTTTGAACGTCAGTTCACATTTGTAGGTGGATCATCAGTGTTAGAGCTAAAATTAGCATGTTTAAAGTGATTTTCATGCTTCCAGGGGCCCAAAACACAAGATTTATGGAATGGTTAAAAGTGCATGAAAATGGCCAATTTACTCACTCTGAGTTCTCAAAAAGGGTTTCTTCACCCCGGGAAGTTAATTAAATACCATTTGGAGGCATTTAATGTTAGAGCAAAAACGGCTGATTTTCGACAAAAGAGATAACACCCCCCCATTACGTCATGCTTCAGAAATGTGGAAAATGGTCCGTTTTCAAATGTTTTATTTTTGAACGTCAGTTCACATTTGTAGGTGGATTATCAGTGTTAGAGCTAAAATTAGCATGTTTAAAGTGATTTTCATGCTTCCAGGGGCCCAAAACACAAGATTTATGGAATGGTTAAAAGTGCATGAAAATGGCCAATTTACTCACTCTGAGTTCTCAAAAAGGGTTTCTTCACCCCGGGAAGTTAATTAAATACCATTTGGAGGCATTTAATGTTCGAGCAAAAACGGCTGATTTTCGACAAAAGAGATAACACCCCCCATTACGTCATGCTTCAGAAATGTGGAAAATGGTCCGTTTTCAAATGTTTTATTTTTGAACGTCAGTTCACATTTGTAGGTGGATCATCAGTGTTAGAGCTAAAATTAGCATGTTTAAAGTGATTTTCATGCTTCCAGGGGCCCAAAACACAAGATTTATGGAATGGTTAAAAGTGCATGAAAATGGCCAATTTACTCACTCTGAGTTCTCAAAAAGGGTTTCTTCACCCCGGGAAGTTAATTAAATACCATTTGGAGGCATTTAATGTTAGAGCAAAAACGGCTGATTTTCGACAAAAGAGATAACACCCCCCCATTACGTCATGCTTCAGAAATGTGGAAAATGGTCCGTTTTCAAATGTTTTATTTTTGAACGTCAGTTCACATTTGTAGGTGGATTATCAGTGTTAGAGCTAAAATTAGCATGTTTAAAGTGATTTTCATGCTTCCAGGGGCCCAAAACACAAGATTTATGGAATGGTTAAAAGTGCATGAAAATGGCCAATTTACTCACTCTGAGTTCTCAAAAAGGGTTTCTTCACCCCGGGAAGTTAATTAAATACCATTTGGAGGCATTTAATGTTCGAGCAAAAACGGCTGATTTTCGACAAAAGAGATAACACCCCCCCATTACGTCATGCTTCAGAAATGTGGAAAATGGTCTGTTTTCAAATGTTTTATTTTTGAACGTCAGTTCACATTTGTAGGTGGATCATCAGTGTTAGAGCTAAAATTAGCATGTTTAAAGTGATTTTCATGCTTCCAGGGGCCCAAAACACAAGATTTATGGAATGGTTAAAAGTGCATGAAAATGGCCAATTTACTCACTCTGAGTTCTCAAAAAGGGTTTCTTCACCCCGGGAAGTTAATTAAATACCATTTGGAGGCATTTAATGTTCGAGCAAAAACGGCTGATTTTCGACAAAAGAGATAACACCCCCCCATTACGTCATGCTTCAGAAATGTGGAAAATGGTCCGTTTTCAAATGTTTTATTTTTGAACGTCAGTTCACATTTGTAGGTGGATCATCAGTGTTAGAGCTAAAATTAGCATGTTTAAAGTGATTTTCATGCTTCCAGGGGCTCGGGAAGTTAATTAAATACCATTTGGAGGCATTTAATGTTCGAGCAAAAACGGCTGATTTTCGACAAAAGAGATAACACCCCCCCATTACGTCATGCTTCAGAAATGTGGAAAATGGTCCGTTTTCAAATGTTTCATTTTTGAACGTCAGTTCACATTTGTAGGTGGATCATCAGTGTTAGAGCTAAAATTAGCATGTTTAAAGTGATTTTCATGCTTCCAGGGGCTCGGGAAGTTAATTAAATACCATTTGGAGGCATTTAATGTTAGAGCAAAAACGGCTGATTTTCGACAAAAGAGATAACACCCCCCCATTACGTCATGCTTCAGAAATGTGGAAAATGGTCCGTTTTCAAATGTTTTATTTTTGAACGTCAGTTCACATTTGTAGGTGGATCATCAGTGTTAGAGCTAAAATTAGCATGTTTAAAGTGATTTTCATGCCTCCAGGGGCCCAAAACACAAGATTTATGGAATGGTTAAAAGTGCATGAAAATGGCCAATTTACTCACTCTGAGTTCTCAAAAAGGGTTTCTTCACCCCGGGAAGTTAATTAAATACCATTTGGAGGCATTTAATGTTCGAGCAAAAACGGCTGATTTTCGACAAAAGAGATAACACCCCCCCATTACGTCATGCTTCAGAAATGTGGAAAATGGTCCGTTTTCAAATGTTTTATTTTTGAACGTCAGTTCACATTTGTAGGTGGATCATCAGTGTTAGAGCTAAAATTAGCATGTTTAAAGTGATTTTCATGCTTCCAGGGGCTCGGGAAGTTAATTAAATACCATTTGGAGGCATTTAATGTTCGAGCAAAAACGGCTGATTTTCGACAAAAGAGATAACACCCCCCCATTACGTCATGCTTCAGAAATGTGGAAAATGGTCCGTTTTCAAATGTTTTATTTTTGAACGTCAGTTCACATTTGTAGGTGGATCATCAGTGTTAGAGCTAAAATTAGCATGTTTAAAGTGATTTTCATGCTTCCAGGGGCTCGGGAAGTTAATTAAATACCATTTGGAGGCATTTAATGTTCGAGCAAAAACGGCTGATTTTCGACAAAAGAGATAACACCCCCCCATTACGTCATGCTTCAGAAATGTGGAAAATGGTCCGTTTTCAAATGTTTTATTTTTGAACGTCAGTTCACATTTGTAGGTGGATCATCAGTGTTAGAGCTAAAATTAGCATGTTTAAAGTGATTTTCATGCTTCCAGGGGCTCGGGAAGTTAATTAAATACCATTTGGAGGCATTTAATGTTCGAGCAAAAACGGCTGATTTTCGACAAAAGAGATAACACCCCCCCATTACGTCATGCTTCAGAAATGTGGAAAATGGTCCGTTTTCAAATGTTTTATTTTTGAACGTCAGTTCACATTTGTAGGTGGATCATCAGTGTTAGAGCTAAAATTAGCATGTTTAAAGTGATTTTCATGCTTCCAGGGGCTCGGGAAGTTAATTAAATACCATTTGGAGGCATTTAATGTTCGAGCAAAAACGGCTGATTTTCGACAAAAGAATTAACACTCCCCCATTACGTCATGCTTTTGAAATGTGGAAAATGGTCCGTTTTCAAATGTTTTATTTTTGAACGTCAGTTCACATTTGTAGGTGGATCATCAGTGTTAGAGCTAAAATTAGCATGTTTAAAGTGATTTTCATGCTTCCAGGGGCCCAAAACACAAGATTTATGGAATGGTTAAAAGTGCATGAAAATGGCCAATTTACTCACTCTGAGTTCTCAAAAAGGGTTTCTTCACCCCGGGAAGTTAATTAAATACCATTTGGAGGCATTTAATGTTACAGCAAAAACGGCTGATTTTCGACAAAAGAGATAACACCCCCCCATTACGTCATGCTTCAGAAATGTGGAAAATGGTCCGTTTTCAAATATTTTATTTTTGAACGTCAGTTCACATTTGTAGGTGGATCATCAGTGTTAGAGCTAAAATTAGCATGTTTAAAGTGATTTTCATGCTTCCAGGGGCCCAAAACACAAGATTTATGGAATGGTTAAAAGTGCATGAAAATGGCCAATTTACTCACTCTGAGTTCTCAAAAAGGGTTTCTTCACCCCGGGAAGTTAATTAAATACCATTTGGAGGCATTTAATGTTAGAGCAAAAACGGCTGATTTTCGACAAAAGAGATAACACCCCCCCATTACGTCATGCTTCAGAAATGTGGAAAATGGTCCGTTTTCAAATGTTTTATTTTTGAACGTCAGTTCACATTTGTAGGTGGATCATCTGTGTTAGAGCTAAAATTAGCATGTTTAAAGTGATTTTCATGCTTCCAGGGGCTCGGGAAGTGAAATAAATACCATTTGGAGGCATTTAATGTTTGAGCAAAAACGGCTGATTTTCCACAAAAGAGATAACACCCCCCCATTACGTCATGCTTCAGAAATGTGGAAAATGGTCCGTTTTCAAATGTTTTATTTTTGAACGTCAGTTCACATTTGTAGGTGGATCATCAGTGTTAGAGCTAAAATTAGCATGTTTAAAGTGATTTTCATGCTTCCAGGGGCTCGGGAAGTGAAATAAATACCATTTGGAGGCATTTAATGTTCGAGCAAAAACGGCTGATTTTCGACAAAAGAGATAACACCCCCCATTACGTCATGCTTCAGAAATGTGGAAAATGGTCCGTTTTCAAATGTTTTATTTTTGAACGTCAGTTCACATTTGTAGGTGGATCATCAGTGTTAGAGCTAAAATTAGCATGTTTAAAGTGATTTTCATGCTTCCAGGGGCCCAAAACACAAGATTTATGGAATGGTTAAAAGTGCATGAAAATGGCCAATTTACTCACTCTGAGTTCTCAAAAAGGGTTTCTTCACCCCGGGAAGTTAATTAAATACCATTTGGAGGCATTTAATGTTAGAGCAAAAACGGCTGATTTTCGACAAAAGAGATAACACCCCCCCATTACGTCATGCTTCAGAAATGTGGAAAATGGTCCGTTTTCCAATGTTTTATTTTTGAACGTCAGTTCACATTTGTAGGTGGATCATCAGTGTTAGAGCTAAAATTAGCATGTTTAAAGTGATTTTCATGCTTCCAGGGGCCCAAAACACAAGATTTATGGAATGGTTAAAAGTGCATGAAAATGGCCAATTTACTCACTCTGAGTTCTCAAAAAGGGTTTCTTCACCCCGGGAAGTTAATTAAATACCATTTGGAGGCATTTAATGTTAGAGCAAAAACGGCTGATTTTCGACAAAAGAGATAACACCCCCCCATTACGTCATGCTTCAGAAATGTGGAAAATGGTCCGTTTTCAAATGTTTTATTTTTGAACGTCAGTTCACATTCGTAGGTGGATCATCAGTGTTAGAGCTAAAATTAGCATGTTTAAAGTGATTTTCATGCTTCCAGGGGCCCAAAACACAAGATTTATGGAATGGTTAAAAGTGCATGAAAATGGCCAATTTACTCACTCTGAGTTCTCAAAAAGGGTTTCTTCACCCCGGGAAGTTAATTAAATACCATTTGGAGGCATTTAATGTTAGAGCAAAAACGGCTGATTTTCGACAAAAGAGATAACACCCCCCCATTACGTCATGCTTCAGAAATGTGGAAAATGGTCCGTTTTCAAATGTTTTATTTTTGAACGTCAGTTCACATTTGTAGGTGGATCATCAGTGTTAGAGCTAAAATTAGCATGTTTAAAGTGATTTTCATGCTTCCAGGGGCCCAAAACACAAGATTTATGGAATGGTTAAAAGTGCATGAAAATGGCCAATTTACTAACTCTGAGTTCTCAAAAAGGGTTTCTTCACCCCGGGAAGTTAATTAAATACCATTTGGAGGCATTTAATGTTAGAGCAAAAACGGCTGATTTTCGACAAAAGAGATAACACCCCCCCATTACGTCATGCTTCAGAAATGTGGAAAATGGTCCGTTTTCAAATGTTTTATTTTTGAACGTCAGTTCACATTTGTAGGTGGATCATCAGTGTTAGAGCTAAAATTAGCATGTTTAAAGTGATTTTCATGCTTCCAGGGGCCCAAAACACAAGATTTATGGAATGGTTAAAAGTGCATGAAAATGGCCAATTTACTCACTCTGAGTTCTCAAAAAGGGTTTCTTCACCCCGGGAAGTTAATTAAATACCATTTGGAGGCATTTAATGTTAGAGCAAAAACGGCTGATTTTCGACAAAAGAGATAACACCCCCCCATTACGTCATGCTTCAGAAATGTGGAAAATGGTCCGTTTTCAAATGTTTTATTTTTGAACGTCAGTTCACATTTGTAGGTGGATCATCAGTGTTAGAGCTAAAATTAGCATGTTTAAAGTGATTTTCATGCTTCCAGGGGCCCAAAACACAAGATTTATGGAATGGTTAAAAGTGCATGAAAATGGCCAATTTACTCACTCTGAGTTCTCAAAAAGGGTTTCTTCACCCCGGGAAGTTAATTAAATACCATTTGGAGGCATGTAATGTTAGAGCAAAAACGGCTGATTTTCGACAAAAGAGATAACACCCCCCCATTACGTCATGCTTCAGAAATGTGGAAAATGGTCCGTTTTCAAATGTTTTATTTTTGAACGTCAGTTCACATTTGTAGGTGGATCATCAGTGTTAGAGCTAAAATTAGCATGTTTAAAGGGATTTTCATGCTTCCAGGGGCCCAAAACACAAGATTTATGGAATGGTTAAAAGTGCATGAAAATGGCCAATTTACTCACTCTGAGTTCTCAAAAAGGGTTTCTTCACCCCGGGAAGTTAATTAAATACAATTTGGAGGCATTTAATGTTAGAGCAAAAACGGCTGATTTTCGACAAAAAAGATAACACCCCCCCATTACGTCTTGCTTCAGAAATGTGGAAAATGGTCCGTTTTCAAATGTTTTATTTTTGAACGTCAGTTCACATTTGTAGGTGGATCATCAGTGTTAGAGCTAAAATTAGCATGTTTAAAGTGATTTTCATGCTTCCAGGGGCTCGGGAAGTGAAATAAATACCATTTGGAGGCATTTAATGTTCGAGCAAAAACAGCTGATTTTCCTCAAAAGAGATAACACCCCCCCATTACGTCATGCTTCAGAAATGTGGAAAATGGTCCGTTTTCAAATGTTTTATTTTTGAACGTCAGTTCACATTTGTAGGTGGATCATCAGTGTTAGAGCTAAAATTAGCATGTTTAAAGTGATTTTCATGCTTCCAGGGGCTCGGGAAGTGAAATAAATACCATTTGGAGGCATTTAATGTTCGAGCAAAAACGGCTGATTTTCGACAAAAGAGATAACACCCCCCCATTACGTCATGCTTCAGAAATGTGGAAAATGGTCCGTTTTCAAATGTTTTATTTTTGAACGTCTGTTCACATTTGTAGGTGGATCATCAGTGTTAGAGCTAAAATTAGCATGTTTAAAGTGATTTTCATGCTTCCAGGGGCCCAAAACACAAGATTTATGGAATGGTTAAAAGTGCATGAAAATGGCCAATTTACTCACTCTGAGTTCTCAAAAAGGGTTTCTTCACCCCGGGAAGTTAATTAAATACCATTTGGAGGCATTTAATGTTAGAGCAAAAACGGCTGATTTTCGACAAAAGAGATAACACCCCCCCATTACGTCATGCTTCAGAAATGTGGAAAATGGTCCGTTTTCAAATGTTTTATTTTTGAACGTCAGTTCACATTTGTAGGTGGATCATCAGTGTTAGAGCTAAAATTAGCATGTTTAAAGTGATTTTCATGCTTCCAGGGGCCCAAAACACAAGATTTATGGAATGGTTAAAAGTGCATGAAAATGGCCAATTTACTCACTCTGAGTTATCAAAAAGGGTTTCTTCACCCCGGGAAGTTAATTAAATACCATTTGGAGGCATTTAATGTTCGAGCAAAAACGGCTGATTTTCGACAAAAGAGATAACACCCCACCATTACGTCATGCTTCAGAAATGTGGAAAATGGTCCGTTTTCAAATGTTTTATTTTTGAACGTCAGTTCACATTTGTAGGTGGATCATCAGTGTTAGAGCTAAAATTAGCATGTTTAAAGTGATTTTCATGCTTCCAGGGGCTCGGGAAGTTAATTAAATACCATTTGGAGGCATTTAATGTTCGAGCAAAAACGGCTGATTTTCGACAAAAGGGATAACACCCCCCCATTACGTCATGCTTCAGAAATGTGGAAAATGGTCCGTTTTCAAATGTTTTATTTTTGAACGTCAGTTCACATTTGTAGGTGGATCATCAGTGTTAGAGCTAAAATTAGCATGTTTAAAGTGATTTTCATGCTTCCAGGGGCTCGGGAAGTTAATTAAATACCATTTGGAGGCATTTAATGTTCGAGCAAAAACGGCTGATTTTCGACAAAAGAATTAACACCCCCCCATTACGTCATGCTTTTGAAATGTGGAAAATGGTCCGTTTTCAAATGTTTTATTTTTGAACGTCAGTTCACATTTGTAGGTGGATCATCAGTGTTAGAGCTAAAATTAGCATGTTTAAAGTGATTTTCATGCTTCCAGGGGCCCAAAACACAAGATTTATGGAATGGTTAAAAGTGCATGAAAATGGCCAATTTACTCACTCTGAGTTCTCAAAAAGGGTTTCTTCACCCCGGGAAGTTAATTAAATACCATTTGGAGGCATTTAATGTTACAGCAAAAACGGCAGATTTTCGACAAAAGAGATAACACCCCCCCATTACGTCATGCTTCAGAAATGTGGAAAATGGTCCGTTTTCAAATGTTTTATTTTTGAACGTCAGTTCACATTTGTAGGTGGATCATCAGTGTTAGAGCTAAAATTAGCATGTTTAAAGTGATTTTCATGCTTCCAGGGGCCCAAAACACAAGATTTATGGAATGGTTAAAAGTGCATGAAAATGGCCAATTTACTCACTCTGAGTTCTCAAAAAGGGTTTCTTCACCCCGGGAAGTTAATTAAATACCATTTGGAGGCATTTAATGTTAGAGCAAAAACGGCTGATTTTCGACAAAAGAGATAACACCCCCCCATTACGTCATGCTTCAGAAATGTGGAAAATGGTCCGTTTTCAAATGTTTTATTTTTGAACGTCAGTTCACATTTGTAGGTGGATCATCTGTGTTAGAGCTAAAATTAGCATGTTTAAAGTGATTTTCATGCTTCCAGGGGCTCGGGAAGTGAAATAAATACCATTTGGAGGCATTTAATGTTTGAGCAAAAACGGCTGATTTTCCACAAAAGAGATAACACCCCCCCATTACGTCATGCTTCAGAAATGTGGAAAATGGTCCGTTTTCAAATGTTTTATTTTTGAACGTCAGTTCACATTTGTAGGTGGATCATCAGTGTTAGAGCTAAAATTAGCATGTTTAAAGTGATTTTCATGCTTCCAGGGGCTCGGGAAGTGAAATAAATACCATTTGGAGGCATTTAATGTTCGAGCAAAAACGGCTGATTTTCGACAAAAGAGATAACACCCCCCATTACGTCATGCTTCAGAAATGTGGAAAATGGTCCGTTTTCAAATGTTTTATTTTTGAACGTCAGTTCACATTTGTAGGTGGATCATCAGTGTTAGAGCTAAAATTAGCATGTTTAAAGTGATTTTCATGCTTCCAGGGGCCCAAAACACAAGATTTATGGAATGGTTAAAAGTGCATGAAAATGGCCAATTTACTCACTCTGAGTTCTCAAAAAGGGTTTCTTCACCCCGGGAAGTTAATTAAATACCATTTGGAGGCATTTAATGTTAGAGCAAAAATGGCTGATTTTCGACAAAAGAGATAACACCCCCCCATTACGTCATGCTTCAGAAATGTGGAAAATGGTCCGTTTTCCAATGTTTTATTTTTGAACGTCAGTTCACATTTGTAGGTGAATCATCAGTGTTAGAGCTAAAATTAGCATGTTTAAAGTGATTTTCATGCTTCCAGGGGCCCAAAACACAAGATTTATGGAATGGTTAAAAGTGCATGAAAATGGCCAATTTACTCACTCTGAGTTCTCAAAAAGGGTTTCTTCACCCCGGGAAGTTAATTAAATACCATTTGGAGGCATTTAATGTTCGAGCAAAAACTGCTGATTTTCGACAAAAGAGATAACACCCCCCCATTACGTCATGCTTCAGAAATGTGGAAAATGGTCCGTTTTCAAATGTTTTATTTTTGAACGTCAGTTCACATTTGTAGGTGGATCATCAGTGTTAGATCTAAAATTAGCATGTTTAAAGTGATTTTCATGCTTCCAGGGGCCCAAAACACAAGATTTATGGAATGGTTAAAAGTGCATGAAAATGGCCAATTTACTCACTCTGAGTTCTCAAAAAGGGTTTCTTCACCCCGGGAAGTTAATTAAATACCATTTGGAGGCATTTAATGTTAGAGCAAAAACGGCTGATTTTCGACAAAAGAGATAACACCCCCCCCATTACGTCATGCTTCAGAAATGTGGAAAATGGTCCGTTTTCAAATGTTTTATTTTTGAACGTCAGTTCACATTTGTAGGTGGATCATCAGTGTTAGAGCTAAAATTAGCATGTTTAAAGTGATTTTCATGCTTCCAGGGGCCCAAAACACAAGATTTATGGAATGGTTAAAAGTGCATGAAAATGGCCAATTTACTAACTCTGAGTTCTCAAAAAGGGTTTCTTCACCCCGGGAAGTTAATTAAATACCATTTGGAGGCATTTAATGTTAGAGCAAAAACGGCTGATTTTCGACAAAAGAGATAACACCCCCCCATTACGTCATGCTTCAGAAATGTGGAAAATGGTCCGTTTTCAAATGTTTTATTTTTGAACGTCAGTTCACATTTGTAGGTGGATCATCAGTGTTAGAGCTAAAATTAGCATGTTTAAAGTGATTTTCATGCTTCCAGGGGCCCAAAACACAAGATTTATGGAATGGTTAAAAGTGCATGAAAATGGCCAATTTACTCACTCTGAGTTCTCAAAAAGGGTTTCTTCACCCCGGGAAGTTAATTAAATACCATTTGGAGGCATGTAATGTTAGAGCAAAAACGGCTGATTTTCGACAAAAGAGATAACACCCCCCCATTACGTCATGCTTCAGAAATGTGGAAAATGGTCCGTTTTCAAATGTTTTATTTTTGAACGTCAGTTCACATTTGTAGGTGGATCATCAGTGTTAGAGCTAAAATTAGCATGTTTAAAGGGATTTTCATGCTTCCAGGGGCCCAAAACACAAGATTTATGGAATGGTTAAAAGTGCATGAAAATGGCCAATTTACTCACTCTGAGTTCTCAAAAAGGGTTTCTTCACCCCGGGAAGTTAATTAAATACAATTTGGAGGCATTTAATGTTAGAGCAAAAACGGCTGATTTTCGACAAAAGAGATAACACCCCCCCATTACGTCTTGCTTCAGAAATGTGGAAAATGGTCCGTTTTCAAATGTTTTATTTTTGAACGTCAGTTCACATTTGTAGGTGGATCATCAGTGTTAGAGCTAAAATTAGCATGTTTAAAGTGATTTTCATGCTTCCAGGGGCTCGGGAAGTGAAATAAATACCATTTGGAGGCATTTAATGTTCGAGCAAAAACAGCTGATTTTCCTCAAAAGAGATAACACCCCCCATTACGTCATGCTTCAGAAATGTGGAAAATGGTCCGTTTTCAAATGTTTTATTTTTGAACGTCAGTTCACATTTGTAGGTGGATCATCAGTGTTAGAGCTAAAATTAGCATGTTTAAAGTGATTTTCATGCTTCCAGGGGCTCGGGAAGTGAAATAAATACCATTTGGAGGCATTTAATGTTCGAGCAAAAACGGCTGATTTTCGACAAAAGAGATAACACCCCCCGATTACGTCATGCTTCAGAAATGTGGAAAATGGTCCGTTTTCAAATGTTTTATTTTTGAACGTCTGTTCACATTTGTAGGTGGATCATCAGTGTTAGAGCTAAAATTAGCATGTTTAAAGTGATTTTCATGCTTCCAGGGGCCCAAAACACAAGATTTATGGAATGGTTAAAAGTGCATGAAAATGGCCAATTTACTCACTCTGAGTTCTCAAAAAGGGTTTCTTCACCCCGGGAAGTTAATTAAATACCATTTGGAGGCATTTAATGTTAGAGCAAAAACGGCTGATTTTCGACAAAAGAGATAACACCCCCCCATTACGTCATGCTTCAGAAATGTGGAAAATGGTCCGTTTTCAAATGTTTTATTTTTGAACGTCAGTTCACATTTGTAGGTGGATCATCAGTGTTAGAGCTAAAATTAGCATGTTTAAAGTGATTTTCATGCTTCCAGGGGCCCAAAACACAAGATTTATGGAATGGTTAAAAGTGCATGAAAATGGCCAATTTACTCACTCTGAGTTCTCAAAAAGGGTTTCTTCACCCCGGGAAGTTAATTAAATACCATTTGGAGGCATTTAATGTTAGAGCAAAAACGGCTGATTTTCGACAAAAGAGATAACACCCCCCCATTACGTCATGCTTCAGAAATGTGGAAAATGGTCCGTTTTCAAATGTTTTATTTTTGAACGTCAGTTCACATTTGTAGGTGGATCATCAGTGTTAGAGCTAAAATTAGCATGTTTAAAGTGATTTTCATGCTTCCAGGGGCCCAAAACACAAGATTTATGGAATGGTTAAAAGTGCATGAAAATGGCCAATTTACTCACTCTGAGTTCTCAAAAAGGGTTTCTTCACCCCGGGAAGTTAATTAAATACCATTTGGAGGCATTTAATGTTAGAGCAAAAACGGCTGATTTTCGACAAAAGAGATAACACCCCCCCATTACGTCATGCTTCAGAAATGTGGAAAATGGTCCGTTTTCAAATGTTTTTTTTTTGAACGTCAGTTCACATTTGTAGGTGGATCATCAGTGTTAGAGCTAAAATTAGCATGTGTAAAGTGATTTTCATGCTTCCAGGGGCTCGGGAAGTGAAATAAATGCCATTTGGAGGCATTTAATGTTCGAGCAAAAACGGCTGATTTTCCACAAAAGAGATAACACCCCCCCATTACGTCATGCTTCAGAAATGTGGAAAATGGTCCGTTTTCAAATGTTTTATTTTTGAACGTCAGTTCACATTTGTAGGTGGATCATCAGTGTTAGAGCTAAAATTAGCATGTTTAAAGTGATTTTCATGCTTCCAGGGGCTCGGGAAGTGAAATAAATACCATTTGGAGGCATTTAATGTTCGAGCAAAAACGGCTGATTTTCGACAAAAGAGATAACACCCCCCCATTACGTCATGCTTCAGAAATGTGGAAAATGGCCCGTTTTCAAATGTTTTATTTTTGAACGTCAGTTCACATTTGTAGGTGGATCATCAGTGTTAGAGCTAAAATTAGCATGTTTAAAGTGATTTTCATGCTTCCAGGGGCCCAAAACACAAGATTTATGGAATGGTTAAAAGTGCATGAAAATGGCCAATTTACTCACTCTGAGTTCTCAAAAAGGGTTTCTTCACCCCGGGAAGTTAATTAAATACCATTTGGAGGCATTTAATGTTAGAGCAAAAACGGCTGATTTTCGACAAAAGAGATAACACCCCCCCATTACGTCATGCTTCAGAAATGTGGAAAATGGTCCGTTTTCAAATGTTTTATTTTTGAACGTCAGTTCACATTTGTAGGTGGATCATCAGTGTTAGAGCTAAAATTAGCATGTTTAAAGTGATTTTCATGCTTCCAGGGGCCCAAAACACAAGATTTATGGAATGGTTAAAAGTGCATGAAAATGGCCAATTTACTCACTCTGAGTTCTCAAAAAGGGTTTCTTCACCCCGGGAAGTTAATTAAATACCATTTGGAGGCATTTAATGTTCGAGCAAAAACGGCTGATTTTCGACAAAAGAGATAACACCCCCCCATTACGTCATGCTTCAGAAATGTGGAAAATGGTCCGTTTTCAAATGTTTTATTTTTGAACGTCAGTTCACATTTGAAGTTGGATCATCAGTGTTAGAGCTAAAATTAGCATGTTTAAAGTGATTTTCATGCTTCCAGGGGCTCGGGAAGTTAATTAAATACCATTTGGAGGCATTTAATGTTCGAGCAAAAACGGCTGATTTTCCACAAAAGAGATAACACCCCCCCATTACGTCATGCTTCAGAAATGTGGAAAATGGTCCGTTTTCAAATGTTTTATTTTTGAACGTCAGTTCACATTTGTAGGTGGATCATCAGTGTTAGAGCTAAAATTAGCATGTGTAAAGTGATTTTCATGCTTCCAGGGGCTCGGGAAGTGAAATAAATGCCATTTGGAGGCATTTAATGTTCGAGCAAAAACGGCTGATTTTCCACAAAAGAGATAACACCCCCCCATTACGTCATGCTTCAGAAATGTGGAAAATGGTCCGTTTTCAAATGTTTTATTTTTGAACGTCAGTTCAAATTTGTAGGTGGATCATCAGTGTTAGAGCTAAAATTAGCATGTTTAAAGTGTTTTTCATGCTTCCAGGGGCTTGCGAAGTGAAATAAATACCATTTGGAGGCATTTAATGTTCGAGCAAAAACGGCTGATTTTCGACAAAAGAGATAACACCCCCCCATTACGTCATGCTTCAGAAATGTGGAAAATGGTCCGTTTTCAAATGTTTTATTTTTGAACGTCAGTTCACATTTGTAGGTGGATCATCAGTGTTAGAGCTAAAATTAGCATGTTTAAAGTGATTTTCATGCTTCCAGGGGCCCAAAACACAAGATTTATGGAATGGTTAAAAGTGCATGAAAATGGCCAATTTACTCACTCTGAGTTCTCAAAAAGGGTTTCTTCACCCCGGGAAGTTAATTAAATACCATTTGGAGGCATTTAATGTTAGAGCAAAAACGGCTGATTTTCGACAAAAGAGATAACACCCCCCCATTACGTCATGCTTCAGAAATGTGGAAAATGGTCCGTTTTCAAATGTTTTATTTTTGAACGTCAGTTCACATTTGTAGGTGGATTATCAGTGTTAGAGCTAAAATTAGCATCTTTAAAGTGATTTTCATGCTTCCAGGGGCCCAAAACACAAGATTTATGGAATGGTTAAAAGTGCATGAAAATGGCCAATTTACTCACTCTGAGTTCTCAAAAAGGGTTTCTTCACCCCGGGAAGTTAATTAAATACCATTTGGAGGCATTTAATGTTAGAGCAAAAACGGCTGATTTTCGACAAAAGAGATAACACCCCCCCATTACGTCATGCTTCAGAAATGTGGAAAATGGTCCGTTTTCAAATGTTTTATTTTTGAACGTCAGTTCACATTTGTAGGTGGATCATCAGTGTTAGAGCTAAAATTAGCATGTTTAAAGTGATTTTCATGCTTCCAGGGGCCCAAAACACAAGATTTATGGAATGGTTAAAAGTGCATGAAAATGGCCAATTTACTCACTCTGAGTTCTCAAAAAGGGTTTCTTCACCCCGGGAAGTTAATTAAATACCATTTGGAGGCATGTAATGTTAGAGCAAAAACGGCTGATTTTCGACAAAAGAGATAACACCCCCCCATTACGTCATGCTTCAGAAATGTGGAAAATGGTCCGTTTTCAAATGTTTTATTTTTGAACGTCAGTTCACATTTGTAGGTGGATCATCAGTGTTAGAGCTAAAATTAGCATGTTTAAAGTGATTTTCATGCTTCCAGGGGCCCAAAACACAAGATTTATGGAATGGTTAAAAGTGCATGAAAATGGCCAATTTACTCACTCTGAGTTCTCAAAAAGGGTTTCTTCACCCCGGGAAGTTAATTAAATACAATTTGGAGGCATTTAATGTTAGAGCAAAAACGGCTGATTTTCGACAAAAGAGATAACACCCCCCCATTACGTCATGCTTCAGAAATGTGGAAAATGGTCCGTTTTCAAATGTTTTATTTTTGAACGTCAGTTCACATTTGTAGGTGGATCATCAGTGTTAGAGCTAAAATTAGCATGTTTAAAGTGATTTTCATGCTTCCAGGGGCTCGGGAAGTGAAATAAATACCATTTGGAGGCATTTAATGTTCGAGCAAAAACAGCTGATTTTCCTCAAAAGAGATAACACCCCCCCATTACGTCATGCTTCAGAAATGTGGAAAATGGTCCGTTTTCAAATGTTTTATTTTTGAACGTCAGTTCACATTTGTAGGTGGCTCATCAGTGTTAGAGCTAAAATTAGCATGTTTAAAGTGATTTTCATGCTTCCAGGGGCTCGGGAAGTGAAATAAATACCATTTGGAGGCATTTAATGTTCGAGCAAAAACGGCTGATTTTCGACAAAAGAGATAACACCCCCCCATTACGTCATGCTTCAGAAATGTGGAAAATGGTCCGTTTTCAAATGTTTTATTTTTGAACGTCTGTTCACATTTGTAGGTGGATCATCAGTGTTAGAGCTAAAATTAGCATGTTTAAAGTGATTTTCATGCTTCCAGGGGCCCAAAACACAAGATTTATGGAATGGTTAAAAGTGCATGAAAATGGCCAATTTACTCACTCTGAGTTCTCAAAAAGGGTTTCTTCACCCCGGGAAGTTAATTAAATACCATTTGGAGGCATTTAATGTTAGAGCAAAAACGGCTGATTTTCGACAAAAGAGATAACACCCCCCCATTACGTCATGCTTCAGAAATGTGGAAAATGGTCCGTTTTCAAATGTTTTATTTTTGAACGTCAGTTCACATTTGTAGGTGGATCATCAGTGTTAGAGCTAAAATTAGCATGTTTAAAGTGATTTTCATGCTTCCAGGGGCCCAAAACACAAGATTTATGGAATGGTTAAAAGTGCAAGAAAATGGCCAATTTACTCACTCTGAGTTCTCAAAAAGGGTTTCTTCACCCCGGGAAGTTAATTAAATACCATTTGGAGGCATTTAATGTTAGAGCAAAAACGGCTGATTTTCGACAAAAGAGATAACACCCCCCCATTACGTCATGCTTCAGAAATGTGGAAAATGGTCCGTTTTCAAATGTTTTATTTTTGAACGTCAGTTCACATTTGTAGGTGGATCATCAGTGTTAGAGCTAAAATTAGCATGTTTAAAGTGATTTTCATGCTTCCAGGGGCCCAAAACACAAGATTTATGGAATGGTTAAAAGTGCATGAAAATGGCCAATTTACTCACTCTGAGTTCTCAAAAAGGGTTTCTTCACCCCGGGAAGTTAATTAAATACAATTTGGAGGCATTTAATGTTAGAGCAAAAACGGCTGATTTTCGACAAAAGAGATAACACCCCCCCATTACGTCATGCTTCAGAAATGTGGAAAATGGTCCGTTTTCAAATGTTTTTTTTTGAACGTCAGTTCACATTTGTAGGTGGATCATCAGTGTTAGAGCTAAAATTAGCATGTGTAAAGTGATTTTCATGCTTCCAGGGGCTCGGGAAGTGAAATAAATGCCATTTGGAGGCATTTAATGTTCGAGCAAAAACGGCTGATTTTCCACAAAAGAGATAACACCCCCCCATTACGTCATGCTTCAGAAATGTGGAAAATGGTCCGTTTTCAAATGTTTTATTTTTGAACGTCAGTTCACATTTGTAGGTGGATCATCAGTGTTAGAGCTAAAATTAGCATGTTTAAAGTGATTTTCATGCTTCCAGGGGCTCGGGAAGTGAAATAAATACCATTTGGAGGCATTTAATGTTCGAGCAAAAACGGCTGATTTTCGACAAAAGAGATAACACCCCCCCATTACGTCATGCTTCAGAAATGTGGAAAATGGTCCGTTTTCAAATGTTTTATTTTTGAACGTCAGTTCACATTTGTAGGTGGATCATCAGTGTTAGAGCTAAAATTAGCATGTTTAAAGTGATTTTCATGCTTCCAGGGGCCCAAAACACAAGATTTATGGAATGGTTACAAGTGCATGAAAATGGCCAATTTACTCACTCTGAGTTCTCAAAAAGGGTTTCTTCACCCCGGGAAGTTAATTAAATACCATTTGGAGGCATTTAATGTTAGAGCAAAAACGGCTGATTTTCGACAAAAGAGATAACACCCCCCCATTACGTCATGCTTCAGAAATGTGGAAAATGGTCCGTTTTCAAATGTTTTATTTTTGAACGTCAGTTCACATTTGTAGGTGGATTATCAGTGTTAGAGCTAAAATTAGCATGTTTAAAGTGATTTTCATGCTTCCAGGGGCCCAAAACACAAGATTTATGGAATGGTTAAAAGTGCATGAAAATGGCCAATTTACTCACTCTGAGTTCTCAAAAAGGGTTTCTTCACCCCGGGATGTTAATTAAATACCATTTGGAGGCATTTAATGTTCGAGCAAAAACGGCTGATTTTCGACAAAAGAGACAACACCCCCCCCATTACGTCATGCTTCAGAAATGTGGAAAATGGTCTGTTTTCAAATGTTTTATTTTTGAACGTCAGTTCACATTTGTAGGTGGATCATCAGTGTTAGAGCTAAAATTAGCATGTTTAAAGTGATTTTCATGCTTCCAGGGGCCCAAAACACAAGATTTATGGAATGGTTAAAAGTGCATGAAAATGGCCAATTTACTCACTCTGAGTTCTCAAAAAGGGTTTCTTCACCCCGGGAAGTTAATTAAATACCATTTGGAGGCATTTAATGTTCGAGCAAAAACGGCTGATTTTCGACAAAAGAGATAACACCCCCCCATTACGTCATGCTTCAGAAATGTGGAAAATGGTCCGTTTTCAAATGTTTTATTTTTGAACGTCAGTTCACATTTGAAGTTGGATCATCAGTGTTAGAGCTAAAATTAGCATGTTTAAAGTGATTTTCATGCTTCCAGGGGCTCTGGAAGTTAATTAAATACCATTTGGAGGCATTTAATGTTCGAGCAAAAACGGCTGATTTTCCACAAAAGAGATAACACCCCCCCATTACGTCATGCTTCAGAAATGTGGAAAATGGTCCGTTTTCAAATGTTTTATTTTTGAACGTCAGTTCACATTTGTAGGTGGATCATCAGTGTTAGAGCTAAAATTAGCATGTGTAAAGTGATTTTCATGCTTCCAGGGGCTCGGGAAGTGAAATAAATGCCATTTGGAGGCATTTAATGTTCGAGCAAAAACTGCTGATTTTCCACAAAAGAGATAACACCCCCCCATTACGTCATGCTTCAGAAATGTGGAAAATGGTCCGTTTTCAAATGTTTTATTTTTGAACGTCAGTTCACATTTGTAGGTGGATCATCAGTGTTAGAGCTAAAATTAGCATGTTTAAAGTGATTTTCATGCTTCCAGGGGCTTGCGAAGTGAAATAAATACCATTTGGAGGCATTTAATGTTCGAGCAAAAACGGCTGATTTTCGACAAAAGAGATAACACCCCCCCATTACGTCATGCTTCAGAAATGTGGAAAATGGTCCGTTTTCAAATGTTTTATTTTTGAACGTCAGTTCACATTTGTAGGTGGATCATCAGTGTTAGAGCTAAAATTAGCATGTTTAAAGTGATTTTCATGCTTCCAGGGGCCCAAAACACAAGATTTATGGAATGGTTAAAAGTGCATGAAAATGGCCAATTTACTCACTCTGAGTTCTCAAAAAGGGTTTCTTCACCCCGGGAAGTTAATTAAATACCATTTGGAGGCATTTAATGTTAGAGCAAAAACGGCTGATTTTCGACAAAAGAGATAACACCCCCCCATTACGTCATGCTTCAGAAATGTGGAAAATGGTCCGTTTTCAAATGTTTTATTTTTGAACGTCAGTTCACATTTGTAGGTGGATTATCAGTGTTAGAGCTAAAATTAGCATGTTTAAAGTGATTTTCATGCTTCCAGGGGCCCAAAACACAAGATTTATGGAATGGTTAAAAGTGCATGAAAATGGCCAATTTACTCACTCTGAGTTCTCAAAAAGGGTTTCTTCACCCCGGGAAGTTAATTAAATACCATTTGGAGGCATTTAATGTTCGAGGAAAAACGGCTGATTTTCGACAAAAGAGATAACACCCCCCCATTACGTCATGCTTCAGAAATGTGGAAAATGGTCTGTTTTCAAATGTTTTATTTTTGAACGTCAGTTCACATTTGTAGGTGGATCATCAGTGTTAGAGCTAAAATTAGCATGTTTAAAGTGATTTTCATGCTTCCAGGGGCCCAAAACACAAGATTTATGGAATGGTTAAAAGTGCATGAAAATGGCCAATTTACTCACTCTGAGTTCTCAAAAAGGGTTTCTTCACCCCGGGAAGTTAATTAAATACCATTTGGAGGCATTTAATGTTCGAGCAAAAACGGCTGATTTTCGACAAAAGAGATAACACCCCCCCATTACGTCATGCTTCAGAAATGTGGAAAATGGTCCGTTTTCAAATGTTTCATTTTTGAACGTCAGTTCACATTTGTAGGTGGATCATCAGTGTTAGAGCTAAAATTAGCATGTTTAAAGTGATTTTCATGCTTCCAGGGGCTCGGGAAGTTAATTCAATACCATTTGGAGGCATTTAATGTTAGAGCAAAAACGGCTGATTTTCGACAAAAGAGATAACACCCCCCCATTACGTCATGCTTCAGAAATGTGGAAAATGGTCCGTTTTCAAATGTTTTATTTTTGAACGTCAGTTCACATTTGTAGGTGGATCATCAGTGTTAGAGCTAAAATTAGCATGTTTAAAGTGATTTTCATGCTTCCAGGGGCCCAAAACACAAGATTTATGGAATGGTTAAAAGTGCATGAAAATGGCCAATTTACTCACTCTGAGTTCTCAAAAAGGGTTTCTTCACCCCGGGAAGTTAATTAAATACCATTTGGAGGTATTTAATGTTCGAGCAAAAACGGCTGATTTTCGACAAAAGAGATAACACCCCCCCATTACGTCATGCTTCAGAAATGTGGAAAATGGTCCGTTTTCAAATGTTTTATTTTTGAACGTCAGTTCACATTTGTAGGTGGATCATCAGTGTTAGAGCTAAAATT
Source organism: Lissotriton vulgaris (assembly GCF_964263255.1). Taxonomy (NCBI): domain Eukaryota; kingdom Metazoa; phylum Chordata; class Amphibia; order Caudata; family Salamandridae; genus Lissotriton; species Lissotriton vulgaris. The sequence goes on from NW_028240859.1 coordinate 1,312,590, forward strand.
AGCATGTTTAAAGTGATTTTCATGCTTCCAGGGGCTCGGGAAGTTAATTAAATACCATTTGGAGGCATTTAATGTTCGAGCAAAAACGGCTGATTTTCGACAAAAGAGATAACACCCCCCCATTACGTCATGCTTCAGAAATGTGGAAAATGGTCCGTTTTCAAATGTTTTATTTTTGAACGTCAGTTCACATTTGTAGGTGGATCATCAGTGTTAGAGCTAAAATTAGCATGTTTAAAGTGATTTTCATGCTTCCAGGGGCTCGGGAAGTTAATTAAATACCATTTGGAGGCATTTAATGTTCGAGCAAAAACGGCTGATTTTCGACAAAAGAGATAACACCCCCCATTACGTCATGCTTCAGAAATGTGGAAAATGGTCCGTTTTCAAATGTTTTATTTTTGAACGTCAGTTCACATTTGTAGGTGGATCATCAGTGTTAGAGCTAAAATTAGCATGTTTAAAGTGATTTTCATGCTTCCAGGGGCCCAAAACACAAGATTTATGGAATGGTTAAAAGTGCATGAAAATGGCCAATTTACTCACTCTGAGTTCTCAAAAAGGGTTTCTTCACCCCGAGAAGTTAATTAAATACCATTTGGAGGCATTTAATGTTCGAGCAAAAACGGCTGATTTTCGACAAAAGAGATAACACCCCCCCATTACGTCATGCTTCAGAAATGTGGAAAATGGTCCGTTTTCAAATGTTTCATTTTTGAACGTCAGTTCACATTTGTAGGTGGATCATCAGTGTTAGAGCTAAAATTAGCATGTTTAAAGTGATTTTCATGCTTCCAGGGGCTCGGGAAGTTAATTAAATACCATTTGGAGGCATTTAATGTTAGAGCAAAAACAGCTGATTTTCGACAAAAGAGATAACACCCCCCCATTACGTCATGCTTCAGAAATGTGGAAAATGGTCCGTTTTCAAATGTTTTATTTTTGAACGTCAGTTCACATTTGTAGGTGGATCATCAGTGTTAGAGCTAAAATTAGCATGTTTAAAGTGATTTTCATGCTTCCAGGGGCTCGGGAAGTGAAATAAATACCATTTGGAGGCATTTAATGTTCGAGCAAAAACGGCTGATTTTCGACAAAAGAGATAACACCCCCCCATTACGTCATGCTTCAGAAATGTGGAAAATGGTCAGTTTTCAAATGTTTTATTTTTGAACGTCAGTTCACATTTGTAGGTGGATCATCAGTGTTAGAGCTAAAATTAGCATGTTTAAAGTGATTTTCATGCTTCCAGGGGCTCGGGAAGTGAAATAAATACCATTTGGAGGCATTTAATGTTCGAGCAAAAACGGCTGATTTTCCACAAAGAGATAACACCCCCCCATTACGTCATGCTTCAGAAATGTGGAAAATGGTCCGTTTTCAAATGTTTTATTTTTGAACGTCAGTTCACATTTGTAGGTGGATCATCAGTGTTAGAGCTAAAATTAGCATGTTTAAAGTGATTTTCATGCTTCCAGGGGCCCAAAACACAAGATTTATGGAATGGTTAAAAGTGCATGAAAATGGCCAATTTACTCACTCTGAGTTCTCAAAAAGGGTTTCTTCACCCCGGGAAGTTAATTAAATACCATTTGGAGGCATTTAATGTTAGAGCAAAAACGGCTGATTTTCGACAAAAGAGATAACACCCCCCCATTACGTCATGCTTCAGAAATGTGGAAAATGGTCCATTTTCAAATGTTTTATTTTTGAACGTCAGTTCACATTTGTAGGTGGATTATCAGTGTTAGAGCTAAAATTAGCATGTTTAAAGTGATTTTCATGCTTCCAGGGGCCCAAAACACAAGATTTATGGAATGGTTAAAAGTGCATGAAAATGGCCAATTTACTCACTCTGAGTTCTCAAAAAGGGTTTCTTCACCCCGGGAAGTTAATTAAATACCATTTGGAGGCATTTAATGTTCGAGCAAAAACGGCTGATTTTCGACAAAAGAGATAACACCCCCCCATTACGTCATGCTTCAGAAATGTGGAAAATGGTCTGTTTTCAAATGTTTTATTTTTGAACGTCAGTTCACATTTGTAGGTGGATCATCAGTGTTAGAGCTAAAATTAGCATGTTTAAAGTGATTTTCATGCTTCCAGGGGCCCAAAACACAAGATTTATGGAATGGTTAAAAGTGCATGAAAATGGCCAATTTACTCACTCTGAGTTCTCAAAAAGGGTTTCTTCACCCCGGGAAGTTAATTAAATACCATTTGGAGGCATTTAATGTTCGAGCAAAAACGGCTGATTTTCGACAAAAGAGATAACACCCCCCCATTACGTCATGCTTCAGAAATGTGGAAAATGGTCCGTTTTCAAATGTTTCATTTTTGAACGTCAGTTCACATTTGTAGGTGGATCATCAGTGTTAGAGCTAAAATTAGCATGTTTAAAGTGATTTTCATGCTTCCAGGGGCTCGGGAAGTTAATTAAATACCATTTGGAGGCATTTAATGTTAGAGCAAAAACGGCTGATTTTCGACAAAAGAGATAACACCCCCCCATTACGTCATGCTTCAGAAATGTGGAAAATGGTCCGTTTTCAAATGTTTTATTTTTGAACGTCAGTTCACATTTGTAGGTGGATCATCAGTGTTAGAGCTAAAATTAGCATGTTTAAAGTGATTTTCATGCTTCCAGGGGCCCAAAACACAAGATTTATGGAATGGTTAAAAGTGCATGAAAATGGCCAATTTACTCACTCTGAGTTCTCAAAAAGGGTTTCTTCACCCCGGGAAGTTAATTAAATACCATTTGGAGGCATTTAATGTTCGAGCAAAAACGGCTGATTTTCGACAAAAGAGATAACACCCCCCCATTACGTCATGCTTCAGAAATGTGGAAAATGGTCCGTTTTCAAATGTTTTATTTTTGAACGTCAGTTCACATTTGTAGGTGGATCATCAGTGTTAGAGCTAAAATTAGCATGTTTAAAGTGATTTTCATGCTTCCAGGGGCTCGGGAAGTTAATTAAATACCATTTGGAGGCATTTAATGTTCGAGCAAAAACGGCTGATTTTCGACAAAAGAGATAACACCCCCCCATTACGTCATGCTTCAGAAATGTGGAAAATGGTCCGTTTTCAAATGTTTTATTTTTGAACGTCAGTTCACATTTGTAGGTGGATCATCAGTGTTAGAGCTAAAATTAGCATGTTTAAAGTGATTTTCATGCTTCCAGGGGCTCGGGAAGTTAATTAAATACCATTTGGAGGCATTTAATGTTCGAGCAAAAACGGCTGATTTTCGACAAAAGAGATAACACCCCCCATTACGTCATGCTTCAGAAATGTGGAAAATGGTCCGTTTTCAAATGTTTTATTTTTGAACGTCAGTTCACATTTGTAGGTGGATCATCAGTGTTAGAGCTAAAATTAGCATGTTTAAAGTGATTTTCATGCTTCCAGGGGCCCAAAACACAAGATTTATGGAATGGTTAAAAGTGCATGAAAATGGCCAATTTACTCACTCTGAGTTCTCAAAAAGGGTTTCTTCACCCCGAGAAGTTAATTAAATACCATTTGGAGGCATTTAATGTTCGAGCAAAAACGGCTGATTTTCGACAAAAGAGATAACACCCCCCATTACGTCATGCTTCAGAAATGTGGAAAATGGTCCGTTTTCAAATGTTTCATTTTTGAACGTCAGTTCACATTTGTAGGTGGATCATCAGTGTTAGAGCTAAAATTAGCGTGTTTAAAGTGATTTTCATGCTTCCAGGGGCTCGGGAAGTTAATTAAATACCATTTGGAGGCATTTAATGTTAGAGCAAAAACAGCTGATTTTCGACAAAAGAGATAACACCCCCCCATTACGTCATGCTTCAGAAATGTGGAAAATGGTCCGTTTTCAAATGTTTTATTTTTGAACGTCAGTTCACATTTGTAGGTGGATCATCAGTGTTAGAGCTAAAATTAGCATGTTTAAAGTGATTTTCATGCTTCCAGGGGCTCGGGAAGTGAAATAAATACCATTTGGAGGCATTTAATGTTCGAGCAAAAACGGCTGATTTTCGACAAAAGAGATAACACCCCCCCATTACGTCATGCTTCAGAAATGTGGAAAATGGTCAGTTTTCAAATGTTTTATTTTTGAACGTCAGTTCACATTTGTAGGTGGATCATCAGTGTTAGAGCTAAAATTAGCATGTTTAAAGTGATTTTCATGCTTCCAGGGGCTCGGGAAGTGAAATAAATACCATTTGGAGGCATTTAATGTTCGAGCAAAAACGGCTGATTTTCGACAAAAGAGATAACACCCCCCCATTACGTCATGCTTCAGAAATGTGGAAAATGGTCCGTTTTCAAATGTTTTATTTTTGAACGTCTGTTCACATTTGTAGGTGGATCATCAGTGTTAGAGCTAAAATTAGCATGTTTAAAGTGATTTTCATGCTTCCAGGGGCCCAAAACACAAGATTTATGGAATGGTTAAAAGTGCATGAAAATGGCCAATTTACTCACTCTGAGTTCTCAAAAAGGGTTTCTTCACCCCGGGAAGTTAATTAAATACCATTTGGAGGCATTTAATGTTAGAGCAAAAACGGCTGATTTTCGACAAAAGAGATAACACCCCCCCATTACGTCATGCTTCAGAAATGTGGAAAATGGTCCGTTTTCAAATGTTTTATTTTTGAACGTCAGTTCACATTTGTAGGTGGATTATCAGTGTTAGAGCTAAAATTAGCATGTTTAAAGTGATTTTCATGCTTCCAGGGGCCCAAAACACAAGATTTATGGAATGGTTAAAAGTGCATGAAAATGGCCAATTTACTCACTCTGAGTTCTCAAAAAGGGTTTCTTCACCCCGGGAAGTTAATTAAATACCATTTGGAGGCATTTAATGTTCGAGCAAAAACGGCTGATTTTCGACAAAAGAGATAACACCCCCCCATTACGTCATGCTTCAGAAATGTGGAAAATGGTCTGTTTTCAAATGTTTTATTTTTGAACATCAGTTCACATTTGTAGGTGGATCATCAGTGTTAGAGCTAAAATTAGCATGTTTAAAGTGATTTTCATGCTTCCAGGGGCCCAAAACACAAGATTTATGGAATGGTTAAAAGTGCATGAAAATGGCCAATTTACTCACTCTGAGTTCTCAAAAAGGGTTTCTTCACCCCGGGAAGTTAATTAAATACCATTTGGAGGAATTTAATGTTCGAGCAAAAACGGCTGATTTTCGACAAAAGAGATAACACCCCCCCATTACGTCATGCTTCAGAAATGTGGAAAATGGTCCGTTTTCAAATGTTTCATTTTTGAACGTCAGTTCACATTTGTAGGTGGATCATCAGTGTTAGAGCTAAAATTAGCATGTTTAAAGTGATTTTCATGCTTCCAGGGGCTCGGGAAGTTAATTAAATACCATTTGGAGGCATTTAATGTTAGAGCAAAAACGGCTGATTTTCGACAAAAGAGATAACACCCCCCCATTACGTCATGCTTCAGAAATGTGGAAAATGGTCCGTTTTCAAATGTTTTATTTTTGAACGTCAGTTCACATTTGTAGGTGGATCATCAGTGTTAGAGCTAAAATTAGCATGTTTAAAGTGATTTTCATGCTTCCAGGGGCCCAAAACACAAGATTTATGGAATGGTTAAAAGTGCATGAAAATGGCCAATTTACTCACTCTGAGTTCTCAAAAAGGGTTTCTTCACCCCGGGAAGTTAATTAAATACCATTTGGAGGCATTTAATGTTCGAGCAAAAACGGCTGATTTTCGACAAAAGAGATAACACCCCCCCATTACGTCATGCTTCAGAAATGTGGAAAATGGTCCGTTTTCAAATGTTTTATTTTTGAACGTCAGTTCACATTTGTAGGTGGATCATCAGTGTTAGAGCTAAAATTAGCATGTTTAAAGTGATTTTCATGCTTCCAGGGGCTCGGGAAGTTAATTAAATACCATTTGGAGGCATTTAATGTTCGAGCAAAAACGGCTGATTTTCGACAAAAGAGATAACACCCCCCATTACGTCATGCTTCAGAAATGTGGAAAATGGTCCGTTTTCAAATGTTTTATTTTTGAACGTCAGTTCACATTTGTAGGTGGATCATCAGTGTTAGAGCTAAAATTAGCATGTTTAAAGTGATTTTCATGCTTCCAGGGGCCCAAAACACAAGATTTATGGAATGGTTAAAAGTGCATGAAAATGGCCAATTTACTCACTCTGAGTTCTCAAAAAGGGTTTCTTCACCCCGAGAAGTTAATTAAATACCATTTGGAGGCATTTAATGTTCGAGCAAAAACGGCTGATTTTCGACAAAAGAGATAACACCCCCCCATTAAGTCATGCTTCAGAAATGTGGAAAATGGTCCGTTTTCAAATGTTTCATTTTTGAACGTCAGTTCACATTTGTAGGTGGATCATCAGTGTTAGAGCTAAAATTAGCATGTTTAAAGTGATTTTCATGCTTCCAGGGGCTCGGGAAGTTAATTAAATACCATTTGGAGGGATTTAATGTTAGAGCAAAAACAGCTGATTTTCGACAAAAGAGATAACACCCCCCCATTACGTCATGCTTCAGAAATGTGGAAAATGGTCCGTTTTCAAATGTTTTATTTTTGAACGTCAGTTCACATTTGTAGGTGGATCATCAGTGTTAGAGCTAAAATTAGCATGTTTAAAGTGATTTTCATGCTTCCAGGGGCTCGGGAAGTGAAATAAATACCATTTGGAGGCATTTAATGTTCGAGCAAAAACGGCTGATTTTCGACAAAAGAGATAACACCCCCCCATTACGTCATGCTTCAGAAATGTGGAAAATGGTCAGTTTTCAAATGTTTTATTTTTGAACGTCAGTTCACATTTGTAGGTGGATCATCAGTGTTAGAGCTAAAATTAGCATGTTTAAAGTGATTTTCATGCTTCCAGGGGCTCGGGAAGTGAAATAAATACCATTTGGAGGCATTTAATGTTCGAGCAAAAACGGCTGATTTTCCACAAAAGAGATAACACCCCCCCATTACGTCATGCTTCAGAAATGTGGAAAATGGTCCGTTTTCAAATGTTTTATTTTTGAACGTCAGTTCACATTTGTAGGTGGATCATCAGTGTTAGAGCTAAAATTAGCATGTTTAAAGTGATTTTCATGCTTCCAGGGGCTCGGGAAGTTAATTAAATACCATTTGGAGGCATTTAATGTTCGAGCAAAAACGGCTGATTTTCGACAAAAGAGATAACACCCCCCCATTACGTCATGCTTCAGAAATGTGGAAAATGGTCCGTTTTCAAATGTTTTATTTTTGAACGTCAGTTCACATTTGTAGGTGGATCATCAGTGTTAGAGCTAAAATTAGCATGTTTAAAGTGATTTTCATGCTTCCAGGGGCCCAAAACACAAGATTTATGGAATGGTTAAAAGTGCATGAAAATGGCCAATTTACTCACTCTGAGTTCTCAAAAAGGGTTTCTTCACCCCGGGAAGATAAATTAAATACCATTTGGAGGCATTTAATGTTAGAGCAAAAACGGCTGATTTTCGACAAAAGAGATAACACCCCCCCATTACGTCATGCTTCAGAAATGTGGAAAATGGTCCGTTTTCAAATGTTTTATTTTTGAACGTCAGTTCACATTTGTAGGTGGATCATCAGTTATAGAGCTAAAATTAGCATGTTTAAAGTGATTTTCATGCTTCCAGGGGCCCAAAACACAAGATTTATGGAATGGTTAAAAGTGCATGAAAATGGCCAATTTACTCACTCTGAGTTCTCAAAAAGGGTTTCTTCACCCCGGGAAGTTAATTAAATACCATTTGGAGGCATTTAATGTTAGAGCAAAAACGGCTGATTTTCGACAAAAGAGATAACACCCCCCCATTACGTCATGCTTCAGAAATGTGGAAAATGGTCCGTTTTCAAATGTTTTATTTTTGAACGTCAGTTCACATTTGTAGGTGGATCATCAGTGTTAGAGCTAAAATTAGCATGTTTAAAGTGATTTTCATGCTTCCAGGGGCCCAAAACACAAGATTTATGGAATGGTTAAAAGTGCATGAAAATGGCCAATTTACTCACTCTGAGTTCTCAAAAAGGGTTTCTTCACCCCGGGAAGTTAATTAAATACCATTTGGAGGCATTTAATGTTAGAGCAAAAACGGCTGATTTTCGACAAAAGAGATAACACCCCCCCATTACGTCATGCTTCAGAAATGTGGAAAATGGTCCGTTTTCAAATGTTTTATTTTTGAACGTCAGTTCACATTTGTAGGTGGATCATCAGTGTTAGAGCTAAAATTAGCATGTTTAAAGTGATTTTCATGCTTCCAGGGGCTCGGGAAGTGAAATAAATACCATTTGGAGGCATTTAATGTTCGAGCAAAAACGGCTGATTTTCCACAAAAGAGATAACAACCCCCATTACGTCATGCTTCAGAAATGTGGAAAATGGTCCGTTTTCAAATGTTTTATTTTTGAACGTCAGTTCACATTTGTAGGTGGATCATCAGTGTTAGAGCTAAAATTAGCATGTTTAAAGTGATTTTCATGCTTCCAGGGGCTCGGGAAGTGAAATAAATACCATTTGGAGGCATTTAATGTTCGAGCAAAAACGGCTGATTTTCGACAAAAGAGATAACACCCCCCCATTACGTCATGCTTCAGAAATGTGGAAAATGGTCCGTTTTCAAATGTTTTATTTTTGAACGTCTGTTCACATTTGTAGGTGGATCATCAGTGTTAGAGCTAAAATTAGCATGTTTAAAGTGATTTTCATGCTTCCAGGGGCCCAAAACACAAGATTTATGGAATGGTTAAAAGTGCATGAAAATGGCCAATTTACTCACTCTGAGTTCTCAAAAAGGGTTTCTTCACCCCGGGAAGTTAATTAAATACCATTTGGAGGCATTTAATGTTAGAGCAAAAACGGCTGATTTTCGACAAAAGAGATAACACCCCCCCATTACGTCATGCTTCAGAAATGTGGAAAATGGTCCGTTTTCAAATGTTTTATTTTTGAACGTCAGTTCACATTTGTAGGTGGATCATCAGTGTTAGAGCTAAAATTAGCATGTTTAAAGTGATTTTCATGCTTCCAGGGGCCCAAAACACAAGATTTATGGAATGGTTAAAAGTGCATGAAAATGGCCAATTTACTCACTCTGAGTTCTCAAAAAGGGTTTCTTCACCCCGGGAAGTTAATTAAATACCATTTGGAGGCATTTAATGTTAGAGCAAAAACGGCTGATTTTCGACAAAAGAGATAACACCCCCCCATTACGTCATGCTTCAGAAATGTGGAAAATGGTCCGTTTTCAAATGTTTTATTTTTGAACGTCAGTTCACATTTGTAGGTGGATCATCAGTGTTAGAGCTAAAATTAGCATGTTTAAAGTGATTTTCATGCTTCCAGGGGCTCGGGAAGTGAAATAAATACCATTTGGAGGCATTTAATGTTCGAGCAAAAACGGCTGATTTTCCACAAAAGAGATAACAACCCCCATTACGTCATGCTTCAGAAATGTGGAAAATGGTCCGTTTTCAAATGTTTTATTTTTGAACGTCAGTTCACATTTGTAGGTGTATCATCAGTGTTAGAGCTAAAATTAGCATGTTTAAAGTGATTTTCATGCTTCCAGGGGCTCGGGAAGTGAAATAAATACCATTTGGAGGCATTTAATGTTCGAGCAAAAACGGCTGATTTTCGACAAAAGAGATAACACCCCCCCATTACGTCATGCTTCAGAAATGTGGAAAATGGTCCGTTTTCAAATGTTTTATTTTTGAACGTCTGTTCACATTTGTAGGTGGATCATCAGTGTTAGAGCTAAAATTAGCATGTTTAAAGTGATTTTCATGCTTCCAGGGGCCCAAAACACAAGATTTATGGAATGGTTAAAAGTGCATGAAAATGGCCAATTTACTCACTCTGAGTTCTCAAAAAGGGTTTCTTCACCCCGGGAAGTTAATTAAATACCATTTGGAGGCATTTAATGTTAGAGCAAAAACGGCTGATTTTCGACAAAAGAGATAACACCCCCCCATTACGTCATGCTTCAGAAATGTGGAAAATGGTCCGTTTTCAAATGTTTTATTTTTGAACGTCAGTTCACATTTGTAGGTGGATCATCAGTGTTAGAGCTAAAATTAGCATGTTTAAAGTGATGTTCTTGCTTCCAGGGGCCCAAAACACAAGATTTATGGAATGGTTAAAAGTGCATGAAAATGGCCAATTTACTCACTCTGAGTTCTCAAAAAGGGTTTCTTCACCCCGGGAAGTTAATTAAATACCATTTGGAGGCATTTAATGTTAGAGCAAAAACGGCTGATTTTCGACAAAAGAGATAACACCCCCCCATTACGTCATGCTTCAGAAATGTGGAAAATGGTCCGTTTTCAAATGTTTTATTTTTGAACGTCAGTTCACATTTGTAGGTGGATCATCAGTGTTAGAGCTAAAATTAGCATGTTTAAAGTGATTTTCATGCTTCCAGGGGCCCAAAACACAAGATTTATGGAATGGTTAAAAGTGCATGAAAATGGCCAATTTATTCACTCTGAGTTCTCAAAAAGGGTTTCTTCACCCCGGGAAGTTAATTAAATACCATTTGGAGGCATTTAATGTTAGAGCAAAAACGGCTGATTTTCGACAAAAGAGATAACACCCCCCCATTACGTCATGCTTCAGAAATGTGGAAAATGGTCCGTTTTCAAATGTTTTATTTTTGAACGTCAGTTCACATTTGTAGGTGGATCATCAGTGTTAGAGCTAAAATTAGCATGTTTAAAGTGATTTTCATGCTTCCAGGGGCTCGGGAAGTGAAATAAATACCATTTGGAGGCATTTAATGTTCGAGCAAAAACGGCTGATTTTCCACAAAAGAGATAACACCCCCCCATTACGTCATGCTTCAGAAATGTGGAAAATGGTCCGTTTTCAAATGTTTTATTTTTGAACGTCAGTTCACATTTGTAGGTGGATCATCAGTGTTAGAGCTAAAATTAGCATGTTTAAAGTGATTTTCATGCTTCCAGGGGCTCTGGAAGTGAAATAAATACCATTTGGAGGCATTTAATGTTCGAGCAAAAACGGCTGATTTTCGACAAAAGAGATAACACCCCCCCATTACGTCATGCTTCAGAAATGTGGAAAATGGTCCGTTTTCAAATGTTTTATTTTTGAACGTCTGTTCACATTTGTAGGTGGATCATCAGTGTTAGAGCTAAAATTAGCATGTTTAAAGTGATTTTCATGCTTCCAGGGGCCCAAAACACAAGATTTATGGAATGGTTAAAAGTGCATGAAAATGGCCAATTTACTCACTCTGAGTTCTCAAAAAGGGTTTCTTCACCCCGGGAAGTTAATTAAATACCATTTGGAGGCATTTAATGTTAGAGCAAAAACGGCTGATTTTCGACAAAAGAGATAACACCCCCCCATTACGTCATGCTTCAGAAATGTGGAAAATGGTCCGTTTTCAAATGTTTTATTTTTGAACGTCAGTTCACATTTGTAGGTGGATCATCAGTGTTAGAGCTAAAATTAGCATGTTTAAAGTGATGTTCATGCTTCCAGGGGCCCAAAACACAAGATTTATGGAATGGTTAAAAGTGCATGAAAATGGCCAATTTACTCACTCTGAGTTCTCAAAAAGGGTTTCTTCACCCCGGGAAGTTAATTAAATACCATTTGGAGGCATTTAATGTTAGAGCAAAAACGGCTGATTTTCGACAAAAGAGATAACACCCCCCCATTACGTCATGCTTCAGAAATGTGGAAAATGGTCCGTTTTCAAATGTTTTATTTTTGAACGTCAGTTCACATTTGTAGGTGGATCATCAGTGTTAGAGCTAAAATTAGCATGTTTAAAGTGATTTTCATGCTTCCAGGGGCCCAAAACACAAGATTTATGGAATGGTTAAAAGTGCACGAAAATGGCCAATTTACTCACTCTGAGTTCTCAAAAAGGGTTTCTTCACCCCGGGAAGTTAATTAAATACCATTTGGAGGCATTTAATGTTAGAGCAAAAACGGCTGATTTTCGACAAAAGAGATAACACCCCCCCATTACGTCATGCTTCAGAAATGTGGAAAATGGTCCGTTTTCAAATGTTTTTTTTTTGAACGTCAGTTCACATTTGTAGGTGGATCATCAGTGTTAGAGCTAAAATTAGCATGTTTAAAGTGATTTGCATGCTTCCAGGGGCCCAAAACACAAGATTTATGGAATGGTTAAAAGTGCATGAAAATGGCCAATTTACTCACTCTGAGTTCTCAAAAAGGGTTTCTTCACACCGGGAAGTTAATTAAATACAATTTGGAGGCATTTAATGTTAGAGCAAAAACGGCTGATTTTCGACAAAAGAGATAACACCCCCCCATTACGTCATGCTTCAGAAATGTGGAAAATGGTCCGTTTTCAAATGTTTTATTTTTGAACGTCAGTTCACATTTGTAGGTGGATCATCAGTGTTAGAGCTAAAATTAGCATGTTTAAAGAGATTTTCATGCTTCCAGGGGCTCGGGAAGTGAAATAAATACCATTTGGAGGCATTTAATGTTCGTGCAAAAACGGCTGATTTTCCACAAAAGAGATAACACCCCCCCCATTACGTCATGCTTCAGAAATGTGGAAAATGGTCCGTTTTCAAATGTTTTATTTTTGAACGTCAGTTCACATTTGTAGGTGGATCATCAGTGTTAGAGCTAAAATTAGCATGTTTAAAGTGATTTTCATGCTTCCAGGGGCTCGGGAAGTGAAATAAATACCATTTGGAGGCATTTAATGTTCGAGCAAAAACGGCTGATTTTGGACAAAAGAGATAACACCCCCCCATTACGTCATGCTTCAGAAATGTGGAAAATGGTCCGTTTTCAAATGTTTTATTTTTGAACGTCAGTTCACATTTGTAGGTGGATCATCAGTGTTAGAGCTAAAATTAGCATGTTTAAAGTGATTTTCATGCTTCCAGGGGCCCAAAACACAAGATTTATGGAATGGTTAAAAGTGCATGAAAATGGCCAATTTACTCACTCTGAGTTCTCAAAAAGGGTTTCTTCACCCCGGGAAGTTAATTAAATACCATTTGGAGGCATTTAATGTTAGAGCAAAAACGGCTGATTTTCGACAAAAGAGATAACACCCCCCCATTACGTCATGCTTCAGAAATGTGGAAAATGGTCCGTTTTCAAATGTTTTATTTTTGAACGTCAGTTCACATTTGTAGGTGGATCATCAGTATTAGAGCTAAAATTAGCATGTTTAAAGTGATTTTCATGCTTCCAGGGGCCCAAAACACAAGATTTATGGAATGGTTAAAAGTGCATGAAAATGGCCAATTTACTCACTCTGAGTTCTCAAAAAGGGTTTCTTCACCCCGGGAAGTTAATTAAATACCATTTGGAGGCATTTAATGTTCGAGCAAAAACGGCTGATTTTCGACAAAAGAGATAACACCCCCCCATTACGTCATGCTTCAGAAATGTGGAAAATGGTCCGTTTTCAAATGTTTCATTTTTGAACGTCAGTTCACATTTGTAGGTGGATCATCAGTGTTAGAGCTAAAATTAGCATGTTTAAAGTGATTTTCATGCTTCCAGGGGCTCGGGAAGTTAATTAAATACCATTTGGAGGCATTTAATGTTCGAGCAAAAACGGCTGATTTTCGACAAAAGAGATAACACCCCCCCATTACGTCATGCTTCAGAAATGTGGAAAATGGTCCGTTTTCAAATGTTTTATTTTTGAACGTCAGTTCACATTTGTAGGTGGATCATCAGTGTTAGAGCTAAAATTAGCATGTTTAAAGTGATTTTCAGGCTTCCAGGGGCCCAAAACACAAGATTTATGGAATGGTTAAAAGTGCATGAAAATGGCCAATTTACTCACTCTGAGTTCTCAAAAAGGGTTTCTTCACCCCGGGAAGTTAATTAAATACCATTTGGAGGCATTTAATGTTCGAGCAAAAACGGCTGATTTTCGACAAAAGAGATAACACCCCCCCATTACGTCATGCTTCAGAAATGTGGAAAATGGTCCGTTTTCAAATGTTTTATTTTTGAACGTCAGTTCACATTTGTAGGTGGATCATCAGTGTTAGAGCTAAAATTAGCATGTTTAAAGTGATTTTCATGCTTCCAGGGGCTCGGGAAGTTAATTAAATACCATTTGGAGGCATTTAATGTTCGAGCAAAAACGGCTGATTTTCGACAAAAGAGATAACACCCCCCCATTACGTCATGCTTCAGAAATGTGGAAAATGGTCCGTTTTCAAATGTTTCATTTTTGAACGTCAGTTCACATTTGTAGGTGGATCATCAGTGTTAGAGCTAAAATTAGCATGTTTAAAGTGATTTTCATGCTTCCAGGGGCTCGGGAAGTTAATTAAATACCATTTGGAGGCATTTAATGTTAGAGCAAAAACGGCTGATTTTCGACAAAAGAGATAACACCCCCCCATTACGTCATGCTTCAGAAATGTGGAAGATGGTCCGTTTTCAAATGTTTTATTTTTGAACGTCAGTTCACATTTGTAGGTGGATCATCAGTGTTAGAGCTAAAATTAGCATGTTTAAAGTGATTTTCATGCTTCCAGGGGCCCAAAACACAAGATTTATGGAATGGTTAAAAGTGCATGAAAATGGCCAATTTACTCACTCTGAGTTCTCAAAAAGGGTTTCTTCACCCCGGGAAGTTAATTAAATACCATTTGGAGGCATTTAATGTTCGAGCAAAAACGGCTGATTTTCGACAAAAGAGATAACACCCCCCCATTACGTCATGCTTCAGAAATGTGGAAAATGGTCCGTTTTCAAATGTTTTATTTTTGAACGTCAGTTCACATTTGTAGGTGGATCATCAGTGTTAGAGCTAAAATTAGCATGTTTAAAGTGATTTTCATGCTTCCAGGGGCTCGGGAAGTTAATTAAATACCATTTGGAGGCATTTAATGTTCGAGCAAAAACGGCTGATTTTCGACAAAAGAGATAACACCCCCCCATTACGTCATGCTTCAGAAATGTGGAAAATGGTCCGTTTTCAAATGTTTTATTTTTGAACGTCAGTTCACATTTGTAGGTGGATCATCAGTGTTAGAGCTAAAATTAGCATGTTTAAAGTGATTTTCATGCTTCCAGGGGCCCAAAACACAAGATTTATGGAATGGTTAAAAGTGCATGAAAATGGCCAATTTACTCATTCTGAGTTCTCAAAAAGGGTTTCTTCACCCCGGGAAGTTAATTAAATACCATTTGGAGGCATTTAATGTTCGAGCAAAAACGGCTGATTTTCGACAAAAGAGATAACACCCCCCCATTACGTCATGCTTCAGAAATGTGGAAAATGGTCCGTTTTCAAATGTTTTATTTTTGAACGTCAGTTCACATTTGTAGGTGGATCATCAGTGTTAGAGCTAAAATTAGCATGTTTAAAGTGATTTTCATGCTTCCAGGGGCCCAAAACACAAGATTTATGGAATGGTTAAAAGTGCATGAAAATGGCCAATTTACTCACTCTGAGTTCTCAAAAAGGGTTTCTTCACCCCGGGAAGTTAATTAAATACCATTTGGAGGCATTTAATGTTCGAGCAAAAACGGCTGATTTTCGACAAAAGAGATAACACCCCCCCATTACGTCATGCTTCAGAAATGTGGAAAATGGTCCGTTTTCAAATGTTTTATTTTTGAACGTCAGTTCACATTTGTAGGTGGATCATCAGTGTTAGAGCTAAAATTAGCATGTTTAAAGTGATTTTCATGCTTCCAGGGGCTCGGGAAGTTAATTAAATACCATTTGGAGGCATTTAATGTTCGAGCAAAAACGGCTGATTTTCGACAAAAGAGATAACACCCCCCCATTACGTCA
Organism: Lissotriton vulgaris; assembly: GCF_964263255.1. Classification (NCBI taxonomy): domain Eukaryota; kingdom Metazoa; phylum Chordata; class Amphibia; order Caudata; family Salamandridae; genus Lissotriton; species Lissotriton vulgaris. The sequence continues at coordinate 1,328,404 of NW_028240859.1, forward strand.
TGCTTCAGAAATGTGGAAAATGGTCCGTTTTCAAATGTTTTATTTTTGAACGTCAGTTCACATTTGTAGGTGGATCATCAGTGTTAGAGCTAAAATTAGCATGTTTAAAGTGATTTTCATGCTTCCAGGGGCCCAAAACACAAGATTTATGGAATGGTTAAAAGTGCATGAAAATGGACAATTTACTCACTCTGAGTTCTCAAAAAGGGTTTCTTCACCCCCAGAAGTTAATTAAATACCATTTGGAGGCATTTAATGTTAGAGCAAAAACGGCTGATTTTCGACAAAAGAGATAACACCCCCCCATTACGTCATGCTTCAGAAATGTGGAAAATGGTCCGTTTTCAAATGTTTTATTTTTGAACGTCAGTTCACATTTGTAGGTGGATCATCAGTGTTAGAGCTAAAATTAGCATGTTTAAAGTGATTTTCATGCTTCCAGGGGCCCAAAACACAAGATTTATGGAATGGTTAAAAGTGCATGAAAATGGCCAATTTACTCACTCTGAGTTCTCAAAAAGGGTTTCTTCACCCCGGGAAGTTAATTAAATACCATTTGGAGGCATTTAATGTGCGAGCAAAAACGGCTGATTTTCGACAAAAGAGATAACACCCCCCCATTACGTCATGCTTCAGAAATGTGGAAAATGGTCCGTTTTCAAATGTTTCATTTTTGAACGTCAGTTCACATTTGTAGGTGGATCATCAGTGTTAGAGCTAAAATTAGCATGTTTAAAGTGATTTTCATGCTTCCAGGGGCTCGGGAAGTTAATTAAATACCATTTGGAGGCATTTAATGTTCGAGCAAAAACGGCTGATTTTCGACAAAAGAGATAACACCCCCCCATTACGTCATGCTTCAGAAATGTGGAAAATGGTCCGTTTTCAAATGTTTTTTTTTTGAACGTCAGTTCACATTTGTAGGTGGATCATCAGTGTTAAAGCTAAAATTAGCATGTTTAAAGTTATTTTCATGCTTCCAGGGGCCCAAAACACAAGATTTATGGAATGGTTAAAAGTGCATGAAAATGGCCAATTTACTCACTCTGAGTTCTCAAAAAGGGTTTCTTCACCCCGGGAAGTTAATTAAATACCATTTGGAGGCATTTAATGTTCGAGCAAAAACGGCTGATTTTCGACAAAAGAGATAACACCCCCCCATTACGTCATGCTTCAGAAATGTGGAAAATGGTCCGTTTTCAAATGTTTTATTTTTGAACGTCAGTTCACATTTGTAGGTGGATCATCAGTGTTAGAGCTAAAATTAGCATGTTTAAAGTGATTTTCATGCTTCCAGGGGCTCGGGAAGTTAATTAAATACCATTTGGAGGCATTTAATGTTCGAGCAAAAACGGCTGATTTTCGACAAAAGACATAACACCCCCCCATTACGTCATGCTTCAGAAATGTGGAAAATGGTCCGTTTTCAAATGTTTCATTTTTGAACGTCAGTTCACATTTGTAGGTGGATCATCAGTGTTAGAGCTAAAATTAGCATGTTTAAAGTGATTTTCATGCTTCCAGGGGCTCGGGAAGTTAATTAAATACCATTTGGAGGCATTTAATGTTAGAGCAAAAACGGCTGATTTTCGACAAAAGAGATAACACCCCCCCATAACGTCATGCTTCAGAAATGTGGAAGATGGTCCGTTTTCAAATGTTTTATTTTTGAACGTCAGTTCACATTTGTAGGTGGATCATCAGTGTTAGAGCTAAAATTAGCATGTTTAAAGTGATTTTCATGCTTCCAGGGGCCCAAAACACAAGATTTATGGAATGGTTAAAAGTGCATGAAAATGGCCAATTTACTCACTCTGAGTTCTCAAAAAGGGTTTCTTCACCCCTGGAAGTTAATTAAATACCATTTGGAGGCATTTAATGTTCGAGCAAAAACGGCTGATTTTCGACAAAAGAGATACCCCCCCATTACGTCATGCTTCAGAAATGTGGAAAATGGTCCGTTTTCAAATGTTTTATTTTTGAACGTCAGTTCACATTTGTAGGTGGATCATCAGTGTTAGAGCTAAAATTAGCATGTTTAAAGTGATTTTCATGCTTCCAGGGGCTCGGGAAGTTAATTAAATACCATTTGGAGGCATTTAATGTTCGAGCAAAAACGGCTGATTTTCGACAAAAGAGATAACACCCCCCCATTACGTCATGCTTCAGAAATGTGGAAAATGGTCCGTTTTCAAATGTTTCATTTTTGAACGTCAGTTCACATTTGTAGGTGGATCATCAGTGTTAGAGCTAAAATTAGCATGTTTAAAGTGATTTTCATGCTTCCAGGGGCTCGGGAAGTTAATTAAATACCATTTGGAGGCATTTAATGTTAGAGCAAAAACGGCTGATTTTCGACAAAAGAGATAACACCCCCCCATTACGTCATGCTTCAGAAATGTGGAAGATGGTCCGTTTTCAAATGTTTTATTTTTGAACGTCAGTTCACATTTGTAGGTGGATCATCAGTGTTAGAGCTAAAATTAGCATGTTTAAAGTGATTTTCATGCTTCCAGGGGCCCAAAACACAAGATTTATGGAATGGTTAAAAGTGCATGAAAATGGCCAATTTACTCACTCTGAGTTCTCAAAAAGGGTTTCTTCACCCCGGGAAGTTAATTAAATACCATTTGGAGGCATTTAATGTTCGAGCAAAAACGGCTGATTTTCGACAAAAGAGATAACACCCCCCCATTACGTCATGCTTCAGAAATGTGGAAAATGGTCCGTTTTCAAATGTTTTATTTTTGAACGTCAGTTCACATTTGTAGGTGGATCATCAGTGTTAGAGCTAAAATTAGCATGTTTAAAGTGATTTTCATGCTTCCAGGGGCTCGGGAAGTTAATTAAATACCATTTGGAGGCATTTAATGTTCGAGCAAAAACGGCTGATTTTCGACAAAAGAGATAACACCCCCCCATTACGTCATGCTTCAGAAATGTGGAAAATGGTCCGTTTTCAAATGTTTTATTTTTGAACGTCAGTTCACATTTGTAGGTGGATCATCAGTGTTAGAGCTAAAATTAGAATGTTTAAAGTGATTTTCATGCTTCCAGGGGCTCGGGAAGTTAATTAAATACCATTTGGAGGCATTTAATGTTCGAGCAAAAACGGCTGATTTTCGACAAAAGAGATAACACCCCCCCATTACGTCATGCTTCAGAAATGTGGAAAATGGTCCGTTTTCAAATGTTTTATTTTTGAACGTCAGTTCACATTTGTAGGTGGATCATCAGTGTTAGAGCTAAAATTAGCATGTTTAAAGTGATTTTCATGCTTCCAGGGGCCCAAAACACAAGATTTATGGAATGGTTAAAAGTGCATGAAAATGGCCAATTTACTCATTCTGAGTTCTCAAAAAGGGTTTCTTCACCCCGGGAAGTTAATTAAATACCATTTGGAGGCATTTAATGTTCGAGCAAAAACGGCTGATTTTCGACAAAAGAGATAACACCCCCCCATTACGTCATGCTTCAGAAATGTGGAAAATGGTCCGTTTTCAAATGTTTTATTTTTGAACGTCAGTTCACATTTGTAGGTGGATCATCAGTGTTAGAGCTAAAATTAGCATGTTTAAAGTGATTTTCATGCTTCCAGGGGCCCAAAACACAAGATTTATGGAATGGTTAAAAGTGCATGAAAATGGCCAATTTACTCACTCTGAGTTCTCAAAAAGGGTTTCTTCACCCCGGGAAGTTAATTAAATACCATTTGGAGGCATTTAATGTTCGAGCAAAAACGGCTGATTTTCGACAAAAGAGATAACACCCCCCCATTACGTCATGCTTCAGAAATGTGGAAAATGGTCCGTTTTCAAATGTTTTATTTTTGAACGTCAGTTCACATTTGTAGGTGGATCATCAGTGTTAGAGCTAAAATTAGCATGTTTAAAGTGATTTTCATGCTTCCAGGGGCTCGGGAAGTTAATTAAATACCATTTGGAGGCATTTAATGTTCGAGCAAAAACGGCTGATTTTCGACAAAAGAGATAACACCCCCCCATTACGTCATGCTTCAGAAATGTGGAAAATGGTCCGTTTTCAAATGTTTTATTTTTGAACGTCAGTTCACATTTGTAGGTGGATCATCAGTGTTAGAGCTAAAATTAGCATGTTTAAAGTGATTTTCATGCTTCCAGGGGCCCAAAACACAAGATTTATGGAATGGTTAAAAGTGCATGAAAATGGACAATTTACTCACTCTGAGTTCTCAAAAAGGGTTTCTTCACCCCCAGAAGTTAATTAAATACCATTTGGAGGCATTTAATGTTAGAGCAAAAACGGCTGATTTTCGACAAAAGAGATAACACCCCCCCATTACGTCATGCTTCAGAAATGTGGAAAATGGTCCGTTTTCAAATGTTTTATTTTTGAACGTCAGTTCACATTTGTAGGTGGATCATCAGTGTTAGAGCTAAAATTAGCATGTTTAAAGTGATTTTCATGCTTCCAGGGGCCCAAAACACAAGATTTATGGAATGGTTAAAAGTGCATGAAAATGGCCAATTTACTCACTCTGAGTTCTCAAAAAGGGTTTCTTCACCCCGGGAAGTTAATTAAATACCATTTGGAGGCATTTAATGTGCGAGCAAAAACGGCTGATTTTCGACAAAAGAGATAACACCCCCCCATTACGTCATGCTTCAGAAATGTGGAAAATGGTCCGTTTTCAAATGTTTCATTTTTGAACGTCAGTTCACATTTGTAGGTGGATCATCAGTGTTAGAGCTAAAATTAGCATGTTTAAAGTGATTTTCATGCTTCCAGGGGCTCGGGAAGTTAATTAAATACCATTTGGAGGCATTTAATGTTCGAGCAAAAACGGCTGATTTTCGACAAAAGAGATAACACCCCCCCATTACGTCATGCTTCAGAAATGTGGAAAATGGTCCGTTTTCAAATGTTTTTTTTTTGAACGTCAGTTCACATTTGTAGGTGGATCATCAGTGTTAAAGCTAAAATTAGCATGTTTAAAGTGATTTTCATGCTTCCAGGGGCCCAAAACACAAGATTTATGGAATGGTTAAAAGTGCATGAAAATGGCCAATTTACTCACTCTGAGTTCTCAAAAAGGGTTTCTTCACCCCGGGAAGTTAATTAAATACCATTTGGAGGCATTTAATGTTCGAGCAAAAACGGCTGATTTTCGACAAAAGAGATACCCCCCCATTACGTCATGCTTCAGAAATGTGGAAAATGGTCCGTTTTCAAATGTTTTATTTTTGAACGTCAGTTCACATTTGTAGGTGGATCATCAGTGTTAGAGCTAAAATTAGCATGTTTAAAGTGATTTTCATGCTTCCAGGGGCTCGGGAAGTTAATTAAATACCATTTGGAGGCATTTAATGTTCGAGCAAAAACGGCTGATTTTCGACAAAAGAGATAACACCCCCCCATTACGTCATGCTTCAGAAATGTGGAAAATGGTCCGTTTTCAAATGTTTTATTTTTGAACGTCAGTTCACATTTGTAGGTGGATCATCAGTGTTAGAGCTAAAATTAGCATGTTTAAAGTGATTTTCATGCTTCCAGAGGCTCGGGAAGTTAATTAAATACCATTTGGAGGCATTTAATGTTCGAGCAAAAATGGCTGATTTTCGACAAAAGAGATAACACCCCCCCATTACGTCATGCTTCAGAAATGTGGAAAATGGTCCGTTTTCAAATGTTTTATTTTTGAACGTCAGTTCACATTTGTAGGTGGATCATCAGTGTTAGAGCTAAAATTAGCATGTTTAAAGTGATTTTCATGCTTCCAGGGGCCCAAAACACAAGATTTATGGAATGGTTAAAAGTGCATGAAAATGGCCAATTTACTCACTCTGAGTTCTCAAAAAGGGTTTCTTCACCCCGGGAAGTTAATTAAATACCATTTGGAGGCATTTAATGTTCGAGCAAAAACGGCTGATTTTCGACAAAAGAGATAACACCCCCCCATTACGTCATGCTTCAGAAATGTGGAAAATGGTCCGTTTTCAAATGTTTTATTTTTGAACGTCAGTTCACATTTGTAGGTGGATCATCAGTGTTAGAGCTAAAATTAGCATGTTTAAAGTGACTTTCATGCTTCCAGGGGCTCGGGAAGTTAATTAAATACCATTTGGAGGCATTTAATGTTCGAGCAAAAACGGCTGATTTTCGACAAAAGAGATAACACCCCCCCATTACGTCATGCTTCAGAAATGTGGAAAATGGTCCGTTTTCAAATGTTTTATTTTTGAACGTCAGTTCACATTTGTAGGTGGATCATCAGTGTTAGAGCTAAAATTAGCATGTTTAAAGTGATTTTCATGCTTCCAGGGGCCCAAAACACAAGATTTATGGAATGGTTAAAAGTGCATGAAAATGGCCAATTTACTCACTCTGAGTTCTCAAAAAGGGTTTCTTCACCCCGGGAAGTTAATTAAATACCATTTGGAGGCATTTAATGTTAGAGCAAAAACGGCTGATTTTCGACAAAAGAGATAACACCCCCCCATTACGTCATGCTTCAGAAATGTGGAAAATGGTCCGTTTTCAAATGTTTTATTTTTGAACGTCAGTTCACATTTGTAGGTGGATCATCAGTGTTAGAGCTAAAATTAGCATGTTTAAAGTGATTTTCATGCTTCCAGGGGCTCGGGAAGTTAATTAAATACCATTTGGAGGCATTTAATGTTCGAGCAAAAACGGCTGATTTTCGACAAAAGAGATAACACCCCCCCATTACGTCATGCTTCAGAAATGTGGAAAATGGTCCGTATTCAAATGTTTTATTTTTGAACGTAAGTTCACATTTGTAGGTGGATCATCAGTGTTAGAGCTAAAATTAGCATGTTTAAAGTGATTTTCATGCTTCCAGGGGCTCGGGAAGTGAAATAAATACCATTTGGAGGCATTTAATGTTCGAGCAAAAACGGCTGATTTTCGACAAAAGGGATAACACCCCCCCATTACGTCATGCTTCAGAAATGTGGAAAATGGTCCGTTTTCAAATGTTTTATTTTTGAACGTCAGTTCACATTTGTAGGTGGATCATCAGTGTTAGAGCTAAAATTAGCATGTTTAAAGTGATTTTCATGCTTCCAGGGGCTCGGGAAGTGAAATAAATACCATTTGGAGGCATTTAATGTTCGAGCAAAAACGGCTGATTTTCGACAAAAGAGATAACACCCCCCCATTACGTCATGCTTCAGAAATGTGGAAAATGGTCCGTTTTCAAATGTTTTATTTTTGAACGTCAGTTCACATTTGTAGGTGGATCATCAGTGTTAGAGCTAAAATTAGCATGTTTAAAGTGATTTTCATGATTCCAGGGGCTCGGGAAGTTAATTAAATACCATTTGGAGGCATTTAATGTTCGAGCAAAAAAGGCTGATTTTCCACAAAAGAGATAACACCCCCCCATTACGTCATGCTTCAGAAATGTGGAAAATGGTCCGTTTTCAAATGTTTTATTTTTGAACGTCAGTTCACATTTGTAGGTGGATCATCAGTGTTAGAGCTAAAATTAGCATGTTTAAAGTGATTTTCATGCTTCCAGGGGCTCGGGAAGTTAATTAAATACCATTTGGAGGCATTTAATGTTAGAGCAAAAACGGCTGATTTTCGACAAAAGAGATAACACCCCCCCATTACGTCATGCTTCAGAAATGTGGAAGATGGTCCGTTTTCAAATGTTTTATTTTTGAACGTCAGTTCACATTTGTAGGTGGATCATCAGTGTTAGAGCTAAAATTAGCATGTTTAAAGTGATTTTCATGCTTCCAGGGGCCCAAAACACAAGATTTATGGAATGGTTAAAAGTGCATGAAAATGGCCAATTTACTCACTCTGAGTTCTCAAAAAGGGTTTCTTCACCCCGGGAAGTTAATTAAATACCATTTGGAGGCATTTAATGTTCGAGCAAAAACGGCTGATTTTCGACAAAAGAGATAACACCCCCCCATTACGTCATGCTTCAGAAATGTGGAAAATGGTCCGTTTTCAAATGTTTTATTTTTGAACGTCAGTTCACATTTGTAGGTGGATCATCAGTGTTAGAGCTAAAATTAGCATGTTTAAAGTGATTTTCATGCTTCCAGGGGCTCGGGAAGTTAATTAAATACCATTTGGAGGCATTTAATGTTCGAGCAAAAACGGCTGATTTTCGACAAAAGAGATAACACCCCCCCATTACGTCATGCTTCAGAAATGTGGAAAATGGTCCGTTTTCAAATGTTTCATTTTTGAACGTCAGTTCACATTTGTAGGTGGATCATCAGTGTTAGAGCTAAAATTAGCATGTTTAAAGTGATTTTCATGCTTCCAGGGGCTCGGGAAGTTAATTAAATACCATTTGGAGGCATTTAATGTTAGAGCAAAAACGGCTGATTTTCGACAAAAGAGATAACACCCCCCCATTACGTCATGCTTCAGAAATGTGGAAGATGGTCCGTTTTCAAATGTTTTATTTTTGAACGTCAGTTCACATTTGTAGGTGGATCATCAGTGTTAGAGCTAAAATTAGCATGTTTAAAGTGATTTTCATGCTTCCAGGGGCCCAAAACACAAGATTTATGGAATGGTTAAAAGTGCATGAAAATGGCCAATTTACTCACTCTGAGTTCTCAAAAAGGGTTTCTTCACCCCGGGAAGTTAATTAAATACCATTTGGAGGCATTTAATGTTCGAGCAAAAACGGCTGATTTTCGACAAAAGAGATAACACCCCCCCATTACGTCATGCTTCAGAAATGTGGAAAATGGTCCGTTTTCAAATGTTTTATTTTTGAACGTCAGTTCACATTTGTAGGTGGATCATCAGTGTTAGAGCTAAAATTAGCATGTTTAAAGTGATTTTCATGCTTCCAGGGGCTCGGGAAGTTAATTAAATACCATTTGGAGGCATTTAATGTTCGAGCAAAAACGGCTGATTTTCGACAAAAGAGATAACACCCCCCCATTACGTCATGCTTCAGAAATGTGGAAAATGGTCCGTTTTCAAATGTTTTATTTTTGAACGTCAGTTCACATTTGTAGGTGGATCATCAGTGTTAGAGCTAAAATTAGCATGTTTAAAGTGATTTTCATGCTTCCAGGGGCCCAAAACACAAGATTTATGGAATGGTTAAAAGTGCATGAAAATGGCCAATTTACTCATTCTGAGTTCTCAAAAAGGGTTTCTTCACCCCGGGAAGTTAATTAAATACCATTTGGAGGCATTTAATGTTCGAGCAAAAACGGCTGATTTTCGACAAAAGAGATAACACCCCCCCATTACGTCATGCTTCAGAAATGTGGAAAATGGTCCGTTTTCAAATGTTTTATTTTTGAACGTCAGTTCACATTTGTAGGTGGATCATCAGTGTTAGAGCTAAAATTAGCATGTTTAAAGTGATTTTCATGCTTCCAGGGGCCCAAAACACAAGATTTATGGAATGGTTAAAAGTGCATGAAAATGGCCAATTTACTCACTCTGAGTTCTCAAAAAGGGTTTCTTCACCCCGGGAAGTTAATTAAATACCATTTGGAGGCATTTAATGTTCGAGCAAAAACGGCTGATTTTCGACAAAAGAGATAACACCCCCCCATTACGTCATGCTTCAGAAATGTGGAAAATGGTCCGTTTTCAAATGTTTTATTTTTGAACGTCAGTTCACATTTGTAGGTGGATCATCAGTGTTAGAGCTAAAATTAGCATGTTTAAAGTGATTTTCATGCTTCCAGGGGCTCGGGAAGTTAATTAAATACCATTTGGAGGCATTTAATGTTCGAGCAAAAACGGCTGATTTTCGACAAAAGAGATAACACCCCCCCATTACGTCATGCTTCAGAAATGTGGAAAATGGTCCGTTTTCAAATGTTTTATTTTTGAACGTCAGTTCACATTTGTAGGTGGATCATCAGTGTTAGAGCTAAAATTAGCATGTTTAAAGTGATTTTCATGCTTCCAGGGGCCCAAAACACAAGATTTATGGAATGGTTAAAAGTGCATGAAAATGGACAATTTACTCACTCTGAGTTCTCAAAAAGGGTTTCTTCACCCCCAGAAGTTAATTAAATACCATTTGGAGGCATTTAATGTTAGAGCAAAAACGGCTGATTTTCGACAAAAGAGATAACACCCCCCCATTACGTCATGCTTCAGAAATGTGGAAAATGGTCCGTTTTCAAATGTTTTATTTTTGAACGTCAGTTCACATTTGTAGGTGGATCATCAGTGTTAGAGCTAAAATTAGCATGTTTAAAGTGATTTTCATGCTTCCAGGGGCCCAAAACACAAGATTTATGGAATGGTTAAAAGTGCATGAAAATGGCCAATTTACTCACTCTGAGTTCTCAAAAAGGGTTTCTTCACCCCGGGAAGTTAATTAAATACCATTTGGAGGCATTTAATGTGCGAGCAAAAACGGCTGATTTTCGACAAAAGAGATAACACCCCCCCATTACGTCATGCTTCAGAAATGTGGAAAATGGTCCGTTTTCAAATGTTTCATTTTTGAACGTCAGTTCACATTTGTAGGTGGATCATCAGTGTTAGAGCTAAAATTAGCATGTTTAAAGTGATTTTCATGCTTCCAGGGGCTCGGGAAGTTAATTAAATACCATTTGGAGGCATTTAATGTTCGAGCAAAAACGGCTGATTTTCGACAAAAGAGATAACACCCCCCCATTACGTCATGCTTCAGAAATGTGGAAAATGGTCCGTTTTCAAATGTTTTTTTTTTGAACGTCAGTTCACATTTGTAGGTGGATCATCAGTGTTAAAGCTAAAATTAGCATGTTTAAAGTTATTTTCATGCTTCCAGGGGCCCAAAACACAAGATTTATGGAATGGTTAAAAGTGCATGAAAATGGCCAATTTACTCACTCTGAGTTCTCAAAAAGGGTTTCTTCACCCCGGGAAGTTAATTAAATACCATTTGGAGGCATTTAATGTTCGAGCAAAAACGGCTGATTTTCGACAAAAGAGATAACACCCCCCCATTACGTCATGCTTCAGAAATGTGGAAAATGGTCCGTTTTCAAATGTTTTATTTTTGAACGTCAGTTCACATTTGTAGGTGGATCATCAGTGTTAGAGCTAAAATTAGCATGTTTAAAGTGATTTTCATGCTTCCAGGGGCTCGGGAAGTTAATTAAATACCATTTGGAGGCATTTAATGTTCGAGCAAAAACGGCTGATTTTCGACAAAAGACATAACACCCCCCCATTACGTCATGCTTCAGAAATGTGGAAAATGGTCCGTTTTCAAATGTTTCATTTTTGAACGTCAGTTCACATTTGTAGGTGGATCATCAGTGTTAGAGCTAAAATTAGCATGTTTAAAGTGATTTTCATGCTTCCAGGGGCTCGGGAAGTTAATTAAATACCATTTGGAGGCATTTAATGTTAGAGCAAAAACGGCTGATTTTCGACAAAAGAGATAACACCCCCCCATAACGTCATGCTTCAGAAATGTGGAAGATGGTCCGTTTTCAAATGTTTTATTTTTGAACGTCAGTTCACATTTGTAGGTGGATCATCAGTGTTAGAGCTAAAATTAGCATGTTTAAAGTGATTTTCATGCTTCCAGGGGCCCAAAACACAAGATTTATGGAATGGTTAAAAGTGCATGAAAATGGCCAATTTACTCACTCTGAGTTCTCAAAAAGGGTTTCTTCACCCCTGGAAGTTAATTAAATACCATTTGGAGGCATTTAATGTTCGAGCAAAAACGGCTGATTTTCGACAAAAGAGATACCCCCCCATTACGTCATGCTTCAGAAATGTGGAAAATGGTCCGTTTTCAAATGTTTTATTTTTGAACGTCAGTTCACATTTGTAGGTGGATCATCAGTGTTAGAGCTAAAATTAGCATGTTTAAAGTGATTTTCATGCTTCCAGGGGCTCGGGAAGTTAATTAAATACCATTTGGAGGCATTTAATGTTCGAGCAAAAACGGCTGATTTTCGACAAAAGAGATAACACCCCCCCATTACGTCATGCTTCAGAAATGTGGAAAATGGTCCGTTTTCAAATGTTTCATTTTTGAACGTCAGTTCACATTTGTAGGTGGATCATCAGTGTTAGAGCTAAAATTAGCATGTTTAAAGTGATTTTCATGCTTCCAGGGGCTCGGGAAGTTAATTAAATACCATTTGGAGGCATTTAATGTTAGAGCAAAAACGGCTGATTTTCGACAAAAGAGATAACACCCCCCCATTACGTCATGCTTCAGAAATGTGGAAGATGGTCCGTTTTCAAATGTTTTATTTTTGAACGTCAGTTCACATTTGTAGGTGGATCATCAGTGTTAGAGCTAAAATTAGCATGTTTAAAGTGATTTTCATGCTTCCAGGGGCCCAAAACACAAGATTTATGGAATGGTTAAAAGTGCATGAAAATGGCCAATTTACTCACTCTGAGTTCTCAAAAAGGGTTTCTTCACCCCGGGAAGTTAATTAAATACCATTTGGAGGCATTTAATGTTCGAGCAAAAACGGCTGATTTTCGACAAAAGAGATAACACCCCCCCATTACGTCATGCTTCAGAAATGTGGAAAATGGTCCGTTTTCAAATGTTTTATTTTTGAACGTCAGTTCACATTTGTAGGTGGATCATCAGTGTTAGAGCTAAAATTAGCATGTTTAAAGTGATTTTCATGCTTCCAGGGGCTCGGGAAGTTAATTAAATACCATTTGGAGGCATTTAATGTTCGAGCAAAAACGGCTGATTTTCGACAAAAGAGATAACACCCCCCCATTACGTCATGCTTCAGAAATGTGGAAAATGGTCCGTTTTCAAATGTTTTATTTTTGAACGTCAGTTCACATTTGTAGGTGGATCATCAGTGTTAGAGCTAAAATTAGAATGTTTAAAGTGATTTTCATGCTTCCAGGGGCTCGGGAAGTTAATTAAATACCATTTGGAGGCATTTAATGTTCGAGCAAAAACGGCTGATTTTCGACAAAAGAGATAACACCCCCCCATTACGTCATGCTTCAGAAATGTGGAAAATGGTCCGTTTTCAAATGTTTTATTTTTGAACGTCAGTTCACATTTGTAGGTGGATCATCAGTGTTAGAGCTAAAATTAGCATGTTTAAAGTGATTTTCATGCTTCCAGGGGCCCAAAACACAAGATTTATGGAATGGTTAAAAGTGCATGAAAATGGCCAATTTACTCATTCTGAGTTCTCAAAAAGGGTTTCTTCACCCCGGGAAGTTAATTAAATACCATTTGGAGGCATTTAATGTTCGAGCAAAAACGGCTGATTTTCGACAAAAGAGATAACACCCCCCCATTACGTCATGCTTCAGAAATGTGGAAAATGGTCCGTTTTCAAATGTTTTATTTTTGAACGTCAGTTCACATTTGTAGGTGGATCATCAGTGTTAGAGCTAAAATTAGCATGTTTAAAGTGATTTTCATGCTTCCAGGGGCCCAAAACACAAGATTTATGGAATGGTTAAAAGTGCATGAAAATGGCCAATTTACTCACTCTGAGTTCTCAAAAAGGGTTTCTTCACCCCGGGAAGTTAATTAAATACCATTTGGAGGCATTTAATGTTCGAGCAAAAACGGCTGATTTTCGACAAAAGAGATAACACCCCCCCATTACGTCATGCTTCAGAAATGTGGAAAATGGTCCGTTTTCAAATGTTTTATTTTTGAACGTCAGTTCACATTTGTAGGTGGATCATCAGTGTTAGAGCTAAAATTAGCATGTTTAAAGTGATTTTCATGCTTCCAGGGGCTCGGGAAGTTAATTAAATACCATTTGGAGGCATTTAATGTTCGAGCAAAAACGGCTGATTTTCGACAAAAGAGATAACACCCCCCCATTACGTCATGCTTCAGAAATGTGGAAAATGGTCCGTTTTCAAATGTTTTATTTTTGAACGTCAGTTCACATTTGTAGGTGGATCATCAGTGTTAGAGCTAAAATTAGCATGTTTAAAGTGATTTTCATGCTTCCAGGGGCCCAAAACACAAGATTTATGGAATGGTTAAAAGTGCATGAAAATGGACAATTTACTCACTCTGAGTTCTCAAAAAGGGTTTCTTCACCCCCAGAAGTTAATTAAATACCATTTGGAGGCATTTAATGTTAGAGCAAAAACGGCTGATTTTCGACAAAAGAGATAACACCCCCCCATTACGTCATGCTTCAGAAATGTGGAAAATGGTCCGTTTTCAAATGTTTTATTTTTGAACGTCAGTTCACATTTGTAGGTGGATCATCAGTGTTAGAGCTAAAATTAGCATGTTTAAAGTGATTTTCATGCTTCCAGGGGCCCAAAACACAAGATTTATGGAATGGTTAAAAGTGCATGAAAATGGCCAATTTACTCACTCTGAGTTCTCAAAAAGGGTTTCTTCACCCCGGGAAGTTAATTAAATACCATTTGGAGGCATTTAATGTGCGAGCAAAAACGGCTGATTTTCGACAAAAGAGATAACACCCCCCCATTACGTCATGCTTCAGAAATGTGGAAAATGGTCCGTTTTCAAATGTTTCATTTTTGAACGTCAGTTCACATTTGTAGGTGGATCATCAGTGTTAGAGCTAAAATTAGCATGTTTAAAGTGATTTTCATGCTTCCAGGGGCTCGGGAAGTTAATTAAATACCATTTGGAGGCATTTAATGTTCGAGCAAAAACGGCTGATTTTCGACAAAAGAGATAACACCCCCCCATTACGTCATGCTTCAGAAATGTGGAAAATGGTCCGTTTTCAAATGTTTTTTTTTTGAACGTCAGTTCACATTTGTAGGTGGATCATCAGTGTTAAAGCTAAAATTAGCATGTTTAAAGTGATTTTCATGCTTCCAGGGGCCCAAAACACAAGATTTATGGAATGGTTAAAAGTGCATGAAAATGGCCAATTTACTCACTCTGAGTTCTCAAAAAGGGTTTCTTCACCCCGGGAAGTTAATTAAATACCATTTGGAGGCATTTAATGTTCGAGCAAAAACGGCTGATTTTCGACAAAAGAGATACCCCCCCATTACGTCATGCTTCAGAAATGTGGAAAATGGTCCGTTTTCAAATGTTTTATTTTTGAACGTCAGTTCACATTTGTAGGTGGATCATCAGTGTTAGAGCTAAAATTAGCATGTTTAAAGTGATTTTCATGCTTCCAGGGGCTCGGGAAGTTAATTAAATACCATTTGGAGGCATTTAATGTTCGAGCAAAAACGGCTGATTTTCGACAAAAGAGATAACACCCCCCCATTACGTCATGCTTCAGAAATGTGGAAAATGGTCCGTTTTCAAATGTTTTATTTTTGAACGTCAGTTCACATTTGTAGGTGGATCATCAGTGTTAGAGCTAAAATTAGCATGTTTAAAGTGATTTTCATGCTTCCAGAGGCTCGGGAAGTTAATTAAATACCATTTGGAGGCATTTAATGTTCGAGCAAAAATGGCTGATTTTCGACAAAAGAGATAACACCCCCCCATTACGTCATGCTTCAGAAATGTGGAAAATGGTCCGTTTTCAAATGTTTTATTTTTGAACGTCAGTTCACATTTGTAGGTGGATCATCAGTGTTAGAGCTAAAATTAGCATGTTTAAAGTGATTTTCATGCTTCCAGGGGCCCAAAACACAAGATTTATGGAATGGTTAAAAGTGCATGAAAATGGCCAATTTACTCACTCTGAGTTCTCAAAAAGGGTTTCTTCACCCCGGGAAGTTAATTAAATACCATTTGGAGGCATTTAATGTTCGAGCAAAAACGGCTGATTTTCGACAAAAGAGATAACACCCCCCCATTACGTCATGCTTCAGAAATGTGGAAAATGGTCCGTTTTCAAATGTTTTATTTTTGAACGTCAGTTCACATTTGTAGGTGGATCATCAGTGTTAGAGCTAAAATTAGCATGTTTAAAGTGACTTTCATGCTTCCAGGGGCTCGGGAAGTTAATTAAATACCATTTGGAGGCATTTAATGTTCGAGCAAAAACGGCTGATTTTCGACAAAAGAGATAACACCCCCCCATTACGTCATGCTTCAGAAATGTGGAAAATGGTCCGTTTTCAAATGTTTTATTTTTGAACGTCAGTTCACATTTGTAGGTGGATCATCAGTGTTAGAGCTAAAATTAGCATGTTTAAAGTGATTTTCATGCTTCCAGGGGCCCAAAACACAAGATTTATGGAATGGTTAAAAGTGCATGAAAATGGCCAATTTACTCACTCTGAGTTCTCAAAAAGGGTTTCTTCACCCCGGGAAGTTAATTAAATACCATTTGGAGGCATTTAATGTTAGAGCAAAAACGGCTGATTTTCGACAAAAGAGATAACACCCCCCCATTACGTCATGCTTCAGAAATGTGGAAAATGGTCCGTTTTCAAATGTTTTATTTTTGAACGTCAGTTCACATTTGTAGGTGGATCATCAGTGTTAGAGCTAAAATTAGCATGTTTAAAGTGATTTTCATGCTTCCAGGGGCTCGGGAAGTTAATTAAATACCATTTGGAGGCATTTAATGTTCGAGCAAAAACGGCTGATTTTCGACAAAAGAGATAACACCCCCCCATTACGTCATGCTTCAGAAATGTGGAAAATGGTCCGTATTCAAATGTTTTATTTTTGAACGTAAGTTCACATTTGTAGGTGGATCATCAGTGTTAGAGCTAAAATTAGCATGTTTAAAGTGATTTTCATGCTTCCAGGGGCTCGGGAAGTGAAATAAATACCATTTGGAGGCATTTAATGTTCGAGCAAAAACGGCTGATTTTCGACAAAAGGGATAACACCCCCCCATTACGTCATGCTTCAGAAATGTGGAAAATGGTCCGTTTTCAAATGTTTTATTTTTGAACGTCAGTTCACATTTGTAGGTGGATCATCAGTGTTAGAGCTAAAATTAGCATGTTTAAAGTGATTTTCATGCTTCCAGGGGCTCGGGAAGTGAAATAAATACCATTTGGAGGCATTTAATGTTCGAGCAAAAACGGCTGATTTTCGACAAAAGAGATAACACCCCCCCATTACGTCATGCTTCAGAAATGTGGAAAATGGTCCGTTTTCAAATGTTTTATTTTTGAACGTCAGTTCACATTTGTAGGTGGATCATCAGTGTTAGAGCTAAAATTAGCATGTTTAAAGTGATTTTCATGATTCCAGGGGCTCGGGAAGTTAATTAAATACCATTTGGAGGCATTTAATGTTCGAGCAAAAAAGGCTGATTTTCCACAAAAGAGATAACACCCCCCCATTACGTCATGCTTCAGAAATGTGGAAAATGGTCCGTTTTCAAATGTTTTATTTTTGAACGTCAGTTCACATTTGTAGGTGGATCATCAGTGTTAGAGCTAAAATTAGCATGTTTAAAGTGATTTTCATGCTTCCAGGGGCTCGGGAAGTTAATTAAATACCATTTGGAGGCATTTAATGTTAGAGCAAAAACGGCTGATTTTCGACAAAAGAGATAACACCCCCCCATTACGTCATGCTTCAGAAATGTGGAAGATGGTCCGTTTTCAAATGTTTTATTTTTGAACGTCAGTTCACATTTGTAGGTGGATCATCAGTGTTAGAGCTAAAATTAGCATGTTTAAAGTGATTTTCATGCTTCCAGGGGCCCAAAACACAAGATTTATGGAATGGTTAAAAGTGCATGAAAATGGCCAATTTACTCACTCTGAGTTCTCAAAAAGGGTTTCTTCACCCCGGGAAGTTAATTAAATACCATTTGGAGGCATTTAATGTTAGAGCAAAAACGGCTGATTTTCGACAAAAGAGATAACACCCCCCATTACGTCATGCTTCAGAAATGTGGAAAATGGTCCGTTTTCAAATGTTTTATTTTTGAACGTCAGTTCACATTTGTAGGTGGATCATCAGTGTTAGAGCTAAAATTAGCATGTTTAAAGTGATTTTCATGCTTCCAGGGGCCCAAAACACAAGATTTATGGAATGGTTAAAAGTGCATGAAAATGGCCAATTTACTCACTCTGAGTTCTCAAAAAGGGTTTCTTCACCCCGGGAAGTTAATTAAATACCATTTGGAGGCATTTAATGTTAGAGCAAAAACGGCTGATTTTAGACAAAAGAGATAACACCTCCCCATTACGTCATGCTTCAGAAATGTGGAAAATGGTCCGTTTTCAAATGTTTTATTTTTGAACGTCAGTTCACATTTGTAGGTGGATCATCAGTGTTAGAGCTAAAATTAGCATGTTTAAAGTGATTTTCATGCTTCCAGGGGCCCAAAACACAAGATTTATGGAATGGTTAAAAGTGCATGAAAATGGCCAATTTACTCACTCTGAGTTCTCAAAAAGGGTTTCTTCACCTCGGGAAGTTAATTAAATACCATTTGGAGGCATTTAATGTTAGAGCAAAAACGGCTGATTTTCGACAAAAGAGATAACACCCCCCCATTACGTCATGCTTCAGAAATGTGGAAAATGGTCCGTTTTCAAATGTTTTATTTTTGAACGTCAGTTCACATTTGTAGGTGGATCATCAGTGTTAGAGCTAAAATGAGCATGTTTAAAGTGATTTTCATGCTTCCAGGGGCCCAAAACACAAGATTTATGGAATGGTTAAAAGTGCATGAAAATGGCCAATTTACTCACTCTGAGTTCTCAAAAAGGGTTTCTTCACCCCGGGAAGTTAATTAAATACCATTTGGAGGCATTTAATGTTAGAGCAAAAACGGCTGATTTTCGACAAAAGAGATAACACCCCCCCATTACGTCATGCTTCAGAAATGTGGAAAATGGTCCGTTTTCAAATGTTTTATTTTTGAACGTCAGTTCACATTTGTAGGTGGATCATCAGTGTTAGAGCTAAAATTAGCATGTTTAAAGTGATTTTCATGCTTCCAGGGGCCCAAAACACAAGATTTATGGAATGGTTAAAAGTGCATGAAAATGGCCAATTTACTCACTCTGAGTTCTCAAAAAGGGTTTCTTCACCCCGGGAAGTTAATTAAATACCATTTGGAGGCATTTAATGTTAGAGCAAAAACGGCTGATTTTAGACAAAAGAGATAACACCTCCCCATTACGTCATGCTTCAGAAATGTGGAAAATGGTCCGTTTTCAAATGTTTTATTTTTGAACGTCAGTTCACATTTGTAGGTGGATCATCAGTGTTAGAGCTAAAATTAGCATGTTTAAAGTGATTTTCATGCTTCCAGGGGCCCAAAACACAAGATTTATGGAATGGTTAAAAGTGCATGAAAATGGCCAATTTACTCACTCTGAGTTCTCAAAAAGGGTTTCTTCACCTCGGGAAGTTAATTAAATACCATTTGGAGGCATTTAATGTTAGAGCAAAAACGGCTGATTTTCGACAAAAGAGATAACACCCCCCCATTACGTCATGCTTCAGAAATGTGGAAAATGGTCCGTTTTCAAATGTTTTATTTTTGAACGTCAGTTCACATTTGTAGGTGGATCATCAGTGTTAGAGCTAAAATGAGCATGTTTAAAGTGATTTTCATGCTTCCAGGGGCCCAAAACACAAGATTTATGGAATGGTTAAAAGTGCATGAAAATGGCCAATTTACTCACTCTGAGTTCTCAAAAAGGGTTTCTTCACCCCGGGAAGTTAATTAAATACCATTTGGAGGCATTTAATGTTAGAGCAAAAACGGCTGATTTTCGACAAAAGAGATAACACCCCCCCATTACGTCATGCTTCAGAAATGTGGAAAATGGTCCGTTTTCAAATGTTTTATTTTTGAACGTCAGTTCACATTTGTAGGTGGATCATCAGTGTTAGAGCTAAAATTAGCATGTTTAAAGTGATTTTCATGCTTCCAGGGGCTCGGGAAGTGAAATAAGTACCATTTGGAGGCATTTAATGTTCGAGCAAAAACGGCTGATTTTCCACAAAAGAGATAACACCCCCCCATTACGTCATGCTTCAGAAATGTGGAAAATGGTCCGTTTTCAAATGTTTTATTTTTGAACGTCAGTTCACATTTGTAGGTGGATCATCAGTGTTAGAGCTAAAATTAGCATGTTTAAAGTGATTTTCATGCTTCCAGGGGCTCGGGAAGTGAAATAAATACCATTTGGAGGCATTTAATGTTCGAGCAAAAACGGCTGATTTTCGACAAAAGAGATAACACCCCCCCATTACGTCATGCTTCAGAAATGTGGAAAATGGTCCGTTTTCAAATGTTTTATTTTTGAACGTCAGTTCACATTTGTAGGTGGATCATCAGTGTTAGAGCTAAAATTAGCATGTTTAAAGTGATTTTCATGCTTCCAGGGGCCCAAAACACAAGATTTATGGAATGGTTAAAAGTGCATGAAAATGACCAATTTACTCACTCTGAGTTCTCAAAAAGGGTTACTTCACCCCGGGAAGTTAATTAAATACCATTTGGAGGCATTTAATGTTCGAGCAAAAACGGCTGATTTTCGACAAAAGAGATAACACCCCCCCATTACGTCATGCTTCAGAAATGTGGAAAATGGTCCGTTTTCAAATGTTTTATTTTTGAACGTCAGTTCACATTTGTAGGTGGATCATCAGTGTTAGAGCTAAAATTAGCATGTTTAAAGTGATTTTCATGCTTCCAGGGGCTCGGGAAGTGAAATAAATACCATTTGGAGGCATTTAATGTTCGAGCAAAAACGGCTGATTTTCGACAAAAGAGATAACACCCCCCCATTACGTCATGCTTCAGAAATGTGGAAAATGGTCCGTTTTCAAATGTTTTATTTTTGAACGTCAGTTCACACTTGTAGGTGGATCATCAGTGTTAGAGCTAAAATTAGCATGTTTAAAGTGATTTTCATGCTTCCAGGGGCCCAAAACACAAGATTTATGGAATGGTTAAAAGTGCATGAAAATGGCCAATTTACTCACTCTGAGTTCTCAAAAAGGGTTTCTTCACCCCGGGAAGTTAATTAAATACCATTTGGAGGCATTTAATGTTCGAGCAAAAACGGCTGATTTTCGACAAAAGAGATAACACCCCCCCATTACGTCATGCTTCAGAAATGTGGAAAATGGTCCGTTTTCAAATGTTTTATTTTTGAACGTCAGTTCACATTTGTAGGTGGATCATCAGTGTTAGAGCTAAAATTAGCATGTTTAAAGTGATTTTCATGCTTCCAGGGGCCCAAAACACAAGATTTATGGAATGGTTAAAAGTGCATGAAAATGGCCAATTTACTCACTCTGAGTTCTCAAAAAGGGTTTCTTCACCCCGGGAAGTTAATTAAATACCATTTGGAGGCATTTAATGTTCGAGCAAAAACGGCTGATTTTCGACAAAAGAGATAACACCCCCCCATTACGTCATGCTTCAGAAATGTGGAAAATGGTCCGTTTTCAAATGTTTCATTTTTGAACGTCAGTTCACATTTGTAGGTGGATCATCAGTGTTAGAGCTAAAATTAGCATGTTTAAAGTGATTTTCATGCTTCCAGGGGCTCGGGAAGTTAATTAATTACCATTTGGAGGCATTTAATGTTTGAGCAAAAACGGCTGATTTTCGACAAAAGAGATAACACCCCCCCATTACGTCATGCTTCAGAAATGTGGAAAATGGTCCGTTTTCAAATGTTTCATTTTTGAACGTCAGTTCACATTTGTAGGTGGATCATCAGTGTTAGAGCTAAAATTAGCATGTTTAAAGTGATTTTCATGCTTCCAGGGGCTCGGGAAGTTAATTAAATACCATTTGGAGGCATTTAATGTTTGAGCAAAAACGGCTGATTTTCGACAAAAGAGATAACACCCCCCCATTACGTCATGCTTCAGAAATGTGGAAAATGGTCCGTTTTCAAATGTTTTATTTTTGAACGTCAGTTCACATTTGTAGGTGGATCATCAGTGTTAGAGCTAAAATTAGCATGTTTAAAGTGATTTTCATGCTTCCAGGGGCCCAAAACACAAGATTTATGGAATGGTTAAAAGTGCATGAAAATGGCCAATTTACTCACTCTGAGTTCTCAAAAAGGGTTTCTTCACCCCGGGAGGTTAATTAAATACCATTTGGAGGCATTTAATGTTCGAGCAAAAACGGCTGATTTTCGACAAAAGAGATAACACCCCCCCATTACGTCATGCTTCAGAAATGTGGAAAATGGTCCGTTTTCAAATGTTTTATTTTTGAACGTCAGTTCACATTTGTAGGTGGATCATCAGTGTTAGAGCTAAAATTAGCATGTTTAAAGTGATTTTCATGCTTCCAGGGGCCCAAAACACAAGATTTATGGAATGGTTAAAAGTGCATGAAAATGGCCAATTTACTCACTCTGAGTTCTCAAAAAGGGTTTCTTCACCCCGGGAAGTTAATTAAATACCATTTGGAGGCATTTAATGTTAGAGCAAAAACGGCTGATTTTCGACAAAAGAGATAACACCCCCCCATTACGTCATGCTTCAGAAATGTGGAAAATGGTCCGTTTTCAAATGTTTTATTTTTGAACGTCAGTTCACATTTGTAGGTGGATCATCAGTGTTAGAGTTAAAATTAGCATGTTTAAAGTGATTTTCATGCTTCCAGGGGCCCAAAACACAAGATTTATGGAATGGTTAAAAGTGCATGAAAATGGCCAATTTACTCACTCTGAGTTCTCAAAAAAGGTTTCTTCACCCCGGGAAGTTAATTAAATACCATTTGGAGGCATTTAATGTTCGAGCAAAAACGGCTGATTTTCGACAAAAGAGATAACACCCCCCCATTACGTCATGCTTCAGAAATGTGGAAAATGGTCCGTTTTCAAATGTTTTATTTTTGAACGTCAGTTCACATTTGTAGGTGGATCATCAGTGTTAGAGCTAAAATTAGCATGTTTAAAGTGATTTTCATGCTTCCAGGGGCTCGGGAAGTTAATTAAATACCATTTGGAGTAGGCATGGGCGTAAAATCCGTTCCGCTCGCGGATTTTGCGGATTTTCGGTAAATCCGCAATCCGCGAGATTCGCGGATTTCCTGCAAAATCCGCAAATCCGCGCGCTGCGGATTTTTTTGCTTGTGTTCGCACTGCTCGCGGCCCGCGGCGCGGGCAGCAACAATTTCGCACTCGCGAAATTACAAAAATGGCGGAGGAGTGAAGGAAGGAAGTGGCCCAGTCTCCAACTTCCTGTTCCTGTCCAGCAAGTTCCTCCCATTGGGGAGGGGTGAAGGAAGTGCCCCAGTCTCCAACTTCCTGTTCCTGTTTCCTTTCCTGGCCATTTTGGATTCGATCTTGACTGGGAAGGATTACTTTTTGTGGATGCTGCTGGATATTTGGATTTGAGGCCTTTTGGATTCAAAATTTGATTTCACAAGTAAGTTGATAAGTTGATGTTGTTTGTGGTGATTTTTGTGTGTGTTAATCGACTTTTGGGGTGGTGTTGGGGGCTGGCTATGTTGGTGGTGGGCCATTTGTAATAACTTTTGGATTCGAAATTTGATTTCACAAATAAGTTGATAAGTTGATTTTCTTTGTGGTGATTTTTGTGTGTGTTTTCCAACTTTTGGGGTGGTTTTGGTGATTTAGCGGGTATTTTGCCGCGTTCGCGTCGTGAAGCAACAATCTCGCACTCGCTAAATTGCAAAAAGTGCAATTCTGCACCAGAAAACCACCAGCAGGCAGCATAAACCTTCTGAAACTTGATGGATGGCATTGGATTGTGGTGATTTGTGTTGTCTTTTTTGACTTTTTGGAGTAGGGGTTGGGGGCTGGCTATGTTGGGTGGGGCCATTTTGAAGCATGGTCCTCCTGGCCATGTGGATGGGGGTCAAGCGGCCATTTTGAAGGCAGGCAGTGAGCTTTGTGCCATAGGCCTGCACCCATTTTTCCTTGCTTTCACCCCTTGTGCCCAGGTTGAGTCAGTGGTACATGAAACTAACTACATGCCTCTCTGTGGGCTCTCTTGGATCAATGTTGAATTCCTGTTTCCCAAAAATGTAGCAATTCTTATTTTTGATATTTCCATATTGTGGTGTGCACGTGTGTATTCGAAATTTGATTTCACCAGTAAGTTGATAAGTTGATTTTCTTTGTGGTGATTTTTGTGTGTGTTTTCCGACTTTTGGGGTTGTTTTGGTGATTTTGCGGGTGTTTTGCCGCGTTCGCGTCGTGAAGCAACAATCTCGCACTCGCTAAATTGCAAAAAGTGCAATTCTGCACCAGAAAACCACCAGCAGGCAGCATAAACCTTCTGAAACTTGATGGATGGCATTGGAATGTGGTGATTTGTGTTGTCTTTTTTGACTTTTTGGAGTAGGGGTTGGGGGCTGGCTATGTTGGGTGGGGCCATTTTGAGGCATGGTCCTCCTGGCCATGTGGATGGGGGTCAAGCGGACATTTTGAAGGCAGGCAGTGAGCTTTGTGCCATAGGCCTGCACCCATTTTTCCTTGCTTTCACCCCTTGTGCCCAGGTTGAGTCAGTGGTACATGAAACTAACTACATGCCTCTCTGTTGGCTCTCTTGGATCAATGTTGAATTCCTGTTTCCCAAAAATGTAGCAATTCTTATTTTTGATATTTCCATATTGTGGTGTGCACGTGTGTATTCGAAATTTGATTTCACCAGTAAGTTGATAAGTTGATTTTCTTTGTGGTGATTTTTGTGTGTGTTTTCTGACTTTTGCGGTTGTTTTGGTTTATTTTGCGGGTGTTTTGCCGCGTTCGCGTCGTGAAGCAACAATCTCGCACTCGCTAAATTGCAAAAAGTGCAATTCTGCACCAGAAAACCACCAGCAGGCAGCATAAACCTTCTGAAACTTGATGGATGGCATTGGAATGTGGTGATTTGTGTTGTCTTTTTTGACTTTTTGGAGTAGGGGTTGGGGGCTGGCTATGTTGGGTGGGGCCATTTTGAGGCATGGTCCTCCTGGCCATGTGGATGGGGGTCAAGCGGACATTTTGAAGGCAGGCAGTGAGCTTTGTGCCATAGGCCTGCACCCATTTTTCCTTGCTTTCACCCCTTGTGCCCAGGTTGAGTCAGTGGTACATGAAACTAACTACATGCCTCTCTGTTGGCTCTCTTGGATCAATGTTGAATTCCTGTTTCCCAAAAATGTAGCAATTCTTATTTTTGATATTTCCATATTGTGGTGTGCACGTGTGTATTCATAAATGCCTACTTGCAAACTATTAAATGAAGCGCCACATATGCAACATATATTTAACTGATGTTCCTCTGTCTTCGTTTGCTTTTAGGTGCACAAAGTCAAGAACTCTGCATCATCGTTGAGCATCAGTGCCAGGAAGAAGTCCTGCTGCGGCCTGCTGTTCCGACATCTGAAGAAGAATCAGAAGATGGGTCCGAAAAGAGGTGCCCGTAGCTCCTCTTGCAAGAAAGATGTCTCTACTAAGGAGAAGAAGAAGCAAGTGGCACCACTTACCAAGGAGTCTGGTGCCTCGACCACTAAATGTATGTGGAAAAAAGAACCAAAGTCCACCATGAGTGCTGCACAGGTAGCCGGTTTATTGGTTCAATCACCAACGACCAGTGATGTTGGCTCAAGTACTATTCAACAACCAAAGCCGCAACAACAACTGCATGAGCTAACAGTACAAGCACAAGTACATGCGCAAGGAGCTGTCCGGGAAGGAGCTGGTCGAGAAGGAGCTGGCCGAGAAGGGGAAGGCCGAGAAGGGGAAGGCCGAGAAGGAGAAGGCCGAGAAGGGGAAGGCCGAGAAGGAGAAGGCCGAGAAGGAGAAGGCCGAGAAGGAGAAGGCCGAGAAGGAGAAGGCCGAGAAGGAGAAGGCCGAGAAGGAGAAGGCCGAGAAGGCGAGGTCCATGAAGAGTTGCAAGTAGAGGTCAGTGAAGAGGGCCATGTAGCGGCGCATGGAGCGGTGCAAGTGGCCACAATGGTTGTTCTTCCCGAAGTCGGGGCACAGGAGGAAATTGACTTTGGACCCGGGGTATCAAGTCAGGAAGACGAAGCCACTCCTCCTGATGATTCATTTTCTCCCAGCTCCCCAGCAAGGAAAAGATCAAGGAGGGTGTGTAGAAGTTCCTCTTCAAGCCCCGCTCCATCAGATGATCTGGATCCAGATTGGCAACTATCTCCGACGTCTGAGAGGGAGGCACACCATGAGCTGAGAAAGGTATCAAATGTTAAAAGGAAGGGCCCCGGAAAGCTCATACTTATGGATCCGAATGTCGGACTTGATGAAGTGGTGCATTCTGATGTTGATGAACAGGATGACAGCAATGACCTAGTCATCACACACGTCATTCCAGCCACACCGGCCATGCAGCAGACAGACATTTATACCCTATCCCGACGTCATGCTGAGCGTGACCCTGGCGATGTGGCACTGGTAGCACCACCAACGCAGTCATGTAGTACAAGTTCACCAAAACCTACAGCTCCCATATTTTCTCCCCAGAGGGGAACTCCATCCAGCTCGACTCCCTCAAGTAGGGTTGCTGCAATAATTGCACAACCCAGTAGAGGTCTGCAAGGCTCATCCACCACTGCTTCATCTGGCATTGGCAGTATCATCACCTCGTGCTGCAAAACCAGAAGTTTCCAGTCCCCAGTTTGGAACTATTTTAGTGTCCATGCAAAGCATGATAACCTAGCCGTTTGTTCCATTTGTACGACTACAGTTAGCCGCGGTAAGATTGGTACCAACTATGGTACCGGAGGCCAGCTAGGTCATCTTGAAAGAAGGCACTCTGTAGAATGGTTTGCGCACCTAGCAAACATCAAGGCAAAGGAATCCCAAAGGGCAAGTGGCCAAAATAAACCCGTACTAGGTGTTTCATCTGAAGATGACGGGGAGGTAGAAGAAGCGTCAGACATTTATTCGGGCGCACCCAGTACCCCTGGCAGCACCACACCCTCCGGAACACATAGGAGGCACACTGAGAGTCTGGGAGACACACCAATGCGGAAAATGTCAACACTGAGCAGAAGTGGGTCGAAGAAGGCATCAGCATCATTCATTAAACTTGTCCAGCGCAGCATTACAGACATGTTCTCCTCAGATGCGCCATTTCAACGCAACCACCCAATTGTGCGCCTGTATAACACTAAGCTGGCTAAAATGCTAGCGGTGGACCTTCTCCCTTTTTCGTTTGTCGAAGGTGTGGGTTTTCTTGAACTCGTGGCAACACTGGCCCCTAAATGGAAGGTTCCTAGCCGGTTCTATTTTGCCAGGGTTGCTGTTCCAGCACTACATAAAGAGGTGCTTGAGTTGGTTGGGGCAGCTTTGCAGAAGAGTGCTGTTCACACTATACACCTGACAACAGACATGTGGACCAGTTGCCAAGCCCTTGATTACATGTGCATCACTGCACACTGGGTCTCTTTTTCAGGGGTTGCTAAACGGATAAATGCAGGTGGTGACTTGGTCGACATTTTTAAGGGTGCTCGTAAACATGCAACATTAGCCATGTTTGGCATGGAGAAAACTCATACTGCAGACAACATTTTGCATGACTTTAACAAAAAGGTCTTGCAATGGCTGCCCAAAAGAAATTGCAAGGTTGGTTATGTTTCTACTGATAATGGCAGCAATGTAGTTAAGGCCATGGCGGACGGTGACTATTTCAGAGTGCCGTGTTTGGCGCACTGTATGAACCTTGTCGTGCAAAAGTTCTTGAAAAAAGAACCTGCAGTCGACAAAATGCTGACCATCTGCAGAAGAATATGCACACATTTCAACCATTCTTTTAAGGCCCGGAAGGAGCTGAGGCGCCAGCAAAATGTACGTAGAATGCCAGTGAAAGCACTTATCCAGGAGGTGGCAACACGTTGGAACTCAACCTTCTACATGCTTGAGCGTCTGCATGAGCTGTTTCCAGTAGTCAATGAGTATTTCTACAACCTGGGTGGTGATACGACAGAAATGATGCTAGCGGTGGAGCAATGGCAGCTAGTTAAAAGCCTGACAGACATGCTTCGTCCTTTTGAGGTCTTCACGCGTGAAGTCAGCAGGGAGGACTGTTCTTTGAGCAAAGCTATCCCATTGTTGCTGAAGCTCGAGCACCAAGTCAAGGTGGTGTCTTCAGAATTAAAGGATGCGGGAAAGAATGAAGCATATGAGTTGGCGCAGAGATTATTACAATGCCTAGTTAGCAATAAACGGCTTGTAAATATCAAGAAACAACAGCACTACATTTGTGCTACTATTCTGGATCCACGTTACAGAAAGCCATTGTTAGGAAAAGTATTAATTCCTTTTGAAACTTCAGATGTTACAGAGTACAAAGGTTGGCTAGCTCGGTCAGCCATTCGTTTTGAAAGAGAGAGGAAGGAAACTGTAGGAGAAGACAGTACTAGTGAATCAGCAGGCCAACAGGCGTCGGATAAAAGCACTTCTGTGCCTGTGGCAGAAGTGAGTGTCTTTTCCTCTGAGCCGTTAACCACACCAGCAACCGTATCATCTGCACCAGGCACAGGCGATATGTCTGAAGAGGATTGGCTAAGTCAGCTAGGGTTTGCTTGTCCCAGAAAGGACACAGAAGTGCAAAGTACAGGAATGCGGGAGAACATTGTTTCAATGGTGCAGGCCTACCTGGATGACTCAACAGCGGTCAATATTACTGAGGACCCATTGGCGTATTGGCATGGGAAAAGAAACATATGGCGAGAGCTCACCAACCTGGCTATCAATTACTTGTCTTGCCCACTCGCAAGCGTGTCTTCAGAACGTGTTTTTAGTTCTGCTGGTGGCATTGTGACTTCCAAAAGGTCCCGCCTCTTGCCCGCAAATGTGGAGCGGCTCACCATGATAAAGATGAACCAGCACTTCATACCACCAGATTACAAAGTACGAGAATGCACGCAGGAAGAAGAGGACACCGACCTACCTGAGGAAAGTTCTCCTCAGTTACCACAAGTACTACCGACTGAATTTGCAGAGTATGAGGACGAGTTCATTTTCCCTGACACCGAGTTCTGAAAATGAGTCAATGATTCATTAACTTTGTTTTTAGTTCGACTCCTTATTCACTTTTATTCCTGTGTGTCTGTCTTTCTTTGTTTACCAAGTGCTTGATCCCATTCACAACAAAACTGTAATCACCCAATCAAAGAACAAGCCCATCAGCAGAACTGTCTTGCCGCAGCATTCATCAGGTTCACAAGTTAGTTGCCAAGAACTCAGTCCTGGTCGTCTATCCTCCTCCTCCAGACTCATTCTATCCATTTCCCGTAATGCTGATGCCTGGATTCCGCACAATGAAGAAACTTACGTTGACGAGTTGCTGCGGAACGCTTTAGGACACTGTGAATTCCAGGTGGAGACAACCCTTCAACAAACACAAATTACAGGTAAGATAAGCGTTTGGATGGGAGGTAGTATAATGGAGTATTAGGAGGAGAGGCGAGAGAGTGACAGTGGTACTACTAGTAAACTCCTAGGACTCTTGATTATGGAAACTCTGTGACAGGCATTTAACTTTGGAAAACATTTGGCCAACTACAGGTTGCTTTTGCTTTGCAGAAAATCCACGCCGGGAAACTCCAGTTGGGGCCCAGCTGCGGAACGCTTTAGGACACTGTGAATTCCAGGTGGAGACAACCCTTCAACAAACACAAATTACAGGTAAGATAAGCGTTTGGATGGGAGGTAGTATAATGGAGTATTAGGAGGAGAGGCGAGAGAGTGACAGTGGTACTACTAGTAAACTCCTAGGACTCTTGATTATGGAAACTCTGTGACAGGCATTTAACTTTGGAAAACATTTGGCCAACTACAGGTTGCTTTTGCTTTGCAGAAAATCCACGCCGGGAAACTCCAGTTGGGGCCCAGCTGCGGAACGCTTTAGGACACTGTGAATTCCAGGTGGAGACAACCCTTCAACAAACACAAATTACAGGTAAGATAAGCGTTTGGATGGGAGGTAGTATAATGGAGTATTAGGAGGAGAGGCGAGCGAGTGACAGTGGTACTACTAGTAAACTCCTAGGACTCTTGATTATGGAAACTCTGTGACAGGCATTTAACTTTGGAAAACATTTGGCCAACTACAGGTTGCTTTTGCTTTGCAGAAAATCCACGCCGGGAAACTCCAGTTGGGGCCCAGCTGCGGAACGCTTTAGGACACTGTGAATTCCAGGTGGAGACAACCCTTCAACAAACACAAATTACAGGTAAGATAAGCGTTTGGATGGGAGGTAGTATAATGGAGTATTAGGAGGAGAGGCGAGAGAGTGACAGTGGTACTACTAGTAAACTCCTAGGACTCTTGATTATGGAAACTCTGTGACAGGCATTTAACTTTGGAAAACATTTGGCCAACTACAGGTTGCTTTTGCTTTGCAGAAAATCCACGCCGGGAAACTCCAGTTGGGGCCCAGCTGCGGAACGCTTTAGGACACTGTGAATTCCAGGTGGAGACAACCCTTCAACAAACACAAATTACAGGTAAGATAAGCGTTTGGATGGGAGGTAGTATAATGGAGTATTAGGAGGAGAGGCGAGAGAGTGACAGTGGTACTACTAGTAATCTCCTAGGACTCTTGATTTAGGAAACTCTGTGACAGGCATTTAACTTTGGAAAACATTTGGCCAACTACAGGTTGCTTTTGCTTTGCAGAAAATCCACGCCGGGAAACTCCAGTTGGGGCCCAGCTGCAGAACGCTTTAGGACACCGTGAATTCCAGGTGGAGACAACCCTCAACAAACACAAATTACAGGTAAGATAAGCGTTTGGATGGGAGGCTCAAAAGTAGTAAAAAACAGCTATGCTCAGATAAAGTTTGAAAAAGTATATTTTTATATCCCTAACAAAATAAACTCCCGCAAGACCCTCCCTAACCCCAACAAATAAATAGTCCATCAAAAGTCCCCAAAAACCCCAACTCCCAATTCCCACCCCCCAAAAGTCTCTAAAAAAGGGGCAAGGGACACTCTACGGATGCAGGTTGTTGAATTTGGCCTCCAGGGCATCAAACTTCTCCTGGATGATGGCTTGATCTAAACGGAGGCCCTCCACCAGATTGTGATACTCCTTCCATCTCTGGACCTCCGCCTCTAGCTTGGACACTCTGCGGAGTGCAAGGCGCAAGCGAGCCTTTACAGTACTGTGAGGAGGTGCAGCCTTTGCTGCTCGGCGGTGGCGTCTTCCAGCACGGCTCCGGTTGGCTGGAGCACTGCGCTTACCGGCAGAACGTGGGGTCACGGAGGAGGATGCAGAAGATGTTACACTGGAGTGCGTGTCGTCCCCCTCCATTTCCACCAGCCGGCGATATTGCGCAACAGTGGCATCCAGCCTCCGTTGCCGGGCAAGTACAGCCCGCATACTCCTGCTCGGTTTCGATGTTTTGGTATTACCAACTATAAGAAGAAAGAAAAACATAATCTGTAACGAATGCTCTTTAAGAATATGATTAACACAAAATGATTCAGCAGGAAGTTGTGTCACAGTACAACTAGCAACTAGCCAGCGCAGTACAAAACTATTGAGGCCAGTATCATGGGCGTCCGCATGGAGGGGCAAGGGGGGGCGCTTGAATCACCATTTCCCTTCCCACAACTCACTTGTATCCTTGGTTTGGTGCTCTTTCATATGAAAGAGATCTGGCAGAAGTGAGTGACTTTTCCTCTGAGCCGTTAACCACACCAGCAACCGTATCATCTGCACCAGGCCCAGGCGATATGTCTCTATCTCTCTCTCTGTCTCCCTCTACCTCGCTGTCTCTCTCTCTGTCTCCCTCCCTCACCCTCCCTCTGGCTCCCTCCCTCTCTCTCTCCTTCTGTCTTCCTCTCTCTCTGCCTCTATCTGTCTGTCGGTCCCAGCCTGCTGTAATTACCATATTGTAATTTGTCACTGGTCCAGCACTGGATACACATCATATGCTATCTAAGAGTCAGATAGTACCATGATCCAGCTTACCTGTACTCCACACCACCGCTGCCTGCTTCCTCACAGTCTGATTGTCCACTTGCGCCGCATCCTCCCCAGAGTCGCCCTCAGACTCCGAGTCGATGACGATCACGTCCGAGCTGGCCCCGCCACCAGCTGTTCCACCTAAAAAATATATTTAAGACTGTTAGATTACACCACTCACTAGTATTTGGTCTAGGAATGAAGAAGTTTGAAAACAGAAAAAAGAATTGACTGTCTACTCTAGTCTAAAGTAAAAATGTCCCTCCTTCCAGGGAAGGCTGTTGTCTTGCTGCACTTTTTTGTCACAATTGATGAATGCTTGCTTAATTTTAACACACATCTTTTTTCTCTGAACAGACAGACGCTGGACTTCTACGGACAAGAGCAACCAACTAAACCAGGTGAAAGCTCGGCTCGACCACAAGACATGTGTTCCATTACTCATCAACTCAGCACCAAGCACTTTTCCTTTTCCAGCTAACTTTATTTTAATATATGTGTTTACTTTTACTTTTTTTAATAAAGCTTTTAAACTTGAATAGACTCTGTGGTTTTTGGTCCTCCAAGCTAGAGTGACCGAGAGAAAGGTTTTGTAATTTTTGCAAGGAGGAGTCCGTGCCGCTGACACTACCGAGTTTATACTATAGTATACAGTGTGCCAAACACGCCACTCTGAAATATTATTACTCTGGTCTTTGGTGTCCATAGTAAGGTTTGTGGAGAATTGTCCCTGCAACAGTAGTATTATTGATTTAGCTCCTATCTAAACACTGTTTCGAAAATTTAAATTAGGAACGCTTGGACAACAATAGGTCCTCTATATTTAAATGAAAACTTACTGGGGCCAGCAAAGGAGCACTCGCCGCCCTGGCCTGCATCATCCTCCTCCTTTGGAGCCACTGCATCCGCTGTTTCTGTCCGCTTGCCCCTGGGCGGACCTGACGTACAACATGAAAGAAAGAACAGAAAAAAATGATGATTGCTGCTTGTCGATGTCCTTGTCAACCAAATCAAACATTTAGAAAGAACAAGAACCAACTATTTTAGCCAAAAAGAGGGCTACAAAGGAAGGACTGCACCTGAGCCTCTACTCAGTCATTTAGGACAATGATGCGTCACTGAAACCCTGCGCCTGCATGAAGCAGGCTTATGGCTTGACGCAGCATTGCTGGAGCTGCGCCATTGTTGCAACGCAACTCCATCAATGAGCCGCCTTTACGGCACCGATGCGTAACGCTTCGGTGACGTTTTGGCACCATGGCGTGCCGCATTGAAAATACGGCGCACCATGGGTGGTGCTGGCGTGCCTCACACTTTGCAGGGATGCACAGGTAATGCACTTAGGGGCATACTTACGAGTTCTGGGCTGCACACCTCCAGAGGTGCACCAGAACAAAATGCGTAACTCAAAACTAACCTTGCGTCACGGCAGATGCGCCGCAATTACAATGCGGCAAACCCTGGCGCAAGGGTAGGCAGATGCGTGATGCATCTCGTGACGAAAGAGGGGCGCATCTCTAGAGTCGCGTCGCGGGCGCGATGCAACTATAGCAATGCTCAGGGATGCCCAATACTCAACATACCACATCAGTCCTTACGCCTGCTTCAAGCAAGCAGGCATAAAGAATTGACGTAGCAGCGTCGCGGAAGTGCCTGCGTTAAATCTTGTAGATTTCACGCAGGCACTTTTGCGAGGCGCACATCTGCCTGACCGCCACCCCCCCCCCCCTCCCCCTGCGTGGCAACGCACTCATTGTGGCGCAGGCCCAGGTCTTAACGTGGCGCATCTCCTTAGAAGCATCACGTTGTACATGACTCGCTGGGATGCGCCACGTTTACGTCGCTGTGCGTCAGGTAAGGCAGCATAAACGTGGCGCAAGGGGCTTGTAAATCTGCCCCTTTGTGTCTAGCATTACGCAGTTCTGTAAAGTACACTCATACATTACTCAGCCCAATTAAATGAACACAAAATAGAAAACAAATAAGCAGTGGCACCGCCACAGAGAAAGAGAGCAGTGCACCTGAAATGCACAGAAGATTTTGAAATATTAATTTAGCTCTCCTATCAATGTAATCAGCAGCATTATTGTTCTTTGTAAAAAAGTTAAAGCAAACATTTGCAATATTAACACACAGAGCAGGAGAAAAAACAGAGTAGTGAGTGATGAAAAAATTGCTACTACTACTCACCAAGCCCGGGGACCTCCACTCCCAGCAGATCGAGCAGGTCGTGCTCCCGCTCCAGAATATCGGTCCAGCGGTGGGTCACCTGATTATAGGTGCGCTGGACCCCCGTGATCTTAAAAAGGGCCCGGCACACCTGCCCCCACCGCTTCCGACGCTCCTGGCTGTTGGTATAACCGGCAGCAATCCTGCCGCCTGCTGCGATGGTCCTCGGGAGACGGCGCTGCACAAAATAAACGAGTGAGCCCACCTCCTCAGGGCTGAAGATCTCCCTGGGCACCACCATTTCCGCCCTCAAGCGGCCACACGGGAGCCGGGCACGGGCTGCGGTGCCCGGCTTGGGCAGCTTGACAGCTGTCTTCACCATGTTCTGGGCAGGTAAGGAGATAAAATGAAAAAGAATAGGAGTAGAGAAGAAGGAAATAAAAGTTTAAAAAGTACTTGAAAAGTAAACAAAAGTAGCCTAAAACACAAAAATATAGACCTAAAAAACAAGAGGGATAGAAAAAAAGTTTAATAGATCAAAAACAAAATAAAATAAGCAAAGGATGGCAGAGATATACAGAGGATAGAAACACCATGCCCAGACACATAGGAATGAATGAAAAACAAGATGGCGGCCGATCACGTGAGCGTAAGTAGGTTCTCACGCGATTTCTCTCGCGAACTCGTGCGAACTTGTATTCGCAAGGCGCTCATCGCGCGAGACTACACATAGCGGGCGGAAAGGGAAAAACGTCACGCAAACAAAATGGCGGCGCCCAGAAACCTTGGGGTAACTCGCACGAGTTCGCGGCTTACACGATCGATTTCGCACGACGCCGCGCCTCGCGAATAGTGCGAAATTACCGAAAAACGAGTTTTGCAAAAGGAAAAGCTATGAGCAGGTGCAAAAGTTCAACCTCATCATTTGTAACCATTCCCTGTAGTGCTTCCTGAAGGGGCCATCCAGAATTCGGTTAGGTTCCTGTTAAAAAAAAATTACATTGCAACAAACAGGAAAAGGAAAGGAAAGGGAGCAGACAAGCAGGTGCCAGCCTTCATTAATGTCAGTTGGGGCAGGGCAGGTGTTGTTGTAATTTAATTATGCAAAACTTAAGGCACTTAGCAGGTGTGCTTTGCTTTGCCACAATAATGTACACTCACTGGTCAACCAGAGGGTGCTGTGATGACACCGAGGGTGGCATGGGTGTGACAGCCAGAGGGTGGCATGGGTAAACCATAGTGCCAGTGTTGACAGAGGATGGCAGTGCTTTGTTTGCCCCAATAATGTACACTGGTGAACCAGAGGGTGCTGTGATGATACAGAGGGTGACATGGGTGAGCCCGAGGGTGGCATGGGTGAACAAAGAGAGTGCCAGTGGTGACAGAGGGTGGCAGTGATGAAGAAAGGCTTGCAAACAGGCTGGGCACGTAGAAACAACAAGTTCGCAAAACTGGCGACCGGACAAGTAAGTTCGCAATTTGCGAAATTGCACAAAACCCTCGCGAACTTGCAGAAACCCATGCGAACACCCCAAAAAATAAAATCCGCAAAATCCGCGAGGATTCGCGGATTTTGCGGATTTTCGCAATCCGCAAATCCGCAAATCCGCAAATTCGCGGATTGCGAATCCGCAAAATCCGCCCATGCCTAATTTGGAGGCATTTAATGTTCGAGCAAAAACGGCTGATTTTCGACAAAAGAGATAACACCCCCCATTACGTCATGCTTCAGAAATGTGGAAAATGGTCCGTTTTCAAATGTTTTATTTTTGAACGTCAGTTCACATTTGTAGGTGGATCATCAGTGTTAGAGCTAAAATTAGCATGTTTAAAGTGATTTTCATGCTTCCAGGGGCTCGGGAAGTTAATTAAATACCATTTGGAGGCATTTAATGTTCGAGCAAAAACGGCTGATTTTCGACAAAAGAGATAACACCCCCCCCATTACGTCATGCTTCAGAAATGTGGAAAATGGTCCGTTTTCAAATGTTTTATTTTTGAACGTCAGTTCACATTTGTAGGTGGATCATCAGTGTTAGAGCTAAAATTTGCATGTTTAAAGTGATTTTCATGCTTCCAGGGGCCCAAAACACAAGATTTATGGAATGGTTAAAAGTGCATGAAAATGGCCAATTTACTCACTCTGAGTTCTCAAGAAGGGTTTCTTCACCCCGGGAAGTTAATTAAATACCATTTGGAGGCATTTAATGTTCGAGCAAAAACGGCTGATTTTCGACAAAAGAGATAACACCCCCCCATTACGTCATGCTTCAGAAATGTGGAAAATGGTCCGTTTTCAAATGTTTTATTTTTGAACGTCAGTTCACATTTGTAGGTGGATCATCAGTGTTAGAGCTAAAATTAGCATGTTTAAAGTGATTTTCATGCTTCCAGGGGCCCAAAACACAAGATTTATGGAATGGTTAAAAGTGCATGAAAATGGCCAATTTACTCACTCTGAGTTCTCAAAAAGGGTTTCTTCACCCCGGGAAGTTAATTAAATACCATTTGGAGGATTTTAATGTTCGAGCAAAAACGGCTGATTTTCGACGAAAGAGCTAACACCCCCCCATTACGTCATGCTTTAGAAATGTGGAAAATGGTCCGTTTTCAAATGTTTTATTTTTGAACGTCAGTTCACATTTGTAGGTGGATTGATCAGTGTTAGAGCTAAAATTAGCATGTTTAAAGTGATTTTCATGCTTCCAGGGGCCCAAAACACAAGATTTATGGAATGGTTAAAAGTGCATGAAAAGGGCCAATTTACTCACTCTGAGTTCTCAAAAAGGGTTTCTTCACCCCGGGAAGTTAATTAAATACCATTTGGAGGCATTTAATGTTCGAGCAAAAACGGCTGATTTTCGACAAAAGAGATAACACCCCCCCATTACGTCATGCTTCAGAAATGTGGAAAATGGTCCGTTTTCAAATGTTTTATTTTTGAACGTAAGTTCACATTTGTAGGTGGATCATCAGTGTTAGAGCTAAAATTAGCATGTTTAAAGTGATTTTCATGCTTCCAGGGGCTCGGGAAGTGAAATAAATACCATTTGGAGGCATTTAATGTTCGAGCAAAAACGGCTGATTTTCGTCAAAAGAGATAACGCCCCCCCATTACGTCATGCTTCAGAAATGTGGAAAATGGTCCGTTTTCAAATGTTTTATTTTTGAACGTCAGTTCACATTTGTAGGTGGATCATCAGTGTTAGAGCTAAAATTAGCATGTTTAAAGTGATTTTCATGCTTCCAGGGGCTCGGGAAGTTAATTAAATACCATTTGGAG
Source organism: Lissotriton vulgaris (assembly GCF_964263255.1). NCBI lineage: Eukaryota > Metazoa > Chordata > Amphibia > Caudata > Salamandridae > Lissotriton > Lissotriton vulgaris. The sequence continues at coordinate 1,365,574 of NW_028240859.1, forward strand.
GCATTTAATGTTCGAGCAAAAACGGCTGATTTTCGACAAAAGAGATAACACCCCCCCATTACGTCATGCTTCAGAAATGTGGAAAATGGTCCGTTTTCAAATGTTTTAGTTTTTGAACGTCAGTTCACATTTGTAGGTGGATCATCAGTGTTAGAGCTAAAATTAGCATGTTTAAAGTGATTTTCATGCTTCCAGGGGCTCGGGAAGTTAATTAAATACCATTTGGAGGCATTTAATGTTCAAGCAAAAACGGCTGATTTTCGACAAAAGAGATAACACCCCCCCATTACGTCATGCTTCAGAAATGTGGAAAATGGTCCGTTTTCAAATGTTTTATTTTTGAACGTCAGTTCACATTTGTAGGTGGATCATCAGTGTTAGAGCTAAAATTAGCATGTTTAAAGTGATTTTCATGCTTCCAGGGGCTCGGGAAGTGAAATAAATACCATTTGGAGGCATTTAATGTTCGAGCAAAAACGGCTGATTTTCGACAAAAGAGATAACACCCCCCCATTACGTCATGCTTCAGAAATGTGGAAAATGGTCCGTTTTCAAATGTTTTATTTTTGAACGTCAGTTCACATTTGTAGGTGGATCATCAGTGTTAGAGCTAAAATTAGCATGTTTAAAGTGATTTTCATGCTTCCAGGGGCCCAAAACACAAGATTTATGGAATGGTTAAAAGTGCATGAAAATGGCCAATTTACTCACTCTGAGTTCTCAAAAAGGGTTTCTTCACCCCGGGAAGTTAATTAAATACCATTTGGAGGCATTTAATGTTCGAGCAAAAACGGCTGATTTTCGACAAAAGAGATAACACCCCCCCATTACGTCATGCTTCAGAAATGTGGAAAATGGTCCGTTTTCAAATGTTTTATTTTTGAACGTCAGTTCACATTTGTAGGTGGATCATCAGTGTTAGAGCTAAAATTAGCATGTTTAAAGTGATTTTCATGCTTCCAGGGGCCCAAAACACAAGATTTATGGAATGGTTAAAAGTGCATGAAAATGGCCAATTTACTCACTCTGAGTTCTCAAAAAGGGTTTCTTCACCCCGGGAAGTTAATTAAATACCATTTGGAGGCATTTAATGTTCGAGCAAAAACGGCTGATTTTCCACAAAAGAGATAACACCCCCCCATTACGTCATGCTTCAGAAATGTGGAAAATGGTTTGTTTTCAAATGTTTTATTTTTGAACGTCAGTTCACATTTGTAGGTGGATCATCAGTGTTAGAGCTAAAATTAGCATGTTTAAAGTGATTTTCATGCTTCCAGGGGCTCGGGAAGTGAAATAAATACCATTTGGAGGCATTTAATGTTCGAGCAAAAACGGCTGATTTTCGACAAAAGAGATAACACCCCCCCATTACGTCATGCTTCAGAAATGTGGAAAATGGTCCGTTTTCAAATGTTTTATTTTTGAACGTCAGTTCACATTTGTAGGTGGATCATCAGTGTTAGAGCTAAAATTAGCATGTTTAAAGTGATTTTCATGCTTCCAGGGGCCCAAAACACAAGATTTATGGAATGGTTAAAAGTGCATGAAAATGGCCAATTTACTCACTCTGAGTTCTCAAAAAGGGTTTCTTCACCCCCGGGAAGGTAATTAAATACCATTTGGAGGCATTTAATGTTAGAGCAAAAACGGCTGATTTTCGACAAAAGAGATAACACCCCCCCATTACGTCATGCTTCAGAAATGTGGAAAATGGTCCGTTTTCAAATGTTTTATTTTTGAACGTCAGTTCACATTTGTAGGTGGATCATCAGTGTTAGAGCTAAAATTAGCATGTTTAAAGTGATTTTCATGCTTCCAGGGGCCCAAAACACAAGATTTATGGAATGGTTAAAAGTGCATGAAAATGGCCAATTTACTCACTCTGAGTTCTCAAAAAGGGTTTCTTCACCCCGGGAAGTTAATTAAATACCATTTGGAGGCATTTATTGTTAGAGCAAAAACTGCTGATTTTCGACAAAAGAGATAACACCCCCCCCATTACGTCATGCTTCAGAAATGTGGAAAATGGTCCGTTTTTAAACGTTTTATTTTTGAACGTCAGTTCACATTTGTAGGTGGATCATCAGTGTTAGAGCTAAAATTAGCATGTTTAAAGTGATTTTCATGCTTCCAGGGGCTCGGGAAGTTAATTAAATACCATTTGGAGGCATTTAATGTTCGAGCAAAAACGGCTGATTTTCGACAAAAGAGATAACACCCCCCCATTACGTCATGCTTCAGAAATGTGGAAAATGGTCCGTTTTCAAATGTTTTATTTTTGAACGTCAGTTCACATTTGTAGGTGGATCATCAGTGTTAGAGCTAAAATTAGCATGTTTAAAGTGATTTTCATGCTTCCAGGGGCTCGGGAAGTTAATTAAATACCATTTGGAGGCATTTAATGTTCGAGCAAAAACGGCTGATTTTCGACAAAAGAGATAACACCCCCCCATTACGTCATGCTTCAGAAATGTGGAAAATGGTCCGTTTTCAAATGTTTTATTTTTGAACGTCAGTTCACATTTGTAGGTGGATCATCAGTGTTAGAGCTAAAATTAGCATGTTTAAAGTGATTTTCATGCTTCCAGGGGCTCGGGAAGTTAATTAAATACCATTTGGAGGCATTTAATGTTCGAGCAAAAACGGCTGATTTTCGACAAAAGAGATAACACCCCCCCATTACGTCATGCTTCAGAAATGTGGAAAATGGTCCGTTTTCAAATGTTTTATTTTTGAACGTCAGTTCACATTTGTAGGTGGATCATCAGTGTTAGAGCTAAAATTAGCATGTTTAAAGTGATTTTCATGCTTCCAGGGGCCCAAAACACAAGATTTATGGAATGGTTAAAAGTGCATGAAAATGGCCAATTTACTCACTCTGAGTTCTCAAAAAGGGTTTCTTCACCCCGGGAAGTTGATTAAATACCATTTGGAGGCATTTAATGTTCGAGCAAAAACGGCTGATTTTCGACAAAAGAGATAACACCCCCCATTACGTCATGCTTCAGAAATGTGGAAAATGGTCCGTATTCAAATGTTTTATTTTTGAACGTCAGTTCACATTTGTAGGTGGATCATCAGTGTTACAGCTAAAATTAGCATGTTTAAAGTGATTTTCATGCTTCCAGGGGCCCAAAACACAAGATTTATGGAATGGTTAAAAGTGCATGAAAATGGCCAATTTACTCACTCTGAGTTCTCAAAAAGGGTTTCTTCACCCCGGGAAGTTAATTAAATACCATTTGGAGGCATTTAATGTTCGAGCAAAAACGGCTGATTTTCGACAAAAGAGATAACACCCCCTCATTACGTCATGCTTCAGAAATGTGGAAAATGGTCCGTTTTCAAATGTTTTATTTTTGAACGTCAGTTCACATTTGTAGGTGGATCATCAGTGTTAGAGCTAAAATTAGCATGTTTAAAGTGATTTTCATGCTTCCAGGGGCTCGGGAAGTGAAATAAATACCATTTGGAGGCATTTAATGTTCGAGCAAAAACGGCTGATTTTCGACAAAAGAGATAACAACCCCCCATTACGTCATGCTTCAGAAATGTGGAAAATGGTCCGTTTTCAAATGTTTTATTTTTGAACGTCAGTTCACATTTGTAGGTGGATCATCAGTGTTAGAGCTAAAATTAGCATGTTTAAAGTGATTTTCATGCTTCCAGGGGCTCGGGAAGTGAAATAAATACCATTTGGAGGCATTTAATGTTCGAGCAAAAACGGCTGATTTTCGACAAAAGAGATAACACCCCCCCATTACGTCATGCTTCAGAAATGTGGAAAATGGTCCGTTTTCAAATGTTTTATTTTTGAACGTCAGTTCACATTTGTAGGTGGATCATCAGTGTTAGAGCTAAAATTAGCATGTTTAAAGTGATTTTCATGCTTCCAGGGGCTCGGGAAGTTAATTAAATACCATTTGGAGGCATTTAATGTTCGAGCAAAAACGGCTGATTTTCGACAAAAGAGATAACACCCCCCCATTACGTCATGCTTCAGAAATGTGGAAAATGGTCCGTTTTCAAATGTTTTATTTTTGAACGTCAGTTCACATTTGTAGGTGGATCATCAGTGTTAGAGCTAAAATTAGCATGTTTAAAGTGATTTTCATGCTTCCAGGGGCTCGGGAAGTTAATTAAATACCATTTGGAGGCATTTAATGTTCGAGCAAAAACGGCTGATTTTCGACAAAAGAGATAACACCCCCCCATTACGTCATGCTTCAGAAATGTGGAAAATGGTCCGTTTTCAAATGTTTTATTTTTGAACGTCAGTTCACATTTGTAGGTGGATCATCAGTGTTAGAGCTAAAATTAGCATGTTTAAAGTGATTTTCATGCTTCCAGGGGCCCAAAACACAAGATTTATGGAATGGTTAAAAGTGCATGAAAATGGCCAATTTACTCACTCTGAGTTCTCAAAAAGGGTTTCTTCACCCCGGGAAGTTAATTAAATACCATTTGGAGGCATTTAATGTTCGAGCAAAAACGGCTGATTTTCGACAAAAGAGATAACACCCCCCCATTACGTCATGCTTCAGAAATGTGGAAAATGGTCCGTTTTCAAATGTTTTATTTTTGAACGTCAGTTCACATTTGTAGGTGGATCATCAGTGTTACAGCTAAAATTAGCATGTTTAAAGTGATTTTCATGCTTCCAGGGGCCCAAAACACAAGATTTATGGAATGGTTAAAAGTGCATGAAAATGGCCAATTTACTCACTCTGAGTTCTCAAAAAGGGTTTCTTCACCCCGGGAAGTTAATTAAATACCATTTGGAGGCATTTAATGTTCGAGCAAAAACGGCTGATTTTTGACAAAAGAGATAACACCCCCTCATTACGTCATGCTTCAGAAATGTGGAAAATGGTCCGTTTTCAAATGTTTTATTTTTGAACGTCAGTTCACATTTGTAGGTGGATCATCAGTGTTAGAGCTAAAATTAGCATGTTTAAAGTGATTTTCATGCTTCCAGGGGCTCGGGAAGTGAAATAAATACCATTTGGAGGCATTTAATGTTCGAGCAAAAACGGCTGATTTTCGACAAAAGAGATAACACCCCCCCATTACGTCATGCTTCAGAAATGTGGAAAATGGTCCGTTTTCAAATGTTTTATTTTTGAACGTCAGTTCACATTTGTAGGTGGATCATCAGTGTTAGAGCTAAAATTAGCATGTTTAAAGTGATTTTCATGCTTCCAGGGGCTCGGGAAGTGAAATAAATACCATTTGGAGGCATTTAATGTTCAAGCAAAAACGGCTGATTTTTGACAAAAGAGATAACACCCCCCCATTACGTCATGCTTCAGAAATGTGGAAAATGGTCCGTTTTCAAATGTTTTATTTTTGAACGTCAGTTCACATTTGTAGGTGGATCATCAGTGTTAGAGCTAAAATTAGCATGTTTAAAGTGATTTTCATGCTTCCAGGGGCTCGGGAAGTTAATTAAATACCATTTGGAGGCATTTAATGTTCGAGCAAAAACGGCTGATTTTCGACAAAAGAGATAACACCCCCCCATTACGTCATGCTTCAGAAATGTGGAAAATGGTCCGTTTTCAAATGTTTTATTTTTGAACGTCAGTTCACATTTGTAGGTGGATCATCAGTGTTAGAGCTAAAATTAGCATGTTTAAAGTGATTTTCATGCTTCCAGGGGCTCGGGAAGTTAATTAAATACCATTTGGAGGCATTTAATGTTCGAGCAAAAACGGCTGATTTTCGACAAAAGAGATAACACCCCCCCATTACGTCATGCTTCAGAAATGTGGAAAATGGTCCGTTTTCAAATGTTTTATTTTTGAACGTCAGTTCACATTTGTAGGTGGATCATCAGTGTTAGAGCTAAAATTAGCATGTTTAAAGTGATTTTCATGCTTCCAGGGGCCCAAAACACAAGATTTATGGAATGGTTAAAAGTGCATGAAAATGGCCAATTTACTCACTCTGAGTTCTCAAAAAGGGTTTCTTCACCCCGGGAAGTTAATTAAATACCATTTGGAGGCATTTAATGTTCGAGCAAAAACGGCTGATTTTCGACAAAAGAGATAACACCCCCCCATTACGTCATGCTTCAGAAATGTGGAAAATGGTCCGTTTTCAAATGTTTTATTTTTGAACGTCAGTTCACATTTGTAGGTGGATCATCAGTGTTACAGCTAAAATTAGCATGTTTAAAGTGATTTTCATGCTTCCAGGGGCCCAAAACACAAGATTTATGGAATGGTTAAAAGTGCATGAAAATGGCCAATTTACTCACTCTGAGTTCTCAAAAAGGGTTTCTTCACCCCGGGAAGTTAATTAAATACCATTTGGAGGCATTTAATGTTCGAGCAAAAACGGCTGATTTTTGACAAAAGAGATAACACCCCCTCATTACGTCATGCTTCAGAAATGTGGAAAATGGTCCGTTTTCAAATGTTTTATTTTTGAACGTCAGTTCACATTTGTAGGTGGATCATCAGTGTTAGAGCTAAAATTAGCATGTTTAAAGTGATTTTCATGCTTCCAGGGGCTCGGGAAGTGAAATAAATACCATTTGGAGGCATTTAATGTTCGAGCAAAAACGGCTGATTTTCGACAAAAGAGATAACACCCCCCCATTACGTCATGCTTCAGAAATGTGGAAAATGGTCCGTTTTCAAATGTTTTATTTTTGAACGTCAGTTCACATTTGTAGGTGGATCATCAGTGTTAGAGCTAAAATTAGCATGTTTAAAGTGATTTTCATGCTTCCAGGGGCTCGGGAAGTGAAATAAATACCATTTGGAGGCATTTAATGTTCGAGCTAAAACGGCTGATTTTCGACAAAAGAGATAACACCCCCCCATTACGTCATGCTTCAGAAATGTGGAAAATGGTCCGTTTTCAAATGTTTTATTTTTGAACGTCAGTTCACATTTGTAGGTGGATCATCAGTGTTAGAGCTAAAATTAGCATGTTTAAAGTGATTTTCATGCTTCCAGGGGCCCAAAACACAGATTTATGGAATGGTTAAAAGTGCATGAAAATGGCCAATTTACTCACTCTGAGTTCTCAAAAAGGGTTTCTTCACCCCGGGAAGTTAATTAAATACCATTTGGAGGCATTTAATGTTCGAGCAAAAACGGCTGATTTTCGACAAAAGAGATAACACCCCCCCATTACGTCATGCTTCAGAAATGTGGAAAATGGTCCGTTTTCAAATGTTTCATTTTTGAACGTCAGTTCACATTTGTAGGTGGATCATCAGTGTTAGAGCTAAAATTAGCATGTTTAAAGTGATTTTCATGCTTCCAGGGGCCCAAAACACAAGATTTATGGAATGGTTAAAAGTGCATGAAAATGGCCAATTTACTCACTCATAGTTCTCAAAAAGGGTTTCTTCACCCCAGGAAGTGAATTAAATACCATTTGGAGGCATTTAATGTTCGAGCAAAAACGGCTGATTTTCGACAAAAGAGATAACACCCCCCCATTACGTCATGCTTCAGAAATGTGGAAAATGGTCCGTTTTCAAATGTTTTATTTTTGAACGTCAGTTCACATTTGTAGGTGGATCATCAGTGTTAGAGCTAAAATTAGCATGTTTAAAGTGATTTTCATGCTTCCAGGGGCTCGGGAAGTTAATTAAATACCATTTGGAGGCATTTAATGTTCGAGCAAAAACGGCTGATTTTCGACAAAAGAGATAACACCCCCCCATTACGTCATGCTTCAGAAATGTGGAAAATGGTCCGTTTTCAAATGTTTTATTTTTGAACGTCAGTTCACATTTGTAGGTGGATCATCAGTGTTAGAGCTAAAATTAGCATGTTTAAAGTGATTTTCATGCTTCCAGGTGCTCGGGAAGTTAATTAAATACCATTTGGAGGCATTTAATGTTCGAGCAAAAACGGCTGATTTTCGACAAAAGAGATAACACCCCCCCATTACGTCATGCTTCAGAAATGTGGAAAATGGTCCGTTTTCAAATGTTTTATTTTTGAACGTCAGTTCACATTTGTAGGTGGATCATCAGTGTTAGAGCTAAAATTAGCATGTTTAAAGTGATTTTCATGCTTCCAGGGGCTCGGGAAGTGAAATAAATACCATTTGGAGGCATTTAATGTTCGAGCAAAAACGGCTGATTTTCGACAAAAGAGATAACACCCCCCCATTACGTCATGCTTCAGAAATGTGGAAAATGGTCCGTTTTCAAATGTTTTATTTTTGAACGTCAGTTCACATTTGTAGGTGGATCATCAGTGTTAGAGCTAAAATTAGCATGTTTAAAGTGATTTTCATGCTTCCAGGGGCCCAAAACACAAGATTTATGGAATGGTTAAAAGTGCATGAAAATGGCCAATTTACTCACTCTGAGTTCTCAAAAAGGGTTTCTTCACCCCGGGAAGTTAATTAAATACCATTTGGAGGCATTTAATGTTAGAGCAAAAACGGCTGATTTTCGACAAAAGAGATAACACCCCCCCATTACGTCATGCTTCAGAAATGTGGAAAATGGTCCGTTTTCAAATGTTTTATTTTTGAACGTCAGTTCACATTTGTAGGTGGATCATCAGTGTTAGAGCTAAAATTAGCATGTTTAAAGTGATTTTCATGCTTCCAGGGGCTCGGGAAGTGAAATAAATACCATTTGGAGGCACTTAATGTTCGAGCAAAAACGGCTGATTTTCGACAAAAGAGATAACACCCCCCCATTACGTCATGCTTCAGAAATGTGGAAAATGGTCCGTTTTCAAATGTTTTATTTTTGAACGTCAGTTCACATTTGTAGGTGGATCATCAGTGTTAGAGCTAAAATTAGCATGTTTAAAGTGATTTTCATGCTTCCAGGGGCTCGGGAAGTAAAATAAATACCATTTGGAGGCATTTAATGTTCGAGCAAAAACGGCTGATTTTCGACAAAAGAGATAACACCCCCCATTACGTCATGCTTCAGAAATGTGGAAAATGGTCCGTTTTCAAATGTTTTATTTTTGAACGTCAGTTCACATTTGTAGGTGGATCATCAGTGTTAGAGCTAAAATTAGCATGTTTAAAGTGATTTTCATGCTTCCAGGGGCCCAAAACACAAGATTTATGGAATGGTTAAAAGTGCATGAAAATGGCCAATTTGCTCACTCTGAGTTCTCAAAAAGGGTTTCTTCACCCCGGGAAGTTAATTAAATACCATTTGGAGGCATTTAATGTTTGAGCAAAAACGGCTGATTTTCGACAAAAGAGATAACACCCCCCCATTACGTCATGCTTCAGAAATGTGGAAAATGGTCCGTTTTCAAATGTTTCATTTTTGAACGTCAGTTCACATTTGTAGGTGGATCATCAATGTTAGAGCTAAAATTAGCATGTTTAAAGTGATTTTCATGCTTCCAGGGGCCCAAAACACAAGATTTATGGAATGGTTAAAAGTGCATGAAAATGGCCAATTTACTCACTCTGAGTTCTCAAAAAGGGTTTCTTCACCCCGGGAAGTGAATTAAATACCATTTGGAGGCATTTAATGTTCGACCAAAAACGGCTGATTTTCGACAAAAGAGATAACACCCCCCCATTACGTCATGCTTCAGAAATGTGGAAAATGGTCCGTTTTCAAATGTTTTATTTTTGAACGTCAGTTCACATTTGTAGATGGATCATCAGTGTTAGAGCTAAAATGAGCATGTTTAAAGTGATTTTCATGCTTCCAGGGGCTCGGGAAGTGAAATAAATACCATTTGGAGGCATTTAATGTTCGAGCAAAAACGGCTGATTTTCGACAAAAGAGATAACACCCCCCCATTACGTCATGCTTCAGAAATGTGGAAAATGGTCCGTTTTCAAATGTTTTATTTTTGAACGTCAGTTCATATTTGTAGGTGGATCATCAGTGTTAGAGCTAAAATTAGCATGTTTAAAGTGATTTTCATGCTTCCAGGGGCTCGGGAAGTTAATTAAATACCATTTGGAGGCATTTAATGTTCGAGCAAAAACGGCTGATTTTCGACAAAAGAGATAACACCCCCCCATTACGTCATGCTTCAGAAATGTGGAAAATGGTCCGTTTTCAAATGTTTTATTTTTGAACGTCAGTTCACATTTGTAGGTGGATCATCAGTGTTAGAGCTAAAATTAGCATGTTTAAAGTGATTTTCATGCTTCCAGGGGCTCGGGAAGTTAATTAAATACCATTTGGAGGCATTTAATGTTCGAGCAAAAACGGCTGATTTTCGACAAAAGAGATAACACCCCCCCATTACGTCATGCTTCAGAAATGTGGAAAATGGTCCGTTTTCAAATGTTTTATTTTTGAACGTCAGTTCACATTTGTAGGTGGATCATCAGTGTTAGAGCTAAAATTAGCATGTTTAAAGTGATTTTCATGCTTCCAGGGGCCCAAAACACAAGATTTATGGAATGGTTAAAAGTGCATGAAAATGGCCAATTTACTCACTCTGAGTTCTCAAAAAGGGTTTCTTCACCCCGGGAAGTTAATTAAATACCATTTGGAGGCATTTAATGTTCGAGCAAAAACGGCTGATTTTCGACAAAAGAGATAACACCCCCCCATTACGTCATGCTTCAGAAATGTGGAAAATGGTCCGTTTTCAAATGTTTTATTTTTGAACGTCAGTTCACATTTGTAGGTGGATCATCAGTGTTACTGCTAAAATTAGCATGTTTAAAGTGATTTTCATGCTTCCAGGGGCCCAAAACACAAGATTTATAGAATGGTTAAAAGTGCATGAAAATGGCCAATTTACTCACTCTGAGTTCTCAAAAAGGGTTTCTTCACCCCGGGAAGTTAATTAAATACCATTTGGAGGCATTTAATGTTCGAGCAAAAACGGCTGATTTTCGACAAAAGAGATAACACCCCCTCATTACGTCATGCTTCAGAAATGTGGAAAATGGTCCGTTTTCAAATGTTTTATTTTTGAACGTCAGTTCACATTTGTAGGTGGATCATCAGTGTTAGAGCTAAAATTAGCATGTTTAAAGTGATTTTCATGCTTCCAGGGGCTCGGGAAGTGAAATAAATACCATTTGGAGGCATTTAATGTTCGAGCAAAAACGGCTGATTTTCGACAAAAGAGATAACACCCCCCCATTACGTCATGCTTCAGAAATGTGGAAAATGGTCCGTTTTCAAATGTTTTATTTTTGAACGTCAGTTCACATTTGTAGGTGGATCATCAGTGTTAGAGCTAAAATTAGCATGTTTAAAGTGATTTTCATGCTTCCAGGGGCCCAAAACACAGATTTATGGAATGGTTAAAAGTGCATGAAAATGGCCAATTTACTCACTCTGAGTTCTCAAAAAGGGTTTCTTCACCCCGGGAAGTTAATTAAATACCATTTGGAGGCATTTAATGTTCGAGCAAAAACGGCTGATTTTCGACAAAAGAGATAACACCCCCCCATTACGTCATGCTTCAGAAATGTGGAAAATGGTCCGTTTTCTAATGTTTCATTTTTGAACGTCAGTTCACATTTGTAGGTGGATCATCAGTGTTAGAGCTAAAATTAGCATGTTTAAAGTGATTTTCATGCTTCCAGGGGCCCAAAACACAAGATTTATGGAATGGTTAAAAGTGCATGAAAATGGCCAATTTACTCACTCTTAGTTCTCAAAAAGGGTTTCTTCACCCCAGGAAGTGAATTAAATACCATTTGGAGGCATTTAATGTTCGAGCAAAAACGGCTGATTTTCGACAAAAGAGATAACACCCCCCCATTACGTCATGCTTCAGAAATGTGGAAAATGGTCCGTTTTCAAATGTTTTATTTTTGAACGTCAGTTCACATTTGTAGGTGGATCATCAGTGTTAGAGCTAAAATTAGCATGTTTAAAGTGATTTTCATGCTTCCAGGGGCTCGGGAAGTTAATTAAATACCATTTGGAGGCATTTAATGTTCGAGCAAAAACGGCTGATTTTCGACAAAAGAGATAACACCCCCCATTACGTCATGCTTCAGAAATGTGGAAAATGGTCCGTTTTCAAATGTTTTATTTTTGAACGTCAGTTCACATTTGTAGGTGGATCATCAGTGTTAGAGCTAAAATTAGCATGTTTAAAGTGATTTTCATGCTTCCAGGGGCTCGGGAAGTTAATTAAATACCATTTGGAGGCATTTAATGTTCGAGCAAAAACGGCTGATTTTCGACAAAAGAGATAACACCCCCCCATTACGTCATGCTTCAGAAATGTGGAAAATGGTCCGTTTTCAAATGTTTTATTTTTGAACGTCAGTTCACATTTGTAGGTGGATCATCAGTGTTAGAGCTAAAATTAGCATGTTTAAAGTGATTTTCATGCTTCCAGGGGCTCGGGAAGTTAATTAAATACCATTTGGAGGCATTTAATGTTCGAGCAAAAACGGCTGATTTTCGACAAAAGAGATAACACCCCCCCATTACGTCATGCTTCAGAAATGTGGAAAATGGTCCGTTTTCAAATGTTTTATTTTTGAACGTCAGTTCACATTTGTAGGTGGATCATCAGTGTTAGAGCTAAAATTAGCATGTTTAAAGTGATTTTCATGCTTCCAGGGGCTCGGGAAGTGAAATAAATACCATTTGGAGGCATTTAATGTTCGAGCAAAAACGGCTGATTTTCGACAAAAGAGATAACACCCCCCCATTACGTCATGCTTCAGAAATGTGGAAAATGGTCCGTTTTCAAATGTTTTATTTTTGAACGTCAGTTCACATTTGTAGGTGGATCATCAGTGTTAGAGCTAAAATTAGCATGTTTAAAGTGATTTTCATGCTTCCAGGGGCCCAAAACACAAGATTTATGGAATGGTTAAAAGTGCATGAAAATGGCCAATTTACTCACTCTGAGTTCTCAAAAAGGGTTTCTTCACCCCGGGAAGTTAATTAAATACCATTTGGAGGCATTTAATGTTCGAGCAAAAACGGCTGATTTTCCACAAAAGAGATAACACCCCCTCATTACGTCATGCTTCAGAAATGTGGAAAATGGTCCGTTTTCAAATGTTTTATTTTTGAACGTCAGTTCACATTTGTAGGTGGATCATCAGTGTTAGAGCTAAAATTAGCATGTTTAAAGTGATTTTCATGCTTCCAGGGGCTCGGGAAGTGAAATAAATACCATTTGGAGGCATTTAATGTTCGAGCAAAAACGGCTGATTTTCGACAAAAGAGATAACACCCCCCCATTACGTCATGCTTCAGAAATGTGGAAAATGGTCCGTTTTCAAATGTTTTATTTTTGAACGTCAGTTCACATTTGTAGGTGGATCATCAGTGTTAGAGCTCAAATTAGCATGTTTAAAGTGATTTTCATGCTTCCAGGGGCTCGGGAAGTGAAATAAATACCATTTGGAGGCACTTAATGTTCGAGCAAAAACGGCTGATTTTCGACAAAAGAGATAACACCCCCCCATTACGTCATGCTTCAGAAATGTGGAAAATGGTCCGTTTTCAAATGTTTTATTTTTGAACGTCAGTTCACATTTGTAGGTGGATCATCAGTGTTAGAGCTAAAATTAGCATGTTTAAAGTGATTTTCATGCTTCCAGGGGCTCGGGAAGTAAAATAAATACCATTTGGAGGCATTTAATGTTCGAGCAAAAACGGCTGATTTTCGACAAAAGAGATAACACCCCCCATTACGTCATGCTTCAGAAATGTGGAAAATGGTCCGTTTTCAAATGTTTTATTTTTGAACGTCAGTTCACATTTGTAGGTGGATCATCAGTGTTAGAGCTAAAATTAGCATGTTTAAAGTGATTTTCATGCTTCCAGGGGCCCAAAACACAAGATTTATGGAATGGTTAAAAGTGCATGAAAATGGCCAATTTGCTCACTCTGAGTTCTCAAAAAGGGTTTCTTCACCCCGGGAAGTTAATTAAATACCATTTGGAGGCATTTAATGTTTGAGCAAAAACGGCTGATTTTCGACAAAAGAGATAACACCCCCCCATTACGTCATGCTTCAGAAATGTGGAAAATGGTCCGTTTTCAAATGTTTCATTTTTGAACGTCAGTTCACATTTGTAGGTGGATCATCAATGTTAGAGCTAAAATTAGCATGTTTAAAGTGATTTTCATGCTTCCAGGGGCCCAAAACACAAGATTTATGGAATGGTTAAAAGTGCATGAAAATGGCCAATTTACTCACTCTGAGTTCTCAAAAAGGGTTTCTTCACCCCGGGAAGTGAATTAAATACCATTTGGAGGCATTTAATGTTCGACCAAAAACGGCTGATTTTCGACAAAAGTGATAACACCCCCCCATTACGTCATGCTTCAGAAATGTGGAAAATGGTCCGTTTTCAAATGTTTTATTTTTGAACGTCAGTTCACATTTGTAGATGGATCATCAGTGTTAGAGCTAAAATGAGCATGTTTAAAGTGATTTTCATGCTTCCAGGGGCTCGGGAAGTGAAATAAATACCATTTGGAGGCATTTAATGTTCGAGCAAAAACGGCTGATTTTCGACAAAAGAGATAACACCCCCCCATTACGTCATGCTTCAGAAATGTGGAAAATGGTCCGTTTTCAAATGTTTTATTTTTGAACGTCAGTTCATATTTGTAGGTGGATCATCAGTGTTAGAGCTAAAATTAGCATGTTTAAAGTGATTTTCATGCTTCCAGGGGCTCGGGAAGTTAATTAAATACCATTTGGAGGCATTTAATGTTCGAGCAAAAACGGCTGATTTTCGACAAAAGAGATAACACCCCCCCATTACGTCATGCTTCAGAAATGTGGAAAATGGTCCGTTTTCAAATGTTTTATTTTTGAACGTCAGTTCACATTTGTAGGTGGATCATCAGTGTTAGAGCTAAAATTAGCATGTTTAAAGTGATTTTCATGCTTCCAGGGGCTCGGGAAGTTAATTAAATACCATTTGGAGGCATTTAATGTTCGAGCAAAAACGGCTGATTTTCGACAAAAGAGATAACACCCCCCCATTACGTCATGCTTCAGAAATGTGGAAAATGGTCCGTTTTCAAATGTTTTATTTTTGAACGTCAGTTCACATTTGTAGGTGGATCATCAGTGTTAGAGCTAAAATTAGCATGTTTAAAGTGATTTTCATGCTTCCAGGGGCCCAAAACACAAGATTTATGGAATGGTTAAAAGTGCATGAAAATGGCCAATTTACTCACTCTGAGTTCTCAAAAAGGGTTTCTTCACCCCGGGAAGTTAATTAAATACCATTTGGAGGCATTTAATGTTCGAGCAAAAACGGCTGATTTTCGACAAAAGAGATAACACCCCCCCATTACGTCATGCTTCAGAAATGTGGAAAATGGTCCGTTTTCAAATGTTTTATTTTTGAACGTCAGTTCACATTTGTAGGTGGATCATCAGTGTTACAGCTAAAATGAGCATGTTTAAAGTGATTTTCATGCTTCCAGGGGCCCAAAACACAAGATTTATGGAATGGTTAAAAGTGCATGAAAATGGCCAATTTACTCACTCTGAGTTCTCAAAAAGGGTTTCTTCACCCCGGGAAGTTAATTAAATACCATTTGGAGGCATTTAATGTTCGAGCAAAAACGGCTGATTTTCGACAAAAGAGATAACACCCCCTCATTACGTCATGCTTCAGAAATGTGGAAAATGGTCCGTTTTCAAATGTTTTATTTTTGAACGTCAGTTCACATTTGTAGGTGGATCATCAGTGTTAGAGCTAAAATTAGCATGTTTAAAGTGATTTTCATGCTTCCAGGGGCTCGGGAAGTGAAATAAATACCATTTGGAGGCATTTAATGTTCGAGCAAAAACGGCTGATTTTCGACAAAAGAGATAACACCCCCCCATTACGTCATGCTTCAGAAATGTGGAAAATGGTCCGTTTTCAAATGTTTTATTTTTGAACGTCAGTTCACATTTGTAGGTGGATCATCAGTGTTAGAGCTAAAATTAGCATGTTTAAAGTGATTTTCATGCTTCCAGGGGCCCAAAACACAGATTTATGGAATGGTTAAAAGTGCATGAAAATGGCCAATTTACTCACTCTGAGTTCTCAAAAAGGGTTTCTTCACCCCGGGAAGTTAATTAAATACCATTTGGAGGCATTTAATGTTCGAGCAAAAACGGCTGATTTTCGACAAAAGAGATAACACCCCCCCATTACGTCATGCTTCAGAAATGTGGAAAATGGTCCGTTTTCTAATGTTTCATTTTTGAACGTCAGTTCACATTTGTAGGTGGATCATCAGTGTTAGAGCTAAAATTAGCATGTTTAAAGTGATTTTCATGCTTCCAGGGGCCCAAAACACAAGATTTATGGAATGGTTAAAAGTGCATGAAAATGGCCAATTTACTCACTCTTAGTTCTCAAAAAGGGTTTCTTCACCCCAGGAAGTGAATTAAATACCATTTGGAGGCATTTAATGTTCGAGCAAAAACGGCTGATTTTCGACAAAAGAGATAACACCCCCCCATTACGTCATGCTTCAGAAATGTGGAAAATGGTCCGTTTTCAAATGTTTTATTTTTGAACGTCAGTTCACATTTGTAGGTGGATCATCAGTGTTAGAGCTAAAATTAGCATGTTTAAAGTGATTTTCATGCTTCCAGGGGCTCGGGAAGTTAATTAAATACCATTTGGAGGCATTTAATGTTCGAGCAAAAACGGCTGATTTTCGACAAAAGAGATAACACCCCCCATTACGTCATGCTTCAGAAATGTGGAAAATGGTCCGTTTTCAAATGTTTTATTTTTGAACGTCAGTTCACATTTGTAGGTGGATCATCAGTGTTAGAGCTAAAATTAGCATGTTTAAAGTGATTTTCATGCTTCCAGGGGCTCGGGAAGTTAATTAAATACCATTTGGAGGCATTTAATGTTCGAGCAAAAACGGCTGATTTTCGACAAAAGAGATAACACCCCCCCATTACGTCATGCTTCAGAAATGTGGAAAATGGTCCGTTTTCAAATGTTTTATTTTTGAACGTCAGTTCACATTTGTAGGTGGATCATCAGTGTTAGAGCTAAAATTAGCATGTTTAAAGTGATTTTCATGCTTCCAGGGGCTCGGGAAGTTAATTAAATACCATTTGGAGGCATTTAATGTTCGAGCAAAAACGGCTGATTTTCGACAAAAGAGATAACACCCCCCCATTACGTCATGCTTCAGAAATGTGGAAAATGGTCCGTTTTCAAATGTTTTATTTTTGAACGTCAGTTCACATTTGTAGGTGGATCATCAGTGTTAGAGCTAAAATTAGCATGTTTAAAGTGATTTTCATGCTTCCAGGGGCCCAAAACACAAGATTTATGGAATGGTTAAAAATGCATGAAAATGGCCAATTTACTCACTCTGAGTTCTCAAAAGGGGTTTCTTCACCCGGGAAGTTAATTAAATACCATTTGGAGGCATTTAATGTTCGAGCAAAAACGGCTGATTTTCGACAAAAGAGATAACACCCCCCCATTACGTCATGCTTCAGAAATGTGGAAAATGGTCCGTTTTCAAATGTTTTATTTTTGAACGTCAGTTCACATTTGTAGGTGGATCATCAGTGTTAGAGCTAAAATTAGCATGTTTAAAGTGATTTTCATGCTTCCAGGGGCCCAAAACACAAGATTTATGGAATGGTTAAAAGTGCATGAAAATGGCCAATTTACTCACTCTGAGTTCTCAAAAAGGGTTTCTTCACCCCGGGAAGTTAATTAAATACCATTTGGAGGCATTTAATGTTAGAGCAAAAACGGCAGATTTTCCACAAAAGAGATAACACCCCCCCATTACGTCATGCTTCAGAAATGTGGAAAATGGTCCGTTTTCAAATGTTTTATTTTTGAACGTCAGTTCACATTTGTAGGTGGATCATCAGTGTTAGAGCTAAAATTAGCATGTTTAAAGTGATTTTCATGCTTCCAGGGGCTCGGGAAGTGAAATAAATACCATTTGGAGGCATTTAATGTTCGAGCAAAAACGGCTGATTTTCGACAAAAGAGATAACACCCCCCCATTACGTCATGCTTCAGAAATGTGGAAAATGGTCCGTTTTCAAATGTTTTATTTTTGAACGTCAGTTCACATTTGTAGGTGGATCATCAGTGTTAGAGCTAAAATTAGCATGTTTAAAGTGATTTTCATGCTTCCAGGGGCCCAAAACACAAGATTTATGGAATGGTTAAAATTGCATGAAAATGGCCAATTTACTCACTCTGAGTTCTCAAAAAGGGTTTCTTCACCCCGGGAAGTTAATTAAATACCATTTGGAGGCATTTAATGTTAGAGCAAAAACGGCTGATTTTCGACAAAAGAGATAACACCCCCCCATTACGTCATGCTTCAGAAATGTGGAAAATGGTCCGTTTTCAAATGTTTTATTTTTGAACGTCAGTTCACATTTGTAGGTGGATCATCAGTGTTAGAGCTAAAATTAGCATGTTTAAAGTGATTTTCATGCTTCCAGGGGCCCAAAACACAAGATTTATGGAATGGTTAAAAGTGCATGAAAATGGCCAATTTACTCACTCTGAGTTCTCAAAAAGGGTTTCTTCACCCCGGGAAGTTAATTAAATACCATTTGGAGGCATTTAATGTTAGAGCAAAAACGGCTGATTTTCGACAAAAGAGATAACACCCCCCCATTACGTCATGCTTCAGAAATGTGGAAAATGGTCCGTTTTCAAATGTTTTATTTTTGAACGTCAGTTCACATTTGTAGGTGGATCATCAGTGTTAGAGCTAAAATTAGCATGTTTAAAGTGATTTTCATGCTTCCAGGGGCTCGGGAAGTTAATTAAATACCATTTGGAGGCATTTAATGTTCGAGCAAAAACGGCTGATTTTCGACAAAAGAGATAACACCCCCCCATTACGTCATGCTTCAGAAATGTGGAAAATGGTCCGTTTTCAAATGTTTTATTTTTGAACGTCAGTTCACATTTGTAGGTGGATCATCAGTGTTAGAGCTAAAATTAGCATGTTTAAAGTGATTTTCATGCTTCCAGGGGCTCGGGAAGTTAATTAAATACCATTTGGAGGCATTTAATGTTCGAGCAAAAACGGCTGATTTTCGACAAAAGAGATAACACCCCCCCATTACGTCATGCTTCAGAAATGTGGAAAATGGTCCGTTTTCAAATGTTTTATTTTTGAACGTCAGTTCACATTTGTAGGTGGATCATCAGTGTTAGAGCTAAAATTAGCATGTTTAAAGTGATTTTCATGCTTCCAGGGGCTCGGGAAGTGAAATAAATACCATTTGGAGGCATTTAATGTTCGAGCAAAAACGGCTGATTTTCGACAAAAGAGATAACACCCCCCCCATTACGTCTTGCTTCAGAAATGTGGAAAATGGTCCGTTTTCAAATGTTTTATTTTTGAACGTCAGTTCACATTTGTAGGTGGATCATCAGTGTTAGAGCTAAAATTAGCATGTTTAAAGTGATTTTCATGCTTCCAGGGGCCCAAAACACAAGATTTATGGAATGGTTAAAAGTGCATGAAAATGGCCAATTTACTCACTCTGAGTTCTCAAAAAGGGTTTCTTCACCTCGGGAAGTTAATTAAATACCATTTGGAGGCATTTAATGTTAGAGCAAAAACGGCTGATTTTCCACAAAAGAGATAACACCCCCCCATTACGTCATGCTTCAGAAATGTGGAAAATGGTCCTTTTTCAAATGTTTTATTTTTGAACGTCAGTTCACATTTGTAGGTGGATCATCAGTGTTAGAGCTAAAATTAGCATGTTTAAAGTGATTTTCATGCTTCCAGGGGCTCGGGAAGTGAAATAAATACCATTTGGAGGCATTTAATGTTCTAGCAAAAACGGCTGATTTTCGACAAAAGAGATAACACCCCCCCATTACGTCATGCTTCAGAAATGTGGAAAATGGTCCGCTTTCAAATGTTTACTTTTTGAACGTCAGTTCACATTTGTAGGTGGATCATCAGTGTTAGAGCTAAAATTAGCATGTTTAAAGTGATTTTCATGCTTCAAGGGGCTCGGGAAGTTAATTAAATACCATTTGGAGGCATTTAATGTTCGAGCAAAAACGGCTGATTTTCCACAAAAGAGATAACACCCCCCCATTACGTCATGCTTCAGAAATGTGGAAAATGGTCCGTTTTCAAATGTTTTATTTTTGAACGTCAGTTCACATTTGTAGGTGGATCATCAGTGTTAGAGCTAAAATTAGCATGTTTAAAGTGATTTTCATGCTTCCAGGGGCCCAAAACACAAGATTTATGGAATGGTTAAAAGTGCATGAAAATGGCCAATTTACTCACTCTGAGTTCTCAAAAAGGGGTTCTTCACCCCGGGAAGTTAATTAAATACCATTTGGAGGCATTTAATGTTAGAGCAAAAACGGCTGATTTTCGACAAAAGAGATAACACCCCCCCCATTACGTCATGCTTCAGAAATGTGGAAAATGGTCAGTTTTCAAATGTTTTATTTTTGAACGTCAGTTCACATTTGTAGGTGGATCATCAGTGTTAGAGCTAAAATTAGCATGTTTAAAGTGATTTTCATGCTTCCAGGGGCTCGGGAAGTTAACTAAATACCATTTGGAGGCATTTAATGTTCGAGCAAAAACAGCTGATTTTCGACAAAAGAGATAACACCCCCCATTACGTCATGCTTCAGAAATGTGGAAAATGGTCCGTTTTCAAATGTTTTATTTTTGAACGTCAGTTCACATTTGTAGGTGGATCATCAGTGTTAGAGCTAAAATTAGCATGTTTAAAGTGATTTTCATGCTTCCAGGGGCTCGGGAAGTTAATTAAATACCATTTGGAGGCATTTAATGTTCGAGCAAAAACGGCTGATTTTCGACAAAAGAGATAACACCCCCCCATTACGTCATGCTTCAGAAATGTGGAAAATGGTCCGTTTTCAAATGTTTTATTTTTGAACGTCAGTTCACATTTGTAGGTGGATCATCAGTGTTAGAGCTAAAATTAGCATGTTTAAAGTGATTTTCATGCTTCCAGGGGCTCGGGAAGTTAATTAAATACCATTTGGAGGCATTTAATGTTCGAGCAAAAACGGCTGATTTTCGACAAAAGAGATAACACCCCCCCATTACGTCATGCTTCAGAAATGTGGAAAATGGTCCGTTTTCAAATGTTTTATTTTTGAACGTCAGTTCACATTTGTAGGTGGATCATCAGTGTTAGAGCTAAAATTAGCATGTTTAAAGTGATTTTCATGCTTCCAGGGGCTCGGGAAGTTAATTAAATACCATTTGGAGGCATTTAATGTTCGAGCAAAAACGGCTGATTTTCGACAAAAGAGATAACACCCCCCCATTACGTCATGCTTCAGAAATGTGGAAAATGGTCCGTTTTCAAATGTTTTATTTTTGAACGTCAGTTCACATTTGTAGGTGGATCATCAGTGTTAGAGCTAAAATTAGCATGTTTAAAGTGATTTTCATGCTTCCAGGGGCTCGGGAAGTGAAATAAATACCATTTGGAGGCATTTAATGTTCGAGCAAAAACGGCTGATTTTCGACAAAAGAGATAACACCCCCCCCATTACGTCATGCTTCAGAAATGTGGAAAATGGTCCGTTTTCAAATGTTTTATTTTTGAACGTCAGTTCACATTTGTAGGTGGATCATCAGTGTTAGAGCTAAAATTAGCATGTTTAAAGTGATTTTCATGCTTCCAGGGGCCCAAAACACAAGATTTATGGAATGGTTAAAAGTGCATGAAAATGGCCAATTTACTCACTCTGAGTTCTCAAAAAGGGTTTCTTCACCTCGGGAAGTTAATTAAATACCATTTGGAGGCATTTAATGTTAGAGCAAAAACGGCTGATTTTCCACAAAAGAGATAACACCCCCCCATTACGTCATGCTTCAGAAATGTGGAAAATGGTCCGTTTTCAAATGTTTTATTTTTGAACGTCAGTTCACATTTGTAGGTGGATCATCAGTGTTAGAGCTAAAATTAGCATGTTTAAAGTGATTTTCATGCTTCCAGGGGCTCGGGAAGTGAAATAAATACCATTTGGAGGCATTTAATGTTCTAGCAAAAACGGCTGATTTTCGACAAAAGAGATAACACCCCCCCATTACGTCATGCTTCAGAAATGTGGAAAATGGTCCGCTTTCAAATGTTTTATTTTTGAACGTCAGTTCACATTTGTAGGTGGATCATCAGTGTTAGAGCTAAAATTAGCATGTTTAAAGTGATTTTCATGCTTCCAGGGGCCCAAAACACAAGATTTATGGAATGGTTAAAATTGCATGAAAATGGCCAATTTACTCACTCTGAGTTCTCAAAAAGGGTTTCTTCACCCCGGGAAGTTAATTAAATACCATTTGGAGGCATTTAATGTTAGAGCAAAAACGGCTGATTTTCGACAAAAGAGATAACACCCCCCCATTACGTCATGCTTCAGAAATGTGGAAAATGGTCCGTTTTCAAATGTTTTATTTTTGAACGTCAGTTCACATTTGTAGGTGGATCATCAGTGTTAGAGCTAAAATTAGCATGTTTAAAGTGATTTTCATGCTTCCAGGGGCCCAAAACACAAGATTTATGGAATGGTTAAAAGTGCATGAAAATGGCCAATTTACTCACTCTGAGTTCTCAAAAAGGGTTTCTTCACCCCGGGAAGTTAATTAAATACCATTTGGAGGCATTTAATGTTAGAGCAAAAACGGCAGATTTTCCACAAAAGAGATAACACCCCCCCATTACGTCATGCTTCAGAAATGTGGAAAATGGTCCGTTTTCAAATGTTTTATTTTTGAACGTCAGTTCACATTTGTAGGTGGATCATCAGTGTTAGAGCTAAAATTAGCATGTTTAAAGTGATTTTCATGCTTCCAGGGGCTCGGGAAGTGAAATAAATACCATTTGGAGGCATTTAATGTTCGAGCAAAAACGGCTGATTTTCGACAAAAGAGATAACACCCCCCCATTACGTCATGCTTCAGAAATGTGGAAAATGGTCCGTTTTCAAATGTTTTATTTTTGAACGTCAGTTCACATTTGTAGGTGGATCATCAGTGTTAGAGCTAAAATTAGCATGTTTAAAGTGATTTTCATGCTTCCAGGGGCCCAAAACACAAGATTTATGGAATGGTTAAAATTGCATGAAAATGGCCAATTTACTCACTCTGAGTTCTCAAAAAGGGTTTCTTCACCCCGGGAAGTTAATTAAATACCATTTGGAGGCATTTAATGTTAGAGCAAAAACGGCTGATTTTCGACAAAAGAGATAACACCCCCCCATTACGTCATGCTTCAGAAATGTGGAAAATGGTCCGTTTTCAAATGTTTTATTTTTGAACGTCAGTTCACATTTGTAGGTGGATCATCAGTGTTAGAGCTAAAATTAGCATGTTTAAAGTGATTTTCATGCTTCCAGGGGCCCAAAACACAAGATTTATGGAATGGTTAAAAGTGCATGAAAATGGCCAATTTACTCACTCTGAGTTCTCAAAAAGGGTTTCTTCACCCCGGGAAGTTAATTAAATACCATTTGGAGGCATTTAATGTTAGAGCAAAAACGGCTGATTTTCGACAAAAGAGATAACACCCCCCCATTACGTCATGCTTCAGAAATGTGGAAAATGGTCCGTTTTCAAATGTTTTATTTTTGAACGTCAGTTCACATTTGTAGGTGGATCATCAGTGTTAGAGCTAAAATTAGCATGTTTAAAGTGATTTTCATGCTTCCAGGGGCTCGGGAAGTTAATTAAATACCATTTGGAGGCATTTAATGTTCGAGCAAAAACGGCTGATTTTCGACAAAAGAGATAACACCCCCCCATTACGTCATGCTTCAGAAATGTGGAAAATGGTCCGTTTTCAAATGTTTTATTTTTGAACGTCAGTTCACATTTGTAGGTGGATCATCAGTGTTAGAGCTAAAATTAGCATGTTTAAAGTGATTTTCATGCTTCCAGGGGCTCGGGAAGTTAATTAAATACCATTTGGAGGCATTTAATGTTCGAGCAAAAACGGCTGATTTTCGACAAAAGAGATAACACCCCCCCATTACGTCATGCTTCAGAAATGTGGAAAATGGTCCGTTTTCAAATGTTTTATTTTTGAACGTCAGTTCACATTTGTAGGTGGATCATCAGTGTTAGAGCTAAAATTAGCATGTTTAAAGTGATTTTCATGCTTCCAGGGGCTCGGGAAGTGAAATAAATACCATTTGGAGGCATTTAATGTTCGAGCAAAAACGGCTGATTTTCGACAAAAGAGATAACACCCCCCCCATTACGTCATGCTTCAGAAATGTGGAAAATGGTCCGTTTTCAAATGTTTTATTTTTGAACGTCAGTTCACATTTGTAGGTGGATCATCAGTGTTAGAGCTAAAATTAGCATGTTTAAAGTGATTTTCATGCTTCCAGGGGCCCAAAACACAAGATTTATGGAATGGTTAAAAGTGCATGAAAATGGCCAATTTACTCACTCTGAGTTCTCAAAAAGGGTTTCTTCACCTCGGGAAGTTAATTAAATACCATTTGGAGGCATTTAATGTTAGAGCAAAAACGGCTGATTTTCCACAAAAGAGATAACACCCCCCCATTACGTCATGCTTCAGAAATGTGGAAAATGGTCCGTTTTCAAATGTTTTATTTTTGAACGTCAGTTCACATTTGTAGGTGGATCATCAGTGTTAGAGCTAAAATTAGCATGTTTAAAGTGATTTTCATGCTTCCAGGGGCTCGGGAAGTGAAATAAATACCATTTGGAGGCATTTAATGTTCTAGCAAAAACGGCTGATTTTCGACAAAAGAGATAACACCCCCCCATTACGTCATGCTTCAGAAATGTGGAAAATGGTCCGCTTTCAAATGTTTACTTTTTGAACGTCAGTTCACATTTGTAGGTGGATCATCAGTGTTAGAGCTAAAATTAGCATGTTTAAAGTGATTTTCATGCTTCAAGGGGCTCGGGAAGTTAATTAAATACCATTTGGAGGCATTTAATGTTCGAGCAAAAACGGCTGATTTTCCACAAAAGAGATAACACCCCCCCATTACGTCATGCTTCAGAAATGTGGAAAATGGTCCGTTTTCAAATGTTTTATTTTTGAACGTCAGTTCACATTTGTAGGTGGATCATCAGTGTTAGAGCTAAAATTAGCATGTTTAAAGTGATTTTCATGCTTCCAGGGGCCCAAAACACAAGATTTATGGAATGGTTAAAAGTGCATGAAAATGGCCAATTTACTCACTCTGAGTTCTCAAAAAGGGGTTCTTCACCCCGGGAAGTTAATTAAATACCATTTGGAGGCATTTAATGTTAGAGCAAAAACGGCTGATTTTCGACAAAAGAGATAACACCCCCCCCATTACGTCATGCTTCAGAAATGTGGAAAATGGTCAGTTTTCAAATGTTTTATTTTTGAACGTCAGTTCACATTTGTAGGTGGATCATCAGTGTTAGAGCTAAAATTAGCATGTTTAAAGTGATTTTCATGCTTCCAGGGGCTCGGGAAGTTAACTAAATACCATTTGGAGGCATTTAATGTTCGAGCAAAAACAGCTGATTTTCGACAAAAGAGATAACACCCCCCATTACGTCATGCTTCAGAAATGTGGAAAATGGTCCGTTTTCAAATGTTTTATTTTTGAACGTCAGTTCACATTTGTAGGTGGATCATCAGTGTTAGAGCTAAAATTAGCATGTTTAAAGTGATTTTCATGCTTCCAGGGGCTCGGGAAGTTAATTAAATACCATTTGGAGGCATTTAATGTTCGAGCAAAAACGGCTGATTTTCGACAAAAGAGATAACACCCCCCCATTACGTCATGCTTCAGAAATGTGGAAAATGGTCCGTTTTCAAATGTTTTATTTTTGAACGTCAGTTCACATTTGTAGGTGGATCATCAGTGTTAGAGCTAAAATTAGCATGTTTAAAGTGATTTTCATGCTTCCAGGGGCTCGGGAAGTTAATTAAATACCATTTGGAGGCATTTAATGTTCGAGCAAAAACGGCTGATTTTCGACAAAAGAGATAACACCCCCCCATTACGTCATGCTTCAGAAATGTGGAAAATGGTCCGTTTTCAAATGTTTTATTTTTGAACGTCAGTTCACATTTGTAGGTGGATCATCAGTGTTAGAGCTAAAATTAGCATGTTTAAAGTGATTTTCATGCTTCCAGGGGCTCGGGAAGTTAATTAAATACCATTTGGAGGCATTTAATGTTCGAGCAAAAACGGCTGATTTTCGACAAAAGAGATAACACCCCCCCATTACGTCATGCTTCAGAAATGTGGAAAATGGTCCGTTTTCAAATGTTTTATTTTTGAACGTCAGTTCACATTTGTAGGTGGATCATCAGTGTTAGAGCTAAAATTAGCATGTTTAAAGTGATTTTCATGCTTCCAGGGGCTCGGGAAGTGAAATAAATACCATTTGGAGGCATTTAATGTTCGAGCAAAAACGGCTGATTTTCGACAAAAGAGATAACACCCCCCCCATTACGTCATGCTTCAGAAATGTGGAAAATGGTCCGTTTTCAAATGTTTTATTTTTGAACGTCAGTTCACATTTGTAGGTGGATCATCAGTGTTAGAGCTAAAATTAGCATGTTTAAAGTGATTTTCATGCTTCCAGGGGCCCAAAACACAAGATTTATGGAATGGTTAAAAGTGCATGAAAATGGCCAATTTACTCACTCTGAGTTCTCAAAAAGGGTTTCTTCACCTCGGGAAGTTAATTAAATACCATTTGGAGGCATTTAATGTTAGAGCAAAAACGGCTGATTTTCCACAAAAGAGATAACACCCCCCCATTACGTCATGCTTCAGAAATGTGGAAAATGGTCCGTTTTCAAATGTTTTATTTTTGAACGTCAGTTCACATTTGTAGGTGGATCATCAGTGTTAGAGCTAAAATTAGCATGTTTAAAGTGATTTTCATGCTTCCAGGGGCTCGGGAAGTGAAATAAATACCATTTGGAGGCATTTAATGTTCTAGCAAAAACGGCTGATTTTCGACAAAAGAGATAACACCCCCCCATTACGTCATGCTTCAGAAATGTGGAAAATGGTCCGCTTTCAAATGTTTACTTTTTGAACGTCAGTTCACATTTGTAGGTGGATCATCAGTGTTAGAGCTAAAATTAGCATGTTTAAAGTGATTTTCATGCTTCAAGGGGCTCGGGAAGTTAATTAAATACCATTTGGAGGCATTTAATGTTCGAGCAAAAACGGCTGATTTTCCACAAAAGAGATAACACCCCCCCATTACGTCATGCTTCAGAAATGTGGAAAATGGTCCGTTTTCAAATGTTTTATTTTTGAACGTCAGTTCACATTTGTAGGTGGATCATCAGTGTTAGAGCTAAAATTAGCATGTTTAAAGTGATTTTCATGCTTCCAGGGGCCCAAAACACAAGATTTATGGAATGGTTAAAAGTGCATGAAAATGGCCAATTTACTCACTCTGAGTTCTCAAAAAGGGGTTCTTCACCCCGGGAAGTTAATTAAATACAATTTGGAGGCATTTAATGTTAGAGCAAAAACGGCTGATTTTCGACAAAAGAGATAACACCCCCCCCATTACGTCATGCTTCAGAAATGTGGAAAATGGTCAGTTTTCAAATGTTTTATTTTTGAACGTCAGTTCACATTTGTAGGTGGATCATCAGTGTTAGAGCTAAAATTAGCATGTTTAAAGTGATTTTCATGCTTCCAGGGGCTCGGGAAGTTAACTAAATACCATTTGGAGGCATTTAATGTTCGAGCAAAAACAGCTGATTTTCGACAAAAGAGATAACACCCCCCATTACGTCATGCTTCAGAAATGTGGAAAATGGTCCGTTTTCAAATGTTTTATTTTTGAACGTCAGTTCACATTTGTAGGTGGATCATCAGTGTTAGAGCTAAAATTAGCATGTTTAAAGTGATTTTCATGCTTCCAGGGGCTCGGGAAGTTAATTAAATACCATTTGGAGGCATTTAATGTTCGAGCAAAAACGGCTGATTTTCGACAAAAGAGATAATACCCCCCCATTACGTCATGCTTCAGAAATGTGGAAAATGGTCCGTTTTCAAATGTTTTATTTTTGAACGTCAGTTCACATTTGTAGGTGGATCATCAGTGTTAGAGCTAAAATTAGCATGTTTAAAGTGATTTTCATGCTTCCAGGGGCTCGGGAAGTTAATTAAATACCATTTGGAGGCATTTAATGTTCGAGCAAAAACGGCTGATTTTCGACAAAAGAGATAACACCCCCCCATTACGTCATGCTTCAGAAATGTGGAAAATGGTCCGTTTTCAAATGTTTTATTTTTGAACGTCAGTTCACATTTGTAGGTGGATCATCAGTGTTAGAGCTAAAATTAGCATGTTTAAAGTGATTTTCATGCTTCCAGGGGCTCGGGAAGTGAAATAAATACCATTTGGAGGCATTTAATGTTCGAGCAAAAACGGCTGATTTTCGACAAAAGAGATAACACCCCCCCCATTACGTCATGCTTCAGAAATGTGGAAAATGGTCCGTTTTCAAATGTTTTATTTTTGAACGTCAGTTCACATTTGTAGGTGGATCATCAGTGTTAGAGCTAAAATTAGCATGTTTAAAGTGAATTTCATGCTTCCAAGGGCCCAAAACACAAGATTTATGGAATGGTTAAAAGTGCATGAAAATGGCCAATTTACTCACTCTGAGTTCTCAAAAAGGGTTTCTTCACCCCGGGAAGTTAATTAAATACCATTTGGAGGCATTTAATGTTAGAGCAAAAACGGCTGATTTTCCACAAAAGAGATAACACCCCCCCATTACGTCATGCTTCAGAAATGTGGAAAATGGTCCGTTTTCAAATGTTTTATTTTTGAACGTCAGTTCACATTTGTAGGTGGATCATCAGTGTTAGAGCTAAAATTAGCATGTTTAAAGTGATTTTCATGCTTCCAGGGGCTCGGGAAGTGAAATAAATACCATTTGGAGGCATTTAATGTTCTAGCAAAAACGGCTGATTTTCGACAAAAGAGATAACACCCCCCCATTACGTCATGCTTCAGAAATGTGGAAAATGGTCCGTTTTCAAATGTTTACTTTTTGAACGTCAGTTCACATTTGTAGGTGGATCATCAGTGTTAGAGCTAAAATTAGCATGTTTAAAGTGATTTTCATGCTTCCAGGGGCTCGGGAAGTGAAATAAATACCATTTGGAGGCATTTAATGTTCGAGCAAAAACGGCTGATTTTCCACAAAAGAGATAACACCCCCCCATTACGTCATGCTTCAGAAATGTGGAAAATGGTCCGTTTTCAAATGTTTTATTTTTGAACGTCAGTTCACATTTGTAGGTGGATCATCAGTGTTAGAGCTAAAATTAGCATGTTTAAAGTGATTTTCATGCTTCCAGGGGCCCAAAACACAAGATTTATGGAATGGTTAAAAGTGCATGAAAATGGCCAATTTACTCACTCTGAGTTCTCAAAAAGGGTTTCTTCACCCCGGGAAGTTAATTAAATACCATTTGGAGGCATTTAATGTTAGAGCAAAAACGGCTGATTTTCGACAAAAGAGATAACACCCCCCCATTACGTCATGCTTCAGAAATGTGGAAAATGGTCAGTTTTCAAATGTTTTATTTTTGAACGTCAGTTCACATTTGTAGGTGGATCATCAGTGTTAGAGCTAAAATTAGCATGTTTAAAGTGATTTTCATGCTTCCAGGGGCTCGGGAAGTTAACTAAATACCATTTGGAGGCATTTAATGTTCGAGCAAAAACAGCTGATTTTCGACAAAAGAGATAACACCCCCCATTACGTCATGCTTCAGAAATGTGGAAAATGGTCCGTTTTCAAATGTTTTATTTTTGAACGTCAGTTCACATTTGTAGGTGGATCATCAGTGTTAGAGCTAAAATTAGCATGTTTAAAGTGATTTTCATGCTTCCAGGGGCTCGGGAAGTTAATTAAATACCATTTGGAGGCATTTAATGTTCGAGCAAAAACGGCTGATTTTCGACAAAAGAGATAACACCCCCCCATTACGTCATGCTTCAGAAATGTGGAAAATGGTCCGTTTTCAAATGTTTTATTTTTGAACGTCAGTTCACGTTTGTAGGTGGATCATCAGTGTTAGAGCTAAAATTAGCATGTTTAAAGTGATTTTCATGCTTCCAGGGGCCCAAAACACAAGATTTATGGAATGGTTAAAAGTGCATGAAAATGGCCAATTTACTCACTCTGAGTTCTCAAAAAGGGTTTCTTCACCCCGGGAAGTTAATTAAATACCATTTGGAGGCATTTAATGTTCGAGCAAAAACGGCTGATTTTCAACGAAAGAGCTAACACCCCCCCATTACGTCATGCTTTAGAAATGTGGAAAATGGTCCGTTTTCAAATGTTTTATTTTTGAACGTCAGTTCACATTTGTAGGTGGATCATCAGTGTTAGAGCTAAAATTAGCATGTTTAAAGTGATTTTCATGCTTCCAGGGGCCCAAAACACAAGATTTATGGAATGGTTAAAAGTGCATGAAAAGGGCCAATTTACTCACTCTGAGTTCTCAAAAAGGGTTTCTTCACCCCGGGAAGTTAATTAAATACCATTTGGAGGCATTTAATGTTCGAGCAAAAACGGCTGATTTTCGACAAAAGAGATAACACCCCCCCATTACGTCATGCTTCAGAAATGTGGAAAATGGTCCGTTTTCAAATGTTTTATTTTTGAACGTAAGTTCACATTTGTAGGTGGATCATCAGTGTTAGAGCTAAAATTAGCATGTTTAAAGTGATTTTCATGCTTCCAGGGGCTCGGGAAGTGAAATAAATACCATTTGGAGGCATTTAATGTTCGAGCAAAAACGGCTGATTTTCGTCAAAAGAGATAACACCCCCCATTACGTCATGCTTCAGAAATGTGGAAAATGGTCCGTTTTCAAATGTTTTATTTTTGAACGTCAGTTCACATTTGTAGGTGGATCATCAGTGTTAGAGCTAAAATTAGCATGTTTAAAGTGATTTTCATGCTTCCAGGGGCTCGGGAAGTTAATTAAATACCATTTGGAGGCATTTAATGTTCGAGCAAAAACGGCTGATTTTCGACAAAAGAGATAACACCCCCCCATTACGTCATGCTTCAGAAATGTGGAAAATGGTCCGTTTTCAAATGTTTTATTTTTGAACGTCAGTTCACATTTGTAGGTGGATCATCAGTGTTAGAGCTAAAATTAGCATGTTTAAAGTGATTTTCATGCTTCCAGGGGCCCAAAACACAAGATTTATGGAATGGTTAAAAGTGCATGAAAATGGCCAATTTACTCACTCTGAGTTCTCAAAAAGGGTTTCTTCACCCCGGGAAGTTAATTAAATACCATTTGGAGGCATTTAATGTTAGAGCAAAAACGGCTGATTTTCCACAAAAGAGATAACACCCCCCCATTACGTCATGCTTCAGAAATGTGGAAAATGGTCCGTTTTCAAATGTTTTATTTTTGAACGTCAGTTCACATTTGTAGGTGGATCATCAGTGTTAGAGCTAAAATTAGCATGTTTAAAGTGATTTTCATGCTTCCAGGGGCTCGGGAAGTGAAATAAATACAATTTGGAGGCATTTAATGTTCTAGCAAAAACGGCTGATTTTCGACAAAAGAGATAACACCCCCCCATTACGTCATGCTTCAGAAATGTGGAAAATGGTCCGTTTTCAAATGTTTACTTTTTGAACGTCAGTTCACATTTGTAGGTGGATCATCAGTGTTAGAGCTAAAATTAGCATGTTTAAAGTGATTTTCATGCTTCCAGGGGCTCGGGAAGTTAATTAAATACCATTTGGAGGCATTTAATGTTCGAGCAAAAACAGCTGATTTTCCACAAAAGAGATAACACCCCCCCATTACGTCATGCTTCAGAAATGTGGAAAATGGTCCGTTTTCAAATGTTTTATTTTTGAACGTCAGTTCACATTTGTAGGTGGATCATCAGTGTTAGAGCTAAAATTAGCATGTTTAAAGTGATTTTCATGCTTCCAGGGGCCCAAAACACAAGATTTATGGAATGGTTAAAAGTGCATGAAAATGGCCAATTTACTCACTCTGAGTTCTCAAAAAGGGTTTCTTCACCCCGGGAAGTTAATTAAATACCATTTGGAGGCATTTAATGTTAGAGCAAAAACGGCTGATTTTCGACAAAAGAGATAACACCCCCCCATTACGTCATGCTTCAGAAATGTGGAAAATGGTCAGTTTTCAAATGTTTTATTTT
Organism: Lissotriton vulgaris; assembly: GCF_964263255.1. Taxonomy (NCBI): domain Eukaryota; kingdom Metazoa; phylum Chordata; class Amphibia; order Caudata; family Salamandridae; genus Lissotriton; species Lissotriton vulgaris. The sequence goes on from NW_028240859.1 coordinate 1,397,693, forward strand.
TGAACGTCAGTTCACATTTGTAGGTGGATCATCAGTGTTAGAGCTAAAATTAGCATGTTTAAAGTGATTTTCATGCTTCCAGGGGCTCGGGAAGTTAACTAAATACCATTTGGAGGCATTTAATGTTCGAGCAAAAACGGCTGATTTTCGACAAAAGAGATAACACCCCCCATTACGTCATGCTTCAGAAATGTGGAAAATGGTCCGTTTTCAAATGTTTTATTTTTGAACGTCAATTCACATTTGTAGGTGGATCATCAGTGTTAGAGCTAAAATTAGCATGTTTAAAGTGATTTTCATGATTCCAGGGGCTCGGGAAGTTAATTAAATACCATTTGGAGGCATTTAATGTTCGAGCAAAAACGGCTGATTTTCGACAAAAGAGATAACACCCCCCCATTACGTCATGCTTCAGAAATGTGGAAAATGGTCCGTTTTCAAATGTTTTATTTTTGAACGTCAGTTCACATTTGTAGGTAGATCATCAGTGTTAGAGCTAAAATTAGCATGTTTAAAGTGATTTTCATGCTTCCAGGGGCTCGGGAAGTGAAATAAATACCATTTGGAGGCATTTAATGTTCGAGCAAAAACGGCTGATTTTCGACAAAAGAGATAACACCCCCCCCATTACGTCATGGTTCAGAAATGTGGAAAATGGTCAGTTTTCAAATGTTTTATTTTTGAACGTCAGTTCACATTTGTAGGTGGATCATCAGTGTTAGAGCTAAAATTAGCATGTTTAAAGTGATTTTCATGCTTCCAGGGGCCCAAAACACAAGATTTATGGAATGGTTAAAAGTGCATGAAAATGGCCAATTTACTCACTCTGAGTTCTCAAAAAGGGTTTCTTCACCCCGGGAAGTTAATTAAATACCATTTGGAGGCATTTAATGTTCGAGCAAAAACGGCTGATTTTCGACAAAAGAGATAACACCCCCCCATTACGTCATGCTTCAGAAATGTGGAAAATGGTCCGTTTTCAAATGTTTTATTTTTGAACGTCAGTTCACATTTGTAGGTGGATCATCAGTGTTAGAGCTAAAATTAGCATGTTTAAAGTGATTTTCATGCTTCCAGGGGCCCAAAACACAAGATTTATGGAATGGTTAAAAGTGCATGAAAATGGCCAATTTACTCACTCTGAGTTCTCAAAAAGGGTTTCTTCACCCCGGGAAGTTAATTAAATACCATTTGGAGGCATTTAATGTTCGAGCAAAAACGGCTGATTTTCGACAAAAGAGATAACACCCCCCCATTACGTCATGCTTCAGAAATGTGGAAAATGGTCCGTTTTCAAATGTTTTATTTTTGAACGTCAGTTCACATTTGTAGGTGGATCATCAGTGTTAGAGCTAAAATTAGCATGTTTAAAGTGATTTTCATGCTTCCAGGGGCCCAAAACACAAGATTTATGGAATGGTTAAAAGTGCATGAAAATGGCCAATTTACTCACTCTGAGTTCTCAAAAAGGGTTTCTTCACCCCGGGAAGTTAATTAAATACCATTTGGAGGATTTTAATGTTCGAGCAAAAACGGCTGATTTTCGACGAAAGAGCTAACACCCCCCCATTACGTCATGCTTTAGAAATGTGGAAAATGGTCCGTTTTCAAATGTTTTATTTTTGAACGTCAGTTCACATTTGTAGGTGGATCATCAGTGTTAGAGCTAAAATTAGCATGTTTAAAGTGATTTTCATGCTTCCAGGGGCCCAAAACACAAGATTTATGGAATGGTTAAAAGTGCATGAAAAGGGCCAATTTACTCACTCTGAGTTCTCAAAAAGGGTTTCTTCACCCCGGGAAGTTAATTAAATACCATTTGGAGGCATTTAATGTTCGAGCAAAAACGGCTGATTTTCGACAAAAGAGATAACACCCCCCCATTACGTCATGCTTCAGAAATGTGGAAAATGGTCCGTTTTCAAATGTTTTATTTTTGAACGTAAGTTCACATTTGTAGGTGGATCATCAGTGTTAGAGCTAAAATTAGCATGTTTAAAGTGATTTTCATGCTTCCAGGGGCTCGGGAAGTGAAATAAATACCATTTGGAGGCATTTAATGTTCGAGCAAAAACGGCTGATTTTCGTCAAAAGAGATAACACCCCCCCATTACGTCATGCTTCAGAAATGTGGAAAATGGTCCGTTTTCAAATGTTTTATTTTTGAACGTCAGTTCACATTTGTAGGTGGATCATCAGTGTTAGAGCTAAAATTAGCATGTTTAAAGTGATTTTCATGCTTCCAGGGGCTCGGGAAGTTAATTAAATACCATTTGGAGGCATTTATTGTTCGAGCAAAAACGGCTGATTTTCGACAAAAGAGATAACACCCCCCCATTACGTCATGCTTCAGAAATGTGGAAAATGGTCCGTTTTCAAATGTTTTATTTTTGAACGTCAGTTCACATTTGTAGGTGGATCATCAGTGTTAGAGCTAAAATTAGCATGTTTAAAGTGATTTTCATGCTTCCAGGGGCTCGGGAAGTTAATTAAATACCATTTGGAGGCATTTAATGTTCGAGCAAAAACGGCTGATTTTCGACAAAAGAGATAACACCCCCCCATTACGTCATGCTTCAGAAATGTGGAAAATGGTCCGTTTTCAAATGTTTTATTTTTGAACGTCAGTTCACATTTGTAGGTGGATCATCAGTGTTAGAGCTAAAATTAGCATGTTTAAAGTGATTTTCATGCTTCCAGGGGCTCGGGAAGTGAAATAAATACCATTTGGAGGCATTTAATGTTCGAGCAAAAACGGCTGATTTTCGACAAAAGAGATAACACCCCCCCATTACGTCATGCTTCAGAAATGTGGAAAATGGTCCGTTTTCAAATGTTTTATTTTTGAACGTCAGTTCACATTTGTAGGTGGATCATCAGTGTTAGAGCTAAAATTAGCATGTTTAAAGTGATTTTCATGCTTCCAGGGGCCCAAAACACAAGATTTATGGAATGGTTAAAAGTGCATGAAAATGGCCAATTTACTCACTCTGAGTTCTCAAAAGGGGTTTCTTCACCCGGGAAGTTAATTAAATACCATTTGGAGGCATTTAATGTTCGAGCAAAAACGGCTGATTTTCGACAAAAGAGATAACACCCCCCCATTACGTCATGCTTCAGAAATGTGGAAAATGGTCCGTTTTCAAATGTTTTATTTTTGAACGTCAGTTCACATTTGTAGGTGGATCATCAGTGTTAGAGCTAAAATTAGCATGTTTAAAGTGATTTTCATGCTTCCAGGGGCCCAAAACACAAGATTTATGGAATGGTTAAAAGTGCATGAAAATGGCCAATTTACTCACTCTGAGTTCTCAAAAAGGGTTTCTTCACCCCGGGAAGTTAATTAAATACCATTTGGAGGCATTTAATGATCGAGCAAAAACGGCTGATTTTCCACAAAAGAGATAACACCCCCTCATTACGTCATGCTTCAGAAATGTGGAAAATGGTCCGTTTTCAAATGTTTTATTTTTGAACGTCAGTTCACATTTGTAGGTGGATCATCAGTGTTAGAGCTAAAATTAGCATGTTTAAAGTGATTTTCATGCTTCCAGGGGCTCGGGAAGTGAAATAAATACCATTTGGAGGCATTTAATGTTCGAGCAAAAACGGCTGATTTTCGACAAAAGAGATAACACCCCCCCATTACGTCATGCTTCAGAAATGTGGAAAATGGTCCGTTTTCAAATGTTTTATTTTTGAACGTCAGTTCACATTTGTAGGTGGATCATCAGTGTTAGAGCTAAAATTAGCATGTTTAAAGTGATTTTCATGCTTCCAGGGGCTCGGGAAGTGAAATAAATACCATTTGGAGGCATTTAATGTTCGAGCAAAAACGGCTGATTTTCGACAAAAGAGATAACACCCCCCCATTACGTCATGCTTCAGAAATGTGGAAAATGGTCCGTTTTCAAATGTTTTATTTTTGAACGTCAGTTCACATTTGTAGGTGGATCATCAGTGTTAGAGCTAAAATTAGCATGTTTAAAGTGATTTTCATGCTTCCAGGGGCCCAAAACACAGATTTATGGAATGGTTAAAAGTGCATGAAAATGGCCAATTTACTCACTCTTAGTTCTCAAAAAGGGTTTCTTCACCCCAGGAAGTGAATTAAATACCATTTGGAGGCATTTAATGTTCGAGCAAAAACGGCTGATTTTCGACAAAAGAGATAACACCCCCCCATTACGTCATGCTTCAGAAATGTGGAAAATGGTCCGTTTTCAAATGTTTTATTTTTGAACGTCAGTTCACATTTGTAGGTGGATCATCAGTGTTAGAGCTAAAATTAGCATGTTTAAAGTGATTTTCATGCTTCCAGGGGCTCGGGAAGTTAATTAAATACCATTTGGAGGCATTTAATGTTCGAGCAAAAACGGCTGATTTTCGACAAAAGAGATAACACCCCCCATTACGTCATGCTTCAGAAATGTGGAAAATGGTCCGTTTTCAAATGTTTTATTTTTGAACGTCAGTTCACATTTGTAGGTGGATCATCAGTGTTAGAGCTAAAATTAGCATGTTTAAAGTGATTTTCATGCTTCCAGGGGCTCGGGAAGTTAATTAAATACCATTTGGAGGCATTTATTGTTCGAGCAAAAACGGCTGATTTTCGACAAAAGAGATAACACCCCCCCATTACGTCATGCTTCAGAAATGTGGAAAATGGTCCGTTTTCAAATGTTTTATTTTTGAACGTCAGTTCACATTTGTAGGTGGATCATCAGTGTTAGAGCTAAAATTAGCATGTTTAAAGTGATTTTCATGCTTCCAGGGGCTCGGGAAGTTAATTAAATACCATTTGGAGGCATTTAATGTTCGAGCAAAAATGGCTGATTTTCGACAAAAGAGATAACACCCCCCCATTACGTCAAGCTTCAGAAATGTGGAAAATGGTCCGTTTTCAAATGTTTTATTTTTGAACGTCAGTTCACATTTGTAGGTGGATCATCAGTGTTAGAGCTAAAATTAGCATGTTTAAAGTGATTTTCATGCTTCCAGGGGCTCGGGAAGTGAAATAAATACCATTTGGAGGCATTTAATGTTCGAGCAAAAACGGCTGATTTTCGACAAAAGAGATAACACCCCCCCATTACGTCATGCTTCAGAAATGTGGAAAATGGTCCGTTTTCAAATGTTTTATTTTTGAACGTCAGTTCACATTTGTAGGTGGATCATCAGTGTTAGAGCTAAAATTAGCATGTTTAAAGTGATTTTCATGCTTCCAGGGGCCCAAAACACAAGATTTATGGAATGGTTAAAAGTGCATGAAAATGGCCAATTTACTCACTCTGAGTTCTCAAAAGGGGTTTCTTCACCCGGGAAGTTAATTAAATACCATTTGGAGGCATTTAATGTTCGAGCAAAAACGGCTGATTTTCGACAAAAGAGATAACACCCCCCCATTACGTCATGCTTCAGAAATGTGGAAAATGGTCCGTTTTCAAATGTTTTATTTTTGAACGTCAGTTCACATTTGTAGGTGGATCATCAGTGTTAGAGCTAAAATTAGCATGTTTAAAGTGATTTTCATGCTTCCAGGGGCCCAAAACACAAGATTTATGGAATGGTTAAAAGTGCATGAAAATGGCCAATTTACTCACTCTGAGTTCTCAAAAAGGGTTTCTTCACCCCGGGAAGTTAATTAAATACCATTTGGAGGCATTTAATGTTCGAGCAAAAACGGCTGATTTTCCACAAAAGAGATAACACCCCCTCATTACGTCATGCTTCAGAAATGTGGAAAATGGTCCGTTTTCAAATGTTTTATTTTTGAACGTCAGTTCACATTTGTAGGTGGATCATCAGTGTTAGAGCTAAAATTAGCATGTTTAAAGTGATTTTCATGCTTCCAGGGGCTCGGGAAGTGAAATAAATACCATTTGGAGGCATTTAATGTTCGAGCAAAAACGGCTGATTTTCGACAAAAGAGATAACACCCCCCCATTACGTCATGCTTCAGAAATGTGGAAAATGGTCCGTTTTCAAATGTTTTATTTTTGAACGTCAGTTCACATTTGTAGGTGGATCATCAGTGTTAGAGCTAAAATTAGCATGTTTAAAGTGATTTTCATGCTTCCAGGGGCTCGGGAAGTGAAATAAATACCATTTGGAGGCATTTAATGTTCGAGCAAAAACGGCTGATTTTCGACAAAAGAGATAACACCCCCCCATTACGTCATGCTTCAGAAATGTGGAAAATGGTCCGTTTTCAAATGTTTTATTTTTGAACGTCAGTTCACATTTGTAGGTGGATCATCAGTGTTAGAGCTAAAATTAGCATGTTTAAAGTGATTTTCATGCTTCCAGGGGCCCAAAACACAGATTTATGGAATGGTTAAAAGTGCATGAAAATGGCCAATTTACTCACTCTTAGTTCTCAAAAAGGGTTTCTTCACCCCAGGAAGTGAATTAAATACCATTTGGAGGCATTTAATGTTCGAGCAAAAACGGCTGATTTTCGACAAAAGAGATAACACCCCCCCATTACGTCATGCTTCAGAAATGTGGAAAATGGTCCGTTTTCAAATGTTTTATTTTTGAACGTCAGTTCACATTTGTAGGTGGATCATCAGTGTTAGAGCTAAAATTAGCATGTTTAAAGTGATTTTCATGCTTCCAGGGGCTCGGGAAGTTAATTAAATACCATTTGGAGGCATTTAATGTTCGAGCAAAAACGGCTGATTTTCGACAAAAGAGATAACACCCCCCCATTACGTCATGCTTCAGAAATGTGGAAAATGGTCCGTTTTCAAATGTTTTATTTTTGAACGTCAGTTCACATTTGTAGGTGGATCATCAGTGTTAGAGCTAAAATTAGCATGTTTAAAGTGATTTTCATGCTTCCAGGGGCTCGGGAAGTTAATTAAATACCATTTGGAGGCATTTAATGTTCGAGCAAAAACGGCTGATTTTCGACAAAAGAGATAACACCCCCCCATTACGTCATGCTTCAGAAATGTGGAAAATGGTCCGTTTTCAAATGTTTTATTTTTGAACGTCAGTTCACATTTGTAGGTGGATCATCAGTGTTAGAGCTAAAATTAGCATGTTTAAAGTGATTTTCATGCTTCCAGGGGCTCGGGAAGTTAATTAAATACCATTTGGAGGCATTTAATGTTCGAGCAAAAACGGCTGATTTTCGACAAAAGAGATAACACCCCCCATTACGTCATGCTTCAGAAATGTGGAAAATGGTCCGTTTTCAAATGTTTTATTTTTGAACGTCAGTTCACATTTGTAGGTGGATCATCAGTGTTAGAGCTAAAATTAGCATGTTTAAAGTGATTTTCATGCTTCCAGGGGCTCGGGAAGTTAATTAAATACCATTTGGAGGCATTTAATGTTCGAGCAAAAACGGCTGATTTTCGACAAAAGAGATAACACCCCCCCATTACGTCATGCTTCAGAAATGTGGAAAATGGTCCGTTTTCAAATGTTTTATTTTTGAACGTCAGTTCACATTTGTAGGTGGATCATCAGTGTTAGAGCTAAAATTAGCATGTTTAAAGTGATTTTCATGCTTCCAGGGGCTCGGGAAGTTAATTAAATACCATTTGGAGGCATTTAATGTTCGAGCAAAAACGGCTGATTTTCGACAAAAGAGATAACACCCCCCCATTACGTCATGCTTCAGAAATGTGGAAAATGGTCCGTTTTCAAATGTTTTATTTTTGAACGTCAGTTCACATTTGTAGGTGGATCATCAGTGTTAGAGCTAAAATTAGCATGTTTAAAGTGATTTTCATGCTTCCAGGGGCCCAAAACACAAGATTTATGGAATGGTTAAAAGTGCATGAAAATGGCCAATTTACTCACTCTGAGTTCTCAAAAAGGGTTTCTTCACCCCGGGAAGTTAATTAAATACCATTTGGAGGCATTTAATGTTAGAGCAAAAACGGCAGATTTTCCACAAAAGAGATAACACCCCCCCATTACGTCATGCTTCAGAAATGTGGAAAATGGTCCGCTTTCAAATGTTTACTTTTTGAACGTCAGTTCACATTTGTAGGTGGATCATCAGTGTTAGAGCTAAAATTAGCATGTTTAAAGTGATTTTCATGCTTCCAGGGGCTCGGGAAGTTAATTAAATACCATTTGGAGGCATTTAATGTTCGAGCAAAAACGGCTGATTTTCCACAAAAGAGATAACACCCCCCCATTACGTCATGCTTCAGAAATGTGGAAAATGGTCCGTTTTCAAATGTTTTATTTTTGAACGTCAGTTCACATTTGTAGGTGGATCATCAGTGTTAGAGCTAAAATTAGCATGTTTAAAGTGATTTTCATGCTTCCAGGGGCCCAAAACACAAGATTTATGGAATGGTTAAAAGTGCATGAAAATGGCCAATTTACTCACTCTGAGTTCTCAAAAAGGGGTTCTTCACCCCGGGAAGTTAATTAAATACCATTTGGAGGCATTTAATGTTAGAGCAAAAACGGCTGATTTTCGACAAAAGAGATAACACCCCCCCCATTACGTCATGCTTCAGAAATGTGGAAAATGGTCAGTTTTCAAATGTTTTATTTTTGAACGTCAGTTCACATTTGTAGGTGGATCATCAGTGTTAGAGCTAAAATTAGCATGTTTAAAGTGATTTTCATGCTTCCAGGGGCTCGGGAAGTTAACTAAATACCATTTGGAGGCATTTAATGTTCGAGCAAAAACAGCTGATTTTCGACAAAAGAGATAACACCCCCCATTACGTCATGCTTCAGAAATGTGGAAAATGGTCTGTTTTCAAATGTTTTATTTTTGAACTTCAGTTCACATTTGTAGGTGGATCATCAGTGTTAGAGCTAAAATTAGCATGTTTAAAGTGATTTTCATGCTTCCAGGGGCTCGGGAAGTTAATTAAATACCATTTGGAGGCATTTAATGTTCGAGCAAAAACGGCTGATTTTCGACAAAAGAGATAACACCCCCCCATTACGTCATGCTTCAGAAATGTGGAAAATGGTCCGTTTTCAAATGTTTTATTTTTGAACGTCAGTTCACATTTGTAGGTGGATCATCAGTGTTAGAGCTAAAATTAGCATGTTTAAAGTGATTTTCATGCTTCCAGGGGCTCGGGAAGTTAATTAAATACCATTTGGAGGCATTTAATGTTCGAGCAAAAACGGCTGATTTTCGACAAAAGAGATAACACCCCCCCATTACGTCATGCTTCAGAAATGTGGAAAATGGTCCGTTTTCAAATGTTTTATTTTTGAACGTCAGTTCACATTTGTAGGTGGATCATCAGTGTTAGAGCTAAAATTAGCATGTTTAAAGTGATTTTCATGCTTCCAGGGGCTCGGGAAGTGAAATAAATACCATTTGGAGGCATTTAATGTTCGAGCAAAAACGGCTGATTTTCGACAAAAGAGATAACACCCCCCCCATTACGTCATGCTTCAGAAATGTGGAAAATGGTCCGTTTTCAAATGTTTTATTTTTGAACGTCAGTTCACATTCGTAGGTGGATCATCAGTGTTAGAGCTAAAATTAGCATGTTTAAAGTGATTTTCATGCTTCCAGGGGCCCAAAACACAAGATTTATGGAATGGTTAAAAGTGCATGAAAAGGGCCAATTTACTCACTCTGAGTTCTCAAAAAGGGTTTCTTCACCCCGGGAAGTTAATTAAATACCATTTGGAGGCATTTAATGTTCGAGCAAAAACGGCTGATTTTCGACAAAAGAGATAACACCCCCCCATTACGTCATGCTTCAGAAATGTGGAAAATGGTCCGTTTTCAAATGTTTTATTTTTGAACGTAAGTTCACATTTGTAGGTGGATCATCAGTGTTAGAGCTAAAATTAGCATGTTTAAAGTAATTTTCATGCTTCCAGGGGCTCGGGAAGTGAAATAAATACCATTTGGAGGCATTTAATGTTCGAGCAAAAACGGCTGATTTTCGTCAAAAGAGATAACACCCCCCATTACGTCATGCTTCAGAAATGTGGAAAATGGTCCGTTTTCAAATGTTTTATTTTTGAACGTCAGTTCACATTTGTAGGTGGATCATCAGTGTTAGAGCTAAAATTAGCATGTTTAAAGTGATTTTCATGCTTCCAGGGGCTCGGGAAGTTAATTAAATACCATTTGGAGGCATTTAATGTTCGAGCAAAAACGGCTGATTTTCGACAAAAGAGATAACACCCCCCCATTACGTCATGCTTCAGAAATGTGGAAAATGGTCCGTTTTCAAATGTTTTATTTTTGAACGTCAGTTCACATTTGTAGGTGGATCATCAGTGTTAGAGCTAAAATTAGCATGTTTAAAGTGATTTTCATGCTTCCAGGGGCCCAAAACACAAGATTTATGGAATGGTTAAAAGTGCATGAAAATGGCCAATTTACTCACTCTGAGTTCTCAAAAAGGGTTTCTTCACCCCGGGAAGTTAATTAAATACCATTTGGAGGCATTTAATGTTAGAGCAAAAACGGCTGATTTTCCACAAAAGAGATAACACCCCCATTACGTCATGCTTCAGAAATGTGGAAAATGGTCCGTTTTCAAATGTTTTATTTTTGAACGTCAGTTCACATTTGTAGGTGGATCATCAGTGTTAGAGCTAAAATTAGCATGTTTAAAGTGATTTTCATGCTTCCAGGGGCTCGGGAAGTGAAATAAATACAATTTGGAGGCATTTAATGTTCTAGCAAAAACGGCTGATTTTCGACAAAAGAGATAACACCCCCCCATTACGTCATGCTTCAGAAATGTGGAAAATGGTCCGTTTTCAAATGTTTACTTTTTGAACGTCAGTTCACATTTGTAGGTGGATCATCAGTGTTAGAGCTAAAATTAGCATGTTTAAAGTGATTTTCATGCTTCCAGGGGCTCGGGAAGTTAATCAAATACCATTTGGAGGCATTTAATGTTCGAGCAAAAACGGCTGATTTTCCACAAAAGAGATAACACCCCCCCATTACGTCATGCTTCAGAAATGTGGAAAATGGTCCGTTTTCAAATGTTTTATTTTTGAACGTCAGTTCACATTTGTAGGTGGATCATCAGTGTTAGAGCTAAAATTAGCATGTTTAAAGTGATTTTCATGCTTCCAGGGGCCCAAAACACAAGATTTATGGAATGGTTAAAAGTGCATGAAAATGGCCAATTTACTCACTCTGGGTTCTCAAAAAGGGTTTCTTCACCCCGGGAAGTTAATTAAATACCATTTGGAGGCATTTAATGTTAGAGCAAAAACGGCTGATTTTCGACAAAAGAGATAACACCCCCCATTACGTCATGCTTCAGAAATGTGGAAAATGGTCCGTTTTCAAATGTTTTATTTTTGAACGTCAGTTCACATTTGTAGGTGGATCATCAGTGTTAGAGCTAAAATTAGCATGTTTAAAGTGATTTTCATGATTCCAGGGGCTCGGGAAGTTAATTAAATACCATTTGGAGGCATTTAATGTTCGAGCAAAAACGGCTGATTTTCGACAAAAGAGATAACACCCCCCCATTACGTCATGCTTCAGAAATGTGGAAAATGGTCCGTTTTCAAATGTTTTATTTTTGAACGTCAGTTCACATTTGTAGGTAGATCATCAGTGTTAGAGCTAAAATTAGCATGTTTAAAGTGATTTTCATGCTTCCAGGGGCTCGGGAAGTTAACTAAATACCATTTGGAGGCATTTAATGTTCGAGCAAAAACGGCTGATTTTCGACAAAAGAGATAACACCCCCCATTACGTCATGCTTCAGAAATGTGGAAAATGGTCCGTTTTCAAATGTTTTATTTTTGAACGTCAGTTCACATTTGTAGGTGGATCATCAGTGTTAGAGCTAAAATTAGCATGTTTAAAGTGATTTTCATGATTCCAGGGGCTCGGGAAGTTAATTAAATACCATTTGGAGGCATTTAATGTTCGAGCAAAAACGGCTGATTTTCGACAAAAGAGATAACACCCCCCCATTACGTCATGCTTCAGAAATGTGGAAAATGGTCCGTTTTCAAATGTTTTATTTTTGAACGTCAGTTCACATTTGTAGGTAGATCATCAGTGTTAGAGCTAAAATTAGCATGTTTAAAGTGATTTTCATGCTTCCAGGGGCTCGGGAAGTGAAATAAATACCATTTGGAGGCATTTAATGTTCGAGCAAAAACGGCTGATTTTCGACAAAAGAGATAACACCCCCCCATTACGTCATGCTTCAGAAATGTGGAAAATGGTCAGTTTTCAAATGTTTTATTTTTGAACGTCAGTTCACATTTGTAGGTGGATCATCAGTGTTAGAGCTAAAATTAGCATGTTTAAAGTGATTTTCATGCTTCCAGGGGCCCAAAACACAAGATTTATGGAATGGTTAAAAGTGCATGAAAATGGCCAATTTACTCACTCTGAGTTCTCAAAAAGGGTTTCTTCACCCCGGGAAGTTAATTAAATACCATTTGGAGGCATTTAATGTTCGAGCAAAAACGGCTGATTTTCGACAAAAGAGATAACACCCCCCCATTACGTCATGCTTCAGAAATGTGGAAAATGGTCCGTTTTCAAATGTTTTATTTTTGAACGTCAGTTCACATTTGTAGGTGGATCATCAGTGTTAGAGCTAAAATTAGCATGTTTAAAGTGATTTTCATGCTTCCAGGGGCCCAAAACACAAGATTTATGGAATGGTTAAAAGTGCATGAAAATGGCCAATTTACTCACTCTGAGTTCTCAAAAAGGGTTTCTTCACCCCGGGAAGTTAATTAAATACCATTTGGAGGCATTTAATGTTCGAGCAAAAACGGCTGATTTTCGACAAAAGAGATAACACCCCCCCATTACGTCATGCTTCAGAAATGTGGAAAATGGTCCGTTTTCAAATGTTTTATTTTTGAACGTCAGTTCACATTTGTAGGTGGATCATCAGTGTTAGAGCTAAAATTAGCATGTTTAAAGTGATTTTCATGCTTCCAGGGGCCCAAAACACAAGATTTATGGAATGGTTAAAAGTGCATGAAAATGGCCAATTTACTCACTCTGAGTTCTCAAAAAGGGTTTCTTCACCCCGGGAAGTTAATTAAATACCATTTGGAGGATTTTAATGTTCGAGCAAAAACGGCTGATTTTCGACGAAAGAGCTAACACCCCCCCATTACGTCATGCTTTAGAAATGTGGAAAATGGTCCGTTTTCAAATGTTTTATTTTTGAACGTCAGTTCACATTTGTAGGTGGATCATCAGTGTTAGAGCTAAAATTAGCATGTTTAAAGTGATTTTCATGCTTCCAGGGGCCCAAAACACAAGATTTATGGAATGGTTAAAAGTGCATGAAAAGGGCCAATTTACTCACTCTGAGTTCTCAAAAAGGGTTTCTTCACCCCGGGAAGTTAATTAAATACCATTTGGAGGCATTTAATGTTCGAGCAAAAACGGCTGATTTTCGACAAAAGAGATAACACCCCCCCATTACGTCATGCTTCAGAAATGTGGAAAATGGTCCGTTTTCAAATGTTTTATTTTTGAACGTAAGTTCACATTTGTAGGTGGATCATCAGTGTTAGAGCTAAAATTAGCATGTTTAAAGTGATTTTCATGCTTCCAGGGGCTCGGGAAGTGAAATAAATACCATTTGGAGGCATTTAATGTTCGAGCAAAAACGGCTGATTTTCGTCAAAAGAGATAACACCCCCCCATTACGTCATGCTTCAGAAATGTGGAAAATGATCCGTTTTCAAATGTTTTATTTTTGAACGTCAGTTCACATTTGTAGGTGGATCATCAGTGTTAGAGCTAAAATTAGCATGTTTAAAGTGATTTTCATGCTTCCAGGGGCTCGGGAAGTTAATTAAATACCATTTGGAGGCATTTAATGTTCGAGCAAAAACGGCTGATTTTCGACAAAAGAGATAACACCCCCCCATTACGTCATGCTTCAGAAATGTGGAAAATGGTCCGTTTTCAAATGTTTTATTTTTGAACGTCAGTTCACATTTGTAGGTGGATCATCAGTGTTAGAGCTAAAATTAGCATGTTTAAAGTGATTTTCATGCTTCCAGGGGCCCAAAACACAAGATTTATGGAATGGTTAAAAGTGCATGAAAATGGCCAATTTACTCACTCTGAGTTCTCAAAAAGGGTTTCTTCACCCCGGGAAGTTATTTAAATACCATTTGGAGGCATTTAATGTTCGAGCAAAAACGGCTGATTTTCGACAAAAGAGATAACACCCCCCCATTACGTCATGCTTCAGAAATGTGGAAAATGGTCAGTTTTCAAATGTTTTATTTTTGAACGTCAGTTCACATTTGTAGGTGGATCATCAGTGTTAGAGCTAAAATTAGCATGTTTAAAGTGATTTTCATGCTTCCAGGGGCCCAAAACACAAGATTTATGGAATGGTTAAAAGTGCATGAAAATGGCCAATTTACTCACTCTGAGTTCTCAAAAAGGGTTTCTTCACCCCGGGAAGTTAATTAAATACCATTTGGAGGCATTTAATGTTAGAGCAAAAACGGCTGATTTTCGACAAAAGAGATAACACCCCCCCATTACGTCATGCTTCAGAAATGTGGAAAATGGTCCGTTTTCAAATGTTTTATTTTTGAACGTCAGTTCACATTTGTAGGTGGATCATCAGTGTTAGAGCTAAAATTAGCATGTTTAAAGTGATTTTCATGCTTCCAGGGGCTCGGGAAGTTAATTAAATACCATTTGGAGGCATTTAATGTTCGAGCAAAAACGGCTGATTTTCGACAAAAGAGATAACACCCCCCCATTACGTCATGCTTCAGAAATGTGGAAAATGGTCCGTTTTCAAATGTTTTATTTTTGAACGTCAGTTCACATTTGTAGGTGGATCATCAGTGTTAGAGCTAAAATTAGCATGTTTAAAGTGATTTTCATGCTTCCAGGGGCTCGGGAAGTTAATTAAATACCATTTGGAGGCATTTAATGTTCGAGCAAAAACGGCTGATTTTCGACAAAAGAGATAACACCCCCCCATTACGTCATGCTTCAGAAATGTGGAAAATGGTCCGTTTTCAAATGTTTTATTTTTGAACGTCAGTTCACATTTGTAGGTAGATCATCAGTGTTAGAGCTAAAATTAGCATGTTTAAAGTGATTTTCATGCTTCCAGGGGCTCGGGAAGTGAAATAAATACCATTTGGAGGCATTTAATGTTCGAGCAAAAACGGCTGATTTTCGACAAAAGAGATAACACCCCCCCATTACGTCATGCTTCAGAAATGTGGAAAATGGTCCGTTTTCAAATGTTTTATTTTTGAACGTCAGTTCACATTTGTAGGTGGATCATCAGTGTTAGAGCTAAAATTAGCATGTTTAAAGTGATTTTCATGCTTCCAGGGGCTCGGGAAGTGAAATAAATACCATTTGGAGGCATTTAATGTTCGAGCAAAAACGGCTGATTTTCGACAAAAGAGATAACACCCCCCCATTACGTCATGCTTCAGAAATGTGGAAAATGGTCCGTTTTCAAATGTTTTATTTTTGAACGTCAGTTCACATTTGTAGGTGGATCATCAGTGTTAGAGCTAAAATTAGCATGTTTAAAGTGATTTTCATGCTTCCAGGGGCCCAAAACACAAGATTTATGGAATGGTTAAAAGTGCATGAAAATGGCCAATTTACTCACTCTGAGTTCTCAAAAAGGGTTTCTTCACCCCGGGAAGTTAATTAAATACCATTTGGAGGCATTTAATGTTCGAGCAAAAACGGCTGATTTTCGACAAAAGAGATAACACCCCCCCATTACGTCATGCTTCAGAAATGTGGAAAATGGTCAGTTTTCAAATGTTTTATTTTTGAACGTCAGTTCACATTTGTAGGTGGATCATCAGTGTTAGAGCTAAAATTAGCATGTTTAAAGTGATTTTCATGCTTCCAGGGGCCCAAAACACAAGATTTATGGAATGGTTAAAAGTGCATGAAAATGGCCAATTTACTCACTCTGAGTTCTCAAAAAGGGTTTCTTCACCCCGGGAAGTTGATTAAATACCATTTGGAGGATTTTAATGTTCGAGCAAAAACGGCTGATTTTCAACGAAAGAGCTAACACCCCCCCATTACGTCATGCTTTAGAAATGTGGAAAATGGTCCGTTTTCAAATGTTTTATTTTTGAACGTCAGTTCACATTTGTAGGTGGATCATCAGTGTTAGAGCTAAAATTAGCATGTTTAAAGTGATTTTCATGCTTCCAGGGGCCCAAAACACAAGATTTATGGAATGGTTAAAAGTGCATGAAAAGGGCCAATTTACTCACTCTGAGTTCTCAAAAAGGGTTTCTTCACCCCGGGAAGTTAATTAAATACCATTTGGAGGCATTTAATGTTCGAGCAAAAACGGCTGATTTTCGACAAAAGAGATAACACCCCCCCATTACGTCATGCTTCAGAAATGTGGAAAATGGTCCGTTTTCAAATGTTTTATTTTTGAACGTAAGTTCACATTTGTAGGTGGATCATCAGTGTTAGAGCTAAAATTAGCATGTTTAAAGTGATTTTCATGCTTCCAGGGGCTCGGGAAGTGAAATAAATACCATTTGGAGGCATTTAATGTTCGAGCAAAAACGGCTGATTTTCGTCAAAAGAGATAACACCCCCCATTACGTCATGCTTCAGAAATGTGGAAAATGGTCCGTTTTCAAATGTTTTATTTTTGAACGTCAGTTCACATTTGTAGGTGGATCATCAGTGTTAGAGCTAAAATTAGCATGTTTAAAGTGATTTTCATTCTTCCAGGGGCTCGGGAAGTTAATTAAATACCATTTGGAGGCATTTAATGTTCGAGCAAAAACGGCTGATTTTCGACAAAAGAGATAACACCCCCCCATTACGTCATGCTTCAGAAATGTGGAAAATGGTCCGTTTTCAAATGTTTTATTTTTGAACGTCAGTTCACATTTGTAGGTGGATCATCAGTGTTAGAGCTAAAATTAGCATGTTTAAAGTGATTTTCATGCTTCCAGGGGCCCAAAACACAAGATTTATGGAATGGTTAAAAGTGCATGAAAATGGCCAATTTACTCACTCTGAGTTCTCAAAAAGGGTTTCTTCACCCCGGGAAGTTAATTAAATACCATTTGGAGGCATTTAATGTTAGAGCAAAAACGGCTGATTTTCCACAAAAGAGATAACACCCCCCCATTACGTCATGCTTCAGAAATGTGGAAAATGGTCCGTTTTCAAATGTTTTATTTTTGAACGTCAGTTCACATTTGTAGGTGGATCATCAGTGTTAGAGCTAAAATTAGCGTGTTTAAAGTGATTTTCATGCTTCCAGGGGCTCGGGAAGTGAAATAAATACAATTTGGAGGCATTTAATGTTCTAGCAAAAACGGCTGATTTTCGACAAAAGAGATAACACCCCCCCATTACGTCATGCTTCAGAAATGTGGAAAATGGTCCGTTTTCAAATGTTTACTTTTTGAACGTCAGTTCACATTTGTAGGTGGATCATCAGTGTTAGAGCTAAAATTAGCATGTTTAAAGTGATTTTCATGCTTCCAGGGGCTCGGGAAGTTAATTAAATACCATTTGGAGGCATTTAATGTTCGAGCAAAAACGGCTGATTTTCCACAAAAGAGATAACACCCCCCCATTACGTCATGCTTCAGAAATGTGGAAAATGGTCCGTTTTCAAATGTTTTATTTTTGAACGTCAGTTCACATTTGTAGGTGGATCATCAGTGTTAGAGCTAAAATTAGCATGTTTAAAGTGATTTTCATGCTTCCAGGGGCCCAAAACACAAGATTTATGGAATGGTTAAAAGTGCATGAAAATGGCCAATTTACTCACTCTGAGTTCTCAAAAAGGGTTTCTTCACCCCGGGAAGTTAATTAAATACCATTTGGAGGCATTTAATGTTAGAGCAAAAACGGCTGATTTTCGACAAAAGAGATAACACCCCCCCATTACGTCATGCTTCAGAAATGTGGAAAATGGTCAGTTTTCAAATGTTTTATTTTTGAACGTCAGTTCACATTTGTAGGTGGATCATCAGTGTTAGAGCTAAAATTAGCATGTTTAAAGTGATTTTCATGCTTCCAGGGGCTCGGGAAGTTAACTAAATACCATTTGGAGGCATTTAATGTTCGAGCAAAAACGGCTGATTTTCGACAAAAGAGATAACACCCCCCATTACGTCATGCTTCAGAAATGTGGAAAATGGTCCGTTTTCAAATGTTTTATTTTTGAACGTCAGTTCACATTTGTAGGTGGATCATCAGTGTTAGAGCTAAAATTAGCATGTTTAAAGTGATTTTCATGATTCCAGGGGCTCGGGAAGTTAATTAAATACCATTTGGAGGCATTTAATGTTCGAGCAAAAACGGCTGATTTTCGACAAAAGAGATAACACCCCCCCATTACGTCATGCTTCAGAAATGTGGAAAATGGTCCGTTTTCAAATGTTTTATTTTTGAACGTCAGTTCACATTTGTAGGTAGATCATCAGTGTTAGAGCTAAAATTAGCATGTTTAAAGTGATTTTCATGCTTCCAGGGGCTCGGGAAGTGAAATAAATACCATTTGGAGGCATTTAATGTTCGAGCAAAAACGGCTGATTTTCGACAAAAGAGATAACACCCCCCCATTACGTCATGCTTCAGAAATGTGGAAAATGGTCAGTTTTCAAATGTTTTATTTTTGAACGTCAGTTCACATTTGTAGGTGGATCATCAGTGTTAGAGCTAAAATTAGCATGTTTAAAGTGATTTTCATGCTTCCAGGGGCCCAAAACACAAGATTTATGGAATGGTTAAAAGTGCATGAAAATGGCCAATTTACTCACTCTGAGTTCTCAAAAAGGGTTTCTTCACCCCGGGAAGTTAATTAAATACCATTTGGAGGCATGTAATGTTCGAGCAAAAACGGCTGATTTTCGACAAAAGAGATAACACCCCCCCATTACGTCATGCTTCAGAAATGTGGAAAATGGTCCGTTTTCAAATGTTTTATTTTTGAACGTCAGTTCACATTTGTAGGTGGATCATCAGTGTTAGAGCTAAAATTAGCATGTTTAAAGTGATTTTCATGCTTCCAGGGGCCCAAAACACAAGATTTATGGAATGGTTAAAAGTGCATGAAAATGGCCAATTTACTCACTCTGAGTTCTCAAAAAGGGTTTCTTCACCCCGGGAAGTTAATTAAATACCATTTGGAGGCATTTAATGTTCGAGCAAAAACGGCTGATTTTCGACAAAAGAGATAACACCCCCCCATTACGTCATGCTTCAGAAATGTGGAAAATGGTCCGTTTTCAAATGTTTTATTTTTGAACGTCAGTTCACATTTGTAGGTGGATCATCAGTGTTAGAGCTAAAATTAGCATGTTTAAAGTGATTTTCATGCTTCCAGGGGCCCAAAACACAAGATTTATGGAATGGTTAAAAGTGCATGAAAATGGCCAATTTACTCACTCTGAGTTCTCAAAAAGGGTTTCTTCACCCCGGGAAGTTAATTAAATACCATTTGGAGGATTTTAATGTTCGAGCAAAAACGGCTGATTTTCGACGAAAGAGCTAACACCCCCCCATTACGTCATGCTTTAGAAATGTGGAAAATGGTCCGTTTTCAAATGTTTTATTTTTGAACGTCAGTTCACATTTGTAGGTGGATCATCAGTGTTAGAGCTAAAATTAGCATGTTTAAAGTGATTTTCATGCTTCCAGGGGCCCAAAACACAAGATTTATGGAATGGTTAAAAGTGCATGAAAAGGGCCAATTTACTCACTCTGAGTTCTCAAAAAGGGTTTCTTCACCCCGGGAAGTTAATTAAATACCATTTGGAGGCATTTAATGTTCGAGCAAAAACGGCTGATTTTCGACAAAAGAGATAACACCCCCCCATTACGTCATGCTTCAGAAATGTGGAAAATGGTCCGTTTTCAAATGTTTTATTTTTGAACGTAAGTTCACATTTGTAGGTGGATCATCAGTGTTAGAGCTAAAATTAGCATGTTTAAAGTGATTTTCATGCTTCCAGGGGCTCGGGAAGTGAAATAAATACCATTTGGAGGCATTTAATGTTCGAGCAAAAACGGCTGATTTTCGTCAAAAGAGATAACACCCCCCCATTACGTCATGCTTCAGAAATGTGGAAAATGGTCCGTTTTCAAATGTTTTATTTTTGAACGTCAGTTCACATTTGTAGGTGGATCATCAGTGTTAGAGCTAAAATTAGCATGTTTAAAGTGATTTTCATGCTTCCAGGGGCTCGGGAAGTTAATTAAATACCATTTGGAGGCATTTAATGTTCGAGCAAAAACGGCTGATTTTCGACAAAAGAGATAACACCCCCCCATTACGTCATGCTTCAGAAATGTGGAAAATGGTCCGTTTTCAAATGTTTTATTTTTGAACGTCAGTTCACATTTGTAGGTGGATCATCAGTGTTAGAGCTAAAATTAGCATGTTTAAAGTGATTTTCATGCTTCCAGGGGCCCAAAACACAAGATTTATGGAATGGTTAAAAGTGCATGAAAATGGCCAATTTACTCACTCTGAGTTCTCAAAAAGGGTTTCTTCACCCCGGGAAGTTAATTAAATACCATTTGGAGGCATTTAATGTTCGAGCAAAAACGGCTGATTTTCGACAAAAGAGATAACACCCCCCCATTACGTCATGCTTCAGAAATGTGGAAAATGGTCAGTTTTCAAATGTTTTATTTTTGAACGTCAGTTCACATTTGTAGGTGGATCATCAGTGTTAGAGCTAAAATTAGCATGTTTAAAGTGATTTTCATGCTTCCAGGGGCCCAAAACACAAGATTTATGGAATGGTTAAAAGTGCATGAAAATGGCCAATTTACTCACTCTGAGTTCTCAAAAAGGGTTTCTTCACCCCGGGAAGTTAATTAAATACCATTTGGAGGCATTTAATGTTAGAGCAAAAACGGCTGATTTTCGACAAAAGAGATAACACCCCCCCATTACGTCATGCTTCAGAAATGTGGAAAATGGTCCGTTTTCAAATGTTTTATTTTTGAACGTCAGTTCACATTTGTAGGTGGATCATCAGTGTTAGAGCTAAAATTAGCATGTTTAAAGTGATTTTCATGCTTCCAGGGGCTCGGGAAGTTAATTAAATACCATTTGGAGGCATTTAATGTTCGAGCAAAAACGGCTGATTTTCGACAAAAGAGATAACACCCCCCCATTACATCATGCTTCAGAAATGTGGAAAATGGTCCGTTTTCAAATGTTTTATTTTTGAACGTCAGTTCACATTTGTAGGTGGATCATCAGTGTTAGAGCTAAAATTAGCATGTTTAAAGTGATTTTCATGCTTCCAGGGGCTCGGGAAGTTAATTAAATACCATTTGGAGGCATTTAATGTTCGAGCAAAAACGGCTGATTTTCGACAAAAGAGATAACACCCCCCCATTACGTCATGCTTCAGAAATGTGGAAAATGGTCCGTTTTCAAATGTTTTATTTTTGAACGTCAGTTCACATTTGTAGGTAGATCATCAGTGTTAGAGCTAAAATTAGCATGTTTAAAGTGATTTTCATGCTTCCAGGGGCTCGGGAAGTGAAATAAATACCATTTGGAGGCATTTAATGTTCGAGCAAAAACGGCTGATTTTCGACAAAAGAGATAACACCCCCCCATTACGTCATGCTTCAGAAATGTGGAAAATGGTCCGTTTTCAAATGTTTTATTTTTGAACGTCAGTTCACATTTGTAGGTGGATCATCAGTGTTAGAGCTAAAATTAGCATGTTTAAAGTGATTTTCATGCTTCCAGGGGCTCGGGAAGTGAAATAAATACCATTTGGAGGCATTTAATGTTCGAGCAAAAACGGCTGATTTTCGACAAAAGAGATAACACCCCCCATTACGTCATGCTTCAGAAATGTGGAAAATGGTCCGTTTTCAAATGTTTTATTTTTGAACGTCAGTTCACATTTGTAGGTGGATCATCAGTGTTAGAGCTAAAATTAGCATGTTTAAAGTGATTTTCATGCTTCCAGGGGCCCAAAACACAAGATTTATGGAATGGTTAAAAGTGCATGAAAATGGCCAATTTACTCACTCTGAGTTCTCAAAAAGGGTTTCTTCACCCCGGGAAGTTAATTAAATACCATTTGGAGGCATTTAATGTTCGAGCAAAAACGGCTGATTTTCGACAAAAGAGATAACACCCCCCCATTACGTCATGCTTCAGAAATGTGGAAAATGGTCAGTTTTCAAATGTTTTATTTTTGAACGTCAGTTCACATTTGTAGGTGGATCATCAGTGTTAGAGCTAAAATTAGCATGTTTAAAGTGATTTTCATGCTTCCAGGGGCCCAAAACACAAGATTTATGGAATGGTTAAAAGTGCATGAAAATGGCCAATTTACTCACTCTGAGTTCTCAAAAAGGGTTTCTTCACCCCGGGAAGTTAATTAAATACCATTTGGAGGATTTTAATGTTCGAGCAAAAACGGCTGATTTTCGACGAAAGAGCTAACACCCCCCCATTACGTCATGCTTCAGAAATGTGGAAAATGGTCCGTTTTCAAATGTTTTATTTTTGAACGTCAGTTCACATTTGTAGGTGGATCATCAGTGTTAGAGCTAAAATTAGCATGTTTAAAGTGATTTTCATGCTTCCAGGGGCCCAAAACACAAGATTTATGGAATGGTTAAAAGTGCATGAAAAGGGCCAATTTACTCACTCTGAGTTCTCAAAAAGGGTTTCTTCACCCCGGGAAGTTAATTAAATACCCTTTGGAGGCATTTAATGTTCGAGCAAAAACGGCTGATTTTCGACAAAAGAGATAACACCCCCCCATTACGTCATGCTTCAGAAATGTGGAAAATGGTCCGTTTTCAAATGTTTTATTTTTGAACGTAAGTTCACATTTGTAGGTGGATCATCAGTGTTAGAGCTAAAATTAGCATGTTTAAAGTGATTTTCATGCTTCCAGGGGCTCGGGAAGTGAAATAAATACCATTTGGAGGCATTTAATGTTTGAGCAAAAACGGCTGATTTTCGTCAAAAGAGATAACACCCCCCATTACGTCATGCTTCAGAAATGTGGAAAATGGTCCGTTTTCAAATGTTTTATTTTTGAACGTCAGTTCACATTTGTAGGTGGATCATCAGTGTTAGAGCTAAAATTAGCATGTTTAAAGTGATTTTCATGCTTCCAGGGGCTCGGGAAGTTAATTAAATACCATTTGGAGGCATTTAATGTTCGAGCAAAAACGGCTGATTTTCGACAAAAGAGATAACACCCCCCCATTACGTCATGCTTCAGAAATGTGGAAAATGGTCCGTTTTCAAATGTTTTATTTTTGAACGTCAGTTCACATTTGTAGGTGGATCATCAGTGTTAGAGCTAAAATTAGCATGTTTAAAGTGATTTTCATGCTTCCAGGGGCTCGGGAAGTTAATTAAATACCTTTTGGAGGCATTTAATGTTCAAGCAAAAACGGCTGATTTTCGACAAAAGAGATAACACCCCCCAATTACGTCATGCTTCAGAAATGTGGAAAATGGTCCGTTTTCAAATGTTTTATTTTTGAACGTCAGTTCACATTTGTAGGTGGATCATCAGTGTTAGAGCTAAAATTAGCATGTTTAAAGTGATTTTCATGCTTCCAGGGGCTCGGGAAGTGAAATAAATACCATTTGGAGGCATTTAATGTTCGAGCAAAAACGGCTGATTTTCGACAAAAGAGATAACACCCCCCCATTACGTCATGCTTCAGAAATGTGGAAAATGGTCCGTTTTCAAATGTTTTATTTTTGAACGTCAGTTCACATTTGTAGGTGGATCATCAGTGTTAGAGCTAAAATTAGCATGTTTAAAGTGATTTTCATGCTTCCAGGGGCCCAAAACACAAGATTTATGGAATGGTTAAAAGTGCATGAAAATGGCCAATTTACTCACTCTGAGTTCTCAAAAAGGGTTTCTTCACCCCGGGAAGTTAATTAAATACCATTTGGAGGCATTTAATGTTCGAGCAAAAACGGCTGATTTTCGACAAAAGAGATAACACCCCCCCATTACGTCATGCTTCAGAAATGTGGAAAATGGTCCGTTTTCAAATGTTTTATTTTTGAACGTCAGTTCACATTTGTAGGTGGATCATCAGTGTTAGAGCTAAAATTAGCATGTTTAAAGTGATTTTCATGCTTCCAGGGGCTCGGGAAGTGAAATAAATACCATTTGGAGGCATTTAATGTTCGAGCAAAAACGGCTGATTTTCGACAAAAGAGATAACACCCCCCATTACGTCATGCTTCAGAAATGTGGAAAATGGTCCGTTTTCAAATGTTTTATTTTTGAACGTCAGTTCACATTTGTAGGTGGATCATCAGTGTTAGAGCTAAAATTAGCATGTTTAAAGTGATTTTCATGCTTCCAGGGGCCCAAAACACAAGATTTATGGAATGGTTAAAAGTGCATGAAAATGGCCAATTTACTCACTCTGAGTTCTCAAAAAGGGTTTCTTCACCCCGGGAAGTTAATTAAATACCATTTGGAGGCATTTAATGTTAGAGCAAAAACGGCTGATTTTCGACAAAAGAGATAACACCCCCCCATTACGTCATGCTTCAGAAATGTGGAAAATGGTCCGTTTTCAAATGTTTTATTTTTGAACGTAAGTTCACATTTGTAGGTGGATCATCAGTGTTAGAGCTAAAATTAGCATGTTTAAAGTGATTTTCATGCTTCCAGGGGCTCGGGAAGTGAAATAAATACCATTTGGAGGCATTTAATGTTCGAGCAAAAACGGCTGATTTTCGTCAAAAGAGATAACACCCCCCATTACGTCATGCTTCAGAAATGTGGAAAATGGTCCGTTTTCAAATGTTTTATTTTTGAACGTCAGTTCACATTTGTAGGTGGATCATCAGTGTTAGAGCTAAAATTAGCATGTTTAAAGTGATTTTCATTCTTCCAGGGGCTCGGGAAGTTAATTAAATACCATTTGGAGGCATTTAATGTTCGAGCAAAAACGGCTGATTTTCGACAAAAGAGATAACACCCCCCCATTACGTCATGCTTCAGAAATGTGGAAAATGGTCCGTTTTCAAATGTTTTATTTTTGAACGTCAGTTCACATTTGTAGGTGGATCATCAGTGTTAGAGCTAAAATTAGCATGTTTAAAGTGATTTTCATGCTTCCAGGGGCCCAAAACACAAGATTTATGGAATGGTTAAAAGTGCATGAAAATGGCCAATTTACTCACTCTGAGTTCTCAAAAAGGGTTTCTTCACCCCGGGAAGTTAATTAAATACCATTTGGAGGCATTTAATGTTAGAGCAAAAACGGCTGATTTTCCACAAAAGAGATAACACCCCCCCATTACGTCATGCTTCAGAAATGTGGAAAATGGTCCGTTTTCAAATGTTTTATTTTTGAACGTCAGTTCACATTTGTAGGTGGATCATCAGTGTTAGAGCTAAAATTAGCGTGTTTAAAGTGATTTTCATGCTTCCAGGGGCTCGGGAAGTGAAATAAATACAATTTGGAGGCATTTAATGTTCTAGCAAAAACGGCTGATTTTCGACAAAAGAGATAACACCCCCCCATTACGTCATGCTTCAGAAATGTGGAAAATGGTCCGTTTTCAAATGTTTACTTTTTGAACGTCAGTTCACATTTGTAGGTGGATCATCAGTGTTAGAGCTAAAATTAGCATGTTTAAAGTGATTTTCATGCTTCCAGGGGCTCGGGAAGTTAATTAAATACCATTTGGAGGCATTTAATGTTCGAGCAAAAACGGCTGATTTTCCACAAAAGAGATAACACCCCCCCATTACGTCATGCTTCAGAAATGTGGAAAATGGTCCGTTTTCAAATGTTTTATTTTTGAACGTCAGTTCACATTTGTAGGTGGATCATCAGTGTTAGAGCTAAAATTAGCATGTTTAAAGTGATTTTCATGCTTCCAGGGGCCCAAAACACAAGATTTATGGAATGGTTAAAAGTGCATGAAAATGGCCAATTTACTCACTCTGAGTTCTCAAAAAGGGTTTCTTCACCCCGGGAAGTTAATTAAATACCATTTGGAGGCATTTAATGTTAGAGCAAAAACGGCTGATTTTCGACAAAAGAGATAACACCCCCCCATTACGTCATGCTTCAGAAATGTGGAAAATGGTCAGTTTTCAAATGTTTTATTTTTGAACGTCAGTTCACATTTGTAGG
Organism: Lissotriton vulgaris; assembly: GCF_964263255.1. NCBI lineage: Eukaryota > Metazoa > Chordata > Amphibia > Caudata > Salamandridae > Lissotriton > Lissotriton vulgaris. The sequence goes on from NW_028240859.1 coordinate 1,423,794, forward strand.
TGGATCATCAGTGTTAGAGCTAAAATTAGCATGTTTAAAGTGATTTTCATGCTTCCAGGGGCTCGGGAAGTTAACTAAATACCATTTGGAGGCATTTAATGTTCGAGCAAAAACGGCTGATTTTCGACAAAAGAGATAACACCCCCCATTACGTCATGCTTCAGAAATGTGGAAAATGGTCCGTTTTCAAATGTTTTATTTTTGAACGTCAGTTCACATTTGTAGGTGGATCATCAGTGTTAGAGCTAAAATTAGCATGTTTAAAGTGATTTTCATGATTCCAGGGGCTCGGGAAGTTAATTAAATACCATTTGGAGGCATTTAATGTTCGAGCAAAAACGGCTGATTTTCGACAAAAGAGATAACACCCCCCCATTACGTCATGCTTCAGAAATGTGGAAAATGGTCCGTTTTCAAATGTTTTATTTTTGAACGTCAGTTCACATTTGTAGGTAGATCATCAGTGTTAGAGCTAAAATTAGCATGTTTAAAGTGATTTTCATGCTTCCAGGGGCTCGGGAAGTGAAATAAATACCATTTGGAGGCATTTAATGTTCGAGCAAAAACGGCTGATTTTCGACAAAAGAGATAACACCCCCCCATTACGTCATGCTTCAGAAATGTGGAAAATGGTCAGTTTTCAAATGTTTTATTTTTGAACGTCAGTTCACATTTGTAGGTGGATCATCAGTGTTAGAGCTAAAATTAGCATGTTTAAAGTGATTTTCATGCTTCCAGGGGCCCAAAACACAAGATTTATGGAATGGTTAAAAGTGCATGAAAATGGCCAATTTACTCACTCTGAGTTCTCAAAAAGGGTTTCTTCACCCCGGGAAGTTAATTAAATACCATTTGGAGGCATTTAATGTTCGAGCAAAAACGGCTGATTTTCGACAAAAGAGATAACACCCCCCCATTACGTCATGCTTCAGAAATGTGGAAAATGGTCCGTTTTCAAATGTTTTATTTTTGAACGTCAGTTCACATTTGTAGGTGGATCATCAGTGTTAGAGCTAAAATTAGCATGTTTAAAGTGATTTTCATGCTTCCAGGGGCCCAAAACACAAGATTTATGGAATGGTTAAAAGTGCATGAAAATGGCCAATTTACTCACTCTGAGTTCTCAAAAAGGGTTTCTTCACCCCGGGAAGTTAATTAAATACCATTTGGAGGCATTTAATGTTCGAGCAAAAACGGCTGATTTTCGACAAAAGAGATAACACCCCCCCATTACGTCATGCTTCAGAAATGTGGAAAATGGTCCGTTTTCAAATGTTTTATTTTTGAACGTCAGTTCACATTTGTAGGTGGATCATCAGTGTTAGAGCTAAAATTAGCATGTTTAAAGTGATTTTCATGCTTCCAGGGGCCCAAAACACAAGATTTATGGAATGGTTAAAAGTGCATGAAAATGGCCAATTTACTCACTCTGAGTTCTCAAAAAGGGTTTCTTCACCCCGGGAAGTTAATTAAATACCATTTGGAGGATTTTAATGTTCGAGCAAAAACGGCTGATTTTCGACGAAAGAGCTAACACCCCCCCATTACGTCATGCTTTAGAAATGTGGAAAATGGTCCGTTTTCAAATGTTTTATTTTTGAACGTCAGTTCACATTTGTAGGTGGATCATCAGTGTTAGAGCTAAAATTAGCATGTTTAAAGTGATTTTCATGCTTCCAGGGGCCCAAAACACAAGATTTATGGAATGGTTAAAAGTGCATGAAAAGGGCCAATTTACTCACTCTGAGTTCTCAAAAAGGGTTTCTTCACCCCGGGAAGTTAATTAAATACCATTTGGAGGCATTTAATGTTCGAGCAAAAACGGCTGATTTTCGACAAAAGAGATAACACCCCCCCATTACGTCATGCTTCAGAAATGTGGAAAATGGTCCGTTTTCAAATGTTTTATTTTTGAACGTAAGTTCACATTTGTAGGTGGATCATCAGTGTTAGAGCTAAAATTAGCATGTTTAAAGTGATTTTCATGCTTCCAGGGGCTCGGGAAGTGAAATAAATACCATTTGGAGGCATTTAATGTTCGAGCAAAAACGGCTGATTTTCGTCAAAAGAGATAACACCCCCCCATTACGTCATGCTTCAGAAATGTGGAAAATGGTCCGTTTTCAAATGTTTTATTTTTGAACGTCAGTTCACATTTGTAGGTGGATCATCAGTGTTAGAGCTAAAATTAGCATGTTTAAAGTGATTTTCATGCTTCCAGGGGCTCGGGAAGTTAATTAAATACCATTTGGAGGCATTTAATGTTCGAGCAAAAACGGCTGATTTTCGACAAAAGAGATAACACCCCCCCATTACGTCATGCTTCAGAAATGTGGAAAATGGTCCGTTTTCAAATGTTTTATTTTTGAACGTCAGTTCACATTTGTAGGTGGATCATCAGTGTTAGAGCTAAAATTAGCATGTTTAAAGTGATTTTCATGCTTCCAGGGGCCCAAAACACAAGATTTATGGAATGGTTAAAAGTGCATGAAAATGGCCAATTTACTCACTCTGAGTTCTCAAAAAGGGTTTCTTCACCCCGGGAAGTTAATTAAATACCATTTGGAGGCATTTAATGTTCGAGCAAAAACGGCTGATTTTCGACAAAAGAGATAACACCCCCCCATTACGTCATGCTTCAGAAATGTGGAAAATGGTCAGTTTTCAAATGTTTTATTTTTGAACGTCAGTTCACATTTGTAGGTGGATCATCAGTGTTAGAGCTAAAATTAGCATGTTTAAAGTGATTTTCATGCTTCCAGGGGCCCAAAACACAAGATTTATGGAATGGTTAAAAGTGCATGAAAATGGCCAATTTACTCACTCTGAGTTCTCAAAAAGGGTTTCTTCACCCCGGGAAGTTAATTAAATACCATTTGGAGGCATTTAATGTTAGAGCAAAAACGGCTGATTTTCGACAAAAGAGATAACACCCCCCCATTACGTCATGCTTCAGAAATGTGGAAAATGGTCCGTTTTCAAATGTTTTATTTTTGAACGTCAGTTCACATTTGTAGGTGGATCATCAGTGTTAGAGCTAAAATTAGCATGTTTAAAGTGATTTTCATGCTTCCAGGGGCTCGGGAAGTTAATTAAATACCATTTGGAGGCATTTAATGTTCGAGCAAAAACGGCTGATTTTCGACAAAAGAGATAACACCCCCCCATTACGTCATGCTTCAGAAATGTGGAAAATGGTCCGTTTTCAAATGTTTTATTTTTGAACGTCAGTTCACATTTGTAGGTAGATCATCAGTGTTAGAGCTAAAATTAGCATGTTTAAAGTGATTTTCATGCTTCCAGGGGCTCGGGAAGTGAAATAAATACCATTTGGAGGCATTTAATGTTCGAGCAAAAACGGCTGATTTTCGACAAAAGAGATAACACCCCCCCATTACGTCATGCTTCAGAAATGTGGAAAATGGTCCGTTTTCAAATGTTTTATTTTTGAACGTCAGTTCACATTTGTAGGTGGATCATCAGTGTTAGAGCTAAAATTAGCATGTTTAAAGTGATTTTCATGCTTCCAGGGGCTCGGGAAGTGAAATAAATACCATTTGGAGGCATTTAATGTTCGAGCAAAAACGGCTGATTTTCGACAAAAGAGATAACACCCCCCATTACGTCATGCTTCAGAAATGTGGAAAATGGTCCGTTTTCAAATGTTTTATTTTTGAACGTCAGTTCACATTTGTAGGTGGATCATCAGTGTTAGAGCTAAAATTAGCATGTTTAAAGTGATTTTCATGCTTCCAGGGGCCCAAAACACAAGATTTATGGAATGGTTAAAAGTGCATGAAAATGGCCAATTTACTCACTCTGAGTTCTCAAAAAGGGTTTCTTCACCCCGGGAAGTTAATTAAATACCATTTGGAGGCATTTAATGTTCGAGCAAAAACGGCTGATTTTCGACAAAAGAGATAACACCCCCCCATTACGTCATGCTTCAGAAATGTGGAAAATGGTCAGTTTTCAAATGTTTTATTTTTGAACGTCAGTTCACATTTGTAGGTGGATCATCAGTGTTAGAGCTAAAATTAGCATGTTTAAAGTGATTTTCATGCTTCCAGGGGCCCAAAACACAAGATTTATGGAATGGTTAAAAGTGCATGAAAATGGCCAATTTACTCACTCTGAGTTCTCAAAAAGGGTTTCTTCACCCCGGGAAGTTAATTAAATACCATTTGGAGGATTTTAATGTTCGAGCAAAAACGGCTGATTTTCGACGAAAGAGCTAACACCCCCCCATTACGTCATGCTTCAGAAATGTGGAAAATGGTCCGTTTTCAAATGTTTTATTTTTGAACGTCAGTTCACATTTGTAGGTGGATCATCAGTGTTAGAGCTAAAATTAGCATGTTTAAAGTGATTTTCATGCTTCCAGGGGCCCAAAACACAAGATTTATGGAATGGTTAAAAGTGCATGAAAAGGGCCAATTTACTCACTCTGAGTTCTCAAAAAGGGTTTCTTCACCCCGGGAAGTTAATTAAATACCATTTGGAGGCATTTAATGTTCGAGCAAAAACGGCTGATTTTCGACAAAAGAGATAACACCCCCCCATTACGTCATGCTTCAGAAATGTGGAAAATGGTCCGTTTTCAAATGTTTTATTTTTGAACGTAAGTTCACATTTGTAGGTGGATCATCAGTGTTAGAGCTAAAATTAGCATGTTTAAAGTGATTTTCATGCTTCCAGGGGCTCGGGAAGTGAAATAAATACCATTTGGAGGCATTTAATGTTTGAGCAAAAACGGCTGATTTTCGTCAAAAGAGATAACACCCCCCCATTACGTCATGCTTCAGAAATGTGGAAAATGGTCCGTTTTCAAATGTTTTATTTTTGAACGTCAGTTCACATTTGTAGGTGGATCATCAGTGTTAGAGCTAAAATTAGCATGTTTAAAGTGATTTTCATGCTTCCAGGGGCTCGGGAAGTTAATTAAATACCATTTGGAGGCATTTAATGTTCGAGCAAAAACGGCTGATTTTCGACAAAAGAGATAACACCCCCCCATTACGTCATGCTTCAGAAATGTGGAAAATGGTCCGTTTTCAAATGTTTTATTTTTGAACGTCAGTTCACATTTGTAGGTGGATCATCAGTGTTAGAGCTAAAATTAGCATGTTTAAAGTGATTTTCATGCTTCCAGGGGCTCGGGAAGTTAATTAAATACCTTTTGGAGGCATTTAATGTTCAAGCAAAAACGGCTGATTTTCGACAAAAGAGATAACACCCCCAATTACGTCATGCTTCAGAAATGTGGAAAATGGTCCGTTTTCAAATGTTTTATTTTTGAACGTCAGTTCACATTTGTAGGTGGATCATCAGTGTTAGAGCTAAAATTAGCATGTTTAAAGTGATTTTCATGCTTCCAGGGGCTCGGGAAGTGAAATAAATACCATTTGGAGGCATTTAATGTTCGAGCAAAAACGGCTGATTTTCGACAAAAGAGATAACACCCCCCCATTACGTCATGCTTCAGAAATGTGGAAAATGGTCCGTTTTCAAATGTTTTATTTTTGAACGTCAGTTCACATTTGTAGGTGGATCATCAGTGTTAGAGCTAAAATTAGCATGTTTAAAGTGATTTTCATGCTTCCAGGGGCCCAAAACACAAGATTTATGGAATGGTTAAAAGTGCATGAAAATGGCCAATTTACTCACTCTGAGTTCTCAAAAAGGGTTTCTTCACCCCGGGAAGTTAATTAAATACCATTTGGAGGCATTTAATGTTCGAGCAAAAACGGCTGATTTTCGACAAAAGAGATAACACCCCCCCATTACGTCATGCTTCAGAAATGTGGAAAATGGTCCGTTTTCAAATGTTTTATTTTTGAACGTCAGTTCACATTTGTAGGTGGATCATCAGTGTTAGAGCTAAAATTAGCATGTTTAAAGTGATTTTCATGCTTCCAGGGGCCCAAAACACAAGATTTATGGAATGGTTAAAAGTGCATGAAAATGGCCAATTTACTCACTCTGAGTTCTCAAAAAGGGTTTCTTCACCCCGGGAAGTTAATTAAATACCATTTGGAGGCATTTAATGTTCGAGCAAAAACGGCTGATTTTCCACAAAAGAGATAACACCCCCCCATTACGTCATGCTTCAGAAATGTGGAAAATGGTTTGTTTTCAAATGTTTTATTTTTGAACGTCAGTTCACATTTGTAGGTGGATCATCAGTGTTAGAGCTAAAATTAGCATGTTTAAAGTGATTTTCAGGCTTCCAGGGGCTCGGGAAGTGAAATAAATACCATTTGGAGGCATTTAATGTTCGAGCAAAAACGGCTGATTTTCGACAAAAGAGATAACACCCCCCATTACGTCATGCTTCAGAAATGTGGAAAATGGTCCGTTTTCAAATGTTTTATTTTTGAACGTCAGTTCACATTTGTAGGTGGATCATCAGTGTTAGAGCTAAAATTAGCATGTTTAAAGTGATTTTCATGCTTCCAGGGGCTCGGGAAGTTAATTAAATACCATTTGGAGGCATTTAATGTTCGAGCAAAAACGGCTGATTTTCGACAAAAGAGATAACACCCCCCCATTACGTCATGCTTCAGAAATGTGGAAAATGGTCCGTTTTCAAATGTTTTATTTTTGAACGTCAGTTCACATTTGTAGGTGGATCATCAGTGTTAGAGCTAAAATTAGCATGTTTAAAGTGATTTTCATGCTTCCAGGGGCTCGGGAAGTTAATTAAATACCATTTGGAGGCATTTAATGTTCGAGCAAAAACGGCTGATTTTCGACAAAAGAGATAACACCCCCCCATTACGTCATGCTTCAGAAATGTGGAAAATGGTCCGTTTTCAAATGTTTTATTTTTGAACGTCAGTTCACATTTGTAGGTAGATCATCAGTGTTAGAGCTAAAATTAGCATGTTTAAAGTGATTTTCATGCTTCCAGGGGCTCGGGAAGTGAAATAAATACCATTTGGAGGCATTTAATGTTCGAGCAAAAACGGCTGATTTTCGACAAAAGAGATAACACCCCCCCATTACGTCATGCTTCAGAAATGTGGAAAATGGTCCGTTTTCAAATGTTTTATTTTTGAACGTCAGTTCACATTTGTAGGTGGATCATCAGTGTTAGAGCTAAAATTAGCATGTTTAAAGTGATTTTCATGCTTCCAGGGGCTCGGGAAGTGAAATAAATACCATTTGGAGGCATTTAATGTTCGAGCAAAAACGGCTGATTTTCGACAAAAGAGATAACCCCCCCCATTACGTCATGCTTCAGAAATGTGGAAAATGGTCCGTTTTCAAATGTTTTATTTTTGAACGTCAGTTCACATTTGTAGGTGGATCATCAGTGTTAGAGCTAAAATTAGCATGTTTAAAGTGATTTTCATGCTTCCAGGGGCCCAAAACACAAGATTTATGGAATGGTTAAAAGTGCATGAAAATGGCCAATTTACTCACTCTGAGTTCTCAAAAAGGGTTTCTTCACCCCGGGAAGTTAATTAAATACCATTTGGAGGCATTTAATGTTCGAGCAAAAACGGCTGATTTTCGACAAAAGAGATAACACCCCCCCATTACGTCATGCTTCAGAAATGTGGAAAATGGTCAGTTTTCAAATGTTTTATTTTTGAACGTCAGTTCACATTTGTAGGTGGATCATCAGTGTTAGAGCTAAAATTAGCATGTTTAAAGTGATTTTCATGCTTCCAGGGGCCCAAAACACAAGATTTATGGAATGGTTAAAAGTGCATGAAAATGGCCAATTTACTCACTCTGAGTTCTCAAAAAGGGTTTCTTCACCCCGGGAAGTTAATTAAATACCATTTGGAGGCATTTAATGTTCGAGCAAAAACGGCTGATTTTCGACAAAAGAGAAAACACCCCCCCATTACGTCATGCTTCAGAAATGTGGAAAATGGTCCGTTTTCAAATGTTTTATTTTTGAACGTCAGTTCACATTTGTAGGTGGATCATCAGTGTTAGAGCTAAAATTAGCATGTTTAAAGTGATTTTCATGCTTCCAGGGGCCCAAAACACAAGATTTATGGAATGGTTAAAAGTGCATGAAAATGGCCAATTTACTCACTCTGAGTTCTCAAAAAGGGTTTCTTCACCCCGGGAAGTTAATTAAATACCATTTGGAGGCATTTAATGTTCGAGCAAAAACGGCTGATTTTCGACAAAAGAGATAACACCCCCCCATTACGTCATGCTTCAGAAATGTGGAAAATGGTCCGTTTTCAAATGTTTTATTTTTGAACGTCAGTTCACATTTGTAGGTGGATCATCAGTGTTAGAGCTAAAATTAGCATGTTTAAAGTGATTTTCATGCTTCCAGGGGCCCAAAACACAAGATTTATGGAATGGTTAAAAGTGCATGAAAATGGCCAATTTACTCACTCTGAGTTCTCAAAAAGGGTTTCTTCACCCCGGGAAGTTAATTAAATACCATTTGGAGGATTTTAATGTTCGAGCAAAAACGGCTGATTTTCGACGAAAGAGCTAACACCCCCCCATTACGTCATGCTTTAGAAATGTGGAAAATGGTCCGTTTTCAAATGTTTTATTTTTGAACGTCAGTTCACATTTGTAGGTGGATCATCAGTGTTAGAGCTAAAATTAGCATGTTTAAAGTGATTTTCATGCTTCCAGGGGCCCAAAACACAAGATTTATGGAATGGTTAAAAGTGCATGAAAAGGGCCAATTTACTCACTCTGAGTTCTCAAAAAGGGTTTCTTCACCCCGGGAAGTTAATTAAATACCATTTGGAGGCATTTAATGTTCGAGCAAAAACGGCTGATTTTCGACAAAAGAGATAACACCCCCCCATTACGTCATGCTTCAGAAATGTGGAAAATGGTCCGTTTTCAAATGTTTTATTTTTGAACGTAAGTTCACATTTGTAGGTGGATCATCAGTGTTAGAGCTAAAATTAGCATGTTTAAAGTGATTTTCATGCTTCCAGGGGCTCGGGAAGTGAAATAAATACCATTTGGAGGCATTTAATGTTCGAGCAAAAACGGCTGATTTTCGTCAAAAGAGATAACACCCCCCCATTACGTCATGCTTCAGAAATGTGGAAAATGGTCCGTTTTCAAATGTTTTATTTTTGAACGTCAGTTCACATTTGTAGGTGGATCATCAGTGTTAGAGCTAAAATTAGCATGTTTAAAGTGATTTTCATGCTTCCAGGGGCTCGGGAAGTTAATTAAATACCATTTGGAGGCATTTAATGTTCGAGCAAAAACGGCTGATTTTCGACAAAAGAGATAACACCCCCCCATTACGTCATGCTTCAGAAATGTGGAAAATGGTCCGTTTTCAAATGTTTTATTTTTGAACGTCAGTTCACATTTGTAGGTGGATCATCAGTGTTAGAGCTAAAATTAGCATGTTTAAAGTGATTTTCATGCTTCCAGGGGCTCGGGAAGTTAATTAAATACCATTTGGAGGCATTTAATGTTCAAGCAAAAACGGCTGATTTTCGACAAAAGAGATAACACCCCCCCATTACGTCATGCTTCAGAAATGTGGAAAATGGTCCGTTTTCAAATGTTTTATTTTTGAACGTCAGTTCACATTTGTAGGTAGATCATCAGTGTTAGAGCTAAAATTAGCATGTTTAAAGTGATTTTCATGCTTCCAGGGGCTCGGGAAGTGAAATAAATACCATTTGGAGGCATTTAATGTTCGAGCAAAAACGGCTGATTTTCGACAAAAGAGATAACACCCCCCCATTACGTCATGCTTCAGAAATGTGGAAAATGGTCAGTTTTCAAATGTTTTATTTTTGAACGTCAGTTCACATTTGTAGGTGGATCATCAGTGTTAGAGCTAAAATTAGCATGTTTAAAGTGATTTTCATGCTTCCAGGGGCCCAAAACACAAGATTTATGGAATGGTTAAAAGTGCATGAAAATGGCCAATTTACTCACTCTGAGTTCTCAAAAAGGGTTTCTTCACCCCGGGAAGTTAATTAAATACCATTTGGAGGCATTTAATGTTCGAGCAAAAACGGCTGATTTTCGACAAAAGAGATAACACCCCCCCATTACGTCATGCTTCAGAAATGTGGAAAATGGTCCGTTTTCAAATGTTTTATTTTTGAACGTCAGTTCACATTTGTAGGTGGATCATCAGTGTTAGAGCTAAAATTAGCATGTTTAAAGTGATTTTCATGCTTCCAGGGGCCCAAAACACAAGATTTATGGAATGGTTAAAAGTGCATGAAAATGGCCAATTTACTCACTCTGAGTTCTCAAAAAGGGTTTCTTCACCCCGGGAAGTTAATTAAATACCATTTGGAGGCATTTAATGTTCGAGCAAAAACGGCTGATTTTCGACAAAAGAGATAACACCCCCCATTACGTCATGCTTCAGAAATGTGGAAAATGGTCCGTTTTCAAATGTTTTATTTTTGAACGTCAGTTCACATTTGTAGGTGGATCATCAGTGTTAGAGCTAAAATTAGCATGTTTAAAGTGATTTTCATGCTTCCAGGGGCCCAAAACACAAGATTTATGGAATGGTTAAAAGTGCATGAAAATGGCCAATTTACTCACTCTGAGTTCTCAAAAAGGGTTTCTTCACCCCGGGAAGTTAATTAAATACCATTTGGAGGATTTTAATGTTCGAGCAAAAACGGCTGATTTTCGACGAAAGAGCTAACACCCCCCCATTACGTCATGCTTTAGAAATGTGGAAAATGGTCCGTTTTCAAATGTTTTATTTTTGAACGTCAGTTCACATTTGTAGGTGGATCATCAGTGTTAGAGCTAAAATTAGCATGTTTAAAGTGATTTTCATGCTTCCAGGGGCCCAAAACACAAGATTTATGGAATGGTTAAAAGTGCATGAAAAGGGCCAATTTACTCACTCTGAGTTCTCAAAAAGGGTTTCTTCACCCCGGGAAGTTAATTAAATACCATTTGGAGGCATTTAATGTTCGAGCAAAAACGGCTGATTTTCGACAAAAGAGATAACACCCCCCCATTACGTCATGCTTCAGAAATGTGGAAAATGGTCCGTTTTCAAATGTTTTATTTTTGAACGTCAGTTCACATTTGTAGGTGGATCATCAGTGTTAGAGCTAAAATTAGCATGTTTAAAGTGATTTTCATGCTTCCAGGGGCTCGGGAAGTTAAATAAATACCTTTTGGAGGCATTTAATGTTCAAGCAAAAACGGCTGATTTTCGACAAAAGAGATAACACCCCCCCATTACGTCATGCTTCAGAAATGTGGAAAATGGTCCGTTTTCAAATGTTTTATTTTTGAACGTCAGTTCACATTTGTAGGTGGATCATCAGTGTTAGAGCTAAAATTAGCATGTTTAAAGTGATTTTCATGCTTCCAGGGGCTCGGGAAGTTAATTAAATACCATTTGGAGGCATTTAATGTTCGAGCAAAAACGGCTGATTTTCGACAAAAGAGATAACACCCCCCCATTACGTCATGCTTCAGAAATGTGGAAAATGGTCCGTTTTCAAATGTTTTATTTTTGAACGTCAGTTCACATTTGTAGGTAGATCATCAGTGTTAGAGCTAAAATTAGCATGTTTAAAGTGATTTTCATGCTTCCAGGGGCTCGGGAAGTGAAATAAATACCATTTGGAGGCATTTAATGTTCGAGCAAAAACGGCTGATTTTCGACAAAAGAGATAACACCCCCCCATTACGTCATGCTTCAGAAATGTGGAAAATGGTCCGTTTTCAAATGTTTTATTTTTGAACGTCAGTTCACATTTGTAGGTGGATCATCAGTGTTAGAGCTAAAATTAGCATGTTTAAAGTGATTTTCATGCTTCCAGGGGCTCGGGAAGTGAAATAAATACCATTTGGAGGCATTTAATGTTCGAGCAAAAACGGCTGATTTTCGACAAAAGAGATAACCCCCCCCATTACGTCATGCTTCAGAAATGTGGAAAATGGTCCGTTTTCAAATGTTTTATTTTTGAACGTCAGTTCACATTTGTAGGTGGATCATCAGTGTTAGAGCTAAAATTAGCATGTTTAAAGTGATTTTCATGCTTCCAGGGGCCCAAAACACAAGATTTATGGAATGGTTAAAAGTGCATGAAAATGGCCAATTTACTCACTCTGAGTTCTCAAAAAGGGTTTCTTCACCCCGGGAAGTTAATTAAATACCATTTGGAGGCATTTAATGTTCGAGCAAAAACGGCTGATTTTCGACAAAAGAGATAACACCCCCCCATTACGTCATGCTTCAGAAATGTGGAAAATGGTCAGTTTTCAAATGTTTTATTTTTGAACGTCAGTTCACATTTGTAGGTGGATCATCAGTGTTAGAGCTAAAATTAGCATGTTTAAAGTGATTTTCATGCTTCCAGGGGCCCAAAACACAAGATTTATGGAATGGTTAAAAGTGCATGAAAATGGCCAATTTACTCACTCTGAGTTCTCAAAAAGGGTTTCTTCACCCCGGGAAGTTAATTAAATACCATTTGGAGGCATTTAATGTTCGAGCAAAAACGGCTGATTTTCGACAAAAGAGAAAACACCCCCCCATTACGTCATGCTTCAGAAATGTGGAAAATGGTCCGTTTTCAAATGTTTTATTTTTGAACGTCAGTTCACATTTGTAGGTGGATCATCAGTGTTAGAGCTAAAATTAGCATGTTTAAAGTGATTTTCATGCTTCCAGGGGCCCAAAACACAAGATTTATGGAATGGTTAAAAGTGCATGAAAATGGCCAATTTACTCACTCTGAGTTCTCAAAAAGGGTTTCTTCACCCCGGGAAGTTAATTAAATACCATTTGGAGGCATTTAATGTTCGAGCAAAAACGGCTGATTTTCGACAAAAGAGATAACACCCCCCCATTACGTCATGCTTCAGAAATGTGGAAAATGGTCCGTTTTCAAATGTTTTATTTTTGAACGTCAGTTCACATTTGTAGGTGGATCATCAGTGTTAGAGCTAAAATTAGCATGTTTAAAGTGATTTTCATGCTTCCAGGGGCCCAAAACACAAGATTTATGGAATGGTTAAAAGTGCATGAAAATGGCCAATTTACTCACTCTGAGTTCTCAAAAAGGGTTTCTTCACCCCGGGAAGTTAATTAAATACCATTTGGAGGATTTTAATGTTCGAGCAAAAACGGCTGATTTTCGACGAAAGAGCTAACACCCCCCCATTACGTCATGCTTTAGAAATGTGGAAAATGGTCCGTTTTCAAATGTTTTATTTTTGAACGTCAGTTCACATTTGTAGGTGGATCATCAGTGTTAGAGCTAAAATTAGCATGTTTAAAGTGATTTTCATGCTTCCAGGGGCCCAAAACACAAGATTTATGGAATGGTTAAAAGTGCATGAAAAGGGCCAATTTACTCACTCTGAGTTCTCAAAAAGGGTTTCTTCACCCCGGGAAGTTAATTAAATACCATTTGGAGGCATTTAATGTTCGAGCAAAAACGGCTGATTTTCGACAAAAGAGATAACACCCCCCCATTACGTCATGCTTCAGAAATGTGGAAAATGGTCCGTTTTCAAATGTTTTATTTTTGAACGTAAGTTCACATTTGTAGGTGGATCATCAGTGTTAGAGCTAAAATTAGCATGTTTAAAGTGATTTTCATGCTTCCAGGGGCTCGGGAAGTGAAATAAATACCATTTGGAGGCATTTAATGTTCGAGCAAAAACGGCTGATTTTCGTCAAAAGAGATAACACCCCCCCATTACGTCATGCTTCAGAAATGTGGAAAATGGTCCGTTTTCAAATGTTTTATTTTTGAACGTCAGTTCACATTTGTAGGTGGATCATCAGTGTTAGAGCTAAAATTAGCATGTTTAAAGTGATTTTCATGCTTCCAGGGGCTCGGGAAGTTAATTAAATACCATTTGGAGGCATTTAATGTTCGAGCAAAAACGGCTGATTTTCGACAAAAGAGATAACACCCCCCCATTACGTCATGCTTCAGAAATGTGGAAAATGGTCCGTTTTCAAATGTTTTATTTTTGAACGTCAGTTCACATTTGTAGGTGGATCATCAGTGTTAGAGCTAAAATTAGCATGTTTAAAGTGATTTTCATGCTTCCAGGGGCTCGGGAAGTTAATTAAATACCATTTGGAGGCATTTAATGTTCAAGCAAAAACGGCTGATTTTCGACAAAAGAGATAACACCCCCCCATTACGTCATGCTTCAGAAATGTGGAAAATGGTCCGTTTTCAAATGTTTTATTTTTGAACGTCAGTTCACATTTGTAGGTAGATCATCAGTGTTAGAGCTAAAATTAGCATGTTTAAAGTGATTTTCATGCTTCCAGGGGCTCGGGAAGTGAAATAAATACCATTTGGAGGCATTTAATGTTCGAGCAAAAACGGCTGATTTTCGACAAAAGAGATAACACCCCCCCATTACGTCATGCTTCAGAAATGTGGAAAATGGTCAGTTTTCAAATGTTTTATTTTTGAACGTCAGTTCACATTTGTAGGTGGATCATCAGTGTTAGAGCTAAAATTAGCATGTTTAAAGTGATTTTCATGCTTCCAGGGGCCCAAAACACAAGATTTATGGAATGGTTAAAAGTGCATGAAAATGGCCAATTTACTCACTCTGAGTTCTCAAAAAGGGTTTCTTCACCCCGGGAAGTTAATTAAATACCATTTGGAGGCATTTAATGTTCGAGCAAAAACGGCTGATTTTCGACAAAAGAGATAACACCCCCCCATTACGTCATGCTTCAGAAATGTGGAAAATGGTCCGTTTTCAAATGTTTTATTTTTGAACGTCAGTTCACATTTGTAGGTGGATCATCAGTGTTAGAGCTAAAATTAGCATGTTTAAAGTGATTTTCATGCTTCCAGGGGCCCAAAACACAAGATTTATGGAATGGTTAAAAGTGCATGAAAATGGCCAATTTACTCACTCTGAGTTCTCAAAAAGGGTTTCTTCACCCCGGGAAGTTAATTAAATACCATTTGGAGGCATTTAATGTTCGAGCAAAAACGGCTGATTTTCGACAAAAGAGATAACACCCCCCATTACGTCATGCTTCAGAAATGTGGAAAATGGTCCGTTTTCAAATGTTTTATTTTTGAACGTCAGTTCACATTTGTAGGTGGATCATCAGTGTTAGAGCTAAAATTAGCATGTTTAAAGTGATTTTCATGCTTCCAGGGGCCCAAAACACAAGATTTATGGAATGGTTAAAAGTGCATGAAAATGGCCAATTTACTCACTCTGAGTTCTCAAAAAGGGTTTCTTCACCCCGGGAAGTTAATTAAATACCATTTGGAGGATTTTAATGTTCGAGCAAAAACGGCTGATTTTCGACGAAAGAGCTAACACCCCCCCATTACGTCATGCTTTAGAAATGTGGAAAATGGTCCGTTTTCAAATGTTTTATTTTTGAACGTCAGTTCACATTTGTAGGTGGATCATCAGTGTTAGAGCTAAAATTAGCATGTTTAAAGTGATTTTCATGCTTCCAGGGGCCCAAAACACAAGATTTATGGAATGGTTAAAAGTGCATGAAAAGGGCCAATTTACTCACTCTGAGTTCTCAAAAAGGGTTTCTTCACCCCGGGAAGTTAATTAAATACCATTTGGAGGCATTTAATGTTCGAGCAAAAACGGCTGATTTTCGACAAAAGAGATAACACCCCCCCATTACGTCATGCTTCAGAAATGTGGAAAATGGTCCGTTTTCAAATGTTTTATTTTTGAACGTCAGTTCACATTTGTAGGTGGATCATCAGTGTTAGAGCTAAAATTAGCATGTTTAAAGTGATTTTCATGCTTCCAGGGGCTCGGGAAGTTAAATAAATACCTTTTGGAGGCATTTAATGTTCAAGCAAAAACGGCTGATTTTCGACAAAAGAGATAACACCCCCCCATTACGTCATGCTTCAGAAATGTGGAAAATGGTCCGTTTTCAAATGTTTTATTTTTGAACGTCAGTTCACATTTGTAGGTGGATCATCAGTGTTAGAGCTAAAATTAGCATGTTTAAAGTGATTTTCATGCTTCCAGGGGCTCGGGAAGTGAAATAAATACCATTTGGAGGCATTTAATGTTCGAGCAAAAACGGCTGATTTTCGACAAAAGAGATAACACCCCCCCATTACGTCATGCTTCAGAAATGTGGAAAATGGTCCGTTTTCAAATGTTTTATTTTTGAACGTCAGTTCACATTTGTAGGTGGATCATCAGTGTTAGAGCTAAAATTAGCATGTTTAAAGTGATTTTCATGCTTCCAGGGGCCCAAAACACAAGATTTATGGAATGGTTAAAAGTGCATGAAAATGGCCAATTTACTCACTCTGAGTTCTCAAAAAGGGTTTCTTCACCCCGGGAAGTTAATTAAATACCATTTGGAGGCATTTAATGTTCGAGCAAAAACGGCTGATTTTCGACAAAAGAGATAACACCCCCCCATTACGTCATGCTTCAGAAATGTGGAAAATGGTCCGTTTTCAAATGTTTTATTTTTGAACGTCAGTTCACATTTGTAGGTGGATCATCAGTGTTAGAGCTAAAATTAGCATGTTTAAAGTGATTTTCATGCTTCCAGGGGCCCAAAACACAAGATTTATGGAATGGTTAAAAGTGCATGAAAATGGCCAATTTACTCACTCTGAGTTCTCAAAAAGGGTTTCTTCACCCCGGGAAGTTAATTAAATACCATTTGGAGGCATTTAATGTTCGAGCAAAAACGGCTGATTTTCCACAAAAGAGATAACACCCCCCCATTACGTCATGCTTCAGAAATGTGGAAAATGGTTTGTTTTCAAATGTTTTATTTTTGAACGTCAGTTCACATTTGTAGGTGGATCATCAGTGTTAGAGCTAAAATTAGCATGTTTAAAGTGATTTTCATGCTTCCAGGGGCTCGGGAAGTGAAATAAATACCATTTGGAGGCATTTAATGTTCGAGCAAAAACGGCTGATTTTCGACAAAAGAGATAACACCCCCCCATTACGTCATGCTTCAGAAATGTGGAAAATGGTCCGTTTTCAAATGTTTTATTTTTGAACGTCAGTTCACATTTGTAGGTGGATCATCAGTGTTAGAGCTAAAATTAGCATGTTTAAAGTGATTTTCATGCTTCCAGGGGCCCAAAACACAAGATTTATGGAATGGTTAAAAGTGCATGAAAATGGCCAATTTACTCACTCTGAGTTCTCAAAAAGGGTTTCTTCACCCCGGGAAGTTAATTAAATACCATTTGGAGGCATTTAATGTTAGAGCAAAAACGGCTGATTTTCGACAAAAGAGATAACACCCCCCCATTACGTCATGCTTCAGAAATGTGGAAAATGGTCCGTTTTCAAATGTTTTATTTTTGAACGTCAGTTCACATTTGTAGGTGGATCATCAGTGTTAGAGCTAAAATTAGCATGTTTAAAGTGATTTTCATGCTTCCAGGGGCCCAAAGCACAAGATTTATGGAATGGTTAAAAGTGCATGAAAATGGCCAATTTACTCACTCTGAGTTCTCAAAAAGGGTTTCTTCACCCCGGGAAGTTAATTAAATACCATTTGGAGGCATTTAATGTTAGAGCAAAAACGGCTGATTTTCCACAAAAGAGATAACACCCCTCCATTACGTCATGCTTCAGAAATGTGGAAAATGGTCCGTTTTCAAATGTTTTATTTTTGAACGTCAGTTCACATTTGTAGGTGGATCATCAGTGTTAGAGCTAAAATTAGCATGTTTAAAGTGATTTTCATGCTTCCAGGGGCTCGGGAAGTGAAATAAATACCATTTGGAGGCATTTAATGTTCGAGCAAAAACGGCTGATTTTCGACAAAAGAGATAACACCGCCCCCATTACGTCATGCTTCAGAAATGTGGAAAATGGTCCGTTTTCAAATGTTTTATTTTTGAACGTCAGTTCACATTTGTAGGTGGATCATCAGTGTTAGAGCTAAAATTAGCATGTTTAAAGTGATTTTCATGCTTCCAGGGGCCCAAAACACAAGATTTATGGAATGGTTAAAAGTGCATGAAAATGGCCAATTTACTCACTCTGAGTTCTCAAAAAGGGTTTCTTCACCCCGGGAAGTTAATTAAATACCATTTGGAGGCATTTAATGTTAGAGCAAAAACGGCTGATTTTCGACAAAAGAGATAACACCCCCCCATTACGTCATGCTTCAGAAATGTGGAAAATGGTCCGTTTTCAAATGTTTTATTTTTGAACGTCAGTTCACATTTGTAGGTGGATCATCAGTGTTAGAGCTAAAATTAGCATGTTTAAAGTGATTTTCATGCTTCCAGGGGCCCAAAACACAAGATTTATGGAATGGTTAAAAGTGCATGAAAATGGCCAATTTACTCACTCTGAGTTCTCAAAAAGGGTTTCTTCACCCCGGGAAGTTAATTAAATACCATTTGGAGGCATTTAATGTTAGAGCAAAAACGGCTGATTTTCGACAAAAGAGATAACACCCCCCCATTACGTCATGCTTCAGAAATGTGGAAAATGGTCCGTTTTCAAATGTTTTATTTTTGAACGTCAGTTCACATTTGTAGGTGGATCATCAGTGTTAGAGCTAAAATTAGCATGTTTAAAGTGATTTTCATGCTTCCAGGGGCTCGGGAAGTGAAATAAATACCATTTGGAGGCACTTAATGTTCGAGCAAAAACGGCTGATTTTCGACAAAAGAGATAACACCCCCCCATTACGTCATGCTTCAGAAATGTGGAAAATGGTCCGTTTTCAAATGTTTTATTTTTGAACGTCAGTTCACATTTGTAGGTGGATCATCAGTGTTAGAGCTAAAATTAGCATGTTTAAAGTGATTTTCATGCTTCCAGGGGCTCGGGAAGTAAAATAAATACCATTTGGAGGCATTTAATGTTCGAGCAAAAACGGCTGATTTTCGACAAAAGAGATAACACCCCCCATTACGTCATGCTTCAGAAATGTGGAAAATGGTCCGTTTTCAAATGTTTTATTTTTGAACGTCAGTTCACATTTGTAGGTGGATCATCAGTGTTAGAGCTAAAATTAGCATGTTTAAAGTGATTTTCATGCTTCCAGGGGCCCAAAACACAAGATTTATGGAATGGTAAAAGTGCATGAAAATGGCCAATTTACTCACTCTGAGTTCTCAAAAAGGGTTTCTTCACCCCGGGAAGTTAATTAAATACCATTTGGAGGCATTTAATGTTCGAGCAAAAACGGCTGATTTTCGACAAAAGAGATAACACCCCCCCATTACGTCATGCTTCAGAAATGTGGAAAATGGTCCGTTTTCAAATGTTTCATTTTTGAACGTCAGTTCACATTTGTAGGTGGATCATCAGTGTTAGAGCTAAAATTAGCATGTTTAAAGTGATTTTCATGCTTCCAGGGGCCCAAAACACAAGATTTATGGAATGGTTAAAAGTGCATGAAAATGGCCAATTTACTCACTCTGAGTTCTCAAAAAGGGTTTCTTCACCCCGGGAAGTGAATTAAATACCATTTGGAGGCATTTAATGTTCGACCAAAAACGGCTGATTTTCGACAAAAGAGATAACACCCCCCCATTACGTCATGCTTCAGAAATGTGGAAAATGGTCCGTTTTCAAATGTTTTATTTTTGAACGTCAGTTCACATTTGTAGATGGATCATCAGTGTTAGAGCTAAAATGAGCATGTTTAAAGTGATTTTCATGCTTCCAGGGGCTCGGGAAGTGAAATAAATACCATTTGGAGGCATTTAATGTTCGAGCAAAAACGGCTGATTTTCGACAAAAGAGATAACACCCCCCCATTACATCATGCTTCAGAAATGTGGAAAATGGTCCGTTTTCAAATGTTTTATTTTTGAACGTCAGTTCACATTTGTAGGTGGATCATCAGTGTTAGAGCTAAAATTAGCATGTTTAAAGTGATTTTCATGCTTCCAGGGGCCCAAAACACAAGATTTATGGAATGGTTAAAAGTGCATGAAAATGGCCAATTTACTCACTCTGAGTTCTCAAAAAGGGTTTCTTCACCCCGGGAAGTTAATTAAATACCATTTGGAGGCATTTATTGTTAGAGCAAAAACGGCTGATTTTCGACAAAAGAGATAACAACCCCCCATTACGTCATGCTTCAGAAATGTGGAAAATGGTCCGTTTTTAAATGTTTTATTTTTGAACGTCAGTTCACATTTGTAGGTGGATCATCAGTGTTAGAGCTAAAATTAGCATGTTTAAAGTGATTTTCATGCTTCCAGGGGCTCGGGAAGTTAATTAAATACCATTTGGAGGCATTTAATGTTCGAGCAAAAACGGCTGATTTTCGACAAAAGAGATAACACCCCCCCATTACGTCATGCTTCAGAAATGTGGAAAATGGTCCGTTTTCAAATGTTTTATTTTTGAACGTCAGTTCACATTTGTAGGTGGATCATCAGTGTTAGAGCTAAAATTAGCATGTTTAAAGTGATTTTCATGCTTCCAGGGGCTCGGGAAGTTAATTAAATACCATTTGGAGGCATTTAATGTTCGAGCAAAAACGGCTGATTTTCGACAAAAGAGATAACACCCCCCCATTACGTCATGCTTCAGAAATGTGGAAAATGGTCCGTTTTCAAATGTTTTATTTTTGAACGTCAGTTCACATTTGTAGGTGGATCATCAGTGTTAGAGCTAAAATTAGCATGTTTAAAGTGATTTTCATGCTTCCAGGGGCTCGGGAAGTTAATTAAATACCATTTGGAGGCATTTAATGTTCGAGCAAAAACGGCTGATTTTCGACAAAAGAGATAACACCCCCCATTACGTCATGCTTCAGAAATGTGGAAAATGGTCCGTTTTCAAATGTTTTATTTTTGAACGTCAGTTCACATTTGTAGGTGGATCATCAGTGTTAGAGCTAAAATTAGCATGTTTAAAGTGATTTTCATGCTTCCAGGGGCCCAAAACACAAGATTTATGGAATGGTTAAAAGTGCATGAAAATGGCCAATTTACTCACTCTGAGTTCTCAAAAAGGGTTTCTTCACCCCGGGAAGTTAATTAAATACCATTTGGAGGCATTTAATGTTCGAGCAAAAACGGCTGATTTTCGACAAAAGAGATAACACCCCCCATTACGTCATGCTTCAGAAATGTGGAAAATGGTCTGTTTTCAAATGTTTCATTTTTGAACGTCAGTTCACATTTGTAGGTGGATCATCAGTGTTAGAGCTAAAATTAGCATGTTTAAAGTGATTTTCATGCTTCCAGGGGCCCAAAACACAAGATTTATGGAATGGTTAAAAGTGCATGAAAATGGCCAATTTAATCACTCTGAGTTCTCAAAAAGGGTTTCTTCACCCCGGGAAGTGAATTAAATACCATTTGGAGGCATTTAATGTTCGACCAAAAACGGCTGATTTTCGACAAAAGAGATAACACCCCCCCATTACGTCATGCTTCAGAAATGTGGAAAATGGTCCGTTTTCAAATGTTTTATTTTTGAACGTCAGTTCACATTTGTAGATGGATCATCAGTGTTAGAGCTAAAATGAGCATGTTTAAAGTGATTTTCATGCTTCCAGGGGCTCGGGAAGTGAAATAAATACCATTTGGAGGCATTTAATGTTCGAGCAAAAACGGCTGATTTTCGACAAAAGAGATAACACCCCCCCATTACGTCATGCTTCAGAAATGTGGAAAATGGTCCGTTTTCAAATGTTTTATTTTTGAACGTCAGTTCACATTTGTAGGTGGATCATCAGTGTTAGAGCTAAAATTAGCATGTTTAAAGTGATTTTCATGCTTCCAGGGGCCCAAAACACAAGATTTATGGAATGGTTAAAAGTGCATGAAAATGGCCAATTTACTCACTCTGAGTTCTCAAAAAGGGTTTCTTCACCCCGGGAAGTTAATTAAATACCATTTGGAGGCATTTATTGTTAGAGCAAAAACGGCTGATTTTCGACAAAAGAGATAACACCCCCCCATTACGTCATGCTTCAGAAATGTGGAAAATGGTCCGTTTTTAAATGTTTTATTTTTGAACGTCAGTTCACATTTGTAGGTGGATCATCAGTGTTAGAGCTAAAATTAGCATGTTTAAAGTGATTTTCATGCTTCCAGGGGCTCGGGAAGTTAATTAAATACCATTTGGAGGCATTTAATGTTCGAGCAAAAACGGCTGATTTTCGACAAAAGAGATAACACCCCCCCATTACGTCATGCTTCAGAAATGTGGAAAATGGTCTGTTTTCAAATGTTTTATTTTTGAACGTCAGTTCACATTTGTAGGTGGATCATCAGTGTTAGAGCTAAAATTAGCATGTTTAAAGTGATTTTCATGCTTCCAGGGGCTCGGGAAGTTAATTAAATACCATTTGGAGGCATTTAATGTTCGAGCAAAAACGGCTGATTTTCGACAAAAGAGATAACACCCCCCCATTACGTCATGCTTCAGAAATGTGGAAAATGGTCCGTTTTCAAATGTTTTATTTTTGAACGTCAGTTCACATTTGTAGGTGGATCATCAGTGTTAGAGCTAAAATTAGCATGTTTAAAGTGATTTTCATGCTTCCAGGGGCTCGGGAAGTTAATTAAATACCATTTGGAGGCATTTAATGTTCGAGCAAAAACGGCTGATTTTCGACAAAAGAGATAACACCCCCCCATTACGTCATGCTTCAGAAATGTGGAAAATGGTCCGTTTTCAAATGTTTTATTTTTGAACGTCAGTTCACATTTGTAGGTGGATCATCAGTGTTAGAGCTAAAATTAGCATGTTTAAAGTGATTTTCATGCTTCCAGGGGCCCAAAACACAAGATTTATGGAATGGTTAAAAGTGCATGAAAATGGCCAATTTACTCACTCTGAGTTCTCAAAAAGGGTTTCTTCACCCCGGGAAGTTAATTAAATACCATTTGGAGGCATTTAATGTTCGAGCAAAAACGGCTGATTTTCGACAAAAGAGATAACACCCCCCCATTACGTCATGCTTCAGAAATGTGGAAAATGGTCCGTTTTCAAATGTTTTATTTTTGAACGTCAGTTCACATTTGTAGGTGGATCATCAGTGTTACAGCTAAAATTAGCATGTTTAAAGTGATTTTCATGCTTCCAGGGGCCCAAAACACAAGATTTATGGAATGGTTAAAAGTGCATGAAAATGGCCAATTTACTCACTCTGAGTTCTCAAAAAGGGTTTCTTCACCCCGGGAAGTTAATTAAATACCATTTGGAGGCATTTAATGTTCGAGCAAAAACGGCTGATTTTCGACAAAAGAGATAACACCCCCTCATTACGTCATGCTTCAGAAATGTGGAAAATGGTCCGTTTTCAAATGTTTTATTTTTGAACGTCAGTTCACATTTGTAGGTGGATCATCAGTGTTAGAGCTAAAATTAGCATGTTTAAAGTGATTTTCATGCTTCCAGGGGCTCGGGAAGTGAAATAAATACCATTTGGAGGCATTTAATGTTCGAGCAAAAACGGCTGATTTTCGACAAAAGAGATAACACCCCCCCATTACGTCATGCTTCAGAAATGTGGAAAATGGTCCGTTTTCAAATGTTTTATTTTTGAACGTCAGTTCACATTTGTAGGTGGATCATCAGTGTTAGAGCTAAAATTAGCATGTTTAAAGTGATTTTCATGCTTCCAGGGGCTCGGGAAGTGAAATAAATACCATTTGGAGGCATTTAATGTTCGAGCAAAAACGGCTGATTTTCGACAAAAGAGATAAAACCCCCCATTACGTCATGCTTCAGAAATGTGGAAAATGGTCCGTTTTCAAATGTTTTATTTTTGAACGTCAGTTCACATTTGTAGGTGGATCATCAGTGTTAGAGCTAAAATTAGCATGTTTAAAGTGATTTTCATGCTTCCAGGGGCCCAAAACACAGATTTATGGAATGGTTAAAAGTGCATGAAAATGGCCAATTTACTCACTCTGAGTTCTCAAAAAGGGTTTCTTCACCCCGGGAAGTTAATTAAATACAATTTGGAGGCATTTAATGTTCGAGCAAAAACAGCTGATTTACGACAAAAGAGATAACACCCCCCCATTGCGTCATGCTTCAGAAATGTGGAAAATGGTCCGTTTTCAAATGTTTCATTTTTGAACGTCAGTTCACATTTGTAGGTGGATCATCAGTGTTAGAGCTAAAATTAGCATGTTTAAAGTGATTTTCATGCTTCCAGGGGCCCAAAACACAAGATTTATGGAATGGTTAAAAGTGCATGAAAATGGCCAATTTACTCACTCTTAGTTCTCAAAAAGGGTTTCTTCACCCCAGGAAGTGAATTAAATACCATTTGGAGGCATTTAATGTTCGAGCAAAAACGGCTGATTTTCGACGAAAGAGATAACACCCCCCCATTACGTCATGCTTCAGAAATGTGGAAAATGGTCCGTTTTCAAATGTTTTATTTTTGAACGTCAGTTCACATTTGTAGGTGGATCATCAGTGTTAGAGCTAAAATTAGCATGTTTAAAGTGATTTTCATGCTTCCAGGGGCTCGGGAAGTTAATTAAATACCATTTGGAGGCATTTAATGTTCGAGCAAAAATGGCTGATTTTCGACAAAAGAGATAACACCCCCCATTACGTCATGCTTCAGAAATGTGGAAAATGGTCCGTTTTCAAATGTTTTATTTTTGAACGTCAGTTCACATTTGTAGGTGGATCATCAGTGTTAGAGCTAAAATTAGCATGTTTAAAGTGATTTTCATGCTTCCAGGGGCTCGGGAAGTTAATTAAATACCATTTGGAGGCATTTAATGTTCGAGCAAAAACGGCTGATTTTCGACAAAAGAGATAACACCCCCCATTACGTCATGCTTCAGAAATGTGGAAAATGGTCCGTTTTCAAATGTTTTATTTTTGAACGTCAGTTCACATTTGTAGGTGGATCATCAGTGTTAGAGCTAAAATTAGAATGTTTAAAGTGATTTTCATGCTTCCAGGGGCTCGGGAAGTGAAATAAATACCATTTGGAGGCATTTAATGTTCGAGCAAAAACGGCTGATTTTCGACAAAAGAGATAACACCCCCCCATTACGTCATGCTTCAGAAATGTGGAAAATGGTCCGTTTTCAAATGTTTTATTTTTGAACGTCAGTTCACATTTGTAGGTGGATCATCAGTGTTAGAGCTAAAATTAGCATGTTTAAAGTGATTTTCATGCTTCCAGGGGCCCAAAACACAAGATTTATGGAATGGTTAAAAGTGCATGAAAATGGCCAATTTACTCACTCTGAGTTCTCAAAAGGGGTTTCTTCACCCGGGAAGTTAATTAAATACCATTTGGAGGCATTTAATGTTCGAGCAAAAACGGCTGATTTTCAACAAAAGAGATAACACCCCCCCATTACGTCATGCTTCAGAAATGTGGAAAATGGTCCGTTTTCAAATGTTTTATTTTTGAACGTCCGTTCACATTTGTAGGTGGATCATCAGTGTTAGAGCTAAAATTAGCATGTTTAAAGTGATTTTCATGCTTCCAGGGGCTCGGGAAGTGAAATAAATACCATTTGGAGGCATTTAATGTTCGAGCAAAAACGGCTGATTTTCGACAAAAGAGATAACACCCCCCCATTACGTCATGCTTCAGAAATGTGGAAAATGGTCCGTTTTCAAATGTTTTATTTTTGAACGTCAGTTCACATTTGTAGGTGGATCATCAGTGTTAGAGCTAAAATTAGCATGTTTAAAGTGATTTTCATGCTTCCAGGGGCCCAAAACACAAGATTTATGGAATGGTTAAAAGTGCATGAAAATGGCCAATTTACTCACTCTGAGTTCTCAAAAAGGGTTTCTTCACCCCGGGAAGTTAATTAAATACCATTTGGAGGCATTTAATGTTAGAGCAAAAACGGCAGATTTTCCACAAAAGAGATAACACCCCCCATTACGTCATGCTTCAGAAATGTGGAAAATGGTCCGTTTTCAAATGTTTTATTTTTGAACGTCAGTTCACATTTGTAGGTGGATCATCAGTGTTAGAGCTAAAATTAGCATGTTTAAAGTGATTTTCATGCTTCCAGGGGCTCGGGAAGTGAAATAAATACCATTTGGAGGCATTTAATGTTCGAGCAAAAACGGCTGATTTTCGACAAAAGAGATAACACCCCCCCATTACGTCATGCTTCAGAAATGTGGAAAATGGTCCGTTTTCAAATGTTTTATTTTTGAAC
Source organism: Lissotriton vulgaris (assembly GCF_964263255.1). NCBI lineage: Eukaryota > Metazoa > Chordata > Amphibia > Caudata > Salamandridae > Lissotriton > Lissotriton vulgaris. The sequence goes on from NW_028240859.1 coordinate 1,449,866, forward strand.
GTCAGTTCACATTTGTAGGTGGATCATCAGTGTTAGAGCTAAAATTTGCATGTTTAAAGTGATTTTCATGCTTCCAGGGGCCCAAAACACAAGATTTATGGAATGGTTAAAAGTGCATGAAAATGGCCAATTTACTCACTCTGAGTTCTCAAAAAGGGTTTCTTCACCCCGGGAAGTTAATTAAATACCATTTGGAGGCATTTAATGTTAGAGCAAAAACGGCTCATTTTCGACAAAAGAGATAACACCCCCCCATTACGTCATGCTTCAGAAATGTGGAAAATGGTCCGTTTTCAAATGTTTTATTTTTGAACGTCAGTTCACATTTGTAGGTGGATCATCAGTGTTAGAGCTAAAATTAGCATGTTTAAAGTGATTTTCATGCTTCCAGGGGCCCAAAACACAAGATTTATGGAATGGTTAAAAGTGCATGAAAATGGCCAATTTACTCACTCTGAGTTCTCAAAAAGGGTTTCTTCACCCCGGGAAGTTAATTAAATACCATTTGGAGGCATTTAATGTTAGAGCAAAAACGGCTGATTTTCGACAAAAGAGATAACACCCCCCCATTACGTCATGCTTCAGAAATGTGGAAAATGGTCAGTTTTCAAATGTTTTATTTTTGAACGTCAGTTCACATTTGTAGGTGGATCATCAGTGTTAGAGCTAAAATTAGCATGTTTAAAGTGATTTTCATGCTTCCAGGGGCTCGGGAAGTTAACTTAATACCATTTGGAGGCATTTAATGTTCGAGCAAAAACGGCTGATTTTCGACAAAAGAGATAACACCCCCCATTACATCATGCTTCAGAAATGTGGAAAATGGTCCGTTTTCAAATGTTTTATTTTTGAACGTCAGTTCACATTTGTAGGTGGATCATCAGTGTTAGAGCTAAAATTAGCATGTTTAAAGTGATTTTCATGCTTCCAGGGGCTCGGGAAGTTAATTAAATACCATTTGGAGGCATTTAATGTTCGAGCAAAAACTGCTGATTTTCGACAAAAGAGATAACACCCCCCATTACGTCATGCTTCAGAAATGTGGAAAATGGTCCGTTTTCAAATGTTTTATTTTTGAACGTCAGTTCACATTTGTAGGTGGATCATCAGTGTTAGAGCTAAAATTAGCATGTTTAAAGTGATTTTCATGCTTCCAGGGGCTCGGGAAGTTAATTAAATACCATTTGGAGGCATTTAATGTTCGAGCAAAAACGGCTGATTTTCGACAAAAGAGATAACACCCCCCCATTACGTCATGCTTCAGAAATGTGGAAAATGGTCCGTTTTCAAATGTTTTATTTTTGAACGTCAGTTCACATTTGTAGGTGGATCATCAGTGTTAGAGCTAAAATTAGCATGTTTAAAGTGATTTTCATGCTTCCAGGGGCTCGGGAAGTGAAATAAATACCATTTGGAGGCATTTAATGTTCGAGCAAAAACGGCTGATTTTCGACAAAAGAGATAACACCCCCCCCATTACGTCATGCTTCAGAAATGTGGAAAATGGTCCGTTTTCAAATGTTTTATTTTTGAACGTCAGTTCACATTTGTAGGTGGATCATCAGTGTTAGAGCTAAAATTAGCTTGTTTAAAGTGATTTTCATGCTTCCAGGGGCCCAAAACACAAGATTTATGGAATGGTTAAAAGTGCATGAAAATGGCCAATTTACTCACTCTGAGTTCTCAAAAAGGGTTTCTTCACCCCGGGAAGTTAATTAAATACCATTTGGAGGCATTTAATGTTCGAGCAAAAACGGCTGATTTTCGACAAAAGAGATAACACCCCCCCATTACGTCATGCTTCAGAAATGTGGAAAATGGTCCGTTTTCAAATGTTTTATTTTTGAACGTCAGTTCACATTTGTAGGTGGATCATCAGTGTTAGAGCTAAAATTAGCATGTTTAAAGTGATTTTCATGCTTCCAGGGGCCCAAAACACAAGATTTATGGAATGGTTAAAAGTGCATGGAAATGGCCAATTTACTCACTCTGAGTTCTCAAAAAGGGTTTCTTCACCCCGGGAAGTTAATTAAATACCATTTGGAGGCATTTAATGTTAGAGCAAAAACGGCTGATTTTCCACAAAAGAGATAACACCCCCCCCATTACGTCATGCTTCAGAAATGTGGAAAATGGTCCGTTTTCAAATGTTTTATTTTTGAACGTCAGTTCACATTTGTAGGTGGATCATCAGTGTTAGAGCTAAAATTAGCATGTTTAAAGTGATTTTCATGCTTCCAGGGGCTCGGGAAGTGAAATAAATACCATTTGGAGGCATTTAATGTTCTAGCAAAAACGGCTGATTTTCGACAAAAGAGATAACACCCCCCCATTACGTCATGCTTCAGAAATGTGGAAAATGGTCCGTTTTCAAATGTTTACTTTTTGAACGTCAGTTCACATTTGTAGGTGGATCATCAGTGTTAGAGCTAAAATTAGCATGTTTAAAGTGATGTTCATGCTTCCAGGGGCCCAAAACACAAGATTTATGGAATGGTTAAAAGTGCATGAAAATGGCCAATTTACTCACTCTGAGTTCTCAAAAAGGGTTTCTTCACCCCGGGAAGTTAATTAAATACCATTTGGAGGCATTTAATGTTAGAGCAAAAACGGCTGATTTTCGACAAAAGAGATAACACCCCCCCATTACGTCATGCTTCAGAAATGTGGAAAATAGTCAGTTTTCAAATGTTTTATTTTTGAACGTCAGTTCACATTTGTAGGTGGATCATCAGTGTTAGAGCTAAAATTAGCATGTTTAAAGTGATTTTCATGCTTCCAGGGGCTCGGGAAGTTAACTAAATACCATTTGGAGGCATTTAATGTTCGAGCAAAAACGGCTGATTTTCGACAAAAGAGATACCACCCCCCATTACGTCATGCTTCAGAAATGTGGAAAATGGTCCGTTTTCAAATGTTTTATTTTTGAACGTCAGTTCACATTTGTAGGTGGATCATCAGTGTTAGAGCTAAAATTAGCATGTTTAAAGTGATTTTCATGCTTCCAGGGGCTCGGGAAGTTAATTAAATACCATTTGGAGGCATTTAATGTTCGAGCAAAAACGGCTGATTTTCGACAAAAGAGATAACACCCCCCCATTACGTCATGCTTCAGAAATGTGGAAAATGGTCCGTTTTCAAATGTTTTATTTTTGAACGTCAGTTCACATTTGTAGGTGGATCATCAGTGTTAGAGCTAAAATTAGCATGTTTAAAGTGATTTTCATGCTTCCAGGGGCTCGGGAAGTTAATTAAATACCATTTGGAGGCATTTAATGTTCGAGCAAAAACGGCTGATTTTCGACAAAAGAGATAACACCCCCCCATTACGTCATGCTTCAGAAATGTGGAAAATGGTCCGTTTTCAAATGTTTTATTTTTGAACGTCAGTTCACATTTGTAGGTAGATCATCAGTGTTAGAGCTAAAATTAGCATGTTTAAAGTGATTTTCATGCTTCCAGGGGCTCGGGAAGTGAAATAAATACCATTTGGAGGCATTTAATGTTCGAGCAAAAACGGCTGATTTTCGACAAAAGAGATAACACCCCCCCATTACGTCATGCTTCAGAAATGTGGAAAATGGTCAGTTTTCAAATGTTTTATTTTTGAACGTCAGTTCACATTTGTAGGTGGATCATCAGTGTTAGAGCTAAAATTAGCATGTTTAAAGTGATTTTCATGCTTCCAGGGGCCCAAAACACAAGATTTATGGAATGGTTAAAAGTGCATGAAAATGGCCAATTTACTCACTCTGAGTTCTCAAAAAGGGTTTCTTCACCCCGGGAAGTTAATTAAATACCATTTGGAGGCATTTAATGTTCGAGCAAAAACGGCTGATTTTCGACAAAAGAGATAACACCCCCCCATTACGTCATGCTTCAGAAATGTGGAAAATGGTCCGTTTTCAAATGTTTTATTTTTGAACGTCAGTTCACATTTGTAGGTGGATCATCAGTGTTAGAGCTAAAATTAGCATGTTTAAAGTGATTTTCATGCTTCCAGGGGCCCAAAACACAAGATTTATGGAATGGTTAAAAGTGCATGAAAATGGCCAATTTACTCACTCTGAGTTCTCAAAAAGGGTTTCTTCACCCCGGGAAGTTAATTAAATACCATTTGGAGGCATTTAATGTTAGAGCAAAAACGGCTGATTTTCCACAAAAGAGATAACACCCCCCCCATTACGTCATGCTTCAGAAATGTGGAAAATGGTCCGTTTTCAAATGTTTTATTTTTGAACGTCAGTTCACATTTGTAGGTGGATCATCAGTGTTAGAGCTAAAATTAGCATGTTTAAAGTGATTTTCATGCTTCCAGGGGCTCGGGAAGTGAAATAAATACCATTTGGAGGCATTTAATGTTCGAGCAAAAACGGCTGATTTTCGACAAAAGAGATAACACCCCCCCATTACGTCATGCTTCAGAAATGTGGAAAATGGTCCGTTTTCAAATGTTTTATTTTTGAACGTCAGTTCACATTTGTAGGTGGATCATCAGTGTTAGAGCTAAAATTAGCATGTTTAAAGTGATTTTCATGCTTCCAGGGGCCCAAAACACAAGATTTATGGAATGGTTAAAAGTGCATGAAAATGGCCAATTTACTCACTCTGAGTTCTCAAAAAGGGTTTCTTCACCCCGGGAAGTTAATTAAATACCATTTGGAGGCATTTAATGTTAGAGCAAAAACGGCTGATTTTCGACAAAAGAGATAACACCCCCCCAATACGTCATGCTTCAGAAATGTGGAAAATGGTCCGTTTTCAAATGTTTTATTTTTGAACGTCAGTTCACATTTGTAGGTGGATCATCAGTGTTAGAGCTAAAATTAGCATGTTTAAAGTGATTTTCATGCTTCCAGGGGCTCGGGAAGTGAAATAAATACCATTTGGAGGCATTTAATGTTCGAGCAAAAACGGCTGATTTTCGACAAAAGAGATAACACCCCCCCATTACGTCATGCTTCAGAAATGTGGAAAATGGTCCGTTTTCAAATGTTTTATTTTTGAACGTCAGTTCACATTTGTAGGTGGATCATCAGTGTTAGAGCTAAAATTAGCATGTTGAAAGTGATTTTCATGCTTCCAGGGGCCCAAAACACAAGATTTATGGAATGGTTAAAAGTGCATGAAAATGGCCAATTTACTCACTCTGAGTTCTCAAAAAGGATTTCTTCACCCCGGGAAGTTAATTAAATACCATTTGGAGGCATTTAATGTTCGAGCAAAAACGGCTGATTTTCGACAAAAGAGATAACACCCCCCCATTACGTCATGCTTCAGAAATGTGGAAAATGGTCCGTTTTCAAATGTTTCATTTTTGAACGTCAGTTCACATTTGTAGGTGGATCATCAGTGTTAGAGCTAAAATTAGCATGTTTAAAGTGATTTTCATGCTTCCAGGGGCCCAAAACACAAGATTTATGGAATGGTTAAAAGTGCATGAAAATGGCCAATTTACTCACTCTGAGTTCTCAAAAAGGGTTTCTTCACCCCGGGAAGTGAATTAAATACCATTTGGAGGCATTTAATGTTCGAGCAAAAACGGCTGATTTTCGACAAAAGAGATAACACCCCCCCATTACGTCATGCTTCAGAAATGTGGAAAATGGTCCGTTTTCAAATGTTTTATTTTTGAACGTCAGGTCACATTTGTAGGTGGATCATCAGTGTTAGAGCTAAAATTAGCATGTTTAAAGTGATTTTCATGCTTCCAGGGGCTCGGGAAGTGAAATAAATACCATTTGGAGGCATTTAATGTTCGAGCAAAAACGGCTGATTTTCGACAAAAGAGATAACACCCCCCCATTACGTCATGCTTCAGAAATGTGGAAAATGGTCCGTTTTCAAATGTTTTATTTTTGAACGTCAGTTCACATTTGTAGGTGGATCATCAGTGTTAGAGCTAAAATTAGCATGTTTAAAGTGATTTTCATGCTTCCAGGGGCCCAAAACATAAGATTTATGGAATGGTTAAAAGTGCATGAAAATGGCCAATTTACTCACTCTGAGTTCTCAAAAAGGGTTTCTTCACCCCGGGAAGTTAATTAAATACCATTTGGAGGCATTTAATGTTCGAGCAAAAACGGCTGATTTTCGACAAAAAAGATAACACCCCCCCATTACGTCATGCTTCAGAAATGTGGAAAATGGTCTGTTTTCAAATGTTTTATTTTTGAACGTCAGTTCACATTTGTAGGTGGATCATCAGTGTTAGAGCTAAAATTAGCATGTTTAAAGTGATTTTCATGCTTCCAGGGGCCCAAAACACAAGATTTATGGAATGGTTAAAAGTGCATGAAAATGGCCAATTTACTCACTCTGAGTTCTCAAAAAGGGTTTCTTCACCCCGGGAAGTTAATTAAATACCATTTGGAGGCATTTAATGTTCGAGCAAAAACGGCTGATTTTCGACAAAAGAGATAACACCCCCCCCATTACGTCATGCTTCAGAAATGTGGAAAATGGTCCGTTTTCAAATGTTTCATTTTTGAACGTCAGTTCACATTTGTAGGTGGATCATCAGTGTTAGAGCTAACATTAGCATGTTTAAAGTGATTTTCATGCTTCCAGGGGCTCGGGAAGTGAAATAAATACCATTTGGAGGCATTTAATGTTCGAGCAAAAACGGCTGATTTTCGAAAAAAGAGATAACACCCCCCCATTACGTCATGCTTCAGAAATGTGGAAAATGGTCCGTTTTCAAATGTTTCATTTTTGAACGTCAGTTCACATTTGTAGGTGGATCATCAGTGTTAGAGCTAACATTAGCATGTTTAAAGTGATTTTCATGCTTCCAGGGGCTCGGGAAGTGAAATAAATACCATTTGGAGGCATTTAATGTTCGAGCAAAAACGGCTGATTTTCGACAAAAGAGATAACACCCCCCCATTACGTCATGCTTCAGAAATGTGGAAAATGGTCAGTTTTCAAATGTTTTATTTTTGAACGTCAGTTCACATTTGTAGGTGGATCATCAGTGTTAGAGCTAAAATTAGCATGTTTAAAGTGATTTTCATGCTTCCAGGGGCCCAAAACACAAGATTTATGGAATGGTTAAAAGTGCATGAAAATGGCCAATTTACTCACTCTGAGTTCTCAAAAAGGGTTTCTTCACCCCGGGAACTTAATTAAATACCATTTGGAGGCATTTAATCTTCGAGCAAAAACGGCTGATTTTCGACAAAAGAGATAACACCCCCCCATTACGTCATGCTTCAGAAATGTGGAAAATGGTCCGTTTTCAAATGTTTTATTTTTGAACGTCAGTTCACATTTGTAGGTGGATCATCAGTGTTAGAGCTAAAATTAGCATGTTTAAAGTGATTTTCATGCTTCCAGGGGCTCGGGAAGTGAAATAAATACCATTTGGAGGCATTTAATGTTCGAGCAAAAACGGCTGATTTTCGACAAAAGAGATAACACCCCCCCATTACGTCATGCTTCAGAAATGTGGAAAATGGTCCGTTTTCAAATGTTTTATTTTTGAACGTCAGTTCACATTTGTAGGTGGATCATCAGTGTTAGAGCTAAAATTAGCATGTTTAAAGTGATTTTCATGCTTCCAGGGGCCCAAAACACAAGATTTATGGAATGGTTAAAAGTGCATGAAAATGGCCAATTTACTCACTCTGAGTTCTCAAAAAGGGTTTCTTCACCCCGGTAAGTTAATTAAATACCATTTGGAGGCATTTAATGTTAGAGCAAAAACGGCTGATTTTCGACAAAAGAGATAACACCCCCCCATTACGTCATGCTTCAGAAATGTGGAAAATGGTCCGTTTTCAAATGTTTTATTTTTGAACGTCAGTTCACATTTGTAGGTGGATCATCAGTGTTAGAGCTAAAATTAGCATGTTTAAAGTGATTTTCATGCTTCCAGGGGCCCAAAACACAAGATTTATGGAATGGTTAAAAGTGCATGAAAATGGCCAATTTACTCACTCTGAGTTCTCAAAAAGGGTTTCTTCACCCCGGGAAGTTAATTAAATACCATTTGGAGGCATTTAATGTTAGAGCAAAAACGGCTGATTTTCGACAAAAGAGATAACACCCCCCCATTACGTCATGCTTCAGAAATGTGGAAAATGGTCCGTTTTCAAATGTTTTATTTTTGAACGTCAGTTCACATTTGTAGGTGGATCATCAGTGTTAGAGCTAAAATTAGCATGTTTAAAGTGATTTTCATGCTTCCAGGGGCCCAAAACACAAGATTTATGGAATGGTTAAAAGTGCATGAAAATGGCCAATTTACTCACTCTGAGTTCTCAAAAAGGGTTTCTTCACCCCGGGAAGTTAATTAAATACCATTTGGAGGCATTTAATGTTAGAGCAAAAACGGCTGATTTTCGACAAAAGAGATAACACCCCCCCATTACGTCATGCTTCAGAAATGTGGAAAATGGTCCGTTTTCAAATGTTTTATTTTTGAACGTCAGTTCACATTTGTAGGTGGATCATCAGTGTTAGAGCTAAAATTAGCATGTTTAAAGTGATTTTCATGATTCCAGGGGCTCGGGAAGTGAAATAAATACCATTTGGAGGCATTTAATGTTCGAGCAAAAACGGCTGATTTTCGACAAAAGAGATAACACCCCCCCCATTACGTCATGCTTCAGAAATGTGGAAAATGGTCTGTTTTCAAATGTTTTATTTTTGAACGTCAGTTCACATTTGTAGGTGGATCATCAGTGTTAGAGCTAAAGTTAGCATCTTTAAAGTGATTTTCATGCTTCCAGGGGCCCAAAACACAAGATTTATGGAATGGTTAAAAGTGCATGAAAATGGCCAATTTACTCACTCTGAGTTCTCAAAAAGGGTTTCTTCACCCCGGGAAGTGAATTAAATACCATTTGGAGGCATTTAATGTTCGAGCAAAAACGGCTGATTTTCGACAAAAGAGATAACACCCCCCATTACGTCATGCTTCAGAAATGTGGAAAATGGTCCGTTTTCAAATGTTTTATTTTTGAACGTCAGTTCACATTTGTAGGTGGATCATCAGTGTTAGAGCTAAAATTAGCATGTTTAAAGTGATTTTCATGCTTCCAGGGGCCCAAAACACAAGATTTAGGGAATGGTTAAAAGTGCATGAAAATGGCCAATTTACTCACTCTGAGTTCTCAAAAAGGGTTTCTTCACCCCGGGAAGTTAATTAAATACCATTTGGATGCATTTAATGTTCGAGCAAAAACGGCTGATTTTCGACAAAAGAGATAACACCCCCCCATTACGTCATGCTTCAGAAATGTGGAAAATGGTCCGTTTTCAAATGTTTCATTTTTGAACGTCAGTTCACATTTGTAGGTGGATCATCAGTGTTAGAGCTAAAATTAGCATGTTTAAAGTGATTTTCATGCTTCCAGGGGCTCGGGAAGTGAAATAAATACCATTTGGAGGCATTTAATGTTCGAGCAAAAACGGCTGATTTTCGACAAAAGAGATAACACCCCCCATTACGTCATGCTTCAGAAATGTGGAAAATGGTCCGTTTTCAAATGTTTTATTTTTGAACGTCAGTTCACATTTGTAGGTGGATCATCAGTGTTAGAGCTAAAATTAGCATGTTTAAAGTGATTTTCATGCTTCCAGGGGCCCAAAACACAAGATTTATGGAATGGTTAAAAGTGCATGAAAATGGCCAATTTACTCACTCTGAGTTCTCAAAAAGGGTTTCTTCACCCCGGGAAGTTAATTAAATACCATTTGGAGGAATTTAATCTTCGAGCAAAAACGGCTGATTTTCGACAAAAGAGATAACACCCCCCCATTACGTCATGCTTCAGAAATGTGGAAAATGGTCCGTTTTCAAATGTTTTATTTTTGAACGTCAGTTCACATTTGTAGGTGGATCATCAGTGTTAGAGCTAAAATTAGCATGTTTAAAGTGATTTTCATGCTTCCAGGGGCCCAAAACACAAGATTTATGGAATGGTTAAAAGTGCATGAAAATGGCCAATTTACTCACTCTGAGTTCTCAAAAAGGGTTTCTTCACCCCGGGAAGTTAATTAAATACCATTTGGAGGCATTTAATGTTAGAGCAAAAACGGCTGATTTTCGACAAAAGAGATAACACCCCCCCAATACGTCATGCTTCAGAAATGTGGAAAATGGTCCGTTTTCAAATGTTTTATTTTTGAACGTCAGTTCACATTTGTAGGTGGATCATCAGTGTTAGAGCTAAAATTAGCATGTTTAAAGTGATTTTCATGCTTCCAGGGGCTCGGGAAGTGAAATAAATACCATTTGGAGGCATTTAATGTTCGAGCAAAAACAGCTGATTTTCGACAAAAGAGATAACACCCCCCATTACGTCATGCTTCAGAAATGTGGAAAATGGTCCGTTTTCAAATGTTTTATTTTTGAACGTCAGTTCACATTTGTAGGTGGATCATCAGTGTTAGAGCTAAAATTAGCATGTTTAAAGTGATTTTCATGCTTCCAGGGGCTCGGGAAGTGAAATAAATACCATTTGCAGGCATTTAATGTTCGAGCAAAAACGGCTGATTTTCGACAAAAGAGATAACACCCCCCCATTACGTCATGCTTCAGAAATGTGGAAAATGGTCCGTTTTCAAATGTTTTATTTTTGAACGTCAGTTCACATTTGTAGGTGGATCATCAGTGTTAGAGCTAAAATTAGCATGTTTAAAGTGATTTTCATGCTTCCAGGGGCCCAAAACACAAGATTTATGGAATGGTTAAAAGTGCATGAAAATGGCCAATTTACTCACTCTGAGTTCTCAAAAAGGATTTCTTCACCCCGGGAAGTTAATTAAATACCATTTGGAGGCATTTAATGTTCGAGCAAAAACGGCTGATTTTCGACAAAAGAGATAACACCCCCCCATTACGTCATGCTTCAGAAATGTGGAAAATGGTCCGTTTTCAAATGTTTCATTTTTGAACGTCAGTTCACATTTGTAGGTGGATCATCAGTGTTAGAGCTAAAATTAGCATGTTTAAAGTGATTTTCATGCTTCCAGGGGCCCAAAACACAAGATTTATGGAATGGTTAAAAGTGCATGAAAATGGCCAATTTACTCACTCTGAGTTCTCAAAAAGGGTTTCTTCACCCCGGGAAGTGAATTAAATACCATTTGGAGGCATTTAATGTTCGAGCAAAAACGGCTGATTTTCGACAAAAGAGATAACACCCCCCCATTACGTCATGCTTCAGAAATGTGGAAAATGGTCCGTTTTCAAATGTTTTATTTTTGAACGTCAGGTCACATTTGTAGGTGGATCATCAGTGTTAGAGCTAAAATTAGCATGTTTAAAGTGATTTTCATGCTTCCAGGGGCTCGGGAAGTGAAATAAATACCATTTGGAGGCATTTAATGTTCGAGCAAAAACGGCTGATTTTCGACAAAAGAGATAACACCCCCCCATTACGTCATGCTTCAGAAATGTGGAAAATGGTCCGTTTTCAAATGTTTTATTTTTGAACGTCAGTTCACATTTGTAGGTGGATCATCAGTGTTAGAGCTAAAATTAGCATGTTTAAAGTGATTTTCATGCTTCCAGGGGCCCAAAACATAAGATTTATGGAATGGTTAAAAGTGCATGAAAATGGCCAATTTACTCACTCTGAGTTCTCAAAAAGGGTTTCTTCACCCCGGGAAGTTAATTAAATACCATTTGGAGGCATTTAATGTTCGAGCAAAAACGGCTGATTTTCGACAAAAGAGATAACACCCCCCCATTACGTCATGCTTCAGAAATGTGGAAAATGGTCTGTTTTCAAATGTTTTATTTTTGAACGTCAGTTCACATTTGTAGGTGGATCATCAGTGTTAGAGCTAAAATTAGCATGTTTAAAGTGATTTTCATGCTTCCAGGGGCCCAAAACACAAGATTTATGGAATGGTTAAAAGTGCATGAAAATGGCCAATTTACTCACTCTGAGTTCTCAAAAAGGGTTTCTTCACCCCGGGAAGTTAATTAAATACCATTTGGAGGCATTTAATGTTCGAGCAAAAACGGCTGATTTTCGACAAAAGAGATAACACCCCCCCCATTACGTCATGCTTCAGAAATGTGGAAAATGGTCCGTTTTCAAATGTTTCATTTTTGAACGTCAGTTCACATTTGTAGGTGGATCATCAGTGTTAGAGCTAACATTAGCATGTTTAAAGTGATTTTCATGCTTCCAGGGGCTCGGGAAGTGAAATAAATACCATTTGGAGGCATTTAATGTTCGAGCAAAAACGGCTGATTTTCGAAAAAAGAGATAACACCCCCCCATTACGTCATGCTTCAGAAATGTGGAAAATGGTCCGTTTTCAAATGTTTCATTTTTGAACGTCAGTTCACATTTGTAGGTGGATCATCAGTGTTAGAGCTAACATTAGCATGTTTAAAGTGATTTTCATGCTTCCAGGGGCTCGGGAAGTGAAATAAATACCATTTGGAGGCATTTAATGTTCGAGCAAAAACGGCTGATTTTCGACAAAAGAGATAACACCCCCCCATTACGTCATGCTTCAGAAATGTGGAAAATGGTCAGTTTTCAAATGTTTTATTTTTGAACGTCAGTTCACATTTGTAGGTGGATCATCAGTGTTAGAGCTAAAATTAGCATGTTTAAAGTGATTTTCATGCTTCCAGGGGCCCAAAACACAAGATTTATGGAATGGTTAAAAGTGCATGAAAATGGCCAATTTACTCACTCTGAGTTCTCAAAAAGGGTTTCTTCACCCCGGGAACTTAATTAAATACCATTTGGAGGCATTTAATCTTCGAGCAAAAACGGCTGATTTTCGACAAAAGAGATAACACCCCCCCATTACGTCATGCTTCAGAAATGTGGAAAATGGTCCGTTTTCAAATGTTTTATTTTTGAACGTCAGTTCACATTTGTAGGTGGATCATCAGTGTTAGAGCTAAAATTAGCATGTTTAAAGTGATTTTCATGCTTCCAGGGGCTCGGGAAGTGAAATAAATACCATTTGGAGGCATTTAATGTTCGAGCAAAAACGGCTGATTTTCGACAAAAGAGATAACACCCCCCCATTACGTCATGCTTCAGAAATGTGGAAAATGGTCCGTTTTCAAATGTTTTATTTTTGAACGTCAGTTCACATTTGTAGGTGGATCATCAGTGTTAGAGCTAAAATTAGCATGTTTAAAGTGATTTTCATGCTTCCAGGGGCCCAAAACACAAGATTTATGGAATGGTTAAAAGTGCATGAAAATGGCCAATTTACTCACTCTGAGTTCTCAAAAAGGGTTTCTTCACCCCGGTAAGTTAATTAAATACCATTTGGAGGCATTTAATGTTAGAGCAAAAACGGCTGATTTTCGACAAAAGAGATAACACCCCCCCATTACGTCATGCTTCAGAAATGTGGAAAATGGTCCGTTTTCAAATGTTTTATTTTTGAACGTCAGTTCACATTTGTAGGTGGATCATCAGTGTTAGAGCTAAAATTAGCATGTTTAAAGTGATTTTCATGCTTCCAGGGGCCCAAAACACAAGATTTATGGAATGGTTAAAAGTGCATGAAAATGGCCAATTTACTCACTCTGAGTTCTCAAAAAGGGTTTCTTCACCCCGGGAAGTTAATTAAATACCATTTGGAGGCATTTAATGTTAGAGCAAAAACGGCTGATTTTCGACAAAAGAGATAACACCCCCCCATTACGTCATGCTTCAGAAATGTGGAAAATGGTCCGTTTTCAAATGTTTTATTTTTGAACGTCAGTTCACATTTGTAGGTGGATCATCAGTGTTAGAGCTAAAATTAGCATGTTTAAAGTGATTTTCATGCTTCCAGGGGCCCAAAACACAAGATTTATGGAATGGTTAAAAGTGCATGAAAATGGCCAATTTACTCACTCTGAGTTCTCAAAAAGGGTTTCTTCACCCCGGGAAGTTAATTAAATACCATTTGGAGGCATTTAATGTTAGAGCAAAAACGGCTGATTTTCGACAAAAGAGATAACACCCCCCCATTACGTCATGCTTCAGAAATGTGGAAAATGGTCCGTTTTCAAATGTTTTATTTTTGAACGTCAGTTCACATTTGTAGGTGGATCATCAGTGTTAGAGCTAAAATTAGCATGTTTAAAGTGATTTTCATGATTCCAGGGGCTCGGGAAGTGAAATAAATACCATTTGGAGGCATTTAATGTTCGAGCAAAAACGGCTGATTTTCGACAAAAGAGATAACACCCCCCCCATTACGTCATGCTTCAGAAATGTGGAAAATGGTCTGTTTTCAAATGTTTTATTTTTGAACGTCAGTTCACATTTGTAGGTGGATCATCAGTGTTAGAGCTAAAGTTAGCATCTTTAAAGTGATTTTCATGCTTCCAGGGGCCCAAAACACAAGATTTATGGAATGGTTAAAAGTGCATGAAAATGGCCAATTTACTCACTCTGAGTTCTCAAAAAGGGTTTCTTCACCCCGGGAAGTTAATTAAATACCATTTGGATGCATTTAATGTTCGAGCAAAAACGGCTGATTTTCGACAAAAGAGATAACACCCCCCCATTACGTCATGCTTCAGAAATGTGGAAAATGGTCCGTTTTCAAATGTTTCATTTTTGAACGTCAGTTCACATTTGTAGGTGGATCATCAGTGTTAGAGCTAAAATTAGCATGTTTAAAGTGATTTTCATGCTTCCAGGGGCTCGGGAAGTGAAATAAATACCATTTGGAGGCATTTAATGTTCGAGCAAAAACGGCTGATTTTCGACAAAAGAGATAACACCCCCCATTACGTCATGCTTCAGAAATGTGGAAAATGGTCCGTTTTCAAATGTTTTATTTTTGAACGTCAGTTCACATTTGTAGGTGGATCATCAGTGTTAGAGCTAAAATTAGCATGTTTAAAGTGATTTTCATGCTTCCAGGGGCCCAAAACACAAGATTTATGGAATGGTTAAAAGTGCATGAAAATGGCCAATTTACTCACTCTGAGTTCTCAAAAAGGGTTTCTTCACCCCGGGAAGTTAATTAAATACCATTTGGAGGAATTTAATCTTCGAGCAAAAACGGCTGATTTTCGACAAAAGAGATAACACCCCCCCATTACGTCATGCTTCAGAAATGTGGAAAATGGTCCGTTTTCAAATGTTTTATTTTTGAACGTCAGTTCACATTTGTAGGTGGATCATCAGTGTTAGAGCTAAAATTAGCATGTTTAAAGTGATTTTCATGCTTCCAGGGGCCCAAAACACAAGATTTATGGAATGGTTAAAAGTGCATGAAAATGGCCAATTTACTCACTCTGAGTTCTCAAAAAGGGTTTCTTCACCCCGGGAAGTTAATTAAATACCATTTGGAGGCATTTAATGTTAGAGCAAAAACGGCTGATTTTCGACAAAAGAGATAACACCCCCCCATTACGTCATGCTTCAGAAATGTGGAAAATGGTCCGTTTTCAAATGTTTTATTTTTGAACGTCAGTTCACATTTGTAGGTGGATCATCAGTGTTAGAGCTAAAATTAGCATGTTTAAAGTGATTTTCATGCTTCCAGGGGCCCAAAACACAAGATTTATGGAATGGTTAAAAGTGCATGAAAATGGCCAATTTACTCACTCTGAGTTCTCAAAAAGGGTTTCTTCACCCCGGGAAGTTAATTAAATACCATTTGGAGGCATTTAATGTTAGAGCAAAAACGGCTGATTTTCCTCAAAAGAGATAACACCCCTCCATTACGTCATGCTTCAGAAATGTGGAAAATGGTCCGTTTTCAAATGTTTTATTTTTGAACGTCAGTTCACATTTGTAGGTGGATCATCAGTGTTAGAGCTAAAATTAGCATGTTTAAAGTGATTTTCATGCTTCCAGGGGCTCGGGAAGTGAAATAAATACCATTTGGAGGCATTTAATGTTCGAGCAAAAACGGCTGATTTTCGACAAAAGAGATAACACCCCCCCATTACGTCATGCTTCAGAAATGTGGAAAATGGTCCGTTTTCAAATGTTTTATTTTTGAACGTCAGTTCACATTTGTAGGTGGATCATCAGTGTTAGAGCTAAAATTAGCATGTTTAAAGTGATTTTCATGCTTCCAGGGGCCCAAAACACAAGATTTATGGAATGGTTAAAAGTGCATGAAAATGGCCAATTTACTCACTCTGAGTTCTCAAAAAGGGTTTCTTCACCCCGGGAAGTTAATTAAATACCATTTGGAGGCATTTAATGTTAGAGCAAAAACGGCTGATTTTCGACAAAAGAGATAACACCCCCCCATTACGTCATGCTTCAGAAATGTGGAAAATGGTCCGTTTTCAAATGTTTTATTTTTGAACGTCAGTTCACATTTGTAGGTGGATCATCAGTGTTAGAGCTAAAATTAGCATGTTTAAAGTGATTTTCATGCTTCCAGGGGCCCAAAACACAAGATTTATGGAATGGTTAAAAGTGCATGAAAATGGCCAATTTACTCACTCTGAGTTCTCAAAAAGGGTTTCTTCACCCCGGGAAGTTAATTAAATACCATTTGGAGGCATTTAATCTTCGAGCAAAAACGGCTGATTTTCGACAAAAGAGATAACACCCCCCCATTACGTCATGCTTCAGAAATGTGGAAAATGGTCAGTTTTCAAATGTTTTATTTTTGAACGTCAGTTCACATTTGTAGGTGGATCATCAGTGTTAGAGCTAAAATTAGCATGTTTAAAGTGATTTTCATGCTTCCAGGGGCCCAAAACACAAGATTTATGGAATGGTTAAAAGTGCATGAAAATGGCCAATTTACTCACTCTGAGTTCTCAAAAAGGGTTTCTTCACCCCGGGAAGTTAATTAAATACCATTTGGAGGCATTTAATCTTCGAGCAAAAACGGCTGATTTTCGACAAAAGAGATAACACCCCCCCATTACGTCATGCTTCAGAAATGTGGAAAATGGTCCGTTTTCTAATGTTTTATTTTTGAACGTCAGTTCACATTTGTAGGTGGATCATCAGTGTTAGAGCTAAAATTAGCATGTTTAAAGTGATTTTCATGCTTCCAGGGGCTCGGGAAGTGAAATAAATACCATTTGGAGGCATTTAATGTTCGAGAAAAAACGGCTGATTTTCGACAAAAGAGATAACACCCCCCCATTACGTCATGCTTCAGAAATGTGGAAAATGGTCCGTTTTCAAATGTTTTATTTTTGAACGTCAGTTCACATTTGTAGGTGGATCATCAGTGTTAGAGCTAAAATTAGCATGTTTAAAGTGATTTTCATGCTTCCAGGGGCCCAAAACACAAGATTTATGGAATGGTTAAAAGTGCATGAAAATGGCCAATTTACTCACTCTGAGTTCTCAAAAAGGGTTTCTTCACCCCGGGAAGTTAATTAAATACCATTTGGAGGCATTTAATGTTAGAGCAAAAACGGCTGATTTTCCTCAAAAGAGATAACACCCCTCCATTACGTCATGCTTCAGAAATGTGGAAAATGGTCCTTTTTCAAATGTTTTATTTTTGAACGTCAGTTCACATTTGTAGGTGGATCATCAGTGTTAGAGCTAAAATTAGCATGTTTAAAGTGATTTTCATGCTTCCAGGGGCTCGGGAAGTGAAATAAATACCATTTGGAGGCATTTAATGTTCGAGCAAAAACGGCTGATTTTCGACAAAAGAGATAACACCCCCCATTACGTCATGCTTCAGAAATGTGGAAAATGGTCCGTTTTCAAATGTTTTATTTTTGAACGTCAGTTCACATTTGTAGGTGGATCATCAGTGTTAGAGCTAAAATTAGCATGTTTAAAGTGATTTTCATGCTTCCAGGGGCCCAAAACACAAGATTTATGGAATGGTTAAAAGTGCATGAAAATGGCCAATTTACTCACTCTGAGTTCTCAAAAAGGGTTTCTTCACCCCGGGAAGTTAATTAAATACCATTTGGAGGCATTTAATGTTAGAGCAAAAACAGCTGTTTTTCGACAAAAGAGATAACACCCCCCCATTACGTCATGCTTCAGAAATGTGGAAAATGGTCCGTTTTCAAATGTTTTATTTTTGAACGTCAGTTCACATTTGTAGGTGGATCATCAGTGTTAGAGCTAAAATTAGCATGTTTAAAGTGATTTTCATGCTTCCAGGGGCTCGGGAAGTGAAATAAATACCATTTGGAGGCATTTAATGTTCGAGCAAAAACGGCTGATTTTCGACAAAAGAGATAACACCCCCCCATTACGTCATGCTTCAGAAATGTGGAAAATGGTCCGTTTTCAAATGTTTTATTTTTGAACGTCAGTTCACATTTGTAGGTGGATCATCAGTGTTAGAGCTAAAATTAGCATGTTTAAAGTGATTTTCATGCTTCCAGGGGCTCGGGAAGTGAAATAAATACCATTTGGAGGCATTTAATGTTCGAGCAAAAACGGCTGATTTTCGACAAAAGAGATAACACCCCCCCATTACGTCATGCTTCAGAAATGTGGAAAATGGTCCGTTTTCAAATGTTTTATTTTTGAACGTCAGTTCACATTTGTAGGTGGATCATCAGTGTTAGAGCTAAAATTAGCATGTTTAAAGTGATTTTCATGCTTCCAGGGGCCCAAAACACAAGATTTATGGAATGGTTAAAAGTGCATGAAAATGGCCAATTTACTCACTCTGAGTTCTCAAAAAGGGTTTCTTCACCCCGGGAAGTTAATTAAATACCATTTGGAGGCATTTAATGTTCGAGCAAAAACGGCTGATTTTCGACAAAAGAGATAACACCCCCCCATTACGTCATGCTTCAGAAATGTGGAAAATGGTCCGTTTTCAAATGTTTCATTTTTGAACGTCAGTTCACATTTGTAGGTGGATCATCAGTGTTAGAGCTAAAATTAGCATGTTTAAAGTGATTTTCATGCTTCCAGGGGCCCAAAACACAAGATTTATGGAATGGTTAAAAGTGCATGAAAATGGCCAATTTACTCACTCTGAGTTCTCAAAAAGGGTTTCTTCACCCCGGGAAGTGAATTAAATACCATTTGGAGGCATTTAATGTTCGAGCAAAAACGGCTGATTTTCGACAAAAGAGATAACACCCCCCCATTACGTCATGCTTCAGAAATGTGGAAAATGGTCCGTTTTCAAATGTTTTATTTTTGAACGTCAGTTCACATTTGTAGGTGGATCATCAGTGTTAGAGCTAAAATTAGCATGTTTAAAGTGATTTTCATGCTTCCAGGGGCTCGGGAAGTGAAATAAATACCATTTGGAGGCATTTAATGTTCGAGCAAAAACGGCTGATTTTCGACAAAAGAGATAACACCCCCCCCATTACGTCATGCTTCAGAAATGTGGAAAATGGTCAGTTTTCAAATGTTTTATTTTTGAACGTCAGTTCACATTTGTAGGTGGATCATCAGTGTTAGAGCTAAAATTAGCATGTTTAAAGTGATTTTCATGCTTCCAGGGGCTCGGGAAGTGAAATAAATACCATTTGGAGGCATTTAATGTTCGAGCAAAAACGGCTGATTTTCGACAAAAGAGATAACACCCCCCCATTACGTCATGCTTCAGAAATGTGGAAAATGGTCCGTTTTCAAATGTTTTATTTTTGAACGTCAGTTCACATTTGTAGGTGGATCATCAGTGTTAGAGCTAAAATTAGCATGTTTAAAGTGATTTTCATGCTTCCAGGGGCCCAAAACACAAGATTTATGGAATGGTTAAAAGTGCATGAAAATGGCCAATTTACTCACTCTGAGTTCTCAAAAAGGGTTTCTTCACCCCGGGAAGTTAATTAAATACCATTTGGAGGCATTTAATGTTCGAGCAAAAACGGCTGATTTTCGACAAAAGAGATAACACCCCCCCATTACGTCATGCTTCAGAAATGTGGAAAATGGTCCGTTTTCAAATGTTTCATTTTTGAACGTCAGTTCACATTTGTAGGTGGATCATCAGTGTTAGAGCTAACATTAGCATGTTTAAAGTGATTTTCATGCTTCCAGGGGCTCGGGAAGTGAAATAAATACCATTTGGAGGCATTTAATGTTCGAGCAAAAACGGCTGATTTTCGACAAAAGAGATAACACCCCCCCATTACGTCATGCTTCAGAAATGTGGAAAATGGTCCCTTTTCAAATGTTTCATTTTTGAACGTCAGTTCACATTTGTAGGTGGATCATCAGTGTTAGAGCTAACATTAGCATGTTTAAAGTGATTTTCATGCTTC
The DNA here is from genome assembly GCF_964263255.1 of Lissotriton vulgaris. Taxonomy (NCBI): domain Eukaryota; kingdom Metazoa; phylum Chordata; class Amphibia; order Caudata; family Salamandridae; genus Lissotriton; species Lissotriton vulgaris. The sequence goes on from NW_028240859.1 coordinate 1,469,991, forward strand.
CAGGGGCTGGGGAAGTGAAATAAATACCATTTGGAGGCATTTAATGTTCGAGCAAAAACGGCTGATTTTCGACAAAAGAGATAACACCCCCCCATTACGTCATGCTTCAGAAATGTGGAAAATGGTCCGTTTTCAAATGTTTTATTTTTGAACATCAGTTCACATTTGTAGGTGGATCATCAGTGTTAGAGCTAAAATTAGCATGTTTAAAGTGATTTTCATGCTTCCAGTGGCCCAAAACACAAGATTTATGGAATGGTTAAAAGTGCATGAAAATGGCCAATTTACTCACTCTGAGTTCTCAAAAAGGGTTTCTTCACCCCGGGAAGTTAATTAAATACCATTTGGAGGCATTTAATCTTCGAGCAAAAACGGCTGATTTTCGACAAAAGAGATAACACCCCCCCATTACGTCATGCTTCAGAAATGTGGAAAATGGTCCGTTTTCAAATGTTTTATTTTTGAACGTCAGTTCACATTTGTAGGTGGATCATCAGTGTTAGAGCTAAAATTAGCATGTTTAAAGTGATTTTCATGCTTCCAGGGGCTCGGGAAGTGAAATAAATACCATTTGGAGGCATTTAATGTTCGAGCAAAAACGGCTGATTTTCGACAAAAGAGATAACACCCCCCCATTACGTCATGCTTCAGAAATGTGGAAAATGGTCCGTTTTCAAATGTTTTATTTTTGAACGTCAGTTCACATTTGTAGGTGGATCATCAGTGTTAGAGCTAAAATTAGCATGTTTAAAGTGATTTTCATGCTTCCAGGGGCCCAAAACACAAGATTTATGGAATGGTTAAAAGTGCATAAAAATGGCCAATTTACTCACTCTGAGTTCTCAAAAAGGGTTTCTTCACCCCGGGAAGTTAATTAAATACCATTTGGAGGCATTTAATGTTAGAGCAAAAACGGCTGATTTTCGACAAAAGAGATAACACCCCCCCATTACGTCATGCTTCAGAAATGTGGAAAATGGTCCGTTTTCAAATGTTTTATTTTTGAACGTCAGTTCACATTTGTAGGTGGATCATCAGTGTTAGAGCTAAAATTAGCATGTTTAAAGTGATTTTCATGCTTCCAGGGGCCCAAAACACAAGATTTATGGAATGGTTAAAAGTGCATGAAAATGGCCAATTTACTCACTCTGAGTTCTCAAAAAGGGTTTCTTCACCCCGGGAAGTTAATTAAATACCATTTGGAGGCATTTAATGTTCGAGCAAAAACGGCTGATTTTCGACAAAAGAGATAACACCCCCCCATTACGTCATGCTTCAGAAATGTGGAAAATGGTCCGTTTTCAAATGTTTCATTTTTGAACGTCAGTTCACATTTGTAGGTGGATCATCAGTGTTAGAGCTAACATTAGCATGTTTAAAGTGATTTTCATGCTTCCAGGGGCTCGGGAAGTGAAATAAATACCATTTGGAGGCATTTAATGTTCGAGCAAAAATGGCTGATTTTCGACAAAAGAGATAACACCCCCCCATTACGTCATGCTTCAGAAATGTGGAAAATGGTCCGTTTTCAAATGTTTCATTTTTGAACGTCAGTTCACATTTGTAGGTGGATCATCAGTGTTAGAGCTAACATTAGCATGTTTAAAGTGATTTTCATGCTTCCAGGGGCTCGGGAAGTGAAATAAATACCATTTGGAGGCATTTAATGTTCGAGCAAAAACGGCTGATTTTCGACAAAAGAGATAACACCCCCCCATTACGTCATGCTTCAGAAATGTGGAAAATGGTCCGTTTTCAAATGTTTTATTTTTGAACGTCAGTTCACATTTGTAGGTGGATCATCAGTGTTAGAGCTAAAATTAGCATGTTTAAAGCGATTTTCATGCTTCCAGGGGCTCGGGAAGTGAAATAAATACCATTTGGAGGCATTTAATGTTCGAGCAAAAACGGCTGATTTTCGACAAAAGAGATAACACCCCCCCATTACGTCATGCTTCAGAAATGTGGAAAATGGTCCGTTTTCAAATGTTTTATTTTTGAACGTCAGTTCACATTTGTAGATGGATCATCAGTGTTAGAGCTAAAATTAGCATGTTTAAAGCGATTTTCATGCTTCCAGGGGCTCGGGAAGTGAAATAAATACCATTTGGAGGCATTTAATGTTCGAGCAAAAACGGCTGATTTTCGACAAAAGAGATAACACCCCCCCATTACGTCATGCTTCAGAAATGTGGAAAATGGTCCGTTTTCAAATGTTTTATTTTTGAACGTCAGTTCACATTTGTAGGTGGATCATCAGTGTTAGAGCTAAAATTAGCATGTTTAAAGTGATTTTCATGCTTCCAGGGGCCCAAAACACAAGATTTATGGAATGGTTAAAAGTGCATGAAAATGGCCAATTTACTCACTCTGAGTTCTCAAAAAGGGTTTCTTCACCCCGGTAAGTTAATTAAATACCATTTGGAGGCATTTAATGTTAGAGCAAAAACGGCTGATTTTCGACAAAAGAGATAACACCCCCCCATTACGTCATGCTTCAGAAATGTGGAAAATGGTCCGTTTTCAAATGTTTTATTTTTGAACGTCAGTTCACATTTGTAGGTGGATCATCAGTGTTAGAGCTAAAATTAGCATGTTTAAAGTGATTTTCATGCTTCCAGGGGCCCAAAACACAAGATTTATGGAATGGTTAAAAGTGCATGAAAATGGCCAATTTACTCACTCTGAGTTCTCAAAAAGGGTTTCTTCACCCCGGGAAGTTAATTAAATACCATTTGGAGGCATTTAATGTTAGAGCAAAAACGGCTGATTTTCGACAAAAGAGATAACACCCCCCCATTACGTCATGCTTCAGAAATGTGGAAAATGGTCCGTTTTCAAATGTTTTATTTTTGAACGTCAGTTCACATTTGTAGGTGGATCATCAGTGTTAGAGCTAAAATTAGCATGTTTAAAGTGATTTTCATGATTCCAGGGGCTCGGGAAGTGAAATAAATACCATTTGGAGGCATTTAATGTTCAAGCAAAAACTGCTGATTTTCGACAAAAGAGATAACACCCCCCCATTACGTCATGCTTCAGAAATGTGGAAAATGGTCCGTTTTCAAATGTTTTATTTTTGAACGTCAGTTCACATTTGTAGGTGGATCATCAGTGTTAGAGCTAAAATTAGCATGTTTAAAGTGATTTTCATGCTTCCAGGGGCTCGGGAAGTGAAATAAATACCATTTGGAGGCATTTAATGTTCGAGCAAAAACGGCTGATTTTCGACAAAAGAGATAACACCCCCCCATTACGTCATGCTTCAGAAATGTGGAAAATGGTCAGTTTTCAAATGTTTTATTTTTGAACGTCAGTTCACATTTGTAGGTGGATCATCAGTGTTAGAGCTAAAATTAGCATGTTTAAAGTGATTTTCATGCTTCCAGGGGCCCAAAACACAAGATTTATGGAATGGTTAAAAGTGCATGAAAATGGCCAATTTACTCACTCTGAGTTCTCAAAAAGGGTTTCTTCACCCCGGGAAGTTAATTAAATACCATTTGGAGGCATTTAATGTTCGAGCAAAAACGGCTGATTTTCGACAAAAGAGATAACACCCCCCCATTACGTCATGCTTCAGAAATGTGGAAAATGGTCCGTTTTCAAATGTTTTATTTTTGAACGTCAGTTCACATTTGTAGGTGGATCATCAGTGTTAGAGCTAAAATTAGCATGTTTAAAGTGATTTTCATGCTTCCAGGGGCTCGGGAAGTGAAATAAATACCATTTGGAGGCATTTAATGTTCGAGCAAAAACGGCTGATTTTCGACAAAAGAGATAACACCCCCCCATTACGTCATGCTTCAGAAATGTGGAAAATGGTCCGTTTTCAAATGTTTTATTTTTGAACATCAGTTCACATTTGTAGGTGGATCATCAGTGTTAGAGCTAAAATTAGCATGTTTAAAGTGATTTTCATGCTTCCAGGGGCCCAAAACACAAGATTTATGGAATGGTTAAAAGTGCATGAAAATGGCCAATTTACTCACTCTGAGTTCTCAAAAAGGGTTTCTTCACCCCGGGAAGTTAATTAAATACCATTTGGAGGCATTTAATGTTCGAGCAAAAACGGCTGATTTTCGACAAAAGAGATAACACCCCCCCATTACGTCATGCTTCAGAAATGTGGAAAATGGTCCGTTTTCAAATGTTTCATTTTTGAACGTCAGTTCACATTTGTAGGTGGATGTGGGTCATCAGTGTTAGAGCTAAAATTAGCATGTTTAAAGTGATTTTCATGCTTCCAGGGGCCCAAAACACAAGATTTATGGAATGGTTAAAAGTGCATGAAAATGGCCAATTTACTCACTCTGAGTTCTCAAAAAGGGTTTCTTCACCCCGGGAAGTGAATTAAATACCATTTGGAGGCATTTAATGTTCGAGCAAAAACGGCTGATTTTCGACAAAAGAGATAACACCCCCCCATATGTCATGCTTCAGAAATGTGGAAAACTGGTCCGTTTTCAAATGTTTTATTTTTGAACGTCAGTTCACATTTGTAGGTGGATCATCAGTGTTAGAGCTAAAATTAACATGTTTAAAGTGATTTTCATGCTTCCAGGGGCTCGGGAAGTTATTAAATACCATTTGGAGGCATTTAATGTTCGAGCAAAAACGGCTGATTTTCGACAAAAGAGATAACACCCCCCCATTTCGTCATGCTTCAGAAATGTGGAAAATGGTCCGTTTTCAAATGTTTTATTTTTGAACGTCAGTTCACATTTGTAGGTGGATCATCAGTGTTAGAGCTAAAATTAGCATGTTTAAAGTGATTTTCATGCTTCCAGGGGCCCAAAACACAAGATTTATGGAATGGTTAAAAGTGCATGAAAATGGCCAATTTACTCACTCTGAGTTCTCAAAAAGGGTTTCTTCACCCCGGGAAGTTAATTAAATACCATTTGGATGCATTTAATGTTCGAGCAAAAACGGCTGATTTTCGACAAAAGAGATAACACCGCCCCATTACGTCATGCTTCAGAAATGTGGAAAATGGTCCGTTTTCAAACGTTTCATTTTTGAACGTCAGTTCACATTTGTAGGTGGATCATCAGTGTTAGAGCTAAAATTAGCATGTTTAAAGTGATTTTCATGCTTCCAGGGGCTCGGAAAGTGAAATAAATACCATTTGGAGGCATTTAATGTTCGAGCAAAAACGGCTGATTTTCGACAAAAGAGATAACACCCCCCATTACGTCATGCTTCAGAAATGTGGAAAATGGTCCGTTTTCAAATGTTTTATTTTTGAACGTCAGTTCACATTTGTAGGTGGATCATCAGTGTTAGAGCTAAAATTAGCATGTTTAAAGTGATTTTCATGCTTCCAGGGGCCCAAAACACAAGATTTATGGAATGGTTAAAAGTGCATGAAAATGGCCAATTTACTCACTCTGAGTTCTCAAAAAGGGTTTCTTCACCCCGGGAAGTTAATTAAATACCATTTGGAGGCATTTAATGTTAGAGCAAAAACAGCTGATTTTCGACAAAAGAGATAACACCCCCCCATTACGTCATGCTTCAGAAATGTGGAAAATGGTCCGTTTTCAAATGTTTTATTTTTGAACGTCAGTTCACATTTGTAGGTGGATCATCAGTGTTAGAGCTAAAATTAGCATGTTTAAAGTGATTTTCATGCTTCCAGGGGCCCAAAACACAAGATTTATGGAATGGTTAAAAGTGCATGAAAATGGCCAATTTACTCACTCTGAGTTCTCAAAAAGGGTTTCTTCACCCCGGGAAGTTAATTAAATACCATTTGGAGGCATTTAATGTTAGAGCAAAAACGGCTGATTTTCGACAAAAGAGATAACACCCCCCCATTACGTCATGCTTCAGAAATGTGGAAAATGGTCCGTTTTCAAATGTTTTATTTTTGAACGTCAGTTCACATTTGTAGGTGGATCATCAGTGTTAGAGCTAAAATTAGCATGTTTAAAGTGATTTTCATGCTTCCAGGGGCCCAAAACACAAGATTTATGGAATGGTTAAAAGTGCATGAAAATGGCCAATTTACTCACTCTGAGTTCTCAAAAAGGGTTTCTTCACCCCGGGAAGTTAATTAAATACCATTTGGAGGCATTTAATGTTAGAGCAAAAACGGCTGATTTTCCTCAAAAGAGATAACACCCCTCCATGACGTCATGCTTCAGAAATGTGGAAAATGGTCCGTTTTCAAATGTTTTATTTTTGAACGTCAGTTCACATTTGTAGGTGGATCATCAGTGTTAGAGCTAAAATTAGCATGTTTAAAGTGATTTTCATGCTTCCAGGGGCTCGGGAAGTGAAGTAAATACCATTTGGAGGCATTTAATGTTCGAGCAAAAACGGCTGATTTTCGACAAAAGAGATAACACCCCCCCATTACGTCATGCTTCAGAAATGTGGAAAATGGTCCGTTTTCAAATGTTTTATTTTTGAACGTCAGTTCACATTTGTAGGTGGATCATCAGTGTTAGAGCTAAAATTAGCATGTTTAAAGTGATTTTCATGCTTCCAGGGGCCCAAAACACAAGATTTATGGAATGGTTAAAAGTGCATGAAAATGGCCAATTTACTCACTCTGAGTTCTCAAAAAGGGTTTCTTCACCCCGGGAAGTTAATTAAATACCATTTGGAGGCATTTAATGTTCGAGCAAAAACGGCTGATTTTCGACAAAAGAGATAACACCCCCCCATTACGTCATGCTTCAGAAATGTGGAAAATGGTCCGTTTTCAAATGTTTTATTTTTGAACGTCAGTTCACATTTGTAGGTGGATCATCAGTGTTAGAGCTAAAATTAGCATGTTTAAAGTGATTTTCATGCTTCCAGGGGCCCAAAACACAAGATTTATGGAATGGTTAAAAGTGCATGAAAATGGCCAATTTACTCACTCTGAGTTCTCAAAAAGGGTTTCTTCACCCCGGGAAGTGAATTAAATACCATTTGGAGGCATTTAATGTTCGAGCAAAAACGGCTGATTTTCGACAAAAGAGATAACACCCCCCCATTACGTCATGCTTCAGAAATGTGGAAAATGGTCCGTTTTCAAATGTTTTATTTTTGAACGTCAGTTCACATTTGTAGGTGGATCATCAGTGTTAGAGCTAAAATTAGCATGTTTAAAGTGATTTTCATGCTTCCAGGGGCTCGGGAAGTGAAATAAATACCATTTGGAGGCATTTAATGTTCGAGCAAAAACGGCTGATTTTCGACAAAAGAGATAACACCCCCCCATTACGTCATGCTTCAGAAATGTGGAAAATGGTCCGTTTTCAAATGTTTTATTTTTGAACGTCAGTTCACATTTGTAGGTGGATCATCAGTGTTAGAGCTAAAATTAGCATGTTTAAAGTGATTTTCATGCTTCCAGGGGCCCAAAACACAAGATTTATGGAATGGTTAAAAGTGCATTAAAATGGCCAATTTACTCACTCTGAGTTCTCAAAAAGGGTTTCTTCACCCCGGGAAGTTAATTAAATACCATTTGGAGGCATTTAATCTTCGAGCAAAAACGGCTGATTTTCGACAAAAGAGATAACACCCCCCCATTACGTCATGCTTCAGAAATGTGGAAAATGGTCCGTTTTCAAATGTTTTATTTTTGAACGTCAGTTCACATTTGTAGGTGGATCATCAGTGTTAGAGCTAAAATTAGCATGTTTAAAGTGATTTTCATGCTTCCAGGGGCTCGGGAAGTGAAATAAATACCATTTGGAGGCATTTAATGTTCGAGAAAAAACGGCTGATTTTCGACAAAAGAGATAACACCCCCCCATTACGTCATGCTTCAGAAATGTGGAAAATGGTCCGTTTTCAAATGTTTTATTTTTGAACGTCAGTTCACATTTGTAGGTGGATCATCAGTGTTAGAGCTAAAATTAGCATGTTTAAAGTGATTTTCATGCTTCCAGGGGCCCAAAACACAAGATTTATGGAATGGTTAAAAGTGCATGAAAATGGCCAATTTACTCACTCTGAGTTCTCAAAAAGGGTTTCTTCACCCCGGAAAGTTAATTAAATACCATTTGGAGGCATTTAATGTTAGAGCAAAAACGGCTGATTTTCCTCAAAAGAGATAACACCCCTCCATTACGTCATGCTTCAGAAATGTGGAAAATGGTCCTTTTTCAAATGTTTTATTTTTGAACGTCAGTTCACATTTGTAGGTGGATCATCAGTGTTAGAGCTAAAATTAGCATGTTTAAAGTGATTTTCATGCTTCCAGGGGCTCGGGAAGTGAAATAAATACCATTTGGAGGCATTTAATGTTCGAGCAAAAACGGCTGATTTTCGACAAAAGAGATAACACCCCCCCATTACGTCATGCTTCAGAAATGTGGAAAATGGTCCGTTTTCAAATGTTTTATTTTTGAACGTCAGTTCACATTTGTAGGTGGATCATCAGTGTTAGAGCTAAAATTAGCATGTTTAAAGTGATTTTCATGCTTCCAGGGGCCCAAAACACAAGATTTATGGAATGGTTAAAAGTGCATGAAAATGGCCAATTTACTCACTCTGAGTTCTCAAAAAGGGTTTCTTCACCCCGGGAAGTTAATTAAATACCATTTGGAGGCATTTAATGTTAGAGCAAAAACGGCTGATTTTCGACAAAAGAGATAACACCCCCCCATTACGTCATGCTTCAGAAATGTGGAAAATGGTCCGTTTTCAAATGTTTTATTTTTGAACGTCAGTTCACATTTGTAGGTGGATCATCAGTGTTAGAGCTAAAATTAGCATGTTTAAAGTGATTTTCATGATTCCAGGGGCTCGGGAAGTGAAATAAATACCATTTGGAGGCATTTAATGTTCGAGCAAAAACGGCTGATTTTCGACAAAAGAGATAACACCCCCCCATTACGTCATGCTTCAGAAATGTGGAAAATGGTCCGTTTTCAAATGTTTTATTTTTGAACGTCAGTTCACATTTGTAGGTGGATCATCAGTGTTAGAGCTAAAATTAGCATGTTTAAAGTGATTTTCATGCTTCCAGGGGCTCGGGAAGTGAAATAAATACCATTTGGAGGCATTTAATGTTCGAGCAAAAACGGCTGATTTTCGACAAAAGAGATAACACCCCCCCATTACGTCATGCTTCAGAAATGTGGAAAATGGTCAGTTTTCAAATGTTTTATTTTTGAACGTCAGTTCACATTTGTAGGTGGATCATCAGTGTTAGAGCTAAAATTTGCATGTTTAAAGTGATTTTCATGCTTCCAGGGGCCCAAAACACAAGATTTATGGAATGGTTAAAAGTGCATGAAAATGGCCAATTTACTCACTCTGAGTTCTCAAAAAGGGTTTCTTCACCCCGGGAAGTTAATTAAATACCATTTGGAGGCATTTAATGTTCGAGCAAAAACGGCTGATTTTCGACAAAAGAGATAACACCCCCCCATTACGTCATGCTTCAGAAATGTGGAAAATGGTCCGTTTTCAAATGTTTTATTTTTGAACGTCAGTTCACATTTGTAGGTGGATCATCAGTGTTAGAGCTAAAATTAGCATGTTTAAAGTGATTTTCATGCTTCCAGGGGCTCGGGAAGTGAAATAAATACCATTTGGAGGCATTTAATGTTCGAGCAAAAACGGCTGATTTTCGACAAAAGAGATAACACCCCCCCATTACGTCATGCTTCAGAAATGTGGAAAATGGTCCGTTTTCAAATGTTTTATTTTCGAACGTCAGTTCACATTTGTAGGTGGATCATCAGTGTTAGAGCTAAAATTAGCATGTTTAAAGTGATTTTCATGCTTCCAGGGGCCCAAAACACAAGATTTATGGAATGGTTAAAAGTGCATGAAAATGGCCAATTTACTCACTCTGAGTTCTCAAAAAGGGTTTCTTCACCCCGGGAAGTTAATTAAATACCATTTGGAGGCATTTAATGTTCGAGCAAAAACGGCTGATTTTCGACAAAAGAGATAACACCCCCCCATTACGTCATGCTTCAGAAATGTGGAAAATGGTCCGTTTTCAAATGTTTTATTTTTGAACGTCAGTTCACATTTGTAGGTGGATCATCAGTGTTAGAGCTAAAATTAGCATGTTTAAAGTGATTTTCATGCTTCCAGGGGCTCGGGAAGTTAATTAAATACCATTTGGAGGCATTTAATGTTCGAGCAAAAACGGCTGATTTTCGACAAAAGAGATAACACCCCCCCATTTCGTCATGCTTCAGAAATGTGGAAAATGGTCCGTTTTCAAATGTTTTATTTTTGAACGTCAGTTCACATTTGTAGGTGGATCATCAGTGTTAGAGCTAAAATTAGCATGTTTAAAGTGATTTTCATGCTTCCAGGGGCCCAAAACACAAGATTTATGGAATGGTTAAAAGTGCATGAAAATGGCCAATTTACTCACTCTGAGTTCTCAAAAAGGGTTTCTTCACCCCGGGAAGTTAATTAAATACCATTTGGATGCATTTAATGTTCGAGCAAAAACGGCTGATTTTCGACAAAAGAGATAACACCCCCCCATTACGTCATGCTTCAGAAATGTGGAAAATGGTCCGTTTTCAAATGTTTCATTTTTGAACGTCAGTTCACATTTGTAGGTGGATCATCAGTGTTAGAGCTAAAATTAGCTTGTTTAAAGTGATTTTCATGCTTCCAGGGTCTCGGGAAGTGAAATAAATACCATTTGGAGGCATTTAATGTTCGAGCAAAAACGGCAGATTTTCGACAAAAGAGATAACACCCCCCATTACGTCATGCTTCAGAAATGTGGAAAATGGTCCGTTTTCAAATGTTTTATTTTTGAACGTCAGTTCACATTTGTAGGTTGATCATCAGTGTTAGAGCTAAAATTAGCATGTTTAAAGTGATTTTCATGCTTCCAGGGGCCCAAAACACAAGATTTATGGAATGGTTAAAAGTGCATGAAAATGGCCAATTTACTCACTCTGAGTTCTCAAAAAGGGTTTCTTCACCCCGGGAAGTTAATTAAATACCATTTGGAGGCATTTAATCTTCGAGCAAAAACGGCTGATTTTCGACAAAAGAGATAACACCCCCCCATTACGTCATGCTTCAGAAATGTGGAAAATGGTCCGTTTTCAAATGTTTTATTTTTGAACGTCAGTTCACATTTGTAGGTGGATCATCAGTGTTAGAGCTAAAATTAGCATGTTTAAAGTGATTTTCATGCTTCCAGGGGCCCAAAACACAAGATTTATGGAATGGTTAAAAGTGCATGAAAATGGCCAATTTACTCACTCTGAGTTCTCAAAAAGGGTTTCTTCACCCCGGGAAGTTAATTAAATACCATTTGGAGGCATTTAATGTTAGAGCAAAAACGGCTGATTTTCGACAAAAGAGATAACACCCCCCCATTACGTCATGCTTCAGAAATGTGGAAAATGGTCCGTTTTCAAATGTTTTATTTTTGAACGTCAGTTCACATTTGTAGGTGGATCATCAGTGTTAGAGCTAAAATTAGCATGTTTAAAGTGATTTTCATGCTTCCAGGGGCCCAAAACACAAGATTTATGGAATGGTTAAAAGTGCATGAAAATGGCCAATTTACTCACTCTGAGTTCTCAAAAAGGGTTTCTTCACCCCGGAAAGTTAATTAAATACCATTTGGAGGCATTTAATGTTAGAGCAAAAACGGCTGATTTTCCTCAAAAGAGATAACACCCCTCCATTACGTCATGCTTCAGAAATGTGGAAAATGGTCCGTTTTCAAATGTTTTATTTTTGAACGTCAGTTCACATTTGTAGGTGGATCATCAGTGTTAGAGCTAAAATTAGCATGTTTAAAGTGATTTTCATGCTTCCAGGGGCTCGGGAAGTGAAATAAATACCATTTGGAGGCATTTAATGTTCGAGCAAAAACGGCTGATTTTCGACAAAAGAGATAACACCCCCCCATTACGTCATGCTTCAGAAATGTGGAAAATGGTCCGTTTTCAAATGTTTTATTTTTGAACGTCAGTTCACATTTGTAGGTGGATCATCAGTGTTAGAGCTAAAATTAGCATGTTTAAAGTGATTTTCATGCTTCCAGGGGCCCAAAACACAAGATTTATGGAATGGTTAAAAGTGCATGAAAATGGCCAATTTACTCACTCTGAGTTCTCAAAAAGGGTTTCTTCACCCCGGGAAGTTAATTAAATACCATTTGGAGGCATTTAATCTTCGAGCAAAAACGGCTGATTTTCGACAAAAGAGATAACACCCCCCCATTACGTCATGCTTCAGAAATGTGGAAAATGGTCCGTTTTCAAATGTTTTATTTTTGAACGTCAGTTCACATTTGTAGGTGGATCATCAGTGTTAGAGCTAAAATTAGCATGTTTAAAGTGATTTTCATGCTTCCAGGGGCCCAAAACACAAGATTTATGGAATGGTTAAAAGTGCATGAAAATGGCCAATTTACTCACTCTGAGTTCTCAAAAAGGGTTTCTTCACCCCGGGAAGTTAATTAAATACCATTTGGAGGCATTTAATCTTCGAGCAAAAACGGCTGATTTTCGACAAAAGAGATAACACCCCCCCATTACGTCATGCTTCAGAAATGTGGAAAATGGTCCGTTTTCAAATGTTTTATTTTTGAACGTCAGTTCACATTTGTAGGTGGATCATCAGTGTTAGAGCTAAAATTAGCATGTTTAAAGTGATTTTCATGCTTCCAGGGGCTTGGGAAGTGAAATAAATACCATTTGGAGGCATTTAATGTTCGAGAAAAAACGGCTGATTTTCGACAAAAGAGATAACACCCCCCCATTACGTCATGCTTCAGAAATGTGGAAAATGGTCCGTTTTCAAATGTTTTATTTTTGAACGTCAGTTCACATTTGTAGGTGGATCATCAGTGTTAGAGCTAAAATTAGCATGTTTAAAGTGATTTTCATGCTTCCAGGGGCCCAAAACACAAGATTTATGGAATGGTTAAAAGTGCATGAAAATGGCCAATTTACTCACTCTGAGTTCTCAAAAAGGGTTTCTTCACCCCGGGAAGTTAATTAAATACCATTTGGAGGCATTTAATGTTACCGCAAAAACGGCTGATTTTCCTCAAAAGAGATAACACCCCTCCATTACGTCATGCTTCAGAAATGTGGAAAATGGTCCTTTTTCAAATGTTTTATTTTTGAACGTCAGTTCACATTTGTAGGTGGATCATCAGTGTTAGAGCTAAAATTAGCATGTTTAAAGTGATTTTCATGCTTCCAGGGGCTCGGGAAGTGAAATAAATACCATTTGGAGGCATTTAATGTTCGAGCAAAAACGGCTGATTTTCGACAAAAGAGATAACACCCCCCCATTACGTCATGCTTCAGAAATGTGGAAAATGGTCAGTTTTCAAATGTTTTATTTTTGAACGTCAGTTCACATTTGTAGGTGGATCATCAGTGTTAGAGCTAAAATTAGCATGTTTAAAGTGATTTTCATGCTTCCAGGGGCCCAAAACACAAGATTTATGGAATGGTTAAAAGTGCATGAAAATGGCCAATTTACTCACTCTGAGTTCTCAAAAAGGGTTTCTTCACCCCGGGAAGTTAATTAAATACCATTTGGAGGCATTTAATGTTAGAGCAAAAACGGCTGATTTTCGACAAAAGAGATAACACCCCCCCATTACGTCCTGCTTCAGAAATGTGGAAAATGGTCCGTTTTCAAATGTTTTATTTTTGAACGTCAGTTCACATTTGTAGGTGGATCATCAGTGTTAGAGCTAAAATTAGCATGTTTAAAGTGATTTTCATGCTTCCAGGGGCCCAAAACACAAGATTTATGGAATGGTTAAAAGTGCATGAAAATGGCCAATTTACTCACTCTGAGTTCTCAAAAAGGGTTTCTTCACCCCGGGAAGTTAATTAAATACCATTTGGAGGCATTTAATGTTAGCGCAAAAACGGCTGATTTTCCTCAAAAGAGATAACACCCCTCCATTACGTCATGCTTCAGAAATGTGGAAAATGGTCCTTTTTCAAATGATTTATTTTTGAACGTCAGTTCACATTTGTAGGTGGATCATCAGTGTTAGAGCTAAAATTAGCATGTTTAAAGTGATTTTCATGCTTCCAGGGGCTCGGGAAGTGAAATAAATACCATTTGGGGGCATTTAATGTTCGAGCAAAAACGGCTGATTTTCGACAAAAGAGATAACACCCCCCCATTACGTCATGCTTCAGAAATGTGGAAAATGGTCCGTTTTCAAATGTTTTATTTTTGAACGTCAGTTCACATTTGTAGGTGGATCATCAGTGTTAGAGCTAAAATTAGCATGTTTAAAGTGATTTTCATGCTTCCAGGGGCCCAAAACACAAGATTTATGGAATGGTTAAAAGTGCATGAAAATGGCCAATTTACTCACTCTGAGTTCTCAAAAAGGGTTTCTTCACCCCGGGAAGTTAATTAAATACCATTTGGAGGCATTTAATGTTAGAGCAAAAACGGCTGATTTTCGACAAAAGAGATAACACCCCCCCATTACGTCATGCTTCAGAAATGTGGAAAATGGTCCGTTTTCAAATGTTTTATTTTTGAACGTCAGTTCACATTTGTAGGTGGATCATCAGTGTTAGAGCTAAAATTAGCATGTTTAAAGTGATTTTCATGCTTCCAGGGGCCCAAAACACAAGATTTATGGAATGGTTAAAAGTGCATGAAAATGGCCAATTTACTCACTCTGAGTTCTCAAAAAGGGTTTCTTCACCCCGGGAAGTTAATTAAATACCATTTGGAGGCATTTAATGTTAGAGCAAAAACGGCTGTTTTTCGACAAAAGAGATAACACCCCCCCCATTACGTCATGCTTCAGAAATGTGGAAAATGGTCCGTTTTCAAATGTTTTATTTTTGAACGTCAGTTCACATTTGTAGGTGGATCATCAGTGTTAGAGCTAAAATTAGCATGTTTAAAGTGATTTTCATGCTTCCAGGGGCTTGGGAAGTGAAATAAATACCATTTGGAGGCATTTAATGTTCGAGAAAAAACGGCTGATTTTCGACAAAAGAGATAACACCCCCCCATTACGTCATGCTTCAGAAATGTGGAAAATGGTCCGTTTTCAAATGTTTTATTTTTGAACGTCAGTTCACATTTGTAGGTGGATCATCAGTGTTAGAGCTAAAATTAGCATGTTTAAAGTGATTTTCATGCTTCCAGGGGCCCAAAACACAAGATTTATGGAATGGTTAAAAGTGCATGAAAATGGCCAATTTACTCACTCTGAGTTCTCAAAAAGGGTTTCTTCACCCCGGGAAGTTAATTAAATACCATTTGGAGGCATTTAATGTTAGCGCAAAAACGGCTGATTTTCCTCAAAAGAGATAACACCCCTCCATTACGTCATGCTTCAGAAATGTGGAAAATGGTCCTTTTTCAAATGTTTTATTTTTGAACGTCAGTTCACATTTGTAGGTGGATCATCAGTGTTAGAGCTAAAATCAGCATGTTTAAAGTGATTTTCATGCTTCCAGGGGCTCGGGAAGTGAAATAAATACCATTTGGAGGCATTTAATGTTCGAGCAAAAACGGCTGATTTTCGACAAAAGAGATAACACCCCCCCCATTACGTCATGCTTCAGAAATGTGGAAAATGGTCCGTTTTCAAATGTTTTATTTTTGAACGTCAGTTCACATTTGTAGGTGGATCATCAGTGTTAGAGCTAAAATTAGCATGTTTAAAGTGATTTTCATGCTTCCAGGGGCCCAAAACACAAGATTTATGGAATGGTTAAAAGTGCATGAAAATGGCCAATTTACTCACTCTGAGTTCTCAAAAAGGGTTTCTTCACCCCGGGAAGTTAATTAAATACCATTTGGAGGCATTTAATGTTAGAGCAAAAACGGCTGATTTTCGACAAAAGAGATAACACCCCCCCATTACGTCATGCTTCAGAAATGTGGAAAATGGTCCGTTTTCAAATGTTTTATTTTTGAACGTCAGTTCACATTTGTAGGTGGATCATCAGTGTTAGAGCTAAAATTAGCATGTTTAAAGTGATTTTCATGCTTCCAGGGGCCCAAAACACAAGATTTATGGAATGGTTAAAAGTGCATGAAAATGGCCAATTTACTCACTCTGAGTTCTCAAAAAGGGTTTCTTCACCCCGGGAAGTTAATTAAATACCATTTGGAGGCATTTAATGTTAGAGCAAAAACGGCTGTTTTTCGACAAAAGAGATAACACCCCCCCATTACGTCATGCTTCAGAAATGTGGAAAATGGTCCGTTTTCAAATGTTTTATTTTTGAACGTCAGTTCACATTTGTAGGTGGATCATCAGTGTTAGAGCTAAAATTAGCATGTTTAAAGTGATTTTCATGCTTCCAGGGGCTCGGGAAGTGAAATAAATACCATTTGGAGGCATTTAATGTTCGAGCAAAAACGGCTGATTTTCGACAAAAGAGATAACACCCCCCCCATTACGTCATGCTTCAGAAATGTGGAAAATGGTCCGTTTTCAAATGTTTTATTTTTGAACGTCAGTTCACATTTGTAGGTGGATCATCAGTGTTAGAGCTAAAATTAGCATGTTTAAAGTGATTTTCATGCTTCCAGGGGCTCGGGAAGTGAAATAAATACCATTTGGAGGCATTTAATGTTCGAGCAAAAACGGCTGATTTTCGACAAAAGAGATAACACCCCCCCATTACGTCATGCTTCAGAAATGTGGAAAATGGTCCGTTTTCAAATGTTTTATTTTTGAACGTCAGTTCACATTTGTAGGTGGATCATCAGTGTTAGAGCTAAAATTAGCATGTTTAAAGTGATTTTCATGCTTCCAGGGGCTCGGGAAGTGAAATAAATACCATTTGGAGGCATTTAATGTTCGAGCAAAAACGGCTGATTTTCGACAAAAGAGATAACACCCCCCCATTACGTCATGCTTCAGAAATGTGGAAAATGGTCCGTTTTCAAATGTTTTATTTTTGAACGTCAGTTCACATTTGTAGGTGGATCATCAGTGTTAGAGCTAAAATTAGCATGTTTAAAGTGATTTTCATGCTTCCAGGGGCCCAAAACACAAGATTTATGGAATGGTTAAAAGTGCATGAAAATGGCCAATTTACTCACTCTGAGTTCTCAAAAAGGGTTTCTTCACCCCGGGAAGTTAATTAAATACCATTTGGAGGCATTTAATCTTCGAGCAAAAACGGCTGATTTTCGACAAAAGAGATAACACCCCCCCATTACGTCATGCTTCAGAAATGTGGAAAATGGTCCGTTTTCAAATGTTTTATTTTTGAACGTCAGTTCACATTTGTAGGTGGATCATCAGTGTTAGAGCTAAAATTAGCATGTTTAAAGTGATTTTCATGCTTCCAGGGGCCCAAAACACAAGATTTATGGAATGGTTAAAAGTGCATGAAAATGGCCAATTTACTCACTCTGAGTTCTCAAAAAGGGTTTCTTCACCCCGGGAAGTTAATTAAATACCATTTGGAGGCATTTAATCTTCGAGCAAAAACGGCTGATTTTCGACAAAAGAGATAACACCCCCCCATTACGTCATGCTTCAGAAATGTGGAAAATGGTCCGTTTTCAAATGTTTTATTTTTGAACGTCAGTTCACATTTGTAGGTGGATCATCAGTGTTAGAGCTAAAATTAGCATGTTTAAAGTGATTTTCATGCTTCCAGGGGCTTGGGAAGTGAAATAAATACCATTTGGAGGCATTTAATGTTCGAGAAAAAACGGCTGATTTTCGACAAAAGAGATAACACCCCCCCATTACGTCATGCTTCAGAAATGTGGAAAATGGTCCGTTTTCAAATGTTTTATTTTTGAACGTCAGTTCACATTTGTAGGTGGATCATCAGTGTTAGAGCTAAAATTAGCATGTTTAAAGTGATTTTCATGCTTCCAGGGGCCCAAAACACAAGATTTATGGAATGGTTAAAAGTGCATGAAAATGGCCAATTTACTCACTCTGAGTTCTCAAAAAGGGTTTCTTCACCCCGGGAAGTTAATTAAATACCATTTGGAGGCATTTAATGTTAGAGCAAAAACGGCTGATTTTCGACAAAAGAGATAACACCCCCCCATTACGTCATGCTTCAGAAATGTGGAAAATGGTCCGTTTTCAAATGTTTTATTTTTGAACGTCAGTTCACATTTGTAGGTGGATCATCAGTGTTAGAGCTAAAATTAGCATGTTTAAAGTGATTTTCATGCTTCCAGGGGCCCAAAACACAAGATTTATGGAATGGTTAAAAGTGCATGAAAATGGCCAATTTACTCACTCTGAGTTCTCAAAAAGGGTTTCTTCACCCCGGGAAGTTAATTAAATACCATTTGGAGGCATTTAATGTTAGCGCAAAAACGGCTGATTTTCCTCAAAAGAGATAACACCCCTCCATTACGTCATGCTTCAGAAATGTGGAAAATGGTCCTTTTTCAAATGTTTTATTTTTGAACGTCAGTTCACATTTGTAGGTGGATCATCAGTGTTAGAGCTAAAATTAGCATGTTTAAAGTGATTTTCATGCTTCCAGGGGCTCGGGAAGTGAAATAAATACCATTTGGAGGCATTTAATGTTCGAGCAAAAACGGCTGATTTTCGACAAAAGAGATAACACCCCCCCCATTACGTCATGCTTCAGAAATGTGGAAAATGGTCCGTTTTCAAATGTTTTATTTTTGAACGTCAGTTCACATTTGTAGGTGGATCATCAGTGTTAGAGCTAAAATTAGCATGTTTAAAGTGATTTTCATGCTTCCAGGGGCCCAAAACACAAGATTTATGGAATGGTTAAAAGTGCATGAAAATGGCCAATTTACTCACTCTGAGTTCTCAAAAAGGGTTTCTTCACCCCGGGAAGTTAATTAAATACCATTTGGAGGCATTTAATGTTAGAGCAAAAACGGCTGATTTTCGACAAAAGAGATAACACCCCCCCATTACGTCATGCTTCAGAAATGTGGAAAATGGTCCGTTTTCAAATGTTTTATTTTTGAACGTCAGTTCACATTTGTAGGTGGATCATCAGTGTTAGAGCTAAAATTAGCATGTTTAAAGTGATTTTCATGCTTCCAGGGGCCCAAAACACAAGATTTATGGAATGGTTAAAAGTGCATGAAAATGGCCAATTTACTCACTCTGAGTTCTCAAAAAGGGTTTCTTCACCCCGGGAAGTTAATTAAATACCATTTGGAGGCATTTAATGTTAGAGCAAAAACGGCTGTTTTTCGACAAAAGAGATAACACCCCCCCCCCATTACGTCATGCTTCAGAAATGTGGAAAATGGTCCGTTTTCAAATGTTTTATTTTTGAACGTCAGTTCACATTTGTAGGTGGATCATCAGTGTTAGAGCTAAAATTAGCATGTTTAAAGTGATTTTCATGCTTCCAGGGGCTTGGGAAGTGAAATAAATACCATTTGGAGGCATTTAATGTTCGAGAAAAAACGGCTGATTTTCGACAAAAGAGATAACACCCCCCCATTACGTCATGCTTCAGAAATGTGGAAAATGGTCCGTTTTCAAATGTTTTATTTTTGAACGTCAGTTCACATTTGTAGGTGGATCATCAGTGTTAGAGCTAAAATTAGCATGTTTAAAGTGATTTTCATGCTTCCAGGGGCCAAAAACACAAGATTTATGGAATGGTTAAAAGTGCATGAAAATGGCCAATTTACTCACTCTGAGTTCTCAAAAAGGGTTTCTTCACCCCGGGAAGTTAATTAAATACCATTTGGAGGCATTTAATGTTAGCGCAAAAACGGCTGATTTTCCTCAAAAGAGATAACACCCCTCCATTACGTCATGCTTCAGAAATGTGGAAAATGGTCCTTTTTCAAATGTTTTATTTTTGAACGTCAGTTCACATTTGTAGGTGGATCATCAGTGTTAGAGCTAAAATTAGCATGTTTAAAGTGATTTCCATGCTTCCAGGGGCTCGGGAAGTGAAATAAATACCATTTGGAGGCATTTAATGTTCGAGCAAAAACGGCTGATTTTCGACAAAAGAGATAACACCCCCCCCATTACGTCATGCTTCAGAAATGTGGAAAATGGTCCGTTTTCAAATGTTTTATTTTTGAACGTCAGTTCACATTTGTAGGTGGATCATCAGTGTTAGAGCTAAAATTAGCATGTTTAAAGTGATTTTCATGCTTCCAGGGGCCCAAAACACAAGATTTATGGAATGGTTAAAAGTGCATGAAAATGGCCAATTTACTCACTCTGAGTTCTCAAAAAGGGTTTCTTCACCCCGGGAAGTTAATTAAATACCATTTGGAGGCATTTAATGTTAGAGCAAAAACGGCTGATTTTCGACAAAAGAGATAACACCCCCCCATTACGTCATGCTTCAGAAATGTGGAAAATGGTCCGTTTTCAAATGTTTTATTTTTGAACGTCAGTTCACATTTGTAGGTGGATCATCAGTGTTAGAGCTAAAATTAGCATGTTTAAAGTGATTTTCATGCTTCCAGGGGCCCAAAACACAAGATTTATGGAATGGTTAAAAGTGCATGAAAATGGCCAATTTACTCACTCTGAGTTCTCAAAAAGGGTTTCTTCACCCCGGGAAGTTAATTAAATACCATTTGGAGGCATTTAATGTTAGCGCAAAAACGGCTGATTTTCCTCAAAAGAGATAACACCCCTCCATTACGTCATGCTTCAGAAATGTGGAAAATGGTCCTTTTTCAAATGTTTTATTTTTGAACGTCAGTTCACATTTGTAGGTGGATCATCAGTGTTAGAGCTAAAATTAGCATGTTTAAAGTGATTTTCATGCTTCCAGGGGCTCGGGAAGTGAAATAAATACCATTTGGAGGCATTTAATGTTCGAGCAAAAACGGCTGATTTTCGACAAAAGAGATAACACCCCCCCCATTACGTCATGCTTCAGAAATGTGGAAAATGGTCCGTTTTCAAATGTTTTATTTTTGAACGTCAGTTCACATTTGTAGGTGGATCATCAGTGTTAGAGCTAAAATTAGCATGTTTAAAGTGATTTTCATGCTTCCAGGGGCCCAAAACACAAGATTTATGGAATGGTTAAAAGTGCATGAAAATGGCCAATTTACTCACTCTGAGTTCTCAAAAAGGGTTTCTTCACCCCGGGAAGTTAATTAAATACCATTTGGAGGCATTTAATGTTAGAGCAAAAACGGCTGATTTTCGACAAAAGAGATAACACCCCCCCATTACGTCATGCTTCAGAAATGTGGAAAATGGTCCGTTTTCAAATGTTTTATTTTTGAACGTCAGTTCACATTTGTAGGTGGATCATCAGTGTTAGAGCTAAAATTAGCATGTTTAAAGTGATTTTCATGCTTCCAGGGGCCCAAAACACAAGATTTATGGAATGGTTAAAAGTGCATGAAAATGGCCAATTTACTCACTCTGAGTTCTCAAAAAGGGTTTCTTCACCCCGGGAAGTTAATTAAATACCATTTGGAGGCATTTAATGTTAGAGCAAAAACGGCTGTTTTTCGACAAAAGAGATAACACCCCCCCCCCATTACGTCATGCTTCAGAAATGTGGAAAATGGTCCGTTTTCAAATGTTTTATTTTTGAACGTCAGTTCACATTTGTAGGTGGATCATCAGTGTTAGAGCTAAAATTAGCATGTTTAAAGTGATTTTCATGCTTCCAGGGGCTTGGGAAGTGAAATAAATACCATTTGGAGGCATTTAATGTTCGAGAAAAAACGGCTGATTTTCGACAAAAGAGATAACACCCCCCCATTACGTCATGCTTCAGAAATGTGGAAAATGGTCCGTTTTCAAATGTTTTATTTTTGAACGTCAGTTCACATTTGTAGGTGGATCATCAGTGTTAGAGCTAAAATTAGCATGTTTAAAGTGATTTTCATGCTTCCAGGGGCCAAAAACACAAGATTTATGGAATGGTTAAAAGTGCATGAAAATGGCCAATTTACTCACTCTGAGTTCTCAAAAAGGGTTTCTTCACCCCGGGAAGTTAATTAAATACCATTTGGAGGCATTTAATGTTAGCGCAAAAACGGCTGATTTTCCTCAAAAGAGATAACACCCCTCCATTACGTCATGCTTCAGAAATGTGGAAAATGGTCCTTTTTCAAATGTTTTATTTTTGAACGTCAGTTCACATTTGTAGGTGGATCATCAGTGTTAGAGCTAAAATTAGCATGTTTAAAGTGATTTCCATGCTTCCAGGGGCTCGGGAAGTGAAATAAATACCATTTGGAGGCATTTAATGTTCGAGCAAAAACGGCTGATTTTCGACAAAAGAGATAACACCCCCCCCATTACGTCATGCTTCAGAAATGTGGAAAATGGTCCGTTTTCAAATGTTTTATTTTTGAACGTCAGTTCACATTTGTAGGTGGATCATCAGTGTTAGAGCTAAAATTAGCATGTTTAAAGTGATTTTCATGCTTCCAGGGGCCCAAAACACAAGATTTATGGAATGGTTAAAAGTGCATGAAAATGGCCAATTTACTCACTCTGAGTTCTCAAAAAGGGTTTCTTCACCCCGGGAAGTTAATTAAATACCATTTGGAGGCATTTAATGTTAGAGCAAAAACGGCTGATTTTCGACAAAAGAGATAACACCCCCCCATTACGTCATGCTTCAGAAATGTGGAAAATGGTCCGTTTTCAAATGTTTTATTTTTGAACGTCAGTTCACATTTGTAGGTGGATCATCAGTGTTAGAGCTAAAATTAGCATGTTTAAAGTGATTTTCATGCTTCCAGGGGCCCAAAACACAAGATTTATGGAATGGTTAAAAGTGCATGAAAATGGCCAATTTACTCACTCTGAGTTCTCAAAAAGGGTTTCTTCACCCCGGGAAGTTAATTAAATACCATTTGGAGGCATTTAATGTTAGAGCAAAAACGGCTGTTTTTCGACAAAAGAGATAACACCCCCCCATTACGTCATGCTTCAGAAATGTGGAAAATGGTCCGTTTTCAAATGTTTTATTTTTGAACATCAGTTCACATTTGTAGGTGGATCATCAGTGTTAGAGCTAAAATTAGCATGTTTAAAGTGATTTTCATGCTTCCAGGGGCTCGGGAAGTGAAATAAATACCATTTGGAGGCATTTAATGTTCGAGCAAAAACGGCTGATTTTCGACAAAAGAGATAACACCCCCCCCATTACGTCATGCTTCAGAAATGTGGAAAATGGTCCGTTTTCAAATGTTTTATTTTTGAACGTCAGTTCACATTTGTAGGTGGATCATCAGTGTTAGAGCTAAAATTAGCATGTTTAAAGTGATTTTCATGCTTCCAGGGGCTCGGGAAGTGAAATAAATACCATTTGGAGGCATTTAATGTTCGAGCAAAAACAGCTGATTTTCGACAAAAGAGATAACACCCCCCCATTACGTCATGCTTCAGAAATGTGGAAAATGGTCCGTTTTCAAATGTTTTATTTTTGAACGTCAGTTCACATTTGTAGGTGGATCATCAGTGTTAGAGCTAAAATTAGCATGTTTAAAGTGATTTTCATGCTTCCAGGGGCCAAAAACACAAGATTTATGGAATGGTTAAAAGTGCATGAAAATGGCCAATTTACTCACTCTGAGTTCTCAAAAAGGGTTTCTTCACCCCGGGAAGTTAATTAAATACCATTTGGAGGCATTTAATGTTAGCGCAAAAACGGCTGATTTTCCTCAAAAGAGATAACACCCCTCCATTACGTCATGCTTCAGAAATGTGGAAAATGGTCCTTTTTCAAATGTTTTATTTTTGAACGTCAGTTCACATTTGTAGGTGGATCATCAGTGTTAGAGCTAAAATTAGCATGTTTAAAGTGATTTCCATGCTTCCAGGGGCTCGGGAAGTGAAATAAATACCATTTGGAGGCATTTAATGTTCGAGCAAAAACGGCTGATTTTCGACAAAAGAGATAACACCCCCCCCATTACGTCATGCTTCAGAAATGTGGAAAATGGTCCGTTTTCAAATGTTTTATTTTTGAACGTCAGTTCACATTTGTAGGTGGATCATCAGTGTTAGAGCTAAAATTAGCATGTTTAAAGTGATTTTCATGCTTCCAGGGGCCCAAAACACAAGATTTATGGAATGGTTAAAAGTGCATGAAAATGGCCAATTTACTCACTCTGAGTTCTCAAAAAGGGTTTCTTCACCCCGGGAAGTTAATTAAATACCATTTGGAGGCATTTAATGTTAGAGCAAAAACGGCTGATTTTCGACAAAAGAGATAACACCCCCCCATTACGTCATGCTTCAGAAATGTGGAAAATGGTCCGTTTTCAAATGTTTTATTTTTGAACGTCAGTTCACATTTGTAGGTGGATCATCAGTGTTAGAGCTAAAATTAGCATGTTTAAAGTGATTTTCATGCTTCCAGGGGCCCAAAACACAAGATTTATGGAATGGTTAAAAGTGCATGAAAATGGCCAATTTACTCACTCTGAGTTCTCAAAAAGGGTTTCTTCACCCCGGGAAGTTAATTAAATACCATTTGGAGGCATTTAATGTTAGAGCAAAAACGGCTGTTTTTCGACAAAAGAGATAACACCCCCCCATTACGTCATGCTTCAGAAATGTGGAAAATGGTCCGTTTTCAAATGTTTTATTTTTGAACATCAGTTCACATTTGTAGGTGGATCATCAGTGTTAGAGCTAAAATTAGCATGTTTAAAGTGATTTTCATGCTTCCAGGGGCTCGGGAAGTGAAATAAATACCATTTGGAGGCATTTAATGTTCGAGCAAAAACGGCTGATTTTCGACAAAAGAGATAACACCCCCCCCATTACGTCATGCTTCAGAAATGTGGAAAATGGTCCGTTTTCAAATGTTTTATTTTTGAACGTCAGTTCACATTTGTAGGTGGATCATCAGTGTTAGAGCTAAAATTAGCATGTTTAAAGTGATTTTCATGCTTCCAGGGGCTCGGGAAGTGAAATAAATACCATTTGGAGGCATTTAATGTTCGAGCAAAAACAGCTGATTTTCGACAAAAGAGATAACACCCCCCCATTACGTCATGCTTCAGAAATGTGGAAAATGGTCCGTTTTCAAATGTTTCATTTTTGAACGTCAGTTCACATTTGTAGGTGGATCATCAGTGTTAGAGCTAAAATTAGCATGTTTAAAGTGATTTTCATGCTTCCAGGGGCCCAAAACACAAGATTTATGGAATGGTTAAAAGTGCATGAAAATGGCCAATTTACTCACTCTGAGTTATCAAAAAGGGTTTCTTCACCCCGGGAAGTGAATTGAATACCATTTGGAGGCATTTAATGTTCGAGCAAAAACGGCTGATTTTCGACAAAAGAGATAACACCCCCCATTACGTCATGCTTCAGAAATGTGGAAAATGGTCCGTTTTCAAATGTTTTATTTTTGAACGTCAGTTCACATTTGTAGGTGGATCATCAGTGTTAGAGCTAAAATTAGCATGTTTAAAGTGATTTTCATGCTTCCAGGGGCTCGGGAAGTGAAATAAATACCATTTGGAGGCATTTAATGTTCGAGCAAAAACGGCTGATTTTCGACAAAAGAGATAACACCCCCCCCCATTACGTCATGTTTCAGAAATGTGGAAAATGGTCAGTTTTCAAATGTTTTATTTTTGAACGTCAGTTCACATTTGTAGGTGGATCATCAGTGTTAGAGCTAAAATTAGCATGTTTAAAGTGATTTTCATGCTTCCAGGGGCTCGGGAAGTGAAATAAATACCATTTGGAGGCATTTAATGTTCGAGCAAAAACGGCTGATTTTCGACAAAAGAGATAACACCCCCCCATTACGTCATGCTTCAGAAATGTGGAAAATGGTCCGTTTTCAAATGTTTTATTTTTGAACGTCAGTTCACATTTGTAGGTGGATCATCAGTGTTAGAGCTAAAATTAGCATGTTTAAAGTGATTTTCATGCTTCCAGGGGCCCAAAACACAAGATTTATGGAATGGTTAAAAGTGCATGAAAATGGCCAATTTACTCACTCTGAGTTCTCAAAAAGGGTTTCTTCACCCCGGGAAGTTAATTAAATACCATTTGGAGGCATTTAATGTTCGAGCAAAAACGGCTGATTTTCGACAAAAGAGATAACACCCCCCCATTACGTCATGCTTCAGAAATGTGGAAAATGGTCCGTTTTCAAATGTTTTATTTTTGAACGTCAGTTCACATTTGTAGGTGGATCATCAGTGTTAGAGCTAAAATTAGCATGTTTAAAGTGATTTTCATGCTTCCAGGGGCTCGGGAAGTGAAATAAATACCATTTGGAGGCATTTAATGTTCGAGCAAAAACGGCTGATTTTCGACAAAAGAGATAACACCCCCCCATTACGTCATGCTTCAGAAATGTGGAAAATGGTCCGTTTTCAAATGTTTTATTTTTGAACGTCAGTTCACATTTGTAGGTGGATCATCAGTGTTAGAGCTAAAATTAGCATGTTTAAAGTGATTTTCATGCTTCCAGGGGCCCAAAACACAAGATTTATGGAATGGTTAAAAGTGCATGAAAATGGCCAATTTACTCACTCTGAGTTCTCAAAAAGGGTTTCTTCACCCCGGGAAGTTAATTAAATACCATTTGGAGGCATTTAATGTTAGAGCAAAAACGGCTGATTTTCGACAAAAGAGATAACACCCCCCCATTACGTCATGCTTCAGAAATGTGGAAAATGGTCCGTTTTCAAATGTTTTATTTTTGAACGTCAGTTCACATTTGTAGGTGGATCATCAGTGTTAGAGCTAAAATTAGCATGTTTAAAGTGATTTTCATGCTTCCAGGGGCTCGGGAAGTGAAATAAATACCATTTGGAGGCATTTAATGTTCGAGCAAAAACGGCTGATTTTCGACAAAAGAGATAACACCCCCCCATTACGTCATGCTTCAGAAATGTGGAAAATGGTCAGTTTTCAAATGTTTTATTTTTGAACGTCAGTTCACATTTGTAGGTGGATCATCAGTGTTAGAGCTAAAATTAGCATGTTTAAAGTGATTTTCATGCTTCCAGGGGCTCGGGAAGTGAAATAAATACCATTTGGAGGCATTTAATGTTCGAGCAAAAACGGCTGATTTTCGACAAAAGAGATAACACCCCCCCATTACGTCATGCTTCAGAAATGTGGAAAATGGTCCGTTTTCAAATGTTTTATTTTTGAACGTCAGTTCACTTTTGTAGGTGGATCATCAGTGTTAGAGCTAAAATTAGCATGTTTAAAGTGATTTTCATGCTTCTAGGGGCCCAAAACACAAGATTTATGGAATGGTTAAAAGTGCATGAAAATGGCCAATTTACTCACTCTGAGTTCTCAAAAAGGGTTTCTTCACCCCGGGAAGTTAATTAAATACCATTTGGAGGCATTTAATGTTCGAGCAAAAACGGCTGATTTTCGACAAAAGAGATAACACCCCCCCATTACGTCATGCTTCAGAAATGTGGAAAATTGTCCGTTTTCAAATGTTTCATTTTTGAAAGTCAGTTCACATTTGTAGGTGGATCATCAGTGTTAGAGCTAAAATTAGCATGTTTAAAGTGATTTTCATGCTTCCAGGGGCCCAAAACACAAGATTTATGGAATGGTTAAAAGTGCATGACAATGGCCAATTTACTCACTCTGAGTTCTCAAAAAGGGTTTCTTCACCCCGGGAAGTGAATTAAATACCATTTGGAGGCATTTAATGTTCGAGCAAAAACGGCTGATTTTCGACAAAAGAGATAACACCCCCCCATTACGTCATGCTTCAGAAATGTGGAAAATGGTCCGTTTTCAAATGTTTTATTTTTGAACGTCAGTTCACATTTGTAGGTGGATCATCAGTGTTAGAGCTAAAATTAGCATGTTTAAAGTGATTTTCATGCTTCCAGGGGCTCGGGAAGTGAAATAAATACCATTTGGAGGCATTTAATGTTCGAGCAAAAACGGCTGATTTTCGACAAAAGAGATAACACCCCCCCCCCATTACGTCATGCTTCAGAAATGTGGAAAATGGTCAGTTTTCAAATGTTTTATTTTTGAACGTCAGTTCACATTTGTAGGTGGATCATCAGTGTTAGAGCTAAAATTAGCATGTTTAAAGTGATTTTCATGCTTCCAGGGGCTCGGGAAGTGAAATAAATACCATTTGGAGGCATTTAATGTTCGAGCAAAAACGGCTGATTTTCGACAAAAGAGATAACACCCCCCCATTACGTCATGCTTCAGAAATGTGGAAAATGGTCCGTTTTCAAATGTTTTATTTTTGAACGTCAGTTCACATTTGTAGGTGGATCATCAGTGTTAGAGCTAAAATTAGCATGTTTAAAGTGATTTTCATGCTTCCAGGGGCCCAAAACACAAGATTTATGGAATGGTTAAAAGTGCATGAAAATGGCCAATTTACTCACTCTGAGTTCTCAAAAAGGGTTTCTTCACCCCGGGAAGTTAATTAAATACCATTTGGAGGCATTTAATGTTAGAGCAAAAACGGCTGATTTTCGACAAAAGAGATAACACCCCCCCATTACGTCATGTTTCAGAAATGTGGAAAATGGTCTGTTTTCAAATGTTTTATTTTTGAACGTCAGTTCACATTTGTAGGTGGATCATCAGTGTTAGAGCTAAAATTAGCATGTTTAAAGTGATTTTCATGCTTCCAGGGGCTCGGGAAGTTAATTAAATACCATTTGGAGGCATTTAATGTTCGAGCAAAAACGGCTGATTTTCGACAAAAGAGATAACACCCCCCCATTACGTCATGCTTCAGAAAAGTGGAAAATGGTCCGTTTTCAAATGTTTTATTTTTGAACGTCAGTTCACATTTGTAGGTGGATCATCAGTGTTAGAGCTAAAATTAGCATGTTTAAAGTGATTTTCATGCTTCCAGGGGCCCAAAACACAAGATTTATGGAATGGTTAAAAGTGCATGAAAATGGCCAATTTACTCACTCTGAGTTCTCAAAAAGGGTTTCTTCACCCCGGGAAGTTAATTAAATACCATTTGGAGGCATTTAATCTTCGAGCAAAAACGGCTGATTTTCGACAAAAGAGATAACACCCCCCCATTACGTCATGCTTCAGAAATGTGGAAAATGGTCCGTTTTCAAATGTTTTATTTTTGAACGTCAGTTCACATTTGTAGGTGGATCATCAGTGTTAGAGCTAAAATTAGCATGTTTAAAGTGATTTTCATGCTTCCAGGGGCTCGGGAAGTGAAATAAATACCATTTGGAGGCATTTAATGTTCGAGAAAAAACGGCTGATTTTCGACAAAAGAGATAACACCCCCCCATTACGTCATGCTTCAGAAATGTGGAAAATGGTCCGTTTTCAAATGTTTTATTTTTGAACGTCAGTTCACATTTGTAGGTGGATCATCAGTGTTAGAGCTAAAATTAGCATGTTTAAAGTGATTTTCATGCTTCCAGGGGCCCAAAACACAAGATTTATGGAATGGTTAAAAGTGCATGAAAATGGCCAATTTACTCACTCTGAGTTCTCAAAAAGGGTTTCTTCACCCCGGGAAGTTAATTAAATACCATTTGGAGGCATTTAATGTTAGAGCAAAAACGGCTGATTTTCGACAAAAGAGATAACACCCCCCCATTACGTCATGCTCAGAAATGTGGAAAATGGTCCGTTTTCAAATGTTTTATTTTTGAACGTCAGTTCACATTTGTAGGTGGATCATCAGTGTTAGAGCTAAAATTAGCATGTTTAAAGTGATTTTCATGCTTCCAGGGGCTCGGGAAGTGAAATAAATACCATTTGGAGGCATTTAATGTTCGAGCAAAAACGGCTGATTTTCGACAAAAGAGATAACACCCCCCCATTACGTCATGCTTCAGAAATGTGGAAAATGGTCCGTTTTCAAATGTTTTATTTTTGAACGTCAGTTCACATTTGTAGGTGGATCATCAGTGTTAGAGCTAAAATTAGCATGTTTAAAGTGATTTTCATGCTTCCAGGGGCTCGGGAAGTTAATTAAATACCATTAGGAGGCATTTAATGTTCGAGCAAAAACGGCTGATTTTCGACAAAAGAGATAACACCCCCCCATTACGTCATGCTTCAGAAATGTGGAAAATGGTCCGTTTCCAAATGTTTTATTTTTGAACGTCAGTTCACATTTGTAGGTGGATCATCAGTGTTAGAGCTAAAATTAGCATGTTTAAAGTGATTTTCATGCTTCCAGGGGCCCAAAACACAAGATTTATGGAATGGTTAAAAGTGCATGAAAATGGCCAATTTACTCACTCTGAGTTCTCAAAAAGGGTTTCTTCACCCCGGGAAGTTAATAAAATACCATTTGGAGGCATTTAATGTTCGAGCAAAAACGGCTGATTTTCGACAAAAGAGATAACACCCCCCCATTACGTCATGCTTCAGAAATGTGGAAAATGGTCCGTTTTCAAATGTTTTATTTTTGAACGTCAGTTCACATTTGTAGGTGGATCATCAGTGTTAGAGCTAAAATTAGCATGTTTAAAGTGATTTTCATGCTTCCAGGGGCCCAAAACACAAGATTTATGGAATGGTTAAAAGTGCATGAAAATGGCCAATTTACTCACTCTGAGTTCTCAAAAAGGGTTTCTTCACCCCGGGAAGTTAATTAAATACCATTTGGAGGCATTTAATGTTAGAGCAAAAACGGCTGATTTTCGACAAAAGAGATAACACCCCCCCATTACGTCATGCTTCAGAAATGTGGAAAATGGTCCGTTTTCAAATGTTTTATTTTTGAACGTCAGTTCACATTTGTAGGTGGATCATCAGTGTTAGAGCTAAAATTAGCATGTTTAAAGTGATTTTCATGCTTCCAGGGGCTCGGGAAGTTAATTAAATACCATTTGGAGGCATTTAATGTTCGAGCAAAAACGGCTGATTTTCGACAAAAGAGATAACACCCCCCCATTACGTCATGCTTCAGAAATGTGGAAAATGGTCCGTTTTCAAATGTTTTATTTTTGAACGTCAGTTCACATTTGTAGGTGGATCATCAGTGTTAGAGCTAAAATTAGCATGTTTAAAGTGATTTTCATGCTTCCAGGGGCCCAAAACACAAGATTTATGGAATGGTTAAAAGTGCATGAAAATGGCCAATTTACTCACTCTGAGTTCTCAAAAAGGGTTTCTTCACCCCGGGAAGTTAATTAAATACCATTTGGAGGCATTTAATGTTAGAGCAAAAACGGCTGATTTTCGACAAAAGAGATAACACCCCCCCATTACGTCATGCTCA
Organism: Lissotriton vulgaris; assembly: GCF_964263255.1. Taxonomy (NCBI): domain Eukaryota; kingdom Metazoa; phylum Chordata; class Amphibia; order Caudata; family Salamandridae; genus Lissotriton; species Lissotriton vulgaris. Next base: position 1,501,079 of record NW_028240859.1, read on the forward strand.
GAAATGTGGAAAATGGTCCGTTTTCAAATGTTTTATTTTTGAACGTCAGTTCACATTTGTAGGTGGATCATCAGTGTTAGAGCTAAAATTAGCATGTTTAAAGTGATTTTCATGCTTCCAGGGGCCCAAAACACAAGATTTATGGAATGGTTAAAAGTGCATGAAAATGGCCAATTTACTCACTCTGAGTTCTCAAAAAGGGTTTCTTCACCCCGGGAAGTTAATTAAATACCATTTGGAGGCATTTAATGTTAGAGCAAAAACGGCTGATTTTCCTCAAAAGAGATAACACCCCTCCATTACGTCATGCTTCAGAAATGTGGAAAATGGTCCTTTTTCAAATGTTTTATTTTTGAACGTCAGTTCACATTTGTAGGTGGATCATCAGTGTTAGAGCTAAAATTAGCATGTTTAAAGTGATTTTCATGCTTCCAGGGGCTCGGGAAGTGAAATAAATACCATTTGGAGGCATTTAATGTTCGAGCAAAAACGGCTGATTTTCGACAAAAGAGATAACACCCCCCCATTACGTCATGCTTCAGAAATGTGGAAAATGGTCCGTTTTCAAATGTTTTATTTTTGAACGTCAGTTCACATTTGTAGGTGGATCATCAGTGTTAGAGCTAAAATGAGCATGTTTAAAGTGATTTTCATGCTTCCAGGGGCCCAAAACACAAGATTTATGGAATGGTTAAAAGTGCATGAAAATGGCCAATTTACTCACTCTGAGTTCTCAAAAAGGGTTTCTTCACCCCGGGAAGTTAATTAAATACCATTTGGAGGCATTTAATGTTAGAGCAAAAACGGCTGATTTTCGACAAAAGAGATAACACCCCCCCATTACGTCATGCTTCAGAAATGTGGAAAATGGTCCGTTTTCAAATGTTTTATTTTTGAACGTCAGTTCACATTTGTAGGTGGATCATCAGTGTTAGAGCTAAAATTAGCATGTTTAAAGTGATTTTCATGCTTCCAGGGGCCCAAAACACAAGATTTATGGAATGGTTAAAAGTGCATGAAAATGGCCAATTTACTCACTCTGAGTTCTCAAAAAGGGTTTCTTCACCCCGGGAAGTTAATTAAATACCATTTGGAGGCATTTAATGTTAGAGCAAAAACGGCTGTTTTTCGACAAAAGAGATAACACCCCCCCATTACGTCATGCTTCAGAAATGTGGAAAATGGTCCGTTTTCAAATGTTTTATTTTTGAACGTCAGTTCACATTTGTAGGTGGATCATCAGTGTTAGAGCTAAAATTAGCATGTTTAAAGTGATTTTCATGCTTCCAGGGGCCCAAAACACAAGATTTATGGAATGGTTAAAAGTGCATGAAAATGGCCAATTTACTCACTCTGAGTTCTCAAAAAGGGTTTCTTCACCCCGGGAAGTGAATTAAATACCATTTGGAGGCATTTAATGTTCGAGCAAAAACGGCTGATTTTCGACAAAAGAGATAACACCCCCCCATTACGTCATGCTTCAGAAATGTGGAAAATGGTCCGTTTTCAAATGTTTTATTTTTGAACGTCAGTTCACATTTGTAGGTGGATCATCAGTGTTAGAGCTAAAATTAGCATGTTTAAAGTGATTTTCATGCTTCCAGGGGCTCGGGAAGTGAAATAAATACCATTTGGAGGCATTTAATGTTCGAGCAAAAACGGCTGATTTTCGACAAAAGAGATAACACCCCCCCCATTACGTCATGCTTCAGAAATGTGGAAAATGGTCAGTTTTCAAATGTTTTATTTTTGAACGTCAGTTCACATTTGTAGGTGGATCATCAGTGTTAGAGCTAAAATTAGCATGTTTAAAGTGATTTTCATGCTTCCAGGGGCTCGGGAAGTGAAATAAATACCATTTGGAGGCATTTAATGTTCGAGCAAAAACGGCTGATTTTCGACAAAAGAGATAACACCCCCCCATTACGTCATGCTTCAGAAATGTGGAAAATGGTCCGTTTTCAAATGTTTAATTTTTGAACGTCAGTTCACATTTGTAGGTGGATCATCAGTGTTAGAGCTAAAATTAGCATGTTTAAAGTGATTTTCATGCTTCCAGGGGCCCAAAACACAAGATTTATGGAATGGTTAAAAGTGCATGAAAATGGCCAATTTACTCACTCTGAGTTCTCAAAAAGGGTTTCTTCACCCCGGGAAGTTAATTAAATACCATTTGGAGGCATTTAATGTTAGAGCAAAAACGGCTGATTTTCGACAAAAGAGATAACACCCCCCCATTACGTCATGTTTCAGAAATGTGGAAAATGGTCTGTTTTCAAATGTTTTATTTTTGAACGTCAGTTCACATTTGTAGGTGGATCATCAGTGTTAAAGCTAAAATTAGCATGTTTAAAGTGATTTTCATGCTTCCAGGGGCTCAGGAAGTTAATTAAATACCATTTGGAGGCATTTAATGTTCGAGCAAAAACGGCTGATTTTCGACAAAAGAGATAACACCCCCCCATTACGTCATGCTTCAGAAATGTGGAAAATGGTCCGTTTTCAAATGTTTTATTTTTGAACGTCAGTTCACATTTGTAGGTGGATCATCAGTGTTAGAGCTAAAATTAGCATGTTTAAAGTGATTTTCATGCTTCCAGGGGCCCAAAACACAAGATTTATGGAATGGTTAAAAGTGCATGAAAATGGCCAATTTACTCACTCTGAGTTCTCAAAAAGGGTTTCTTCACCCCGGGAAGTTAATTAAATACCATTTGGAGGCATTTAATCTTCGAGCAAAAACGGCTGATTTTCGACAAAAGAGATAACACCCCCCCATTACGTCATGCTTCAGAAATGTGGAAAATGGTCCGTTTTCAAATGTTTTATTTTTGAACGTCAGTTCACATTTGTAGGTGGATCATCAGTGTTAGAGCTAAAATTAGCATGTTTAAAGTGATTTTCATGCTTCCAGGGGCTCGGGAAGTGAAATAAATACCATTTGGAGGCATTTAATGTTCGAGAAAAAACGGCAGATTTTCGACAAAAGAGATAACACCCCTCCATTACGTCATGCTTCAGAAATGTGGAAAATGGTCCGTTTTCAAATGTTTTATTTTTGAACGTCAGTTCACATTTGTAGGTGGATCATCAGTGTTAGAGCTAAAATTAGCATGTTTAAAGTGATTTTCATGCTTCCAGGGGCCCAAAACACAAGATTTATGGAATGGTTAAAAGTGCATGAAAATGGCCAATTTACTCACTCTGAGTTCTCAAAAAGGGTTTCTTCACCCCGGGAAGTTAATTAAATACCATTTGGAGGCATTTAATGTTAGAGCAAAAACGGCTGATTTTCCTCAAAAGAGATAACACCCCTCCATTACGTCATGCTTCAGAAATGTGGAAAATGGTCCTTTTTCAAATGTTTTATTTTTGAACGTCAGTTCACATTTGTAGGTGGATCATCAGTGTTAGAGCTAAAATTAGCATGTTTAAAGTGATTTTCATGCTTCCAGGGGCTCGGGAAGTGAAATAAATACCATTTGGAGGCATTTAATGTTCGAGCAAAAACGGCTGATTTTCGACAAAAGAGATAACACCCCCCCATTACGTCATGCTTCAGAAATGTGGAAAATGGTCCGTTTTCAAATGTTTTATTTTTGAACGTCAGTTCACATTTGTAGGTGGATCATCAGTGTTAGAGCTAAAATGAGCATGTTTAAAGTGATTTTCATGCTTCCAGGGGCCCAAAACACAAGATTTATGGAATGGTTAAAAGTGCATGAAAATGGCCAATTTACTCACTCTGAGTTCTCAAAAAGGGTTTCTTCACCCCGGGAAGTTAATTAAATACCATTTGGAGGCATTTAATGTTAGAGCAAAAACGGCTGATTTTCGACAAAAGAGATAACACCCCCCCATTACGTCATGCTTCAGAAATGTGGAAAATGGTCCGTTTTCAAATGTTTTATTTTTGAACGTCAGTTCACATTTGTAGGTGGATCATCAGTGTTAGAGCTAAAATTAGCATGTTTAAAGTGATTTTCATGCTTCCAGGGGCCTAAAACACAAGATTTATGGAATGGTTAAAAGTGCATGAAAATGGCCAATTTACTCACTCTGAGTTCTCAAAAAGGGTTTCTTCACCCCGGGAAGTTAATTAAATACCATTTGGAGGCATTTAATGTTAGAGCAAAAACGGCTGTTTTTCGACAAAAGAGATAACACCCCCCCATTACGTCATGCTTCAGAAATGTGGAAAATGGTCCGTTTTCAAATGTTTTATTTTTGAACGTCAGTTCACATTTGTAGGTGGATCATCAGTGTTAGAGCTAAAATTAGCATGTTTAAAGTGATTTTCATGCTTCCAGGGGCTCGGGAAGTGAAATAAATACCATTTGGAGGCATTTAATGTTCGAGCAAAAACGGCTGATTTTCGACAAAAGAGATAACACCCCCCCATTACGTCATGCTTCAGAAATGTGGAAAATGGTCCGTTTTCAAATGTTTTATTTTTGAACGTCAGTTCACATTTGTAGGTGGATCATCAGTGTTAGAGCTAAAATTAGCATGTTTAAAGTGATTTTCATGCTTCCAGGGGCCCAAAACACAAGATTTATGGAATGGTTAAAAGTGCATGAAAATGGCCAATTTACTCACTCTGAGTTCTCAAAAAGGGTTTCTTCACCCCGGGAAGTTAATTAAATACCATTTGGAGGCATTTAATGTTCGAGCAAAAACGGCTGATTTTCGACAAAAGAAATAACACCCCCCCATTACGTCATGCTTCAGAAATGTGGAAAATGGTCCGTTTTCAAATGTTTCATTTTTGAACGTCAGTTCACATTTGTAGGTGGATCATCAGTGTTAGAGCTAAAATTAGCATGTTTAAAGTGATTTTCATGCTTCCAGGGGCCCAAAACACAAGATTTATTGAATGGTTAAAAGTGCATGAAAATGGCCAATTTACTCACTCTGAGTTCTCAAAAAGGGTTTCTTCACCCCGGGAAGTGAATTAAATACCATTTGGAGGCATTTAATGTTCGAGCAAAAACTGCTGATTTTCGACAAAAGAGATAACACCCCCCCATTACGTCATGCTTCAGAAATGTGGAAAATGGTCCGTTTTCAAATGTTTTATTTTTGAACGTCAGTTCACATTTGTAGGTGGATCATCAGTGTTAGAGCTAAAATTAGCATGTTTAAAGTGATTTTCATGCTTCCAGGGGCTCGGGAAGTGAAATAAATACCATTTGGAGGCATTTAATGTTCGAGCAAAAACGGCTGATTTTCGACAAAAGAGATAACACCCCCCCATTACGTCATGCTTCAGAAATGTGGAAAATGGTCAGTTTTCAAATGTTTTATTTTTGAACGTCAGTTCACATTTGTCGGTGGATCATCAGTGTTAGAGCTAAAATTAGCATGTTTAAAGTGATTTTCATGCTTCCAGGGGCTCGGGAAGTGAAATAAATACCATTTGGAGGCATTTAATGTTCGAGCAAAAACGGCTGATTTTCGACAAAAGAGATAACACCCCCCCATTACGTCATGCTTCAGAAATGTGGAAAATGGTCCGTTTTCAAATGTTTTATTTTTGAACGTCAGTTCACATTTGTAGGTGGATCATCAGTGTTAGAGCTAAAATTAGCATGTTTAAAGTGATTTTCATGCTTCCAGGGGCCCAAAACACAAGATTTATGGAATGGTTAAAAGTGCATGAAAATGGCCAATTTACTCACTCTGAGTTCTCAAAAAGGGTTTCTTCACCCGGGAAGTTAATTAAATACCATTTGGAGGCATTTAATGTTAGAGCAAAAACAGCTGATTTTTGACAAAAGAGATAACACCCCCCCATTACGTCATGCTTCAGAAATGTGGAAAATGGTCCGTTTTCAAATGTTTTATTTTTGAACGTCAGTTCACATTTGTAGGTGGATCATCAGTGTTAGAGCTAAAATTAGCATGTTTAAAGTGATTTTCATGCTTCCAGGGGCCCAAAACACAAGATTTATGGAATGGTTAAAAGTGCATGAAAATGGCCAATTTACTCACTCTGAGTTCTCAAAAAGGGTTTCTTCACCCCGGGAAGTTAATTAAATACCATTTAGAGGCATTTAATGTCCGAGCAAAAACGGCTGATTTTCGACAAAAGAGATAACACCCCCCCATTACGTCATGCTTCAGAAATGTGGAAAATGGTCCGTTTTCAAATGTTTTATTTTTGAACGTCAGCTCACATTTGTAGGTGGATCATCAGTGTTAGAGCTAAAATTAGCATGTTTAAAGTGATTTTCATGCTTCCAGGGGCTCGGGAAGTGAAATAAATACCATTTGGAGGCATTTAATGTTCGAGCAAAAACGGCTGATTTTCGACAAAAGAGAAAACACCCCCCCATTACGTCATGCTTCAGAAATGTGGAAAATGGTCAGTTTTCAAAGTTTTTATTTTTGAACGTCAGTTCACATTTGGAGGTGGATCATCAGTGTTAGAGCTAAAATTAGCATGTTTAAAGTGATTTTCATGCTTCCAGGGGCCCAAAACACAAGATTTATGGAATGGTTAAAAGTGCATGAAAATGGCCAATTTACTCACTCTGAGTTCTCAAAAAGGGTTTCTTCACCCCGGGAAGTTAATTAAATACCATTTGGAGGCATTTAATGTTAGAGCAAAAACGGCTGATTTTCGACAAAAGAGATAACACCCCCCCATTACGTCATGTTTCAGAAATGTGGAAAATGGTCTGTTTTCAAATGTTTTATTTTTGAACGTCAGTTCACATTTGTAGGTGGATCATCAGTGTTAGAGCTAAAATTAGCATGTTTAAAGTGATTTTCATGCTTCCAGGGGCTCGGGAAGTTAATTAAATACCATTTGGAGGCATTTAATGTTCGAGCAAAAACGGCTGATTTTCGACAAAAGAGATAACACCCCCCCATTACGTCATGCTTCAGAAATGTGGAAAATGGTCCGTTTTCAAATGTTTTATTTTTGAACGTCAGTTCACATTTGTAGGTGGATCATCAGTGTTAGAGCTAAAATTAGCATGTTTAAAGTGATTTTCATGCTTCCAGGGGCCCAAAACACAAGATTTATGGAATGGTTAAAAGTGCATGAAAATGGCCAATTTACTCACTCTGAGTTCTCAAAAAGGGTTTCTTCACCCCGGGAAGTTAATTAAATACCATTTGGAGGCATTTAATCTTCGAGCAAAAACGGCTGATTTTCGACAAAAGAGATAACACCCCCCCATTACGTCATGCTTCAGAAATGTGGAAAATGGTCCGTTTTCAAATGTTTTATTTTTGAACGTCAGTTCACATTTGTAGGTGGATCATCAGTGTTAGAGCTAAAATTAGCATGTTTAAAGTGATTTTCATGCTTCCAGGGGCCCAAAACACAAGATTTATTGAATGGTTAAAAGTGCATGAAAATGGCCAATTTACTCACTCTGAGTTCTCAAAAAGGGTTTCTTCACCCCGGGAAGTGAATTAAATACCATTTGGAGGCATTTAATGTTCGAGCAAAAACTGCTGATTTTCGACAAAAGAGATAACACCCCCCCATTACGTCATGCTTCAGAAATGTGGAAAATGGTCCGTTTTCAAATGTTTTATTTTTGAACGTCAGTTCACATTTGTAGGTGGATCATCAGTGTTAGAGCTAAAATTAGCATGTTTAAAGTGATTTTCATGCTTCCAGGGGCTCGGGAAGTGAAATAAATACCATTTGGAGGCATTTAATGTTCGAGCAAAAACGGCTGATTTTCGACAAAAGAGATAACACCCCCCCATTACGTCATGCTTCAGAAATGTGGAAAATGGTCAGTTTTCAAATGTTTTATTTTTGAACGTCAGTTCACATTTGTCGGTGGATCATCAGTGTTAGAGCTAAAATTAGCATGTTTAAAGTGATTTTCATGCTTCCAGGGGCTCGGGAAGTGAAATAAATACCATTTGGAGGCATTTAATGTTCGAGCAAAAACGGCTGATTTTCGACAAAAGAGATAACACCCCCCCATTACGTCATGCTTCAGAAATGTGGAAAATGGTCCGTTTTCAAATGTTTTATTTTTGAACGTCAGTTCACATTTGTAGGTGGATCATCAGTGTTAGAGCTAAAATTAGCATGTTTAAAGTGATTTTCATGCTTCCAGGGGCCCAAAACACAAGATTTATGGAATGGTTAAAAGTGCATGAAAATGGCCAATTTACTCACTCTGAGTTCTCAAAAAGGGTTTCTTCACCCGGGAAGTTAATTAAATACCATTTGGAGGCATTTAATGTTAGAGCAAAAACAGCTGATTTTTGACAAAAGAGATAACACCCCCCCATTACGTCATGCTTCAGAAATGTGGAAAATGGTCCGTTTTCAAATGTTTTATTTTTGAACGTCAGTTCACATTTGTAGGTGGATCATCAGTGTTAGAGCTAAAATTAGCATGTTTAAAGTGATTTTCATGCTTCCAGGGGCCCAAAACACAAGATTTATGGAATGGTTAAAAGTGCATGAAAATGGCCAATTTACTCACTCTGAGTTCTCAAAAAGGGTTTCTTCACCCCGGGAAGTTAATTAAATACCATTTAGAGGCATTTAATGTCCGAGCAAAAACGGCTGATTTTCGACAAAAGAGATAACACCCCCCCATTACGTCATGCTTCAGAAATGTGGAAAATGGTCCGTTTTCAAATGTTTTATTTTTGAACGTCAGCTCACATTTGTAGGTGGATCTTCAGTGTTAGAGCTAAAATTAGCATGTTTAAAGTGATTTTCATGCTTCCAGGGGCTCGGGAAGTGAAATAAATACCATTTGGAGGCATTTAATGTTCGAGCAAAAACGGCTGATTTTCGACAAAAGAGAAAACACCCCCCCATTACGTCATGCTTCAGAAATGTGGAAAATGGTCAGTTTTCAAAGTTTTTATTTTTGAACGTCAGTTCACATTTGGAGGTGGATCATCAGTGTTAGAGCTAAAATTAGCATGTTTAAAGTGATTTTCATGCTTCCAGGGGCCCAAAACACAAGATTTATGGAATGGTTAAAAGTGCATGAAAATGGCCAATTTACTCACTCTGAGTTCTCAAAAAGGGTTTCTTCACCCCGGGAAGTTAATTAAATACCATTTGGAGGCATTTAATGTTAGAGCAAAAACGGCTGATTTTCGACAAAAGAGATAACACCCCCCCATTACGTCATGTTTCAGAAATGTGGAAAATGGTCTGTTTTCAAATGTTTTATTTTTGAACGTCAGTTCACATTTGTAGGTGGATCATCAGTGTTAGAGCTAAAATTAGCATGTTTAAAGTGATTTTCATGCTTCCAGGGGCTCGGGAAGTTAATTAAATACCATTTGGAGGCATTTAATGTTCGAGCAAAAACGGCTGATTTTCGACAAAAGAGATAACACCCCCCCATTACGTCATGCTTCAGAAATGTGGAAAATGGTCCGTTTTCAAATGTTTTATTTTTGAACGTCAGTTCACATTTGTAGGTGGATCATCAGTGTTAGAGCTAAAATTAGCATGTTTAAAGTGATTTTCATGCTTCCAGGGGCCCAAAACACAAGATTTATGGAATGGTTAAAAGTGCATGAAAATGGCCAATTTACTCACTCTGAGTTCTCAAAAAGGGTTTCTTCACCCCGGGAAGTTAATTAAATACCATTTGGAGGCATTTAATCTTCGAGCAAAAACGGCTGATTTTCGACAAAAGAGATAACACCCCCCCATTACGTCATGCTTCAGAAATGTGGAAAATGGTCCGTTTTCAAATGTTTTATTTTTGAACGTCAGTTCACATTTGTAGGTGGATCATCAGTGTTAGAGCTAAAATTAGCATGTTTAAAGTGATTTTCATGCTTCCAGGGGCTCGGGAAGTGAAATAAATACCATTTGGAGGCATTTAATGTTCGAGAAAAAACGGCAGATTTTCGACAAAAGAGATAACACCCCTCCATTACGTCATGCTTCAGAAATGTGGAAAATGGTCCGTTTTCAAATGTTTTATTTTTGAACGTCAGTTCACATTTGTAGGTGGATCATCAGTGTTAGAGCTAAAATTAGCATGTTTAAAGTGATTTTCATGCTTCCAGGGGCCCAAAACACAAGATTTATGGAATGGTTAAAAGTGCATGAAAATGGCCAATTTACTCACTCTGAGTTCTCAAAAAGGGTTTCTTCACCCCGGGAAGTTAATTAAATACCATTTGGAGGCATTTAATGTTAGAGCAAAAACGGCTGATTTTCCTCAAAAGAGATAACACCCCTCCATTACGTCATGCTTCAGAAATGTGGAAAATGGTCCTTTTTCAAATGTTTTATTTTTGAACGTCAGTTCACATTTGTAGGTGGATCATCAGTGTTAGAGCTAAAATTAGCATGTTTAAAGTGATTTTCATGCTTCCAGGGGCTCGGGAAGTGAAATAAATACCATTTGGAGGCATTTAATGTTCGAGCAAAAACGGCTGATTTTCGACAAAAGAGATAACACCCCCCCATTACGTCATGCTTCAGAAATGTGGAAAATGGTCCGTTTTCAAATGTTTTATTTTTGAACGTCAGTTCACATTTGTAGGTGGATCATCAGTGTTAGAGCTAAAATGAGCATGTTTAAAGTGATTTTCATGCTTCCAGGGGCCCAAAACACAAGATTTATGGAATGGTTAAAAGTGCATGAAAATGGCCAATTTACTCACTCTGAGTTCTCAAAAAGGGTTTCTTCACCCCGGGAAGTTAATTAAATACCATTTGGAGGCATTTAATGTTAGAGCAAAAACGGCTGATTTTCGACAAAAGAGATAACACCCCCCCATTACGTCATGCTTCAGAAATGTGGAAAATGGTCCGTTTTCAAATGTTTTATTTTTGAACGTCAGTTCACATTTGTAGGTGGATCATCAGTGTTAGAGCTAAAATTAGCATGTTTAAAGTGATTTTCATGCTTCCAGGGGCCCAAAACACAAGATTTATGGAATGGTTAAAAGTGCATGAAAATGGCCAAGTTACTCACTCTGAGTTCTCAAAAAGGGTTTCTTCACCCCGGGAAGTTAATTAAATACCATTTGGAGGCATTTAATGTTAGAGCAAAAACGGCTGTTTTTCGACAAAAGAGATAACACCCCCCCATTACGTCATGCTTCAGAAATGTGGAAAATGGTCCGTTTTCAAATGTTTTATTTTTGAACGTCAGTTCACATTTGTAGGTGGATCATCAGTGTTAGAGCTAAAATTAGCATGTTTAAAGTGATTTTCATGCTTCCAGGGGCTCGGGAAGTGAAATAAATACCATTTGGAGGCATTTAATGTTCGAGCAAAAACGGCTGATTTTCGACAAAAGAGATAACACCCCCCCATTACGTCATGCTTCAGAAATGTGGAAAATGGTCCGTTTTCAAATGTTTTATTTTTGAACGTCAGTTCACATTTGTAGGTGGATCATCAGTGTTAGAGCTAAAATTAGCATGTTTAAAGTGATTTTCATGCTTCCAGGGGCCCAAAACACAAGATTTATGGAATGGTTAAAAGTGCATGAAAATGGCCAATTTACTCACTCTGAGTTCTCAAAAAGGGTTTCTTCACCCCGGGAAGTTAATTAAATACCATTTGGAGGCATTTAATGTTCGAGCAAAAACGGCTGATTTTCGACAAAAGAAATAACACCCCCCCATTACGTCATGCTTCAGAAATGTGGAAAATGGTCCGTTTTCAAATGTTTCATTTTTGAACGTCAGTTCACATTTGTAGGTGGATCATCAGTGTTAGAGCTAAAATTAGCATGTTTAAAGTGATTTTCATGCTTCCAGGGGCCCAAAACACAAGATTTATTGAATGGTTAAAAGTGCATGAAAATGGCCAATTTACTCACTCTGAGTTCTCAAAAAGGGTTTCTTCACCCCGGGAAGTGAATTAAATACCATTTGGAGGCATTTAATGTTCGAGCAAAAACTGCTGATTTTCGACAAAAGAGATAACACCCCCCCATTACGTCATGCTTCAGAAATGTGGAAAATGGTCCGTTTTCAAATGTTTTATTTTTGAACGTCAGTTCACATTTGTAGGTGGATCATCAGTGTTAGAGCTAAAATTAGCATGTTTAAAGTGATTTTCATGCTTCCAGGGGCTCGGGAAGTGAAATAAATACCATTTGGAGGCATTTAATGTTCGAGCAAAAACGGCTGATTTTCGACAAAAGAGATAACACCCCCCCATTACGTCATGCTTCAGAAATGTGGAAAATGGTCAGTTTTCAAATGTTTTATTTTTGAACGTCAGTTCACATTTGTCGGTGGATCATCAGTGTTAGAGCTAAAATTAGCATGTTTAAAGTGATTTTCATGCTTCCAGGGGCTCGGGAAGTGAAATAAATACCATTTGGAGGCATTTAATGTTCGAGCAAAAACGGCTGATTTTCGACAAAAGAGATAACACCCCCCCATTACGTCATGCTTCAGAAATGTGGAAAATGGTCCGTTTTCAAATGTTTTATTTTTGAACGTCAGTTCACATTTGTAGGTGGATCATCAGTGTTAGAGCTAAAATTAGCATGTTTAAAGTGATTTTCATGCTTCCAGGGGCCCAAAACACAAGATTTATGGAATGGTTAAAAGTGCATGAAAATGGCCAATTTACTCACTCTGAGTTCTCAAAAAGGGTTTCTTCACCCGGGAAGTTAATTAAATACCATTTGGAGGCATTTAATGTTAGAGCAAAAACAGCTGATTTTTGACAAAAGAGATAACACCCCCCCATTACGTCATGCTTCAGAAATGTGGAAAATGGTCCGTTTTCAAATGTTTTATTTTTGAACGTCAGTTCACATTTGTAGGTGGATCATCAGTGTTAGAGCTAAAATTAGCATGTTTAAAGTGATTTTCATGCTTCCAGGGGCCCAAAACACAAGATTTATGGAATGGTTAAAAGTGCATGAAAATGGCCAATTTACTCACTCTGAGTTCTCAAAAAGGGTTTCTTCACCCCGGGAAGTTAATTAAATACCATTTAGAGGCATTTAATGTCCGAGCAAAAACGGCTGATTTTCGACAAAAGAGATAACACCCCCCCATTACGTCATGCTTCAGAAATGTGGAAAATGGTCCGTTTTCAAATGTTTTATTTTTGAACGTCAGCTCACATTTGTAGGTGGATCATCAGTGTTAGAGCTAAAATTAGCATGTTTAAAGTGATTTTCATGCTTCCAGGGGCTCGGGAAGTGAAATAAATACCATTTGGAGGCATTTAATGTTCGAGCAAAAACGGCTGATTTTCGACAAAAGAGAAAACACCCCCCCATTACGTCATGCTTCAGAAATGTGGAAAATGGTCAGTTTTCAAAGTTTTTATTTTTGAACGTCAGTTCACATTTGGAGGTGGATCATCAGTGTTAGAGCTAAAATTAGCATGTTTAAAGTGATTTTCATGCTTCCAGGGGCCCAAAACACAAGATTTATGGAATGGTTAAAAGTGCATGAAAATGGCCAATTTACTCACTCTGAGTTCTCAAAAAGGGTTTCTTCACCCCGGGAAGTTAATTAAATACCATTTGGAGGCATTTAATGTTCGAGCAAAAACGGCTGATTTTCGACAAAAGAGATAACACCCCCCCATTACGTCATGCTTCAGAAATGTGGAAAATGGTCCGTTTTCAAATGTTTTATTTTTGAACGTCAGTTCACATTTGTAGGTGGATCATCAGTGTTAGAGCTAAAATTAGCATGTTTAAAGTGATTTTCATGCTTCCAGGGGCCCAAAACACAAGATTTATGGTATGGTTAAAAATGCATGAAAATGGCCAATTTACTCACTCTGAGTTCTCAAAAAGGGTTTCTTCACCCCGGGAAGTTAATTAAATACCATTAGGAGGCATTTAATGTTCGAGCAAAAACGGCTGATTTTCGACAAAAGAGATAACACCCCCCCATTACGTCATGCTTCAGAAATGTGGAAAATGGTCCGTTTTCAAATGTTTCATTTTTGAACGTCAGTTCACATTTGTAGGTGGATCATCAGTGTTAGAGCTAAAATTAGCATGTTTAAAGTGATGTTCATGCTTCCAGGGGCTCGGGAAGTTAATTAAATACCATTTGGAGGCATTTAATGTTCGAGCAAAAACGGCTGATTTTCGACAAAAGAGATAACACCCCCCCATTACGTCATGCTTCAGAAATGTGGAAAATGGTCCGTTTTCTAATGTTTTATTTTTGAACGTCAGTTCACATTTGTAGGTGGATCATCAGTGTTAGAGCTAAAATTAGCATGTTTAAAGTGATTTTCATGCTTCCAGGGGCCCAAAACACAAGATTTATTGAATGGTTAAAAGTGCATGAAAATGGCCAATTTACTCACTCTGGGTTCTCAAAAAGGGTTTCTTCACCCCGGGAAGTGAATTAAATACCATTCGGAGGCATTTAATGTTCGAGCAAAAACGGCTGATTTTCGACAAAAGAGATAACACCCCCCCAATACGTCATCCTTCAGAAATGTGGAAAATGGTCCGTTTTCAAATGTTTCATTTTTGAACGTCAGTTCACATTTGTAGGTGGATCATCAGTGTTAGAGCTAAAATTAGCATGTTTAAAGTGATTTTCATGCTTCCAGGGGCTCGGGAAGTGAAATAAATACCATTTGGAGGCATTTAATGTTCGAGCAAAAACGGCTGATTTTCCACAAAAGAGATAACACCCCCCCATTACGTCATGCTTCCGAAATGTGGAAAATGGTCCGTTTTCAAATGTTTTATTTTTGAACGTCAGTTCACATTTGTAGGTGGATCATCAGTGTTAGAGCTAAAATTAGCATGTTTAAAGTGATTTTCATGCTTCCAGGGGCCCAAAACACAAGATTTATGGAATGGTTAAAAGTGCATGAAAATTGCCAATTTACTCACTCTGAGTTCTCAAAAAGGGTTTCTTCACCCCGGGAAGTTAATTAAATACCATTTGGAGGCATTTAATGTTAGAGCAAAAACGGCTGATTTTCGACAAAAGAGATAACACCCCCCCATTACGTCATGCTTCAGAAATGTGGAAAATGGTCCGTTTTCAAATGTTTTATTTTTGAACGTCAGTTCACATTTGTAGGTGGATCATCAGTGTTAGAGCTAAAATTAGCATGTTTAAAGTGATTTTCATGCTTCCAGGGGCTCGGGAAGTTAATTAAATACCATTTGGAGGCATTTAATGTTCGAGCAAAAACGGCTGATTTTCGACAAAAGAGATAACACACCCCCATTACGTCATGCTTCAGAAATGTGGAAAATGGTCCGTTTTCAAATGTTTTATTTTTGAACGTCAGTTCACATTTGTAGGTGGATCGTCAGTGTTAGAGCTAAAATTAGCATGTTTAAAGTGATTTTCATGCTTCCAGGGGCCCAAAACACAAGATTTATGGAATGGTTAAAAGTGCATGAAAATGGCCAATTTACTCACTCTGAGTTCTCAAAAAGGGTTTCTTCACCCCGGGAAGTTAATTAAATACCATTTAGAGGCATTTAATGTCCGAGCAAAAACGGCTGATTTTCGACAAAAGAGATAACACCCCCCCATTACGTCATGCTTCAGAAATGTGGAAAATGGTCCGTTTCCAAATGTTTTATTTTTGAACGTCAGTTCACATTTGTAGGTGGATCATCAGTGTTAGAGCTAAAATTAGCATGTTTAAAGTGATTTTCATGCTTCCAGGGGCCCAAAACACAAGATTTATGGAATGGTTAAAAGTGCATGAAAATGGCCAATTTACTCACTCTGAGTTCTCAAAAAGGGTTTCTTCACCCCGGGAAGTTAATAAAATACCATTTGGAGGCATTTAATGTTCGAGCAAAAACGGCTGATTTTCGACAAAAGAGATAACACCCCCCCATTACGTCATGCTTCAGAAATGTGGAAAATGGTCCGTTTTCAAATGTTTTATTTTTGAACGTCAGTTCACATTTGTAGGTGGATCATCAGTGTTAGAGCTAAAATTAGCATGTTTAAAGTGATTTTCATGCTTCCAGGGGCCCAAAACACAAGATTTATGGAATGGTTAAAAGTGCATGAAAATGGCCAATTTACTCACTCTGAGTTCTCAAAAAGGGTTTCTTCACCCCGGGAAGTTAATTAAATACCATTTGGAGGCATTTAATGTTAGAGCAAAAACGGCTGATTTTCGACAAAAGAGATAACACCCCCCCATTACGTCATGCTTCAGAAATGTGGAAAATGGTCCGTTTTCAAATGTTTTATTTTTGAACGTCAGTTCACATTTGTAGGTGGATCATCAGTGTTAGAGCTAAAATTAGCATGTTTAAAGTGATTTTCATGCTTCCAGGGGCTCGGGAAGGTAATTAAATACCATTTGGAGGCATTTAATGTTCGAGCAAAAACGGCTGATTTTCGACAAAAGAGATAACACCCCCCCATTACGTCATGCTTCAGAAATGTGGAAAATGGTCCGTTTTCAAATGTTTTATTTTTGAACGTCAGTTCACATTTGTAGGTGGATCATCAGTGTTAGAGCTAAAATTAGCATGTTTAAAGTGATTTTCATGCTTCCAGGGGCCCAAAACACAAGATTTATGGAATGGTTAAAAGTGCATGAAAATGGCCAATTTACTCACTCTGAGTTCTCAAAAAGGGTTTCTTCACCCCGGGAAGTTAATTAAATACCATTTGGAGGCATTTAATGTTAGAGCAAAAACGGCTGATTTTCGACAAAAGAGATAACACCCCCCCATTACGTCATGCTCAGAAATGTGGAAAATGGTCCGTTTTCAAATGTTTTATTTTTGAACGTCAGTTCACATTTGTAGGTGGATCATCAGTGTTAGAGCTAAAATTAGCATGTTTAAAGTGATTTTCATGCTTCCAGGGGCCCAAAACACAAGATTTATGGAATGGTTAAAAGTGCATGAAAATGGCCAATTTACTCACTCTGAGTTCTCAAAAAGGGTTTCTTCACCCCGGGAAGTTAATTAAATACCATTTGGAGGCATTTAATGTTAGAGCAAAAACGGCTGATTTTCCTCAAAAGAGATAACACCCCTCCATTACGTCATGCTTCAGAAATGTGGAAAATGGTCCTTTTTCAAATGTTTTATTTTTGAACGTCAGTTCACATTTGTAGGTGGATCATCAGTGTTAGAGCTAAAATTAGCATGTTTAAAGTGATTTTCATGCTTCCAGGGGCTCGGGAAGTGAAATAAATACCATTTGGAGGCATTTAATGTTCGAGCAAAAACGGCTGATTTTCGACAAAAGAGATAACACCCCCCCATTACGTCATGCTTCAGAAATGTGGAAAATGGTCCGTTTTCAAATGTTTTATTTTTGAACGTCAGTTCACATTTGTAGGTGGATCATCAGTGTTAGAGCTAAAATGAGCATGTTTAAAGTGATTTTCATGCTTCCAGGGGCCCAAAACACATGATTTATGGAATGGTTAAAAGTGCATGAAAATGGCCAATTTACTCACTCTGAGTTCTCAAAAAGGGTTTCTTCACCCCGGGAAGTTAATTAAATACCATTTGGAGGCATTTAATGTTAGAGCAAAAACGGCTGATTTTCGACAAAAGAGATAACACCCCCCCATTACGTCATGCTTCAGAAATGTGGAAAATGGTCCGTTTTCAAATGTTTTATTTTTGAACGTCAGTTCACATTTGTAGGTGGATCATCAGTGTTAGAGCTAAAATTAGCATGTTTAAAGTGATTTTCATGCTTCCAGGGGCCCAAAACACAAGATTTATGGAATGGTTAAAAGTGCATGAAAATGGCCAATTTACTCACTCTGAGTTCTCAAAAAGGGTTTCTTCACCCCGGGAAGTTAATTAAATACCATTTGGAGGCATTTAATGTTAGAGCAAAAACGGCTGTTTTTCGACAAAAGAGATAACACCCCCCCATTACGTCATGCTTCAGAAATGTGGAAAATGGTCCGTTTTCAAATGTTTTATTTTTGAACGTCAGTTCACATTTGTAGGTGGATCATCAGTGTTAGAGCTAAAATTAGCATGTTTAAAGTGATTTTCATGCTTCCAGGGGCCCAAAACACAAGATTTATGGAATGGTTAAAAGTGCATGAAAATGGCCAATTTACTCACTCTGAGTTCTCAAAAAGGGTTTCTTCACCCCGGGAAGTGAATTAAATACCATTTGGAGGCATTTAATGTTCGAGCAAAAACGGCTGATTTTCGACAAAAGAGATAACACCCCCCCATTACGTCATGCTTCAGAAATGTGGAAAATGGTCCGTTTTCAAATGTTTTATTTTTGAACGTCAGTTCACATTTGTAGGTGGATCATCAGTGTTAGAGCTAAAATTAGCATGTTTAAAGTGATTTTCATGCTTCCAGGGGCTCGGGAAGTGAAATAAATACCATTTGGAGGCATTTAATGTTCGAGCAAAAACGGCTGATTTTCGACAAAAGAGATAACACCCCCCCATTACGTCATGCTTCAGAAATGTGGAAAATGGTCCGTTTTCAAATGTTTTATTTTTGAACGTCAGTTCACATTTGTAGGTGGATCATCAGTGTTAGAGCTAAAATTAGCATGTTTAAAGTGATTTTCATGCTTCCAGGGGCCCAAAACACAAGATTTATGGAATGGTTAAAAGTGCATGAAAATGGCCAATTTACTCACTCTGAGTTCTCAAAAAGGGTTTCTTCACCCCGGGAAGTTAATTAAATACCATTTGGAGGCATTTAATGTTCGAGCAAAAACGGCTGATTTTCGACAAAAGAAATAACACCCCCCCATTACGTCATGCTTCAGAAATGTGGAAAATGGTCCGTTTTCAAATGTTTCATTTTTGAACGTCAGTTCACATTTGTAGGTGGATCATCAGTGTTAGAGCTAAAATTAGCATGTTTAAAGTGATTTTCATGCTTCCAGGGGCCCAAAACACAAGATTTATTGAATGGTTAAAAGTGCATGAAAATGGCCAATTTACTCACTCTGAGTTCTCAAAAAGGGTTTCTTCACCCCGGGAAGTGAATTAAATACCATTTGGAGGCATTTAATGTTCGAGCAAAAACTGCTGATTTTCGACAAAAGAGATAACACCCCCCCATTACGTCATGCTTCAGAAATGTGGAAAATGGTCCGTTTTCAAATGTTTTATTTTTGAACGTCAGTTCACATTTGTAGGTGGATCATCAGTGTTAGAGCTAAAATTAGCATGTTTAAAGTGATTTTCATGCTTCCAGGGGCTCGGGAAGTGAAATAAATACCATTTGGAGGCATTTAATGTTCGAGCAAAAACGGCTGATTTTCGACAAAAGAGATAACACCCCCCATTACGTCATGCTTCAGAAATGTGGAAAATGGTCAGTTTTCAAATGTTTTATTTTTGAACGTCAGTTCACATTTGTCGGTGGATCATCAGTGTTAGAGCTAAAATTAGCATGTTTAAAGTGATTTTCATGCTTCCAGGGGCTCGGGAAGTGAAATAAATACCATTTGGAGGCATTTAATGTTCGAGCAAAAACGGCTGATTTTCGACAAAAGAGATAACACCCCCCCATTACGTCATGCTTCAGAAATGTGGAAAATGGTCCGTTTTCAAATGTTTTATTTTTGAACGTCAGTTCACATTTGTAGGTGGATCATCAGTGTTAGAGCTAAAATTAGCATGTTTAAAGTGATTTTCATGCTTCCAGGGGCCCAAAACACAAGATTTATGGAATGGTTAAAAGTGCATGAAAATGGCCAATTTACTCACTCTGAGTTCTCAAAAAGGGTTTCTTCACCCGGGAAGTTAATTAAATACCATTTGGAGGCATTTAATGTTAGAGCAAAAACAGCTGATTTTTGACAAAAGAGATAACACCCCCCCATTACGTCATGCTTCAGAAATGTGGAAAATGGTCCGTTTTCAAATGTTTTATTTTTGAACGTCAGTTCACATTTGTAGGTGGATCATCAGTGTTAGAGCTAAAATTAGCATGTTTAAAGTGATTTTCATGCTTCCAGGGGCCCAAAACACAAGATTTATGGAATGGTTAAAAGTGCATGAAAATGGCCAATTTACTCACTCTGAGTTCTCAAAAAGGGTTTCTTCACCCCGGGAAGTTAATTAAATACCATTTAGAGGCATTTAATGTCCGAGCAAAAACGGCTGATTTTCGACAAAAGAGATAACACCCCCCCATTACGTCATGCTTCAGAAATGTGGAAAATGGTCCGTTTTCAAATGTTTTATTTTTGAACGTCAGCTCACATTTGTAGGTGGATCATCAGTGTTAGAGCTAAAATTAGCATGTTTAAAGTGATTTTCATGCTTCCAGGGGCTCGGGAAGTGAAATAAATACCATTTGGAGGCATTTAATGTTCGAGCAAAAACGGCTGATTTTCGACAAAAGAGAAAACACCCCCCCATTACGTCATGCTTCAGAAATGTGGAAAATGGTCAGTTTTCAAAGTTTTTATTTTTGAACGTCAGTTCACATTTGGAGGTGGATCATCAGTGTTAGAGCTAAAATTAGCATGTTTAAAGTGATTTTCATGCTTCCAGGGGCCCAAAACACAAGATTTATGGAATGGTTAAAAGTGCATGAAAATGGCCAATTTACTCACTCTGAGTTCTCAAAAAGGGTTTCTTCACCCCGGGAAGTTAATTAAATACCATTTGGAGGCATTTAATGTTCGAGCAAAAACGGCTGATTTTCGACAAAAGAGATAACACCCCCCCATTACGTCATGCTTCAGAAATGTGGAAAATGGTCCGTTTTCAAATGTTTTATTTTTGAACGTCAGTTCACATTTGTAGGTGGATCATCAGTGTTAGAGCTAAAATTAGCATGTTTAAAGTGATTTTCATGCTTCCAGGGGCCCAAAACACAAGATTTATGGTATGGTTAAAAATGCATGAAAATGGCCAATTTACTCACTCTGAGTTCTCAAAAAGGGTTTCTTCACCCCGGGAAGTTAATTAAATACCATTAGGAGGCATTTAATGTTCGAGCAAAAACGGCTGATTTTCGACAAAAGAGATAACACCCCCCCATTACGTCATGCTTCAGAAATGTGGAAAATGGTCCGTTTTCAAATGTTTCATTTTTGAACGTCAGTTCACATTTGTAGGTGGATCATCAGTGTTAGAGCTAAAATTAGCATGTTTAAAGTGATGTTCATGCTTCCAGGGGCTCGGGAAGTTAATTAAATACCATTTGGAGGCATTTAATGTTCGAGCAAAAACGGGCTGATTTTCGACAAAAGAGATAACACCCCCCCATTACGTCATGCTTCAGAAATGTGGAAAATGGTCCGTTTCAAAATGTTTTATTTTGAACGTCAGTTCACATTTGTAGGTGGATCATCAGTGTTAGAGCTAAAATTAGCATGTTTAAAGTGATTTTCATGCTTCCAGGGGGCCCAAAACACAAGATTTATGGAATGGTTAAAAGTGCATGAAAATGGCCAATTTACTCACTCTGGGTTCTCAAAAAGGGTTTCTTCACCCCGGGAAGTGAATTAAATACCATTCGGAGGCATTTAATGTTCGAGCAAAAACGGCTGATTTTCGACAAAAGAGATAACACCCCCCAATACGTCATCCTTCAGAAATGTGGAAAATGGTCCGTTTTCAAATGTTTCATTTTGAACGTCAGTTCACATTTGTAGGTGGATCATCAGTGTTAGAGCTAAAATTAGCATGTTGAAAGTGATTTTCATGCTTCCAGGGGCTCGGGAAGTGAAATAAATACCATTTGGAGGCATTTAATGTTCGAGCAAAAACGGCTGATTTTCCACAAAAGAGATAACACCCCCCCATTACGTCATGCTTCAGAAATGTGGAAAATGGTCCGTTTTCAAATGTTTTATTTTTGAACGTCAGTTCACATTTGTAGGTGGATCATCAGTGTTAGAGCTAAAATTAGCATGTTTAAAGTGATTTTCATGCTTCCAGGGGCCCAAAACACAAGATTTATGGAATGGTTAAAAGTGCATGAAAATTGCCAATTTACTCACTCTGAGTTCTCAAAAAGGGTTTCTTCACCCCGGGAAGTTAATTAAATACCATTTGGAGGCATTTAATGTTAGAGCAAAAACGGCTGATTTTCGACAAAAGAGATAACACCCCCCCATTACGTCATGCTTCAGAAATGTGGAAAATGGTCCGTTTTCAAATGTTTTATTTTTGAACGTCAGTTCACATTTGTAGGTGGATCATCAGTGTTAGAGCTAAAATTAGCATGTTTAAAGTGATTTTCATGCTTCCAGGGGCTCGGGAAGTTAATTAAATACCATTTGGAGGCATTTAATGTTCGAGCAAAAACGGCTGATTTTCGACAAAAGAGATAACACACCCCCATTACGTCATGCTTCAGAAATGTGGAAAATGGTCCGTTTTCAAATGTTTTATTTTTGAACGTCAGTTCACATTTGTAGGTGGATCATCAGTGTTAGAGCTAAAATTAGCATGTTTAAAGTGATTTTCATGCTTCCAGGGGCCCAAAACACAAGATTTATGGAATGGTTAAAAGTGCATGAAAATGGCCAATTTACTCACTCTGAGTTCTCAAAAAGGGTTTCTTCACCCCGGGAAGTTAATTAAATACCATTTGGAGGCATTTAATGTTAGAGCAAAAACGGCTGATTTTCGACAAAAGAGATAACACCCCCCCATTACGTCATGCTTCAGAAATGTGGAAAATGGTCCGTTTTCAAATGTTTTATTTTTGAACGTCAGTTCACATTTGTCGGTGGATCATCAGTGTTAGAGCTAAAATTAGCATGTTTAAAGTGATTTTCATGCTTCCAGGGGCTCGGGAAGTGAAATAAATACCATTTGGAGGCATTTAATGTTCGAGCAAAAACGGCTGATTTTCGACAAAAGAGATAACACCCCCCCATTACGTCATGCTTCAGAAATGTGGAAAATGGTCCGTTTTCAAATGTTTTATTTTTGAACGTCAGTTCACATTTGTAGGTGGATCATCAGTGTTAGAGCTAAAATTAGCATGTTTAAAGTGATTTTCATGCTTCCAGGGGCCCAAAACACAAGATTTATGGAATGGTTAAAAGTGCATGAAAATGGCCAATTTACTCACTCTGAGTTCTCAAAAAGGGTTTCTTCACCCCGGGAAGTTAATTAAATACCATTTAGAGGCATTTAATGTCCGAGCAAAAACGGCTGATTTTCGACAAAAGAGATAACACCCCCCCATTACGTCATGCTTCAGAAATGTGGAAAATGGTCCGTTTTCAAATGTTTTATTTTTGAACGTCAGCTCACATTTGTAGGTGGATCATCAGTGTTAGAGCTAAAATTAGCATGTTTAAAGTGATTTTCATGCTTCCAGGGGCTCGGGAAGTGAAATAAATACCATTTGGAGGCATTTAATGTTCGAGCAAAAACGGCTGATTTTCGACAAAAGAGAAAACACCCCCCCATTACGTCATGCTTCAGAAATGTGGAAAATGGTCAGTTTTCAAAGTTTTTATTTTTGAACGTCAGTTCACATTTGGAGGTGGATCATCAGTGTTAGAGCTAAAATTAGCATGTTTAAAGTGATTTTCATGCTTCCAGGGGCCCAAAACACAAGATTTATGGAATGGTTAAAAGTGCATGAAAATGGCCAATTTACTCACTCTGAGTTCTCAAAAAGGGTTTCTTCACCCCGGGAAGTTAATTAAATACCATTTGGAGGCATTTAATGTTCGAGCAAAAACGGCTGATTTTCGACAAAAGAGATAACACCCCCCCATTACGTCATGCTTCAGAAATGTGGAAAATGGTCCGTTTTCAAATGTTTTATTTTTGAACGTCAGTTCACATTTGTAGGTGGATCATCAGTGTTAGAGCTAAAATTAGCATGTTTAAAGTGATTTTCATGCTTCCAGGGGCCCAAAACACAAGATTTATGGTATGGTTAAAAATGCATGAAAATGGCCAATTTACTCACTCTGAGTTCTCAAAAAGGGTTTCTTCACCCCGGGAAGTTAATTAAATACCATTAGGAGGCATTTAATGTTCGAGCAAAAACGGCTGATTTTCGACAAAAGAGATAACACCCCCCCATTACGTCATGCTTCAGAAATGTGGAAAATGGTCCGTTTTCAAATGTTTCATTTTTGAACGTCAGTTCACATTTGTAGGTGGATCATCAGTGTTAGAGCTAAAATTAGCATGTTTAAAGTGATGTTCATGCTTCCAGGGGCTCGGGAAGTTAATTAAATACCATTTGGAGGCATTTAATGTTCGAGCAAAAACGGCTGATTTTCGACAAAAGAGATAACACCCCCCCATTACGTCATGCTTCAGAAATGTGGAAAATGGTCCGTTTTCTAATGTTTTATTTTTGAACGTCAGTTCACATTTGTAGGTGGATCATCAGTGTTAGAGCTAAAATTAGCATGTTTAAAGTGATTTTCATGCTTCCAGGGGCCCAAAACACAAGATTTATTGAATGGTTAAAAGTGCATGAAAATGGCCAATTTACTCACTCTGGGTTCTCAAAAAGGGTTTCTTCACCCCGGGAAGTGAATTAAATACCATTCGGAGGCATTTAATGTTCGAGCAAAAACGGCTGATTTTCGACAAAAGAGATAACACCCCCCCAATACGTCATCCTTCAGAAATGTGGAAAATGGTCCGTTTTCAAATGTTTCATTTTTGAACGTCAGTTCACATTTGTAGGTGGATCATCAGTGTTAGAGCTAATTAGCATGTTTAAAGTGATTTTCATGCTTCGCAGGGGCTCGGGAAGTGAAATAAATACCATTTGGAGGCATTTAATGTTCGAGCAAAAACGGCTGATTTTCCACAAAAGAGATAACACCCCCCCATTACGTCATGCTTCAGAAATGTGGAAAATGGTCCGTTTTCAAATGTTTTATTTTTGAACGTCAGTTCACATTTGTAGGTGGATCATCAGTGTTAGAGCTAAAATTAGCATGTTTAAAGTGATTTTCATGCTTCCAGGGGCCCAAAACACAAGATTTATGGAATGGTTAAAAGTGCATGAAAAATGCCAATTTACTCACTCTGAGTTCTCAAAAAGGGTTTCTTCACCCCGGGAAGTTAATTAAATACCATTTGGAGGCATTTAATGTTAGAGCAAAAACGGCTGATTTTCGACAAAAGAGATAACACCCCCCCATTACGTCATGCTTCAGAAATGTGGAAAATGGTCCGTTTTCAAATGTTTTATTTTTGAACGTCAGTTCACATTTGTAGGTGGATCATCAGTGTTAGAGCTAAAATTAGCATGTTTAAAGTGATTTTCATGCTTCCAGGGGCTCGGGAAGTTAATTAAATACCATTTGGAGGCATTTAATGTTCGAGCAAAAACGGCTGATTTTCGACAAAAGAGATAACACACCCCCATTACGTCATGCTTCAGAAATGTGGAAAATGGTCCGTTTTCAAATGTTTTATTTTTGAACGTCAGTTCACATTTGTAGGTGGATCGTCAGTGTTAGAGCTAAAATTAGCATGTTTTAAAGTGATTTTCATGCTTCCAGGGGCCCAAAACACAAGATTTATGGAATGGTTAAAAGTGCATGAAAATGGCCAATTTACTCACTCTGAGTTCTCAAAAAGGGTTTCTTCACCCCGGGAAGTTAATTAAATACCATTTAGAGGCATTTAAATGTCCGAGCAAAAACGGCTGATTTTCGACAAAAGAGATAACACCCCCCCATTACGTCATGCTTCAGAAATGTGGAAAATGGTCCGTTTCCAAATGTTTTATTTTTGAACGTCAGTTCACATTTGTAGGTGGATCATCAGTGTTAGAGCTAAAATTAGCATGTTTAAAGTGATTTTCATGCTTCCAGGGGCCCAAAACACAAGATTTATGGAATGGTTAAAAGTGCATGAAAATGGCCAATTTACTCACTCTGAGTTCTCAAAAAGGGTTTCTTCACCCCGGGAAGTTAATAAAATACCATTTGGAGGCATTTAATGTTCGAGCAAAAACGGCTGATTTTCGACAAAAGAGATAACACCCCCCCATTACGTCATGCTTCAGAAATGTGGAAAATGGTCCGTTTTCAAATGTTTTATTTTTGAACGTCAGTTCACATTTGTAGGTGGATCATCAGTGTTAGAGCTAAAATTAGCATGTTTAAAGTGATTTTCATGCTTCCAGGGCCCAAAACACAAGATTTATGGAATGGTTAAAAGTGCATGAAAATGGCCAATTTACTCACTCTGAGTTCTCAAAAAGGGTTTCTTCACCCCGGGAAGTTAATTAAATACCATTTGGAGGCATTTAATGTTAGAGCAAAAACGGCTGATTTTCGACAAAAGAGATAACACCCCCCCATTACGTCATGCTTCAGAAATGTGGAAAATGGTCCGTTTTCAAATGTTTTATTTTTGAACGTCAGTTCACATTTGTAGGTGGATCATCAGTGTTAGAGCTAAAATTAGCATGTTTAAAGTGATTTTCATGCTTCCAGGGGCTCGGGAAGGTAATTAAATACCATTTGGAGGCATTTAATGTTCGAGCAAAAACGGCTGATTTTCGACAAAAGAGATAACACCCCCCCATTACGTCATGCTTCAGAAATGTGGAAAATGGTCCGTTTTCAAATGTTTTATTTTTGAACGTCAGTTCACATTTGTAGGTGGATCATCAGTGTTAGAGCTAAAATTAGCATGTTTAAAGTGATTTTCATGCTTCCAGGGGCCCAAAACACAAGATTTATGGAATGGTTAAAAGTGCATGAAAATGGCCAATTTACTCACTCTGAGTTCTCAAAAAGGGTTTCTTCACCCCGGGAAGTTAATTAAATACCATTTGGAGGCATTTAATGTTAGAGCAAAAACGGCTGATTTTCGACAAAAGAGATAACACCCCCCCATTACGTCATGCTCAGAAATGTGGAAAATGGTCCGTTTTCAAATGTTTTATTTTTGAACGTCAGTTCACATTTGTAGGTGGATCATCAGTGTTAGAGCTAAAATTAGCATGTTTAAAGTGATTTTCATGCTTCCAGGGGCCCAAAACACAAGATTTATGGAATGGTTAAAAGTGCATGAAAATGGCCAATTTACTCACTCTGAGTTCTCAAAAAGGGTTTCTTCACCCCGGGAAGTTAATTAAATACCATTTGGAGGCATTTAATGTTAGAGCAAAAACGGCTGATTTTCCTCAAAAGAGATAACACCCCTCCATTACGTCATGCTTCAGAAATGTGGAAAATGGTCCTTTTTCAAATGTTTTATTTTTGAACGTCAGTTCACATTTGTAGGTGGATCATCAGTGTTAGAGCTAAAATTAGCATGTTTAAAGTGATTTTCATACTTCCAGGGGCTCGGGAAGTGAAATAAATACCATTTGGAGGCATTTAATGTTCGAGCAAAAACGGCTGATTTTCGACAAAAGAGATAACACCCCCCCATTACGTCATGCTTCAGAAATGTGGAAAATGGTCCGTTTTCAAATGTTTTATTTTTGAACGTCAGTTCACATTTGTAGGTGGATCATCAGTGTTAGAGCTAAAATGAGCATGTTTAAAGTGATTTTCATGCTTCCAGGGGCCCAAAACACAAGATTTATGGAATGGTTAAAAGTGCATGAAAATGGCCAATTTACTCACTCTGAGTTCTCAAAAAGGGTTTCTTCACCCCGGGAAGTTAATTAAATACCATTTGGAGGCATTTAATGTTAGAGCAAAAACGGCTGATTTTCGACAAAAGAGATAACACCCCCCCATTACGTCATGCTTCAGAAATGTGGAAAATGGTCCGTTTTCAAATGTTTTATTTTTGAACGTCAGTTCACATTTGTAGGTGGATCATCAGTGTTAGAGCTAAAATTAGCATGTTTAAAGTGATTTTCATGCTTCCAGGGGCCCAAAACACAAGATTTATGGAATGGTTAAAAGTGCATGAAAATGGCCAATTTACTCACTCTGAGTTCTCAAAAAGGGTTTCTTCACCCCGGGAAGTTAATTAAATACCATTTGGAGGCATTTAATGTTAGAGCAAAAACGGCTGTTTTTCGACAAAAGAGATAACACCCCCCCATTACGTCATGCTTCAGAAATGTGGAAAATGGTCCGTTTTCAAATGTTTTATTTTTGAACGTCAGTTCACATTTGTAGGTGGATCATCAGTGTTAGAGCTAAAATTAGCATGTTTAAAGTGATTTTCATGCTTCCAGGGGCCCAAAACACAAGATTTATGGAATGGTTAAAAGTGCATGAAAATGGCCAATTTACTCACTCTGAGTTCTCAAAAAGGGTTTCTTCACCCCGGGAAGTGAATTAAATACCATTTGGAGGCATTTAATGTTCGAGCAAAAACGGCTGATTTTCGACAAAAGAGATAACACCCCCCCATTACGTCATGCTTCAGAAATGTGGAAAATGGTCCGTTTTCAAATGTTTTATTTTTGAACGTCAGTTCACATTTGTAGGTGGATCATCAGTGTTAGAGCTAAAATTAGCATGTTTAAAGTGATTTTCATGCTTCCAGGGGCTCGGGAAGTGAAATAAATACCATTTGGAGGCATTTAATGTTCGAGCAAAAACGGCTGATTTTCGACAAAAGAGATAACACCCCCCCATTACGTCATGCTTCAGAAATGTGGAAAATGGTCCGTTTTCAAATGTTTTATTTTTGAACGTCAGTTCACATTTGTAGGTGGATCATCAGTGTTAGAGCTAAAATTAGCATGTTTAAAGTGATTTTCATGCTTCCAGGGGCCCAAAACACAAGATTTATGGAATGGTTAAAAGTGCATGAAAATGGCCAATTTACTCACTCTGAGTTCTCAAAAAGGGTTTCTTCACCCCGGGAAGTTAATTAAATACCATTTGGAGGCATTTAATGTTCGAGCAAAAACGGCTGATTTTCGACAAAAGAAATAACACCCCCCCATTACGTCATGCTTCAGAAATGTGGAAAATGGTCCGTTTTCAAATGTTTCATTTTTGAACGTCAGTTCACATTTGTAGGTGGATCATCAGTGTTAGAGCTAAAATTAGCATGTTTAAAGTGATTTTCATGCTTCCAGGGGCCCAAAACACAAGATTTATTGAATGGTTAAAAGTGCATGAAAATGGCCAATTTACTCACTCTGAGTTCTCAAAAAGGGTTTCTTCACCCCGGGAAGTGAATTAAATACCATTTGGAGGCATTTAATGTTCGAGCAAAAACTGCTGATTTTCGACAAAAGAGATAACACCCCCCCATTACGTCATGCTTCAGAAATGTGGAAAATGGTCCGTTTTCAAATGTTTTATTTTTGAACGTCAGTTCACATTTGTAGGTGGATCATCAGTGTTAGAGCTAAAATTAGCATGTTTAAAGTGATTTTCATGCTTCCAGGGGCTCGGGAAGTGAAATAAATACCATTTGGAGGCATTTAATGTTCGAGCAAAAACGGCTGATTTTCGACAAAAGAGATAACACCCCCCATTACGTCATGCTTCAGAAATGTGGAAAATGGTCAGTTTTCAAATGTTTTATTTTTGAACGTCAGTTCACATTTGTCGGTGGATCATCAGTGTTAGAGCTAAAATTAGCATGTTTAAAGTGATTTTCATGCTTCCAGGGGCTCGGGAAGTGAAATAAATACCATTTGGAGGCATTTAATGTTCGAGCAAAAACGGCTGATTTTCGACAAAAGAGATAACACCCCCCCATTACGTCATGCTTCAGAAATGTGGAAAATGGTCCGTTTTCAAATGTTTTATTTTTGAACGTCAGTTCACATTTGTAGGTGGATCATCAGTGTTAGAGCTAAAATTAGCATGTTTAAAGTGATTTTCATGCTTCCAGGGGCCCAAAACACAAGATTTATGGAATGGTTAAAAGTGCATGAAAATGGCCAATTTACTCACTCTGAGTTCTCAAAAAGGGTTTCTTCACCCGGGAAGTTAATTAAATACCATTTGGAGGCATTTAATGTTAGAGCAAAAACAGCTGATTTTTGACAAAAGAGATAACACCCCCCCATTACGTCATGCTTCAGAAATGTGGAAAATGGTCCGTTTTCAAATGTTTTATTTTTGAACGTCAGTTCACATTTGTAGGTGGATCATCAGTGTTAGAGCTAAAATTAGCATGTTTAAAGTGATTTTCATGCTTCCAGGGGCCCAAAACACAAGATTTATGGAATGGTTAAAAGTGCATGAAAATGGCCAATTTACTCACTCTGAGTTCTCAAAAAGGGTTTCTTCACCCCGGGAAGTTAATTAAATACCATTTAGAGGCATTTAATGTCCGAGCAAAAACGGCTGATTTTCGACAAAAGAGATAACACCCCCCCATTACGTCATGCTTCAGAAATGTGGAAAATGGTCCGTTTTCAAATGTTTTATTTTTGAACGTCAGCTCACATTTGTAGGTGGATCATCAGTGTTAGAGCTAAAATTAGCATGTTTAAAGTGATTTTCATGCTTCCAGGGGCTCGGGAAGTGAAATAAATACCATTTGGAGGCATTTAATGTTCGAGCAAAAACGGCTGATTTTCGACAAAAGAGAAAACACCCCCCCATTACGTCATGCTTCAGAAATGTGGAAAATGGTCAGTTTTCAAAGTTTTTATTTTTGAACGTCAGTTCACATTTGGAGGTGGATCATCAGTGTTAGAGCTAAAATTAGCATGTTTAAAGTGATTTTCATGCTTCCAGGGGCCCAAAACACAAGATTTATGGAATGGTTAAAAGTGCATGAAAATGGCCAATTTACTCACTCTGAGTTCTCAAAAAGGGTTTCTTCACCCCGGGAAGTTAATTAAATACCATTTGGAGGCATTTAATGTTCGAGCAAAAACGGCTGATTTTCGACAAAAGAGATAACACCCCCCCATTACGTCATGCTTCAGAAATGTGGAAAATGGTCCGTTTTCAAATGTTTTATTTTTGAACGTCAGTTCACATTTGTAGGTGGATCATCAGTGTTAGAGCTAAAATTAGCATGTTTAAAGTGATTTTCATGCTTCCAGGGGCCCAAAACACAAGATTTATGGTATGGTTAAAAATGCATGAAAATGGCCAATTTACTCACTCTGAGTTCTCAAAAAGGGTTTCTTCACCCCGGGAAGTTAATTAAATACCATTAGGAGGCATTTAATGTTCGAGCAAAAACGGCTGATTTTCGACAAAAGAGATAACACCCCCCCATTACGTCATGCTTCAGAAATGTGGAAAATGGTCCGTTTTCAAATGTTTCATTTTTGAACGTCAGTTCACATTTGTAGGTGGATCATCAGTGTTAGAGCTAAAATTAGCATGTTTAAAGTGATGTTCATGCTTCCAGGGGCTCGGGAAGTTAATTAAATACCATTTGGAGGCATTTAATGTTCGAGCAAAAACGGCTGATTTTCGACAAAAGAGATAACACCCCCCCATTACGTCATGCTTCAGAAATGTGGAAAATGGTCCGTTTTCAAATGTTTTATTTTTGAACGTCAGTTCACATTTGTAGGTGGATCATCAGTGTTAGAGCTAAAATTAGCATGTTTAAAGTGATTTTCATGCTTCCAGGGGCCCAAAACACAAGATTTATGGAATGGTTAAAAGTGCATGAAAATGGCCAATTTACTCACTCTGGGTTCTCAAAAAGGGTTTCTTCACCCCGGGAAGTGAATTAAATACCATTCGGAGGCATTTAATGTTCGAGCAAAAACGGCTGATTTTCGACAAAAGAGATAACACCCCCCCAATACGTCATCCTTCAGAAATGTGGAAAATGGTCCGTTTTCAAATGTTTCATTTTTGAACGTCAGTTCACATTTGTAGGTGGATCATCAGTGTTAGAGCTAAAATTAGCATGTTGAAAGTGATTTTCATGCTTCCAGGGGCTCGGGAAGTGAAATAAATACCATTTGGAGGCATTTAATGTTCGAGCAAAAACGGCTGATTTTCCACAAAAGAGATAACACCCCCCCATTACGTCATGCTTCAGAAATGTGGAAAATGGTCCGTTTTCAAATGTTTTATTTTTGAACGTCAGTTCACATTTGTAGGTGGATCATCAGTGTTAGAGCTAAAATTAGCATGTTTAAAGTGATTTTCATGCTTCCAGGGGCCCAAAACACAAGATTTATGGAATGGTTAAAAGTGCATGAAAATTGCCAATTTACTCACTCTGAGTTCTCAAAAAGGGTTTCTTCACCCCGGGAAGTTAATTAAATACCATTTGGAGGCATTTAATGTTAGAGCAAAAACGGCTGATTTTCGACAAAAGAGATAACACCCCCCCATTACGTCATGCTTCAGAAATGTGGAAAATGGTCCGTTTTCAAATGTTTTATTTTTGAACGTCAGTTCACATTTGTAGGTGGATCATCAGTGTTAGAGCTAAAATTAGCATGTTTAAAGTGATTTTCATGCTTCCAGGGGCTCGGGAAGTTAATTAAATACCATTTGGAGGCATTTAATGTTCGAGCAAAAACGGCTGATTTTCGACAAAAGAGATAACACACCCCCATTACGTCATGCTTCAGAAATGTGGAAAATGGTCCGTTTTCAAATGTTTTATTTTTGAACGTCAGTTCACATTTGTAGGTGGATCATCAGTGTTAGAGCTAAAATTAGCATGTTTAAAGTGATTTTCATGCTTCCAGGGGCCCAAAACACAAGATTTATGGAATGGTTAAAAGTGCATGAAAATGGCCAATTTACTCACTCTGAGTTCTCAAAAAGGGTTTCTTCACCCCGGGAAGTTAATTAAATACCATTTGGAGGCATTTAATGTTAGAGCAAAAACGGCTGATTTTCGACAAAAGAGATAACACCCCCCCATTACGTCATGCTTCAGAAATGTGGAAAATGGTCCGTTTTCAAATGTTTTATTTTTGAACGTCAGTTCACATTTGTAGGTGGATCATCAGTGTTAGAGCTAAAATTAGCATGTTTAAAGTGATTTTCATGCTTCCAGGGGCTCGGGAAGGTAATTAAATACCATTTGGAGGCATTTAATGTTCGAGCAAAAACGGCTGATTTTCGACAAAAGAGATAACACCCCCCCATTATGTCATGCTTCAGAAATGTGGAAAATGGTCCGTTTTCAAATGTTTTATTTTTGAACGTCAGTTCACATTTGTAGGTGGATCATCAGTGTTAGAGCTAAAATTAGCATGTTTAAAGTGATTTTCATGCTTCCAGGGGCCCAAAACACAAGATTTATGGAATGGTTAAAAGTGCATGAAAATGGCCAATTTACTCACTCTGAGTTCTCAAAAAGGGTTTCTTCACCCCGGGAAGTTAATTAAATACCATTTGGAGGCATTTAATGTTAGAGCAAAAACGGCTGATTTTCCTCAAAAGAGATAACACCCCTCCATTACGTCATGCTTCAGAAATGTGGAAAATGGTCCGTTTTCAAATGTTTTATTTTTGAACGTCAGTTCACATTTGTAGGTGGATCATCAGTGTTAGAGCTAAAATTAGCATGTTTAAAGTGATTTTCATGCTTCCAGGGGCTCGGGAAGTGAAATAAATACCATTTGGAGGCATTTAATGTTCGAGCAAAAACGGCTGATTTTCGACAAAAGAGATAACACCCCCCCATTACGTCATGCTTCAGAAATGTGGAAAATGGTCCGTTTTCAAATGTTTTATTTTTGAACGTCAGTTCACATTTGTAGGTGGATCATCAGTGTTAGAGCTAAAATGAGCATGTTTAAAGTGATTTTCATGCTTCCAGGGGCCCAAAACACAAGATTTATGGAATGGTTAAAAGTGCATGAAAATGGCCAATTTACTCACTCTGAGTTCTCAAAAAGGGTTTCTTCACCCCGGGAAGTTAATTAAATACCATTTGGAGGCATTTAATGTTAGAGCAAAAACGGGTGATTTTCGACAAAAGAGATAACACCCCCCCATTACGTCATGCTTCAGAAATGTGGAAAATGGTCCGTTTTCAAATGTTTTATTTTTGAACGTCAGTTCACATTTGTAGGTGGATCATCAGTGTTAGAGCTAAAATTAGCATGTTTAAAGTGATTTTCATGCTTCCAGGGGCCCAAAACACAAGATTTATGGAATGGTTAAAAGTGCATGAAAATGGCCAATTTACTCACTCTGAGTTCTCAAAAAGGGTTTCTTCACCCCGGGAAGTTAATTAAATACCATTTGGAGGCATTTAATGTTAGAGCAAAAACGGCTGTTTTTCGACAAAAGAGATAACACCCCCCCATTACGTCATGCTTCAGAAATGTGGAAAATGGTCCGTTTTCAAATGTTTTATTTTTGAACGTCAGTTCACATTTGTAGGTGGATCATCAGTGTTAGAGCTAAAATTAGCATGTTTAAAGTGATTTTCATGCTTCCAGGGGCCCAAAACACAAGATTTATGGAATGGTTAAAAGTGCATGAAAATGGCCAATTTACTCACTCTGAGTTCTCAAAAAGGGTTTCTTCACCCCGGGAAGTGAATTAAATACCATTTGGAGGCATTTAATGTTCGAGCAAAAACGGCTGATTTTCGACAAAAGAGATAACACCCCCCCATTACGTCATGCTTCAGAAATGTGGAAAATGGTCCGTTTTCAAATGTTTTATTTTTGAACGTCAGTTCACATTTGTAGGTGGATCATCAGTGTTAGAGCTAAAATTAGCATGTTTAAAGTGATTTTCATGCTTCCAGGGGCTCGGGAAGTGAAATAAATACCATTTGGAGGCATTTAATGTTCGAGCAAAAACGGCTGATTTTCGACAAAAGAGATAACACCCCCCCCATTACGTCATGCTTCAGAAATGTGGAAAATGGTCAGTTTTCAAATGTTTTATTTTTGAACGTCAGTTCACATTTGTAGGTGGATCATCAGTGTTAGAGCTAAAATTAGCATGTTTAAAGTGATTTTCATGCTTCCAGGGGCTCGGGAAGTGAAATAAATACCATTTGGAGGCATTTAATGTTCGAGCAAAAACGGCTGATTTTCGACAAAAGAGATAACACCCCCCCATTACGTCATGCTTCAGAAATGTGGAAAATGGTCCGTTTTCAAATGTTTAATTTTTGAACGTCAGTTCACATTTGTAGGTGGATCATCAGTGTTAGAGCTAAAATTAGCATGTTTAAAGTGATTTTCATGCTTCCAGGGGCCCAAAACACAAGATTTATGGAATGGTTAAAAGTGCATGAAAATGGCCAATTTACTCACTCTGAGTTCTCAAAAAGGGTTTCTTCACCCCGGGAAGTTAATTAAATACCATTTGGAGGCATTTAATGTTAGAGCAAAAACGGCTGATTTTCGACAAAAGAGATAACACCCCCCCATTACGTCATGTTTCAGAAATGTGGAAAATGGTCTGTTTTCAAATGTTTTATTTTTGAACGTCAGTTCACATTTGTAGGTGGATCATCAGTGTTAGAGCTAAAATTAGCATGTTTAAAGTGATTTTCATGCTTCCAGGGGCTCGGGAAGTTAATTAAATACCATTTGGAGGCATTTAATGTTCGAGCAAAAACGGCTGATTTTCGACAAAAGAGATAACACCCCCCCATTACGTCATGCTTCAGAAATGTGGAAAATGGTCCGTTTTCAAATGTTTTATTTTTGAACGTCAGTTCACATTTGTAGGTGGATCATCAGTGTTAGAGCTAAAATTAGCATGTTTAAAGTGATTTTCATGCTTCCAGGGGCCCAAAACACAAGATTTATGGAATGGTTAAAAGTGCATGAAAATGGCCAATTTACTCACTCTGAGTTCTCAAAAAGGGTTTCTTCACCCCGGGAAGTTAATTAAATACCATTTGGAGGCATTTAATCTTCGAGCAAAAACGGCTGATTTTCGACAAAAGAGATAACACCCCCCCATTACGTCATGCTTCAGAAATGTGGAAAATGGTCCGTTTTCAAATGTTTTATTTTTGAACGTCAGTTCACATTTGTAGGTGGATCATCAGTGTTAGAGCTAAAATTAGCATGTTTAAAGTGATTTTCATGCTTCCAGGGGCTCGGGAAGTGAAATAAATACCATTTGGAGGCATTTAATGTTCGAGAAAAAACGGCAGATTTTCGACAAAAGAGATAACACCCCTCCATTACGTCATGCTTCAGAAATGTGGAAAATGGTCCGTTTTCAAATGTTTTATTTTTGAACGTCAGTTCACATTTGTAGGTGGATCATCAGTGTTAGAGCTAAAATTAGCATGTTTAAAGTGATTTTCATGCTTCCAGGGGCCCAAAACACAAGATTTATGGAATGGTCAAAAGTGCATGAAAATGGCCAATTTACTCACTCTGAGTTCTCAAAAAGGGTTTCTTCACCCCGGGAAGTTAATTAAATACCATTTGGAGGCATTTAATGTTAGAGCAAAAACGGCTGATTTTCCTCAAAAGAGATAACACCCCTCCATTACGTCATGCTTCAGAAATGTGGAAAATGGTCCTTTTTCAAATGTTTTATTTTTGAACGTCAGTTCACATTTGTAGGTGGATCATCAGTGTTAGAGCTAAAATTAGCATGTTTAAAGTGATTTTCATGCTTCCAGGGGCTCGGGAAGTGAAATAAATACCATTTGGAGGCATTTAATGTTCGAGCAAAAACGGCTGATTTTCGACAAAAGAGATAACACCCCCCCATTACGTCATGCTTCAGAAATGTGGAAAATGGTCCGTTTTCAAATGTTTTATTTTTGAACGTCAGTTCACATTTGTAGGTGGATCATCAGTGTTAGAGCTAAAATGAGCATGTTTAAAGTGATTTTCATGCTTCCAGGGGCCCAAAACACAAGATTTATGGAATGGTTAAAAGTGCATGAAAATGGCCAATTTACTCACTCTGAGTTCTCAAAAAGGGTTTCTTCACCCCGGGAAGTTAATTAAATACCATTTGGAGGCATTTAATGTTAGAGCAAAAACGGCTGATTTTCGACAAAAGAGATAACACCCCCCCATTACGTCATGCTTCAGAAATGTGGAAAATGGTCCGTTTTCAAATGTTTTATTTTTGAACGTCAGTTCACATTTGTAGGTGGATCATCAGTGTTAGAGCTAAAATTAGCATGTTTAAAGTGATTTTCATGCTTCCAGGGGCCCAAAACACAAGATTTATGGAATGGTTAAAAGTGCATGAAAATGGCCAATTTACTCACTCTGAGTTCTCAAAAAGGGTTTCTTCACCCCGGGAAGTTAATTAAATACCATTTGGAGGCATTTAATGTTAGAGCAAAAACGGCTGTTTTTCGACAAAAGAGATAACACCCCCCCATTACGTCATGCTTCAGAAATGTGGAAAATGGTCCGTTTTCAAATGTTTTATTTTTGAACGTCAGTTCACATTTGTAGGTGGATCATCAGTGTTAGAGCTAAAATTAGCATGTTTAAAGTGATTTTCATGCTTCCAGGGGCTCGGGAAGTGAAATAAATACCATTTGGAGGCATTTAATGTTCGAGCAAAAACGGCTGATTTTCGACAAAAGAGATAACACCCCCCCATTACGTCATGCTTCAGAAATGTGGAAAATGGTCCGTTTTCAAATGTTTTATTTTTGAACGTCAGTTCACATTTGTAGGTGGATCATCAGTGTTAGAGCTAAAATTAGCATGTTTAAAGTGATTTTCATGCTTCCAGGGGCCCAAAACACAAGATTTATGGAATGGTTAAAAGTGCATGAAAATGGCCAATTTACTCACTCTGAGTTCTCAAAAAGGGTTTCTTCACCCCGGGAAGTTAATTAAATACCATTTGGAGGCATTTAATGTTCGAGCAAAAACGGCTGATTTTCGACAAAAGAAATAACACCCCCCCATTACGTCATGCTTCAGAAATGTGGAAAATGGTCCGTTTTCAAATGTTTCATTTTTGAACGTCAGTTCACATTTGTAGGTGGATCATCAGTGTTAGAGCTAAAATTAGCATGTTTAAAGTGATTTTCATGCTTCCAGGGGCCCAAAACACAAGATTTATTGAATGGTTAAAAGTGCATGAAAATGGCCAATTTACTCACTCTGAGTTCTCAAAAAGGGTTTCTTCACCCCGGGAAGTGAATTAAATACCATTTGGAGGCATTTAATGTTCGAGCAAAAACTGCTGATTTTCGACAAAAGAGATAACACCCCCCCATTACGTCATGCTTCAGAAATGTGGAAAATGGTCCGTTTTCAAATGTTTTATTTTTGAACGTCAGTTCACATTTGTAGGTGGATCATCAGTGTTAGAGCTAAAATTAGCATGTTTAAAGTGATTTTCATGCTTCCAGGGGCTCGGGAAGTGAAATAAATACCATTTGGAGGCATTTAATGTTCGAGCAAAAACGGCTGATTTTCGACAAAAGAGATAACACCCCCCCATTACGTCATGCTTCAGAAATGTGGAAAATGGTCAGTTTTCAAATGTTTTATTTTTGAACGTCAGTTCACATTTGTCGGTGGATCATCAGTGTTAGAGCTAAAATTAGCATGTTTAAAGTGATTTTCATGCTTCCAGGGGCTCGGGAAGTGAAATAAATACCATTTGGAGGCATTTAATGTTCGAGCAAAAACGGCTGATTTTCGACAAAAGAGATAACACCCCCCCATTACGTCATGCTTCAGAAATGTGGAAAATGGTCCGTTTTCAAATGTTTTATTTTTGAACGTCAGTTCACATTTGTAGGTGGATCATCAGTGTTAGAGCTAAAATTAGCATGTTTAAAGTGATTTTCATGCTTCCAGGGGCCCAAAACACAAGATTTATGGAATGGTTAAAAGTGCATGAAAATGGCCAATTTACTCACTCTGAGTTCTCAAAAAGGGTTTCTTCACCCGGGAAGTTAATTAAATACCATTTGGAGGCATTTAATGTTAGAGCAAAAACAGCTGATTTTTGACAAAAGAGATAACACCCCCCCATTACGTCATGCTTCAGAAATGTGGAAAATGGTCCGTTTTCAAATGTTTTATTTTTGAACGTCAGTTCACATTTGTAGGTGGATCATCAGTGTTAGAGCTAAAATTAGCATGTTTAAAGTGATTTTCATGCTTCCAGGGGCCCAAAACACAAGATTTATGGAATGGTTAAAAGTGCATGAAAATGGCCAATTTACTCACTCTGAGTTCTCAAAAAGGGTTTCTTCACCCCGGGAAGTTAATTAAATACCATTTAGAGGCATTTAATGTCCGAGCAAAAACGGCTGATTTTCGACAAAAGAGATAACACCCCCCCATTACGTCATGCTTCAGAAATGTGGAAAATGGTCCGTTTTCAAATGTTTTATTTTTGAACGTCAGCTCACATTTGTAGGTGGATCATCAGTGTTAGAGCTAAAATTAGCATGTTTAAAGTGATTTTCATGCTTCCAGGGGCTCGGGAAGTGAAATAAATACCATTTGGAGGCATTTAATGTTCGAGCAAAAACTGCTGATTTTCGACAAAAGAGAAAACACCCCCCCATTACGTCATGCTTCAGAAATGTGGAAAATGGTCAGTTTTCAAAGTTTTTATTTTTGAACGTCAGTTCACATTTGGAGGTGGATCATCAGTGTTAGAGCTAAAATTAGCATGTTTAAAGTGATTTTCATGCTTCCAGGGGCCCAAAACACAAGATTTATGGAATGGTTAAAAGTGCATGAAAATGGCCAATTTACTCACTCTGAGTTCTCAAAAAGGGTTTCTTCACCCCGGGAAGTTAATTAAATACCATTTGGAGGCATTTAATGTTCGAGCAAAAACGGCTGATTTTCGACAAAAGAGATAACACCCCCCCATTACGTCATGCTTCAGAAATGTGGAAAATGGTCCGTTTTCAAATGTTTTATTTTTGAACGTCAGTTCACATTTGTAGGTGGATCATCAGTGTTAGAGCTAAAATTAGCATGTTTAAAGTGATTTTCATGCTTCCAGGGGCCCAAAACACAAGATTTATGGTATGGTTAAAAGTGCATGAAAATGGCCAATTTACTCACTCTGAGTTCTGAAAAAGGGTTTCTTCACCCCGGGAAGTTAATTAAATACCATTAGGAGGCATTTAATGTTCGAGCAAAAACGGCTGATTTTCGACAAAAGAGATAACACCCCCCCATTACGTCATGCTTCAGAAATGTGGAAAATGGTCCGTTTTCAAATGTTTCATTTTTGAACGTCAGTTCACATTTGTAGGTGGATCATCAGTGTTAGAGCTAAAATTAGCATGTTTAAAGTGATGTTCATGCTTCCAGGGGCTCGGGAAGTTAATTAAATACCATTTGGAGGCATTTAATGTTCGAGCAAAAACGGCTGATTTTCGACAAAAGAGATAACACCCCCCCATTACGTCATGCTTCAGAAATGTGGAAAATGGTCCGTTTTCAAATGTTTTATTTTTGAACGTCAGTTCACATTTGTAGGTGGATCATCAGTGTTAGAGCTAAAATTAGCATGTTTAAAGTGATTTTCATGGTTCCAGGGGCCCTAAACACAAGATTTATGGAATGGTTAAAAGTGCATGAAAATGGCCAATTTACTCACTCTGAGTTCTCAAAAAGGGTTTCTTCACCCCGGGAAGTGAATTAAATACCATTCGGAGGCATTTAATGTTCGAGCAAAAACGGCTGATTTTCGACAAAAGAGATAACACCCCCCCAATACGTCATCCTTCAGAAATGTGGAAAATGGTCCGTTTTCAAATGTTTCATTTTTGAACGTCAGTTCACATTTGTAGGTGGATCATCAGTGTTAGAGCTAAAATTAGCATGTTTAAAGTGATTTTCATGCTTCCAGGGGCTCGGGAAGTGAAATAAATACCATTTGGAGGCATTTAATGTTCGAGCAAAAACGGCTGATTTTCCACAAAAGAGATAACACCCCCCCATTACGTCATGCTTCAGAAATGTGGAAAATGGTCCGTTTTCAAATGTTTTATTTTTGAACGTCAGTTCACATTTGTAGGTGGATCATCAGTGTTAGAGCTAAAATTAGCATGTTTAAAGTGATTTTCATGCTTCCAGGGGCCCAAAACACAAGATTTATGGAATGGTTAAAAGTGCATGAAAATTGCCAATTTACTCACTCTGAGTTCTCAAAAAGGGTTTCTTCACCCCGGGAAGTTAATTAAATACCATTTGGAGGCATTTAATGTTAGAGCAAAAACGGCTGATTTTCGACAAAAGAGATAACACCCCCCCATTACGTCATGCTTCAGAAATGTGGAAAATGGTCCGTTTTCAAATGTTTTATTTTTGAACGTCAGTTCACATTTGTAGGTGGATCATCAGTGTTAGAGCTAAAATTAGCATGTTTAAAGTGATTTTCATGCTTCCAGGGGCTCGGGAAGTTAATTAAATACCATTTGGAGGCATTTAATGTTCGAGCAAAAACGGCTGATTTTCGACAAAAGAGATAACACACCCCCATTACGTCATGCTTCAGAAATGTGGAAAATGGTCCGTTTTCAAATGTTTTATTTTTGAACGTCAGTTCACATTTGTAGGTGGATCGTCAGTGTTAGAGCTAAAATTAGCATGTTTAAAGTGATTTTCATGCTTCCAGGGGCCCAAAACACAAGATTTATGGAATGGTTAAAAGTGCATGAAAATGGCCAATTTACTCACTCTGAGTTCTCAAAAAGGGTTTCTTCACCCCGGGAAGTTAATTAAATACCATTTAGAGGCATTTAATGTCCGAGCAAAAACGGCTGATTTTCGACAAAAGAGATAACACCGCCCCATTACGTCATGCTTCAAAAATGTGGAAAATGGTCCGTTTTCAAATGTTTTATTTTTGAACGTCAGCTCACATTTGTAGGTGAATCATCAGTGTTAGAGCTAAAATTAGCATGTTTAAAGTGATTTTCATGCTTCCAGGGGCTCGGGAAGTGAAATAAATACCATTTGGAGGCATTTAATGTTCGAGCAAAAACGGCTGATTTTCGACAAAAGAGATAACACCCCCCCATTACGTCATGCTTCAGAAATGTGGAAAATGGTCAGTTTTCAAAGTTTTTATTTTTGAACGTCAGTTCACATTTGGAGGTGGATCATCAGTGTTAGAGCTAAAATTAGCATGTTTAAAGTGATTTTCATGCTTCCAGGGGCCCAAAACACAAGATTTATGGAATGGTTAAAAGTGCATGAAAATGGCCAATTTACTCACTCTGAGTACTCAAAAAGGGTTTCTTCACCCCGGGAAGTTAATTAAATACCGTTTGGAGGCATTTAATGTTCGAGCAAAAACGGCTGATTTTCGACAAAAGAGATAACACCCCCCCATTACGTCATGCTTCAGAAATGTGGAAAATGGTCCGTTTTCAAATGTTTTATTTTTGAACGTCAGTTCACATTTGTAGGTGGATCATCAGTGTTAGAGCTAAAATTAGCATGTTTAAAGTGATTTTCATGCTTCCAGGGGCCCAAAACACAAGATTTATGGAATGGTTAAAAGTGCATGAAAATGGCCAATTTACTCACTCTGAGTTCTCAAAAAGGGTTTCTTCACCCCGGGAAGTTAATTAAATACCATTAGGAGGCATTTAATGTTCGAGCAAAAACGGCTGATTTTCGACAAAAGAGATAACAACCCCCCATTACGTCATGCTTCAGAAATGTGGAAAATGGTCCGTTTTCAAATGTTTAATTTTTGAACGTCAGTTCACATTTGTAGGTGGATCATCAGTGTTAGAGCTAAAATTAGCATGTTTAAAGTGATGTTCATGCTTCCAGGGGCTCGGGAAGTTAATTAAATACCATTTGGAGGCATTTAATGTTCGAGCAAAGACGGCTGATTTTCGACAAAAGAGATAACACCCCCATTACGTCATGCTTCAGAAATGTGGAAAATGGTCCGTTTTCAAATGTTTCATTTTTGAACGTCAGTTCACATTTGTAGGTGGATCATCAGTGTTAGAGCTAAAATTAGCATGTTTAAAGTGATTTTCATGCTTCCAGGGGCCCAAAACACAAGATTTATGGAATGGTTAAAAGTGCATGAAAATGACCAATTTACTCACTCTGAGTTCTCAAAAAGGGTTTCTTCACCCCGGGAAGTTAATTAAATACCATTTGGAGGCATTTAATGTTAGAGCAAAAATGGCTGATTTTCGACAAAAGAGATAACACCCCCCCATTACGTCATGCTTCAGAAATGTGGAAAATGGTCCGTTTTCAAATGTTTTATTTTTGAACGTCAGTTCACATTTGTAGGTGGATCATCAGTGTTAGAGCTAAAATTAGCATGTTTAAAGTGATTTTCATGCTTCCAGGGGCTCGGGAAGTTAATTAAATACCATTTGGAGGCATTTAATGTTCGAGCAAAAACAGCTGATTTTCGACAAAAGAGATAACACCCCCCCATTACGTCATGCTTCAGAAATGTGGAAAATGGTCCGTTTTCAAATGTTTTATTTTTGAACGTCAGTTCACATTTGTAGGTGGATCATCAGTGTTAGAGCTAAAATTAGCATGTTTAAAGTGATTTTCATGCTTCCAGGGGCCCAAAACACAAGATTTATGGAATGGTTAAAAGTGCATGAAAATGGCCAATTTACTCACTCTGAGTTCTCAAAAAGGGTTTCTTCACCCCGGGAAGTTAATTAAATACCATTTGGAGGCATTTAATGTTCGAGCAAAAACGGCTGATTTTCGACAAAAGAGATAACACCCCCCCATTACGTCATGCTTCAGAAATGTGGAAAATGGTCCGTTTTCAAATGTTTCATTTTTGAACGTCAGTTCACATTTGTAGGTGGATCATCAGTGTTAGAGCTAAAATTAGCATGTTTAAAGTGATTTTCATGCTTCCAGGGGCTCGGGAAGTGAAATAAATACCATTTGGAGGCATTTAATGTTCGAGCAAAAACGGCTGATTTTCGACAAAAGAGATAACACCCCCCCCATTACGTCATGCTTCAGAAATGTGGAAAATGGTCCGTTTTCAAATGTTTTATTTTTGAACGTCAGTTCACATTTGTAGGTGGATCATCAGTGTTAGAGCTAAAATTAGCATGTTTAAAGTGATTTTCATGCTTCCAGGGGCTCGGGAAGTGAAATAAATACCATTTGGAGGCATTTAATGTTCGAGCAAAAACGGCTGATTTTCGACAAAAGAGATAACACCCCCCCATTACGTCATGCTTCAGAAATGTGGAAAATGGTCCGTTTTCAAATGTTTTATTTTTGAACGTCAGTTCACATTTGTAGGTGGATCATCAGTGTTAGAGCTAAAATTAGCATGTTTAAAGTGATTTTCATGCTTCCAGGGGCCCAAAACACAAGATTTATGGAATGGTTAAAAGTGCATGAAAATGGCCAATTTACTCACTCTGAGTTCTCAAAAAGGGTTTCTTCACCCCGGGAAGTTAATTAAATACCATTAGGAGGCATTTAATGTTCGAGCAAAAACGGCTGATTTTCGACAAAAGAGATAACAACCCCCCATTACGTCATGCTTCAGAAATGTGGAAAATGGTCCGTTTTCAAATGTTTAATTTTTGAACGTCAGTTCACAATTGTAGGTGGATCATCAGTGTTAGAGCTAAAATTAGCATGTTTAAAGTGATGTTCATGCTTCCAGGGGCTCGGGAAGTTAATTAAATACCATTTGGAGGCATTTAATGTTCGAGCAAAAACGGCTGATTTTCGACAAAAGAGATAACACCCCCATTACGTCATGCTTCAGAAATGTGGAAAATGGTCCGTTTTCAAATGTTTCATTTTTGAACGTCAGTTCACATTTGTAGGTGGATCATCAGTGTTAGAGCTAAAATTAGCATGTTTAAAGTGATTTTCATGCTTCC
Source organism: Lissotriton vulgaris (assembly GCF_964263255.1). Lineage (NCBI taxonomy): Eukaryota > Metazoa > Chordata > Amphibia > Caudata > Salamandridae > Lissotriton > Lissotriton vulgaris. The sequence continues at coordinate 1,545,597 of NW_028240859.1, forward strand.
AGGGGCCCAAAACACAAGATTTATGGAATGGTTAAAAGTGCATGAAAATGACCAATTTACTCACTCTGAGTTCTCAAAAAGGGTTTCTTCACCCCGGGAAGTTAATTAAATACCATTTGGAGGCATTTAATGTTAGAGCAAAAACGGCTGATTTTCGACAAAAGAGATAACACCCCCCCATTACGTCATGCTTCAGAAATGTGGAAAATGGTCCGTTTTCAAATGTTTTATTTTTGAACGTCAGTTCACATTTGTAGGTGGATCATCAGTGTTAGAGCTAAAATTAGCATGTTTAAAGTGATTTTCATGCTTCCAGGGGCTCGGGAAGTTAATTAAATACCATTTGGAGGCATTTAATGTTCGAGCAAAAACAGCTGATTTTCGACAAAAGAGATAACACCCCCCCATTACGTCATGCTTCAGAAATGTGGAAAATGGTCCGTTTTCAAATGTTTTATTTTTGAACGTCAGTTCACATTTGTAGGTGGATCATCAGTGTTAGAGCTAAAATTAGCATGTTTAAAGTGATTTTCATGCTTCCAGGGGCCCAAAACACAAGATTTATGGAATGGTTAAAAGTGCATGAAAATGGCCAATTTACTCACTCTGAGTTCTCAAAAAGGGTTTCTTCACCCCGGGAAGTTAATTAAATACCATTTGGAGGCATTTAATGTTCGAGCAAAAACGGCTGATTTTCGACAAAAGAGATAACACCCCCCCATTACGTCATGCTTCAGAAATGTGGAAAATGGTCCGTTTTCAAATGTTTCATTTTTGAACGTCAGTTCACATTTGTAGGTGGATCATCAGTGTTAGAGCTAAAATTAGCATGTTTAAAGTGATTTTCATGCTTCCAGGGGCTCGGGAAGTGAAATAAATACCATTTGGAGGCATTTAATGTTCGAGCAAAAACGGCTGATTTTCGACAAAAGAGATAACACCCCCCCCATTACGTCATGCTTCAGAAATGTGGAAAATGGTCCGTTTTCAAATGTTTTATTTTTGAACGTCAGTTCACATTTGTAGGTGGATCATCAGTGTTAGAGCTAAAATTAGCATGTTTAAAGTGATTTTCATGCTTCCAGGGGCTCGGGAAGTGAAATAAATACCATTTGGAGGCATTTAATGTTCGAGCAAAAACGGCTGATTTTCGACAAAAGAGATAACACCCCCCCATTACGTCATGCTTCAGAAATGTGGAAAATGGTCCGTTTTCAAATGTTTTATTTTTGAACGTCAGTTCACATTTGTAGGTGGATCATCAGTGTTAGAGCTAAAATTAGCATGTTTAAAGTGATTTTCATGCTTCCAGGGGCCCAAAACACAAGATTTATGGAATGGTTAAAAGTGCATGAAAATGGCCAATTTACTCACTCTGAGTTCTCAAAAAGGGTTTCTTCACCCCGGGAAGTTAATTAAATACCATTTGGAGGCATTTAATGTTAGAGCAAAAACGGCTGATTTTCGACAAAAGAGATAACACCCCCCCATTACGTCATGCTTCAGAAATGTGGAAAATGGTCCGTTTTCAAATGTTTTATTTTTGAACGTCAGTTCACATTTGTAGGTGGATCATCAGTGTTAGAGCTAAAATTAGCATGTTTAAAGTGATTTTCATGCTTCCAGGGGCTCGGGAAGTTAATTAAATACCATTTGGAGGCATTTAATGTTCGAGCAAAAACAGCTGATTTTCGACAAAAGAGATAACACCCCCCCATTACGTCATGCTTCAGAAATGTGGAAAATGGTCCGTTTTCAAATGTTTTATTTTTGAACGTCAGTTCACATTTGTAGGTGGATCATCAGTGTTAGAGCTAAAATTAGCATGTTTAAAGTGATTTTCATGCTTCCAGGGGCCCAAAACACAAGATTTATGGAATGGTTAAAAGTGCATGAAAATGGCCAATTTACTCACTCTGAGTTCTCAAAAAGGGTTTCTTCACCCCGGGAAGTTAATTAAATACCATTTAGAGGCATTTAATGTCTGAGCAAAAACGGCTGATTTTCGACAAAAGAGATAACACCCCCCCATTACGTCATGCTTCAGAAATGTGGAAAATGGTCCGTTTTCAAATGTTTTATTTTTGAACGTCAGTTCACATTTGTAGGTGGATCATCAGTGTTAGAGCTAAAATTAGCATGTTTAAAGTGATTTTCATGCTTCCAGGGGCTCGGGAAGTGAAATAAATACCATTTGGAGGCATTTAATGTTCGAGCAAAAACGGCTGATTTTCGACAAAAGAGATAACACCCCCCCATTACGTCATGCTTCAGAAATGTGGAAAATGGTCCGTTTTCAAATGTTTTATTTTTGAACGTCAGTTCACATTTGTAGGTGGATCATCAGTGTTAGAGCTAAAATTAGCATGTTTAAAGTGATTTTCATGCTTCCAGGGGCCCAAAACACAAGATTTATGGAATGGTTAAAAGTGCATGAAAATGGCCAATTTACTCACTCTGAGTTCTCAAAAAGGGTTTCTTCACCCCGGGAAGTTAATTAAATACCATTTGGAGGCATTTAATGTTCGAGCAAAAACGGCTGATTTTCGACAAAAGAGATAACACCCCCCCATTACGTCATGCTTCAGAAATGTGGAAAATGGTCCGTTTTCAAATGTTTCATTTTTGAACGTCAGTTCACATTTGTAGGTGGATCATCAGTGTTAGAGCTAAAATTAGCATGTTTAAAGTGATGTTCATGCTTCCAGGGGCTCGGGAAGTTAATTAAATACCATTTGGAGGCATTTAATGTTCGAGCAAAAACGGCTGATTTTCGACAAAAGAGATAACACCCCCCCATTACGTCATGCTTCAGAAATGTGGAAAATGGTCCGTTTTCAAATGTTTTATTTTTGAACGTCAGTTCACATTTGTAGGTGGATCATCAGTGTTAGAGCTAAAATTAGCATGTTTAAAGTGATTTTCATGCTTCCAGGGGCCCAAAACACAAGATTTATGGAATGGTTAAAAGTGCATGAAAATGGCCAATTTACTCACTCTGAGTTCTCAAAAAGGGTTTCTTCACCCCGGGAAGTGAATTAAATACCATTCGGAGGCATTTAATGTTCGAGCAAAAACGGCTGATTTTCGACAAAAGAGATAACACCCCCCATTACGTCATGCTTCAGAAATGTGGAAAATGGTCCGTTTTCAAATGTTTCATTTTTGAACGTCAGTTCACATTTGTAGGTGGATCATCAGTGTTAGAGCTAAAATTAGCATGTTTAAAGTGATTTTCATGCTTCCAGGGGCCCAAAACACAAGATTTATTGAATGGTTAAAAGTGCATGAAAATGGCCAATTTACTCACTCTGAGTTCTCAAAAAGGGTTTCTTCACCCCGGGAAGTTAATTAAATACCATTTGGAGGCATTTAATGTTCGAGCAAAAACGGCTGATTTTCGACAAAAGAGATAACACCCCCCCATTACATCATGCTTCAGAAATGTGGAAAATGGTCCGTTTTCAAATGTTTTATTTTTGAACGTCAGTTCACATTTGTAGGTGGATCATCAGTGTTAGAGCTAAAATTAGCATGTTTATAGTGATTTTCATGCTTCCAGGGGCTCGGGAAGTGAAATAAATACCATTTGGAGGCATTTAATGTTCGAGCAAAAACGGCTGATTTTCGACAAAAGAGATAACACCCCCCCATTACGTCATGCTTCAGAAATGTGGAAAATGGTCCGTTTTCAAATGTTTTATTTTTGAACGTCAGTTCACATTTGTAGGTGGATCATCAGTGTTAGAGCTAAAATTAGCATGTTTAAAGTGATTTTCATGCTTCCAGGGGCCCAAAACACAAGATTTATGGAATTGTTAAAAGTGCATGAAAATGGCCAATTTACTCACTCTGAGTTCTCAAAAAGGGTTTCTTCACCCCGGGAAGTTAATTAAATACCATTTGGAGGCATTTAATGTTCGAGCAAAAACGGCTGATTTTTGACAAAAGAGATAACACCCCCCCCCATTACGTCATGCTCCAGAAATGTGGAAAATGGTCCGTTTTCAAATGTTTTATTTTTGAATGTCAGTTCACATTTGTAGGTGGATCATCAGTGTTAGAGCTAAAATTAGCATGTTTAAAGTGATTTTCATGCTTCCAGGGGCCCAAAACACAAGATTTATGGAATGGTTAAAAGTGCATGAAAATGGCCAATTTACTCATTCTGAGTTCTCAAAAAGGGTTTCTTCACCCCGGGAAGTTAATTAAATACCATTTGGAGGCATTTAATGTTCGAGCAAAAACGGCTGATTTTCGACAAAAGAGATAACACCCCCCCATTACGTCATGCTTCAGAAATGTGGAAAATGGTCCGTTTTCAAATGTTTTATTTTTGAACGTCAGTTCACATTTGTAGGTGGATCATCAGTGTTAGAGCTAAAATTAGCATGTTTAAAGTGATTTTCATGCTTCCAGGGGCTCGGGAAGTTAATTAAATACCATTTGGAGGCATTTAATGTTCGAGCAAAACCAGCTGATTTTCGACAAAAGAGATAACACCCCCCCATTACGTCATGCTTCAGAAATGTGGAAAATGGTCCGTTTTCAAATGTTTTATTTTTGAACGTCAGTTCACATTTGTAGGTGGATCATCCGTGTTAGAGCTAAAATTAGCATGTTTAAAGTGATGTTCATGCTTCCAGGGGCTCGGGAAGTTAATTAAATACCATTTGGAGGCATTTAATGTTCGAGCAAAAACGGCTGATTTTCGACAAAAGAGATAACACCCCCCCATTACGTCATGCTTCAGAAATGTGGAAAATGGTCCGTTTTCAAATGTTTTATTTTTGAACGTCAGTTCACATTTGTAGGTGGATCATCAGTGTTAGAGCTAAAATTAGCATGTTTAAAGTGATTTTCATGCTTCCAGGGGCCCAAAACACAAGATTTATGGAATGGTTAAAAGTGCATGAAAATGGCCAATTTACTCACTCTGAGTTCTCAAAAAGGGTTTCTTCACCCCGGGAAGTGAATTAAATACCATTCGGAGGCATTTAATGTTCGAGCAAAAACGGCTGATTTTCGACAAAAGAGATAACACCCCCCCAATACGTCATCCTTCAGAAATGTGGAAAATGGTCCGTTTTCAAATGTTTCATTTTTGAACGTCAGTTCACATTTGTAGGTGGATCATCAGTGTTAGAGCTAAAATTAGCATGTTTAAAGTGATTTTCATGCTTCCAGGGGCTCGGGAAGTGAAATAAATACCATTTGGAGGCATTTAATGTTCGAGCAAAAACGGCTGATTTTCCACAAAAGAGATAACACCCCCCCATTACGTCATGCTTCAGAAATGTGGAAAATGGTCCGTTTTCAAATGTTTTATTTTTGAACGTCAGTTCACATTTGTAGGTGGATCATCAGTGTTAGAGCTAAAATTAGCATGTTTAAAGTGATTTTCATGCTTCCAGGGGCCCAAAACACAAGATTTATGGAATGGTTAAAAGTGCATGAAAATGGCCAATTTACTCACTCTGAGTTCTCAAAAAGGGTTTCTTCACCCCGGGAAGTTAATTAAATACCATTTGGAGGCATTTAATGTTAGAGCAAAAACGGCTGATTTTCGACAAAAGAGATAACACCCCCCCATTACGTCATGCTTCAGAAATGTGGAAAATGGTCCGTTTTCAAATGTTTTATTTTTGAACGTCAGTTCACATTTGTAGGTGGATCATCAGTGTTAGAGCTAAAATTAGCATGTTTAAAGTGATTTTCATGCTTCCAGGGGCTCGGGAAGTTAATTAAATACCATTTGGAGGCATTTAATGTTCGAGCAAAAACGGCTGATTTTCGACAAAAGAGATAACACACCCCCATTACGTCATGCTTCAGAAATGTGGAAAATGGTCCGTTTTCAAATGTTTTATTTTTGAACGTCAGTTCACATTTGTAGGTGGATCGTCAGTGTTAGAGCTAAAATTAGCATGTTTAAAGTGATTTTCATGCTTCCAGGGGCCCAAAACACAAGATTTATGGAATGGTTAAAAGTGCATGAAAATGGCCAATTTACTCACTCTGAGTTCTCAAAAAGGGTTTCTTCACCCCGGGAAGTTAATTAAATACCATTTAGAGGCATTTAATGTCCGAGCAAAAACGGCTGATTTTCGACAAAAGAGATAACACCGCCCCATTACGTCATGCTTCAAAAATGTGGAAAATGGTCCGTTTTCAAATGTTTTATTTTTGAACGTCAGCTCACATTTGTAGGTGAATCATCAGTGTTAGAGCTAAAATTAGCATGTTTAAAGTGATTTTCATGCTTCCAGGGGCTCGGGAAGTGAAATAAATACCATTTGGAGGCATTTAATGTTCGAGCAAAAACGGCTGATTTTCGACAAAAGAGATAACACCCCCCCATTACGTCATGCTTCAGAAATGTGGAAAATGGTCAGTTTTCAAAGTTTTTATTTTTGAACGTCAGTTCACATTTGGAGGTGGATCATCAGTGTTAGAGCTAAAATTAGCATGTTTAAAGTGATTTTCATGCTTCCAGGGGCCCAAAACACAAGATTTATGGAATGGTTAAAAGTGCATGAAAATGGCCAATTTACTCACTCTGAGTACTCAAAAAGGGTTTCTTCACCCCGGGAAGTTAATTAAATACCGTTTGGAGGCATTTAATGTTCGAGCAAAAACGGCTGATTTTCGACAAAAGAGATAACACCCCCCCATTACGTCATGCTTCAGAAATGTGGAAAATGGTCCGTTTTCAAATGTTTTATTTTTGAACGTCAGTTCACATTTGTAGGTGGATCATCAGTGTTAGAGCTAAAATTAGCATGTTTAAAGTGATTTTCATGCTTCCAGGGGCCCAAAACACAAGATTTATGGAATGGTTAAAAGTGCATGAAAATGGCCAATTTACTCACTCTGAGTTCTCAAAAAGGGTTTCTTCACCCCGGGAAGTTAATTAAATACCATTAGGAGGCATTTAATGTTCGAGCAAAAACGGCTGATTTTCGACAAAAGAGATAACACCCCCCCATTACGTCATGCTTCAGAAATGTGGAAAATGGTCCGTTTTCAAATGTTTCATTTTTGAACGTCAGTTCACATTTGTAGGTGGATCATCAGTGTTAGAGCTAAAATTAGCATGTTTAAAGTGATGTTCATGCTTCCAGGGGCTCGGGAAGTTAATTAAATACCATTTGGAGGCATTTAATGTTCGAGCAAAAACGGCTGATTTTCGACAAAAGAGATAACACCCCCATTACGTCATGCTTCAGAAATGTGGAAAATGGTCCGTTTTCAAATGTTTTATTTTTGAACGTCAGTTCACATTTGTAGGTGGATCATCCGTGTTAGAGCTAAAATTAGCATGTTTAAAGTGATGTTCATGCTTCCAGGGGCTCGGGAAGTTAATTAAATACCATTTGGAGGCATTTAATGTTCGAGCAAAAACGGCTGATTTTCGACAAAAGAGATAACACCCCCCCATTACGTCATGCTTCAGAAATGTGGAAAATGGTCCGTTTTCAAATGTTTTATTTTTGAACGTCAGTTCACATTTGTAGGTGGATCATCAGTGTTAGAGCTAAAATTAGCATGTTTAAAGTGATTTTCATGCTTCCAGGGGCCCAAAACACAAGATTTATGGAATGGTTAAAAGTGCATGAAAATGGCCAATTTACTCACTCTGAGTTCTCAAAAAGGGTTTCTTCACCCCGGGAAGTGAATTAAATACCATTCGGAGGCATTTAATGTTCGAGCAAAAACGGCTGATTTTCGACAAAAGAGATAACACCCCCCCAATACGTCATCCTTCAGAAATGTGGAAAATGGTCCGTTTTCAAATGTTTCATTTTTGAACGTCAGTTCACATTTGTAGGTGGATCATCAGTGTTAGAGCTAAAATTAGCATGTTTAAAGTGATTTTCATGCTTCCAGGGGCTCGGGAAGTGAAATAAATACCATTTGGAGGCATTTAATGTTCGAGCAAAAACGGCTGATTTTCCACAAAAGAGATAACACCCCCCCATTACGTCATGCTTCAGAAATGTGGAAAATGGTCCGTTTTCAAATGTTTTCTTTTTGAACGTCAGTTCACATTTGTAGGTGGATCATCAGTGTTAGAGCTAAAATTAGCATGTTTAAAGTGATTTTCATGCTTCCAGGGGCCCAAAACACAAGATTTATGGAATGGTTAAAAGTGCATGAAAATGGCCAATTTACTCACTCTGAGTTCTCAAAAAGGGTTTCTTCACCCCGGGAAGTTAATTAAATACCATTTGGAGGCATTTAATGTTAGAGCAAAAACGGCTGATTTTCGACAAAAGAGATAACACCCCCCCATTACGTCATGCTTCAGAAATGTGGAAAATGGTCCGTTTTCAAATGTTTTATTTTTGAACGTCAGTTCACATTTGTAGGTGGATCATCAGTGTTAGAGCTAAAATTAGCATGTTTAAAGTGATTTTCATGCTTCCAGGGGCTCGGGAAGTTAATTAAATACCATTTGGAGGCATTTAATGTTCGAGCAAAAACGGCTGATTTTCGACAAAAGAGATAACACACCCCCATTACGTCATGCTTCAGAAATGTGGAAAATGGTCCGTTTTCAAATGTTTTATTTTTGAACGTCAGTTCACATTTGTAGGTGGATCGTCAGTGTTAGAGCTAAAATTAGCATGTTTAAAGTGATTTTCATGCTTCCAGGGGCCCAAAACACAAGATTTATGGAATGGTTAAAAGTGCATGAAAATGGCCAATTTACTCACTCTGAGTTCTCAAAAAGGGTTTCTTCACCCCGGGAAGTTAATTAAATACCATTTAGAGGCATTTAATGTCCGAGCAAAAACGGCTGATTTTCGACAAAAGAGATAACACCGCCCCATTACGTCATGCTTCAAAAATGTGGAAAATGGTCCGTTTTCAAATGTTTTATTTTTGAACGTCAGCTCACATTTGTAGGTGAATCATCAGTGTTAGAGCTAAAATTAGCATGTTTAAAGTGATTTTCATGCTTCCAGGGGCTCGGGAAGTGAAATAAATACCATTTGGAGGCATTTAATGTTCGAGCAAAAACGGCTGATTTTCGACATAAGAGATAACACCCCCCCATTACGTCATGCTTCAGAAATGTGGAAAATGGTCAGTTTTCAAAGTTTTTATTTTTGAACGTCAGTTCACATTTGGAGGTGGATCATCAGTGTTAGAGCTAAAATTAGCATGTTTAAAGTGATTTTCATGCTTCCAGGGGCCCAAAACACAAGATTTATGGAATGGTTAAAAGTGCATGAAAATGGCCAATTTACTCACTCTGAGTTCTCAAAAAGGGTTTCTTCACCCCGGGAAGTTAATTAAATACCATTAGGAGGCATTTAATGTTTGAGCAAAAACGGCTGATTTTCGACAAAAGAGATAACACCCCCCCATTACGTCATGCTTCAGAAATGTGGAAAATGGTCCGTTTTCAAATGTTTCATTTTTGAACGTCAGTTCACATTTGTAGGTGGATCATCAGTGTTAGAGCTAAAATTAGCATGTTTAAAGTGATGTTCATGCTTCCAGGGGCTCGGGAAGTTAATTAAATACCATTTGGAGGCATTTAATGTTCGAGCAAAAACGGCTGATTTTCGACAAAAGAGATAACACCCCCATTACGTCATGCTTCAGAAATGTGGAAAATGGTCCGTTTTCAAATGTTTCATTTTTGAACGTCAGTTCACATTTGTAGGTGGATCATCAGTGTTAGAGCTAAAATTAGCATGTTTAAAGTGATTTTCATGCTTCCAGGGGCCCAAAACACAAGATTTATGGAATGGTTAAAAGTGCATGAAAATGACCAATTTACTCACTCTGAGTTCTCAAAAAGGGTTTCTTCACCCCGGGAAGTTAATTAAATACCATTTGGAGGCATTTAATGTTAGAGCAAAAACGGCTGATTTTCGACAAAAGAGATAACACCCCCCCATTACGTCATGCTTCAGAAATGTGGAAAATGGTCCGTTTTCAAATGTTTTATTTTTGAACGTCAGTTCACATTTGTAGGTGGATCATCAGTGTTAGAGCTAAAATTAGCATGTTTAAAGTGATTTTCATGCTTCCAGGGGCTCGGGAAGTTAATTAAATACCATTTGGAGGCATTTAATGTTCGAGCAAAAACAGCTGATTTTCGACAAAAGAGATAACACCCCCCCATTACGTCATGCTTCAGAAATGTGGAAAATGGTCCGTTTTCAAATGTTTTATTTTTGAACGTCAGTTCACATTTGTAGGTGGATCATCAGTGTTAGAGCTAAAATTAGCATGTTTAAAGTGATTTTCATGCTTCCAGGGGCCCAAAACACAAGATTTATGGAATGGTTAAAAGTGCATGAAAATGGCCAATTTACTCACTCTGAGTTCTCAAAAAGGGTTTCTTCACCCCGGGAAGTTAATTAAATACCATTTGGAGGCATTTAATGTTCGAGCAAAAACGGCTGATTTTCGACAAAAGAGATAACACCCCCCCATTACGTCATGCTTCAGAAATGTGGAAAATGGTCCGTTTTCAAATGTTTTATTTTTGAACGTCAGTTCACATTTGTAGGTGGATCATCAGTGTTAGAGCTAAAATTAGCATGTTTAAAGTGATTTTCATGGTTCCAGGGGCTCGGGAAGTGAAATAAATACCATTTGGAGGCATTTAATGTTCGAGCAAAAACGGCTGATTTTCGACAAAAGAGATAACACCCCCCCCATTACGTCATGCTTCAGAAATGTGGAAAATGGTCCGTTTTCAAATGTTTTATTTTTGAACGTCAGTTCACATTTGTAGGTGGATCATCAGTGTTAGAGCTAAAATTAGCATGTTTAAAGTGATTTTCATGCTTCCAGGGGCTCGGGAAGTGAAATAAATACCATTTGGAGGCATTTAATGTTCGAGCAAAAACGGCTGATTTTCGACAAAAGAGATAACACCCCCCCATTACGTCATGCTTCAGAAATGTGGAAAATGGTCCGTTTTCAAATGTTTTATTTTTGAACGTCAGTTCACATTTGTAGGTGGATCATCAGTGTTAGAGCTAAAATTAGCATGTTTAAAGTGATTTTCATGCTTCCAGGGGCCCAAAACACAAGATTTATGGAATGGTTAAAAGTGCATGAAAATGGCCAATTTACTCACTCTGAGTTCTCAGAAAGGGTTTCTTCACCCCGGGAAGTTAATTAAATACCATTTGGAGGCATTTAATGTTAGAGCAAAAACGGCTGATTTTCGACAAAAGAGATAACACCCCCCCATTACGTCATGCTTCAGAAATGTGGAAAATGGTCCGTTTTCAAATGTTTTATTTTTGAACGTCAGTTCACATTTGTAGGTGGATCATCAGTGTTAGAGCTAAAATTAGCATGTTTAAAGTGATTTTCATGCTTCCAGGGGCTCGGGAAGTTAATTAAATACCATTTGGAGGCATTTAATGTTCGAGCAAAAACAGCTGATTTTCGACAAAAGAGATAACACCCCCCCATTACGTCATGCTTCAGAAATGTGGAAAATGGTCCGTTTTCAAATGTTTTATTTTTGAACGTCAGTTCACATTTGTAGGTGGATCATCAGTGTTAGAGCTAAAATTAGCATGTTTAAAGTGATTTTCATGCTTCCAGGGGCCCAAAACACAAGATTTATGGAATGGTTAAAAGTGCATGAAAATGGCCAATTTACTCACTCTGAGTTCTCAAAAAGGGTTTCTTCACCCCGGGAAGTTAATTAAATACCATTTAGAGGCATTTAATGTCCGAGCAAAAACGGCTGATTTTCGACAAAAGAGATAACACCCCCCCATTACGTCATGCTTCAGAAATGTGGAAAATGGTCCGTTTTCAAATGTTTTATTTTTGAACGTCAGTTCACATTTGTAGGTGGATCATCAGTGTTAGAGCTAAAATTAGCATGTTTAAAGTGATTTTCATGCTTCCAGGGGCTCGGGAAGTGAAAGAAATACCATTTGGAGGCATTTAATGTTCGAGCAAAAACGGCTGATTTTCGACAAAAGAGATAACACCCCCCCATTACGTCATGCTTCAGAAATGTGGAAAATGGTCCGTTTTCAAATGTTTTATTTTTGAACGTCAGTTCACATTTGTAGGTGGATCATCAGTGTTAGAGCTAAAATTAGCATGTTTAAAGTGATTTTCATGCTTCCAGGGGCCCAAAACACAAGATTTATGGAATGGTTAAAAGTGCATGAAAATGGCCAATTTACTCACTCTGAGTTCTCAAAAAGGGTTTCTTCACCCCGGGAAGTTAATTAAATACCATTTGGAGGCATTTAATGTTCGAGCAAAAACGGCTGATTTTCGACAAAAGAGATAACACCCCCCCATTACGTCATGCTTCAGAAATGTGGAAAATGGTCCGTTTTCAAATGTTTCATTTTTGAACGTCAGTTCACATTTGTAGGTGGATCATCAGTGTTAGAGCTAAAATTAGCATGTTTAAAGTGATGTTCATGCTTCCAGGGGCTCGGGAAGTTAATTAAATACCATTTGGAGGCATTTAATGTTCGAGCAAAAACGGCTGATTTTCGACAAAAGAGATAACACCCCCCCATTACGTCATGCTTCAGAAATGTGGAAAATGGTCCGTTTTCAAATGTTTTATTTTTGAACGTCAGTTCACATTTGTAGGTGGATCATCAGTGTTAGAGCTAAAATTAGCATGTTTAAAGTGATTTTCATGCTTCCAGGGGCCCAAAACACAAGATTTATGGAATGGTTAAAAGTGCATGAAAATGGCCAATTTACTCACTCTGAGTTCTCAAAAAGGGTTTCTTCACCCCGGGAAGTGAATTAAATACCATTCGGAGGCATTTAATGTTCGAGCAAAAACGGCTGATTTTCGACAAAAGAGATAACACCCCCCCATTACGTCATCCTTCAGAAATGTGGAAAATGGTCCGTTTTCAAATGTTTCATTTTTGAACGTCAGTTCACATTTGTAGGTGGATCATCAGTGTTAGAGCTAAAATTAGCATGTTTAAAGTCATTTTCATGCTTCCAGGGGCTCGGGAAGTGAAATAAATACCATTTGGAGGCATTTAATGTTCGAGCAAAAACGGCTGATTTTCCACAAAAGAGATAACACCCCCCCATTACGTCATGCTTCAGAAATGTGGAAAATGGTCCGTTTTCAAATGTTTTATTTTTGAACGTCAGTTCACATTTGTAGGTGGATCATCAGTGTTAGAGCTAAAATTAGCATGTTTAAAGTGATTTTCATGCTTCCAGGGGCCCAAAACACAAGATTTATGGAATGGTTAAAAGTGCATGAAAATGGCCAATTTACTCACTCTGAGTTCTCAAAAAGGGTTTCTTCACCCCGGGAAGTTAATTAAATACCATTTGGAGGCATTTAATGTTCGAGCAAAAACGGCTGATTTTCGACAAAAGAGATAACACCCCCCATTACGTCATGCTTCAGAAATGTGGAAAATGGTCCGTTTTCAAATGTTTTATTTTTGAACGTCAGTTCACATTTGTAGGTGGATCATCAGTGTTAGAGCTAAAATTAGCATGTTTAAAGTGATTTTCATGCTTCCAGGGGCTTGGGAAGTTAATTAAATACCATTTGGAGGCATTTAATGTTCGAGCAAAAACAGCTGATTTTCGACAAAAGAGATAACACCCCCCCATTACGTCATGCTTCAGAAATGTGGAAAATGGTCCGTTTTCAAATGTTTTATTTTTGAACGTCAGTTCACATTTGTAGGTGGATCATCAGTGTTAGAGCTAAAATTAGCATGTTTAAAGTGATTTTCATGCTTCCAGGGGCCCAAAACACAAGATTTATGGAATGGTTAAAAGTGCATGAAAATGGCCAATTTACTCACTCTGAGTTCTCAAAAAGGGTTTCTTCACCCCGGGAAGTTAATTAAATACCATTTAGAGGCATTTAATGTCTGAGCAAAAACGGCTGATTTTCGACAAAAGAGATAACACCCCCCCATTACGTCATGCTTCAGAAATGTGGAAAATGGTCAGTTTTCAAATGTTTTATTTTTGAACGTCAGTTCACATTTGTAGGTGGATCATCAGTGTTAGAGCTAAAATTAGCATGTTTAAAGTGATTTTCATGCTTCCAGGGGCTCGGGAAGTGAAAGAAATACCATTTGGAGGCATTTAATGTTCGAGCAAAAACGGCTGATTTTCGACAAAAGAGATAACACCCCCCCATTACGTCATGCTTCAGAAATGTGGAAAATGGTCCGTTTTCAAATGTTTTATTTTTGAACGTCAGTTCACATTTGTAGGTGGATCATCAGTGTTAGAGCTAAAATTAGCATGTTTAAAGTGATTTTCATGCTTCCAGGGGCCCAAAACACAAGATTTATGGAATGGTTAAAAGTGCATGAAAATGGCCAATTTACTCACTCTGAGTTCTCAAAAAGGGTTTCTTCACCCCGGGAAGTGAATTAAATACCATTCGGAGGCATTTAATGTTCGAGCAAAAACGGCTGATTTTCGACAAAAGAGATAACACCCCCCCATTACGTCATCCTTCAGAAATGTGGAAAATGGTCCGTTTTCAAATGTTTCATTTTTGAACGTCAGTTCACATTTGTAGGTGGATCATCAGTGTTAGAGCTAAAATTAGCATGTTTAAAGTCATTTTCATGCTTCCAGGGGCTCGGGAAGTGAAATAAATACCATTTGGAGGCATTTAATGTTCGAGCAAAAACGGCTGATTTTCCACAAAAGAGATAACACCCCCCCATTACGTCATGCTTCAGAAATGTGGAAAATGGTCCGTTTTCAAATGTTTTATTTTTGAACGTCAGTTCACATTTGTAGGTGGATCATCAGTGTTAGAGCTAAAATTAGCATGTTTAAAGTGATTTTCATGCTTCCAGGGGCCCAAAACACAAGATTTATGGAATGGTTAAAAGTGCATGAAAATGGCCAATTTACTCACTCTGAGTTCTCAAAAAGGGTTTCTTCACCCCGGGAAGTTAATTAAATACCATTTGGAGGCATTTAATGTTCGAGCAAAAACGGCTGATTTTCGACAAAAGAGATAACACCCCCCATTACGTCATGCTTCAGAAATGTGGAAAATGGTCCGTTTTCAAATGTTTTATTTTTGAACGTCAGTTCACATTTGTAGGTGGATCATCAGTGTTAGAGCTAAAATTAGCATGTTTAAAGTGATTTTCATGCTTCCAGGGGCTCGGGAAGTTAATTAAATACCATTTGGAGGCATTTAATGTTCGAGCAAAAACAGCTGATTTTCGACAAAAGAGATAACACCCCCCCATTACGTCATGCTTCAGAAATGTGGAAAATGGTCCGTTTTCAAATGTTTTATTTTTGAACGTCAGTTCACATTTGTAGGTGGATCATCAGTGTTAGAGCTAAAATTAGCATGTTTAAAGTGATTTTCATGCTTCCAGGGGCCCAAAACACAAGATTTATGGAATGGTTAAAAGTGCATGAAAATGGCCAATTTACTCACTCTGAGTTCTCAAAAAGGGTTTCTTCACCCCGGGAAGTTAATTAAATACCATTTAGAGGCATTTAATGTCTGAGCAAAAACGGCTGATTTTCGACAAAAGAGATAACACCCCCCCATTACGTCATGCTTCAGAAATGTGGAAAATGGTCCGTTTTCAAATGTTTTATTTTTGAACGTCAGTTCACATTTGTAGGTGGATCATCAGTGTTAGAGCTAAAATTAGCATGTTTAAAGTGATTTTCATGCTTCCAGGGGCTCGGGAAGTGAAAGAAATACCATTTGGAGGCATTTAATGTTCGAGCAAAAACGGCTGATTTTCGACAAAAGAGATAACACCCCCCCATTACGTCATGCTTCAGAAATGTGGAAAATGGTCCGTTTTCAAATGTTTTATTTTTGAACGTCAGTTCACATTTGTAGGTGGATCATCAGTGTTAGAGCTAAAATTAGCATGTTTAAAGTGATTTTCATGCTTCCAGGGGCCCAAAACACAAGATTTATGGAATGGTTAAAAGTGCATGAAAATGGCCAATTTACTCACTCTGAGTTCTCAAAAAGGGTTTCTTCACCCCGGGAAGTTAATTAAATACCATTTGGAGGCATTTAATGTTCGAGCAAAAACGGCTGATTTTCGACAAAAGAGATAACACCCCCCCATTACGTCATGCTTCAGAAATGTGGAAAATGGTCCGTTTTCAAATGTTTCATTTTTGAACGTCAGTTCACATTTGTAGGTGGATCATCAGTGTTAGAGCTAAAATTAGCATGTTTAAAGTGATGTTCATGCTTCCAGGGGCTCGGGAAGTTAATTAAATACCATTTGGAGGCATTTAATGTTCGAGCAAAAACGGCTGATTTTCGACAAAAGAGATAACACCCCCCCATTACGTCATGCTTCAGAAATGTGGAAAATGGTCCGTTTTCAAATGTTTTATTTTTGAACGTCAGTTCACATTTGTAGGTGGATCATCAGTGTTAGAGCTAAAATTAGCATGTTTAAAGTGATTTTCATGCTTCCAGGGGCCCAAAACACAAGATTTATGGAATGGTTAAAAGTGCATGAAAATGGCCAATTTACTCACTCTGAGTTCTCAAAAAGGGTTTCTTCACCCCGGGAAGTGAATTAAATACCATTCGGAGGCATTTAATGTTCGAGCAAAAACGGCTGATTTTCGACAAAAGAGATAACACCCCCCCATTACGTCATCCTTCAGAAATGTGGAAAATGGTCCGTTTTCAAATGTTTCATTTTTGAACGTCAGTTCACATTTGTAGGTGGATCATCAGTGTTAGAGCTAAAATTAGCATGTTTAAAGTCATTTTCATGCTTCCAGGGGCTCGGGAAGTGAAATAAATACCATTTGGAGGCATTTAATGTTCGAGCAAAAACGGCTGATTTTCGACAAAAGAGATAACACCCCCCCATTACGTCATGCTTCAGAAATGTGGAAAATGGTCCGTTTTCAAATGTTTTATTTTTGAACGTCAGTTCACATTTGTAGGTGGATCATCAGTGTTAGAGCTAAAATTAGCATGTTTAAAGTGATTTTCATGCTTCCAGGGGCCCAAAACACAAGATTTATGGAATGGTTAAAAGTGCATGAAAATGGCCAATTTACTCACTCTGAGTTCTCAAAAAGGGTTTCTTCACCCCGGGAAGTTAATTAAATACCATTTGGAGGCATTTAATGTTCGAGCAAAAACGGCTGATTTTCGACAAAAGAGATAACACCCCCCATTACGTCATGCTTCAGAAATGTGGAAAATGGTCCGTTTTCAAATGTTTTATTTTTGAACGTCAGTTCACATTTGTAGGTGGATCATCAGTGTTAGAGCTAAAATTAGCATGTTTAAAGTGATTTTCATGCTTCCAGGGGCTCGGGAAGTGAAATAAATACCATTTGGAGGCATTTAATGTTCGAGCAAAAACGGCTGATTTTCGACAAAAGAGATAACACCCCCCCATTACGTCATGCTTCAGAAATGTGGAAAATGGTCCGTTTTCAAATGTTTTATTTTTGAACGTCAGTTCACATTTGTAGGTGGATCATCAGTGTTAGAGCTAAAATTAGCATGTTTAAAGTGATTTTCATGCTTCCAGGGGCCCAAAACACAAGATTTATGGAATGGTTAAAAGTGCATGAAAATGGCCAATTTACTCACTCTGAGTTCTCAGAAAGGGTTTCTTCACCCCGGGAAGTTAATTAAATACCATTTGGAGGCATTTAATGTTAGAGCAAAAACGGCTGATTTTCGACAAAAGAAATAACACCCCCCCATTACGTCATGCTTCAGAAATGTGGAAAATGGTCCGTTTTCAAATGTTTTATTTTTGAACGTCAGTTCACATTTGTAGGTGGATCATCAGTGTTAGAGCTAAAATTAGCATGTTTAAAGTGATTTTCATGCTTCCAGGGGCTCGGGAAGTTAATTAAATACCATTTGGAGGCATTTAATGTTCGAGCAAAAACAGCTGATTTTCGACAAAAGAGATAACACCCCCCCATTACGTCATGCTTCAGAAATGTGGAAAATGGTCCGTTTTCAAATGTTTTATTTTTGAACGTCAGTTCACATTTGTAGGTGGATCATCAGTGTTAGAGCTAAAATTAGCATGTTTAAAGTGATTTTCATGCTTCCAGGGGCCCAAAACACAAGATTTATGGAATGGTTAAAAGTGCATGAAAATGGCCAATTTACTCACTCTGAGTTCTCAAAAAGGGTTTCTTCACCCCGGGAAGTTAATTAAATACCATTTAGAGGCATTTAATGTCTGAGCAAAAACGGCTGATTTTCGACAAAAGAGATAACACCCCCCCATTACGTCATGCTTCAGAAATGTGGAAAATGGTCCGTTTTCAAATGTTTTATTTTTGAACGTCAGTTCACATTTGTAGGTGGATCATCAGTGTTAGAGCTAAAATTAGCATGTTTAAAGTGATTTTCATGCTTCCAGGGGCCCAAAACACAAGATTTATGGAATGGTTAAAAGTGCATGAAAATGGCCAATTTACTCACTCTGAGTTCTCAAAAAGGGTTTCTTCACCCCGGGAAGTTAATTAAATACCATTTGGAGGCATTTAATGTTCGAGCAAAAACGGCTGATTTTCGACAAAAGAGATAACACCCCCCCATTACGTCATGCTTCAGAAATGTGGAAAATGGTCCGTTTTCAAATGTTTCATTTTTGAACGTCAGTTCACATTTGTAGGTGGATCATCAGTGTTAGAGCTAAAATTAGCATGTTTAAAGTGATGTTCATGCTTCCAGGGGCTCGGGAAGTTAATTAAATACCATTTGGAGGCATTTAATGTTCGAGCAAAAACGGCTGATTTTCGACAAAAGAGATAACACCCCCCCATTACGTCATGCTTCAGAAATGTGGAAAATGGTCCGTTTTCAAATGTTTTATTTTTGAACGTCAGTTCACATTTGTAGGTGGATCATCAGTGTTAGAGCTAAAATTAGCATGTTTAAAGTGATTTTCATGCTTCCAGGGGCCCAAAACACAAGATTTATGGAATGGTTAAAAGTGCATGAAAATGGCCAATTTACTCACTCTGAGTTCTCAAAAAGGGTTTCTTTACCCCGGGAAGTTAATTAAATACCATTTGGAGGCATTTAATGTTCGAGCAAAAACGGCTGATTTTCGACAAAAGAGATAACACCCCCCATTACGTCATGCTTCAGAAATGTGGAAAATGGTCCGTTTTCAAATGTTTCATTTTTGAACGTCAGTTCACATTTGTAGGTGGATCATCAGTGTTAGAGCTAAAATTAGCATGTTTAAAGTGATTTTCATGCTTCCAGGGGCCCAAAACACAAGATTTATTGAATGGTTAAAAGTGCATGAAAATGGCCAATTTACTCACTCTGAGTTCTCAAAAAGGGTTTCTTCACCCCGGGAAGTTAATTAAATACCATTTGGAGGCATTTAATGTTCGAGCAAAAACGGCTGATTTTCGACAAAAGAGATAACACCCCCCCATTACGTCATGCTTCAGAAATGTGGAAAATGGTCCGTTTTCAAATGTTTTATTTTTGAACGTCAGTTCACATTTGTAGGTGGATCATCAGTGTTAGAGCTAAAATTAGCATGTTTATAGTGATTTTCATGCTTCCAGGGGCTCGGGAAGTGAAATAAATACCATTTGGAGGCATTTAATGTTCGAGCAAAAACGGCTGATTTTCGACAAAAGAGATAACACCCCCCCATTACGTCATGCTTCAGAAATGTGGAAAATGGTCCGTTTTCAAATGTTTTATTTTTGAACGTCAGTTCACATTTGTAGGTGGATCATCAGTGTTAGAGCTAAAATTAGCATGTTTAAAGTGATTTTCATGCTTCCAGGGGCCCAAAACACAAGATTTATGGAATTGTTAAAAGTGCATGAAAATGGCCAATTTACTCACTCTGAGTTCTCAAAAAGGGTTTCTTCACCCCGGGAAGTTAATTAAATACCATTTGGAGGCATTTAATGTTCGAGCAAAAACGGCTGATTTTTGACAAAAGAGATAACACCCCCCCATTACGTCATGCTCCAGAAATGTGGAAAATGGTCCGTTTTCAAATGTTTTATTTTTGAATGTCAGTTCACATTTGTAGGTGGATCATCAGTGTTAGAGCTAAAATTAGCATGTTTAAAGTGATTTTCATGCTTCCAGGGGCCCAAAACACAAGATTTATGGAATGGTTAAAAGTGCATGAAAATGGCCAATTTACTCATTCTGAGTTCTCAAAAAGGGTTTCTTCACCCCGGGAAGTTAATTAAATACCATTTGGAGGCATTTAATGTTCGAGCAAAAACGGCTGATTTTCGACAAAAGAGATAACACCCCCCCATTACGTCATGCTTCAGAAATGTGGAAAATGGTCCGTTTTCAAATGTTTTATTTTTGAACGTCAGTTCACATTTGTAGGTGGATCATCAGTGTTAGAGCTAAAATTAGCATGTTTAAAGTGATTTTCATGCTTCCAGGGGCTCGGGAAGTTAATTAAATACCATTTGGAGGCATTTAATGTTCGAGCAAAACCAGCTGATTTTCGACAAAAGAGATAACACCCCCCCATTACGTCATGCTTCAGAAATGTGGAAAATGGTCCGTTTTCAAATGTTTTATTTTTGAACGTCAGTTCACATTTGTAGGTGGATCATCCGTGTTAGAGCTAAAATTAGCATGTTTAAAGTGATTTTCATGCTTCCAGGGGCTCGGGAAGTGAAATAAATACCATTTGGAGGCATTTAATGTTCGAGCAAAAACGGCTGATTTTCGACAAAAGAGATAACACCCCCCCATTACGTCATGCTTCAGAAATGTGGAAAATGGTCCGTTTTTAAATGTTTTATTTTTGAACGTCAGTTCACATTTGTAGGTGGATCATCAGTGTTAGAGCTAAAATTAGCATGTTTAAAGTGATTTTCATGCTTCCAGGGGCCCAAAACACAAGATTTATGGAATTGTTAAAAGTGCATGAAAATGGCCAATTTACTCACTCTGAGTTCTCAAAAAGGGTTTCTTCACCCCGGGAAGTTAATTAAATACCATTTGGAGGCATTTAATGTTCGAGCAAAAACGGCTGATTTTTGACAAAAGAGATAACACCCCCCCATTACGTCATGCTCCAGAAATGTGGAAAATGGTCCGTTTTCAAATGTTTTATTTTTGAATGTCAGTTCACATTTGTAGGTGGATCATCAGTGTTAGAGCTAAAATTAGCATGTTTAAAGTGATTTTCATGCTTCCAGGGGCCCAAAACACAAGATTTATGGAATGGTTAAAAGTGCATGAAAATGGCCAATTTACTCATTCTGAGTTCTCAAAAAGGGTTTCTTCACCCCGGGAAGTTAATTAAATACCATTTGGAGGCATTTAATGTTCGAGCAAAAACGGCAGATTTTCGACAAAAGAGATAACACCCCCCCATTACGTCATGCTTCAGAAATGTGGAAAATGGTCCGTTTTCAAATGTTTTATTTTTGAACGTCAGTTCACATTTGTAGGTGGATCATCAGTGTTAGAGCTAAAATTAGCATGTTTAAAGTGATTTTCATGCTTCCAGGGGCCCAAAACACAAGATTTATGGAATGGTTAAAAGTGCATGAAAATGGCCAATTTACTCACTCTGAGTTCTCAAAAAGGGTTTCTTCACCCCGGGAAGTTAATTAAATACCATTTGGAGGCATTTAATGTTAGAGCAAAAATGGCTGATTTTCGACAAAAGAGATAACACCCCCCCATTACGTCATGCTTCAGAAATGTGGAAAATGGTCCGTTTTCAAATGTTTTTTTTTTTAACGTCAGTTCACATTTGTAGGTGGATCATCAGTGTTAGAGCTAAAATTAGCATGTTTAAAGTGATTTTCATGCTTCCAGGGGCTCGGGAAGTGAAATAAATACCATTTGGAGGCATTTAATGTTCGAGCAAAAACGGCTGATTTTCGACAAAAGAGATAACACCCCCCCATTACGTAAGGCTTCAGAAATGTGGAAAATGGTCCGTTTTCAAATGTTTTATTTTTGAACGTCAGTTCACATTTGTAGGTGGATCATCAGTGTTAGAGCTAAAATTAGCATGTTTAAAGTGATTTTCATGCTTCCAGGGGCTCGGGAAGTGAAATAAATACCATTTGGAGGCATTTAATGTTCGAGCAAAAACGGCTGATTTTCGACAAAAGAGATAACACCCCCCCATTACGTCATGCTTCAGAAATGTGGAAAATGGTCCGTTTTCAAATGTTTTATTTTTGAACGTCAGTTCACATTTGTAGGTGGATCATCAGTGTTAGAGCTAAAATTAGCATGTTTAAAGTGATTTTCATGCTTCCAGGGGCCCAAAACACAAGATTTATGGAATGGTTAAAAGTGCATGAAAATGGCCAATTTACTCACTCTGAGTTCTCAAAAAGGGTTTCTTCACCCCGGGAAGTTAATTAAATACCATTTGGAGGCATTTAATGTTCGAGCAAAAACGGCTGATTTTCGACAAAAGAGATAACACCCCCCCATTACGTCATAATTCAGAAATGTGGAAAATGGTCCGTTTTCAAATGTTTCATTTTTGAACGTCAGTTCACATTTGTAGGTGGATCATCAGTGTTAGAGCTAACATTAGCATGTTTAAAGTGATTTTCATGCTTCCAGGGGCCCAAAACACAAGATTTATGGAATGGTTAAAAGTGCATGAAAATGGCCAATTTACTCACTCTGAGTTCTCAAAAAGGGTTTCTTCACCCCGGGAAGTGAATTAAATACCATTTGGAGGCATTTAATGTTCGAGCAAAAACGGCTGATTTTCGACAAAAGAGATAACACCCCCCCATTACGTCATGCTTCAGAAATGTGGAAAATGGTCCGTTTTCAAATGTTTTATTTTTGAACGTCAGTTCACATTTGTAGATGGATCATCAGTGTTAGAGCTAAAATTAGCATGTTTAAAGTGATTTTCATGCTTCCAGGGGCTCGGGAAGTGAAATAAATACCATTTGGAGGCATTTAATGTTCGAGCAAAAACGGCTGATTTTCGACAAAAGAGATAACACCCCCCCATTACATCATGCTTCAGAAATGTGGAAAATGGTCCGTTTTCAAATGTTTTATTTTTGAACGTCAGTTCACATTTGTAGGTGGATCATCAGTGTTAGAGCTAAAATTAGCATGTTTAAAGTGATTTTCATGCTTCCAGGGGCTCGGGAAGTGAAATAAATACCATTTGGAGGCATTTAATGTTCGAGCAAAAACGGCTGATTTTCGACAAAAGAGATAACACCCCCCCATTACGTCATGCTTCAGAAATGTGGAAAATAGTCCGTTTTCAAATGTTTTATTTTTGAACGTCAGTTCACATTTGTAGGTGGATCATCAGTGTTAGAGCTAAAATTTGCATGTTTAAAGTGATTTTCATGCTTCCAGGGGCTCGTGAAGTTAATTAAATACCATTTGGAGGCATTTAATGTTCGAGCAAAAACGGCTGATTTTCGACAAAAGAGATAACACCCCCCCATTACGTCATGCTTCAGAAATGTGGAAAATGGTCAGTTTTCAAATGTTTTATTTTTGAACGTCAGTTCACATTTGTAGGTGGATCATCAGTGTTAGAGCTAAAATTAGCATGTTTAAAGTGATTTTCATGCTTCCAGGGGCCCAAAACACAAGATTTATGGAATGGTTAAAAGTGCATGAAAATGGCCAATTTACTCACTCTGAGTTCTCAAAAAGGGTTTCTTCACCCCGGGAAGTTAATTAAATACCATTTGGAGGCATTTAATGTTCGAGCAAAAACGGCTGATTTTCGACAAAAGAGATAACACCCCCCCCCATTACGTCATGCTCCAGAAATGTGGAAAATGGTCCGTTTTCAAATGTTTTATTTTTGAATGTCAGTTCACATTTGTAGGTGGATCATCAGTGTTAGAGCTAAAATTAGCATGTTTAAAGTGATTTTCATGCTTCCAGGGGCCCAAAACACAAGATTTGTGGAATGGTTAAAAGTGCATGAAAATGGCCAATTTACTCATTCTGAGTTCTCAAAAAGGGTTTCTTCACCCCGGGAAGTTAATTAAATACCATTTGGAGGCATTTAATGTTCGAGCAAAAACGGCTGATTTTCGACAAAAGAGATAACACCCCCCCATTATGTCATGCTTCAGAAATGTGGAAAATGGTCCGTTTTCAAATGTTTTATTTTTGAACGTCAGTTCACATTTGTAGGTGGATCATCAGTGTTAGAGCTAAAATTAGCATGTTTAAAGTGATTTTCATGCTTCCAGGGGCTCGGGAAGTTAATTAAATACCATTTGGAGGCATTTAATGTTCGAGCAAAACCAGCTGATTTTCGACAAAAGAGATAACACCCCCCCATTACGTCATGCTTCAGAAATGTGGAAAATGGTCCGTTTTCAAATGTTTTATTTTTGAACGTCAGTTCACATTTGTAGGTGGATCATCCGTGTTAGAGCTAAAATTAGCATGTTTAAAGTGATGTTCATGCTTCCAGGGGCTCGGGAAGTTAATTAAATACCATTTGGAGGCATTTAATGTTCGAGCAAAAACGGCTGATTTTCGACAAAAGAGATAACACCCCCCCATTACGTCATGCTTCAGAAATGTGGAAAATGGTCCGTTTTCAAATGTTTTATTTTTGAACGTCAGTTCACATTTGTAGGTGGATCATCAGTGTTAGAGCTAAAATTAGCATGTTTAAAGTGATTTTCATGCTTCCAGGGGCCCAAAACACAAGATTTATGGAATGGTTAAAAGTGCATGAAAATGGCCAATTTACTCACTCTGAGTTCTCAAAAAGGGTTTCTTCACCCCGGGAAGTGAATTAAATACCATTCAGAGGCATTTAATGTTCGAGCAAAAACGGCTGATTTTCGACAAAAGAGATAACACCCCCCCAATACGTCATCCTTCAGAAATGTGGAAAATGGTCCGTTTTCAAATGTTTAATTTTTGAACGTCAGTTCACATTTGTAGGTGGATCATCAGTGTTAGAGCTAAAATTAGCATGTTTAAAGTGATTTTCATGCTTCCAGGGGCTCGGGAAGTGAAATAAATACCATTTGGAGGCATTTAATGTTCGAGCAAAAACGGCTGATTTTCCACAAAAGAGATAACACCCCCCCATTACGTCATGCTTCAGAAATGTGGAAAATGGTCCGTTTTCAAATGTTTTATTTTTGAACGTCAGTTCACATTTGTAGGTGGATCATCAGTGTTAGAGCTAAAATTAGCATGTTTAAAGTGATTTTCATGCTTCCAGGGGCCCAAAACACAAGATTTATGGAATGGTTAAAAGTGCATGAAAATGGCCAATTTACTCACTCTGAGTTCTCAAAAAGGGTTTCTTCACCCCGGGAAGTTAATTAAATACCATTTGGAGGCATTTAATGTTAGAGCAAAAACGGCTGATTTTCGACAAAAGAGATAACACCCCCCCATTACGTCATGCTTCAGAAATGTGGAAAATGGTCCGTTTTCAAATGTTTTATTTTTGAACGTCAGTTCACATTTGTAGGTGGATCATCAGTGTTAGAGCTAAAATTAGCATGTTTAAAGTGATTTTCATGCTTCCAGGGGCTCGGGAAGTTAATTAAATACCATTTGGAGGCATTTAATGTTCGAGCAAAAACGGCTGATTTTCGACAAAAGAGATAACACACCCCCATTACGTCATGCTTCAGAAATGTGGAAAATGGTCCGTTTTCAAATGTTTTATTTTTGAACGTCAGTTCACATTTGTAGGTGGATCGTCAGTGTTAGAGCTAAAATTAGCATGTTTAAAGTGATTTTCATGCTTCCAGGGGCCCAAAACACAAGATTTATGGAATGGTTAAAAGTGCATGAAAATGGCCAATTTACTCACTCTGAGTTCTCAAAAAGGGTTTCTTCACCCCGGGAAGTTAATTAAATACCATTTAGAGGCATTTAATGTCCGAGCAAAAACGGCTGATTTTCGACAAAAGAGATAACACCGCCCCATTACGTCATGCTTCAAAAATGTGGAAAATGGTCCGTTTTCAAATGTTTTATTTTTGAACGTCAGCTCACATTTGTAGGTGAATCATCAGTGTTAGAGCTAAAATTAGCATGTTTAAAGTGATTTTCATGCTTCCAGGGGCTCGGGAAGTGAAATAAATACCATTTGGAGGCATTTAATGTTCGAGCAAAAACGGCTGATTTTCGACAAAAGAGATAACACCCCCCCATTACGTCATGCTTCAGAAATGTGGAAAATGGTCAGTTTTCAAAGTTTTTATTTTTGAACGTCAGTTCACATTTGGAGGTGGATCATCAGTGTTAGAGCTAAAATTAGCATGTTTAAAGTGATTTTCATGCTTCCAGGGGCCCAAAACACAAGATTTATGGAATGGTTAAAAGTGCATGAAAATGGCCAATTTACTCACTCTGAGTACTCAAAAAGGGTTTCTTCACCCCGGGAAGTTAATTAAATACCGTTTGGAGGCATTTAATGTTCGAGCAAAAACGGCTGATTTTCGACAAAAGAGATAACACCCCCCCATTACGTCATGCTTCAGAAATGTGGAAAATGGTCCGTTTTCAAATGTTTTATTTTTGAACGTCAGTTCACATTTGTAGGTGGATCATCAGTGTTAGAGCTAAAATTAGCATGTTTAAAGTGATTTTCATGCTTCCAGGGGCCCAAAACACAAGATTTATGGAATGGTTAAAAGTGCATGAAAATGGCCAATTTACTCACTCTGAGTTCTCAAAAAGGGTTTCTTCACCCCGGGAAGTTAATTAAATACCATTAGGAGGCATTTAATGTTCGAGCAAAAACGGCTGATTTTCGACAAAAGAGATAACACCCCCCCATTACGTCATGCTTCAGAAATGTGGAAAATGGTCCGTTTTCAAATGTTTCATTTTTGAACGTCAGTTCACATTTGTAGGTGGATCATCAGTGTTAGAGCTAAAATTAGCATGTTTAAAGTGATGTTCATGCTTCCAGGGGCTCGGGAAGTTAATTAAATACCATTTGGAGGCATTTAATGTTCGAGCAAAAACGGCTGATTTTCGACAAAAGAGATAACACCCCCATTACGTCATGCTTCAGAAATGTGGAAAATGGTCCGTTTTCAAATGTTTTATTTTTGAACGTCAGTTCACATTTGTAGGTGGATCATCCGTGTTAGAGCTAAAATTAGCATGTTTAAAGTGATGTTCATGCTTCCAGGGGCTCGGGAAGTTAATTAAATACCATTTGGAGGCATTTAATGTTCGAGCAAAAACGGCTGATTTTCGACAAAAGAGATAACACCCCCCCATTACGTCATGCTTCAGAAATGTGGAAAATGGTCCGTTTTCAAATGTTTTATTTTTGAACGTCAGTTCACATTTGTAGGTGGATCATCAGTGTTAGAGCTAAAATTAGCATGTTTAAAGTGATTTTCATGCTTCCAGGGGCCCAAAACACAAGATTTATGGAATGGTTAAAAGTGCATGAAAATGGCCAATTTACTCACTCTGAGTTCTCAAAAAGGGTTTCTTCACCCCGGGAAGTGAATTAAATACCATTCGGAGGCATTTAATGTTCGAGCAAAAACGGCTGATTTTCGACAAAAGAGATAACACCCCCCCAATACGTCATCCTTCAGAAATGTGGAAAATGGTCCGTTTTCAAATGTTTCATTTTTGAACGTCAGTTCACATTTGTAGGTGGATCATCAGTGTTAGAGCTAAAATTAGCATGTTTAAAGTGATTTTCATGCTTCCAGGGGCTCGGGAAGTGAAATAAATACCATTTGGAGGCATTTAATGTTCGAGCAAAAACGGCTGATTTTCCACAAAAGAGATAACACCCCCCCATTACGTCATGCTTCAGAAATGTGGAAAATGGTCCGTTTTCAAATGTTTTATTTTTGAACGTCAGTTCACATTTGTAGGTGGATCATCAGTGTTAGAGCTAAAATTAGCATGTTTAAAGTGATTTTCATGCTTCCAGGGGCCCAAAACACAAGATTTATGGAATGGTTAAAAGTGCATGAAAATGGCCAATTTACTCACTCTGAGTTCTCAAAAAGGGTTTCTTCACCCCGGGAAGTTAATTAAATACCATTTGGAGGCATTTAATGTTAGAGCAAAAACGGCTGATTTTCGACAAAAGAGATAACACCCCCCCATTACGTCATGCTTCAGAAATGTGGAAAATGGTCCGTTTTCAAATGTTTTATTTTTGAACGTCAGTTCACATTTGTAGGTGGATCATCAGTGTTAGAGCTAAAATTAGCATGTTTAAAGTGATTTTCATGCTTCCAGGGGCTCGGGAAGTTAATTAAATACCATTTGGAGGCATTTAATGTTCGAGCAAAAACGGCTGATTTTCGACAAAAGAGATAACACACCCCCATTACGTCATGCTTCAGAAATGTGGAAAATGGTCCGTTTTCAAATGTTTTATTTTTGAACGTCAGTTCACATTTGTAGGTGGATCGTCAGTGTTAGAGCTAAAATTAGCATGTTTAAAGTGATTTTCATGCTTCCAGGGGCCCAAAACACAAGATTTATGGAATGGTTAAAAGTGCATGAAAATGGCCAATTTACTCACTCTGAGTTCTCAAAAAGGGTTTCTTCACCCCGGGAAGTTAATTAAATACCATTTAGAGGCATTTAATGTCCGAGCAAAAACGGCTGATTTTCGACAAAAGAGATAACACCGCCCCATTACGTCATGCTTCAAAAATGTGGAAAATGGTCCGTTTTCAAATGTTTTATTTTTGAACGTCAGCTCACATTTGTAGGTGAATCATCAGTGTTAGAGCTAAAATTAGCATGTTTAAAGTGATTTTCATGCTTCCAGGGGCTCGGGAAGTGAAATAAATACCATTTGGAGGCATTTAATGTTCGAGCAAAAACGGCTGATTTTCGACAAAAGAGATAACACCCCCCCATTACGTCATGCTTCAGAAATGTGGAAAATGGTCAGTTTTCAAAGTTTTTATTTTTGAACGTCAGTTCACATTTGGAGGTGGATCATCAGTGTTAGAGCTAAAATTAGCATGTTTAAAGTGATTTTCATGCTTCCAGGGGCCCAAAACACAAGATTTATGGAATGGTTAAAAGTGCATGAAAATGGCCAATTTACTCACTCTGAGTACTCAAAAAGGGTTTCTTCACCCCGGGAAGTTAATTAAATACCGTTTGGAGGCATTTAATGTTCGAGCAAAAACGGCTGATTTTCGACAAAAGAGATAACACCCCCCCATTACGTCATGCTTCAGAAATGTGGAAAATGGTCCGTTTTCAAATGTTTTATTTTTGAACGTCAGTTCACATTTGTAGGTGGATCATCAGTGTTAGAGCTAAAATTAGCATGTTTAAAGTGATTTTCATGCTTCCAGGGGCCCAAAACACAAGATTTATGGAATGGTTAAAAGTGCATGAAAATGGCCAATTTACTCACTCTGAGTTCTCAAAAAGGGTTTCTTCACCCCGGGAAGTTAATTAAATACCATTAGGAGGCATTTAATGTTTGAGCAAAAACGGCTGATTTTCGACAAAAGAGATAACACCCCCCCATTACGTCATGCTTCAGAAATGTGGAAAATGGTCCGTTTTCAAATGTTTCATTTTTGAACGTCAGTTCACATTTGTAGGTGGATCATCAGTGTTAGAGCTAAAATTAGCATGTTTAAAGTGATGTTCATGCTTCCAGGGGCTCGGGAAGTTAATTAAATACCATTTGGAGGCATTTAATGTTCGAGCAAAAACGGCTGATTTTCGACAAAAGAGATAACACCCCCATTACGTCATGCTTCAGAAATGTGGAAAATGGTCCGTTTTCAAATGTTTCATTTTTGAACGTCAGTTCACATTTGTAGGTGGATCATCAGTGTTAGAGCTAAAATTAGCATGTTTAAAGTGATTTTCATGCTTCCAGGGGCCCAAAACACAAGATTTATGGAATGGTTAAAAGTGCATGAAAATGACCAATTTACTCACTCTGAGTTCTCAAAAAGGGTTTCTTCACCCCGGGAAGTTAATTAAATACCATTTGGAGGCATTTAATGTTAGAGCAAAAACGGCTGATTTTCGACAAAAGAGATAACACCCCCCCATTACGTCATGCTTCAGAAATGTGGAAAATGGTCCGTTTTCAAATGTTTTATTTTTGAACGTCAGTTCACATTTGTAGGTGGATCATCAGTGTTAGAGCTAAAATTAGCATGTTTAAAGTGATTTTCATGCTTCCAGGGGCTCGGGAAGTTAATTAAATACCATTTGGAGGCATTTAATGTTCGAGCAAAAACAGCTGATTTTCGACAAAAGAGATAACACCCCCCCATTACGTCATGCTTCAGAAATGTGGAAAATGGTCCGTTTTCAAATGTTTTATTTTTGAACGTCAGTTCACATTTGTAGGTGGATCATCAGTGTTAGAGCTAAAATTAGCATGTTTAAAGTGATTTTCATGCTTCCAGGGGCCCAAAACACAAGATTTATGGAATGGTTAAAAGTGCATGAAAATGGCCAATTTACTCACTCTGAGTTCTCAAAAAGGGTTTCTTCACCCCGGGAAGTTAATTAAATACCATTTGGAGGCATTTAATGTTCGAGCAAAAACGGCTGATTTTCGACAAAAGAGATAACACCCCCCCATTACGTCATGCTTCAGAAATGTGGAAAATGGTCCGTTTTCAAATGTTTTATTTTTGAACGTCAGTTCACATTTGTAGGTGGATCATCAGTGTTAGAGCTAAAATTAGCATGTTTAAAGTGATTTTCATGCTTCCAGGGGCTCGGGAAGTGAAATAAATACCATTTGGAGGCATTTAATGTTCGAGCAAAAACGGCTGATTTTCGACAAAAGAGATAACACCCCCCCCATTACGTCATGCTTCAGAAATGTGGAAAATGGTCCGTTTTCAAATGTTTTATTTTTGAACGTCAGTTCACATTTGTAGGTGGATCATCAGTGTTAGAGCTAAAATTAGCATGTTTAAAGTGATTTTCATGCTTCCAGGGGCTCGGGAAGTGAAATAAATACCATTTGGAGGCATTTAATGTTCGAGCAAAAACGGCTGATTTTCGACAAAAGAGATAACACCCCCCCATTACGTCATGCTTCAGAAATGTGGAAAATGGTCCGTTTTCAAATGTTTTATTTTTGAACGTCAGTTCACATTTGTAGGTGGATCATCAGTGTTAGAGCTAAAATTAGCATGTTTAAAGTGATTTTCATGCTTCCAGGGGCCCAAAACACAAGATTTATGGAATGGTTAAAAGTGCATGAAAATGGCCAATTTACTCACTCTGAGTTCTCAGAAAGGGTTTCTTCACCCCGGGAAGTTAATTAAATACCATTTGGAGGCATTTAATGTTAGAGCAAAAACGGCTGATTTTCGACAAAAGAGATAACACCCCCCCATTACGTCATGCTTCAGAAATGTGGAAAATGGTCCGTTTTCAAATGTTTTATTTTTGAA
This sequence comes from Lissotriton vulgaris, assembly GCF_964263255.1. NCBI lineage: Eukaryota > Metazoa > Chordata > Amphibia > Caudata > Salamandridae > Lissotriton > Lissotriton vulgaris. The sequence goes on from NW_028240859.1 coordinate 1,576,980, forward strand.
CGTCAGTTCACATTTGTAGGTGGATCATCAGTGTTAGAGCTAAAATTAGCATGTTTAAAGTGATTTTCATGCTTCCAGGGGCTCGGGAAGTTAATTAAATACCATTTGGAGGCATTTAATGTTCGAGCAAAAACAGCTGATTTTCGACAAAAGAGATAACACCCCCCCATTACGTCATGCTTCAGAAATGTGGAAAATGGTCCGTTTTCAAATGTTTTATTTTTGAACGTCAGTTCACATTTGTAGGTGGATCATCAGTGTTAGAGCTAAAATTAGCATGTTTAAAGTGATTTTCATGCTTCCAGGGGCCCAAAACACAAGATTTATGGAATGGTTAAAAGTGCATGAAAATGGCCAATTTACTCACTCTGAGTTCTCAAAAAGGGTTTCTTCACCCCGGGAAGTTAATTAAATACCATTTAGAGGCATTTAATGTCTGAGCAAAAACGGCTGATTTTCGACAAAAGAGATAACACCCCCCCATTACGTCATGCTTCAGAAATGTGGAAAATGGTCCGTTTTCAAATGTTTTATTTTTGAACGTCAGTTCACATTTGTAGGTGGATCATCAGTGTTAGAGCTAAAATTAGCATGTTTAAAGTGATTTTCATGCTTCCAGGGGCTCGGGAAGTGAAAGAAATACCATTTGGAGGCATTTAATGTTCGAGCAAAAACGGCTGATTTTCGACAAAAGAGATAACACCCCCCCATTACGTCATGCTTCAGAAATGTGGAAAATGGTCCGTTTTCAAATGTTTTATTTTTGAACGTCAGTTCACATTTGTAGGTGGATCATCAGTGTTAGAGCTAAAATTAGCATGTTTAAAGTGATTTTCATGCTTCCAGGGGCCCAAAACACAAGATTTATGGAATGGTTAAAAGTGCATGAAAATGGCCAATTTACTCACTCTGAGTTCTCAAAAAGGGTTTCTTCACCCCGGGAAGTTAATTAAATACCATTTGGAGGCATTTAATGTTCGAGCAAAAACGGCTGATTTTCGACAAAAGAGATAACACCCCCCCATTACGTCATGCTTCAGAAATGTGGAAAATGGTCCGTTTTCAAATGTTTCATTTTTGAACGTCAGTTCACATTTGTAGGTGGATCATCAGTGTTAGAGCTAAAATTAGCATGTTTAAAGTGATGTTCATGCTTCCAGGGGCTCGGGAAGTTAATTAAATACCATTTGGAGGCATTTAATGTTCGAGCAAAAACGGCTGATTTTCGACAAAAGAGATAACACCCCCCCATTACGTCATGCTTCAGAAATGTGGAAAATGGTCCGTTTTCAAATGTTTTATTTTTGAACGTCAGTTCACATTTGTAGGTGGATCATCAGTGTTAGAGCTAAAATTAGCATGTTTAAAGTGATTTTCATGCTTCCAGGGGCCCAAAACACAAGATTTATGGAATGGTTAAAAGTGCATGAAAATGGCCAATTTACTCACTCTGAGTTCTCAAAAAGGGTTTCTTCACCCCGGGAAGTGAATTAAATACCATTCGGAGGCATTTAATGTTCGAGCAAAAACGGCTGATTTTCGACAAAAGAGATAACACCCCCCCATTACGTCATCCTTCAGAAATGTGGAAAATGGTCCGTTTTCAAATGTTTCATTTTTGAACGTCAGTTCACATTTGTAGGTGGATCATCAGTGTTAGAGCTAAAATTAGCATGTTTAAAGTCATTTTCATGCTTCCAGGGGCTCGGGAAGTGAAATAAATACCATTTGGAGGCATTTAATGTTCGAGCAAAAACGGCTGATTTTCCACAAAAGAGATAACACCCCCCCATTACGTCATGCTTCAGAAATGTGGAAAATGGTCCGTTTTCAAATGTTTTATTTTTGAACGTCAGTTCACATTTGTAGGTGGATCATCAGTGTTAGAGCTAAAATTAGCATGTTTAAAGTGATTTTCATGCTTCCAGGGGCCCAAAACACAAGATTTATGGAATGGTTAAAAGTGCATGAAAATGGCCAATTTACTCACTCTGAGTTCTCAAAAAGGGTTTCTTCACCCCGGGAAGTTAATTAAATACCATTTGGAGGCATTTAATGTTCGAGCAAAAACGGCTGATTTTCGACAAAAGAGATAACACCCCCCATTACGTCATGCTTCAGAAATGTGGAAAATGGTCCGTTTTCAAATGTTTTATTTTTGAACGTCAGTTCACATTTGTAGGTGGATCATCAGTGTTAGAGCTAAAATTAGCATGTTTAAAGTGATTTTCATGCTTCCAGGGGCTCGGGAAGTTAATTAAATACCATTTGGAGGCATTTAATGTTCGAGCAAAAACAGCTGATTTTCGACAAAAGAGATAACACCCCCCCATTACGTCATGCTTCAGAAATGTGGAAAATGGTCCGTTTTCAAATGTTTTATTTTTGAACGTCAGTTCACATTTGTAGGTGGATCATCAGTGTTAGAGCTAAAATTAGCATGTTTAAAGTGATTTTCATGCTTCCAGGGGCCCAAAACACAAGATTTATGGAATGGTTAAAAGTGCATGAAAATGGCCAATTTACTCACTCTGAGTTCTCAAAAAGGGTTTCTTCACCCCGGGAAGTTAATTAAATACCATTTAGAGGCATTTAATGTCTGAGCAAAAACGGCTGATTTTCGACAAAAGAGATAACACCCCCCCATTACGTCATGCTTCAGAAATGTGGAAAATGGTCAGTTTTCAAATGTTTTATTTTTGAACGTCAGTTCACATTTGTAGGTGGATCATCAGTGTTAGAGCTAAAATTAGCATGTTTAAAGTGATTTTCATGCTTCCAGGGGCTCGGGAAGTGAAAGAAATACCATTTGGAGGCATTTAATGTTCGAGCAAAAACGGCTGATTTTCGACAAAAGAGATAACACCCCCCCATTACGTCATGCTTCAGAAATGTGGAAAATGGTCCGTTTTCAAATGTTTTATTTTTGAACGTCAGTTCACATTTGTAGGTGGATCATCAGTGTTAGAGCTAAAATTAGCATGTTTAAAGTGATTTTCATGCTTCCAGGGGCCCAAAACACAAGATTTATGGAATGGTTAAAAGTGCATGAAAATGGCCAATTTACTCACTCTGAGTTCTCAAAAAGGGTTTCTTCACCCCGGGAAGTGAATTAAATACCATTCGGAGGCATTTAATGTTCGAGCAAAAACGGCTGATTTTCGACAAAAGAGATAACACCCCCCCATTACGTCATCCTTCAGAAATGTGGAAAATGGTCCGTTTTCAAATGTTTCATTTTTGAACGTCAGTTCACATTTGTAGGTGGATCATCAGTGTTAGAGCTAAAATTAGCATGTTTAAAGTCATTTTCATGCTTCCAGGGGCTCGGGAAGTGAAATAAATACCATTTGGAGGCATTTAATGTTCGAGCAAAAACGGCTGATTTTCCACAAAAGAGATAACACCCCCCCATTACGTCATGCTTCAGAAATGTGGAAAATGGTCCGTTTTCAAATGTTTTATTTTTGAACGTCAGTTCACATTTGTAGGTGGATCATCAGTGTTAGAGCTAAAATTAGCATGTTTAAAGTGATTTTCATGCTTCCAGGGGCCCAAAACACAAGATTTATGGAATGGTTAAAAGTGCATGAAAATGGCCAATTTACTCACTCTGAGTTCTCAAAAAGGGTTTCTTCACCCCGGGAAGTTAATTAAATACCATTTGGAGGCATTTAATGTTCGAGCAAAAACGGCTGATTTTCGACAAAAGAGATAACACCCCCCATTACGTCATGCTTCAGAAATGTGGAAAATGGTCCGTTTTCAAATGTTTTATTTTTGAACGTCAGTTCACATTTGTAGGTGGATCATCAGTGTTAGAGCTAAAATTAGCATGTTTAAAGTGATTTTCATGCTTCCAGGGGCTCGGGAAGTTAATTAAATACCATTTGGAGGCATTTAATGTTCGAGCAAAAACAGCTGATTTTCGACAAAAGAGATAACACCCCCCCATTACGTCATGCTTCAGAAATGTGGAAAATGGTCCGTTTTCAAATGTTTTATTTTTGAACGTCAGTTCACATTTGTAGGTGGATCATCAGTGTTAGAGCTAAAATTAGCATGTTTAAAGTGATTTTCATGCTTCCAGGGGCCCAAAACACAAGATTTATGGAATGGTTAAAAGTGCATGAAAATGGCCAATTTACTCACTCTGAGTTCTCAAAAAGGGTTTCTTCACCCCGGGAAGTTAATTAAATACCATTTAGAGGCATTTAATGTCTGAGCAAAAACGGCTGATTTTCGACAAAAGAGATAACACCCCCCCATTACGTCATGCTTCAGAAATGTGGAAAATGGTCCGTTTTCAAATGTTTTATTTTTGAACGTCAGTTCACATTTGTAGGTGGATCATCAGTGTTAGAGCTAAAATTAGCATGTTTAAAGTGATTTTCATGCTTCCAGGGGCTCGGGAAGTGAAAGAAATACCATTTGGAGGCATTTAATGTTCGAGCAAAAACGGCTGATTTTCGACAAAAGAGATAACACCCCCCCATTACGTCATGCTTCAGAAATGTGGAAAATGGTCCGTTTTCAAATGTTTTATTTTTGAACGTCAGTTCACATTTGTAGGTGGATCATCAGTGTTAGAGCTAAAATTAGCATGTTTAAAGTGATTTTCATGCTTCCAGGGGCCCAAAACACAAGATTTATGGAATGGTTAAAAGTGCATGAAAATGGCCAATTTACTCACTCTGAGTTCTCAAAAAGGGTTTCTTCACCCCGGGAAGTTAATTAAATACCATTTGGAGGCATTTAATGTTCGAGCAAAAACGGCTGATTTTCGACAAAAGAGATAACACCCCCCCATTACGTCATGCTTCAGAAATGTGGAAAATGGTCCGTTTTCAAATGTTTCATTTTTGAACGTCAGTTCACATTTGTAGGTGGATCATCAGTGTTAGAGCTAAAATTAGCATGTTTAAAGTGATGTTCATGCTTCCAGGGGCTCGGGAAGTTAATTAAATACCATTTGGAGGCATTTAATGTTCGAGCAAAAACGGCTGATTTTCGACAAAAGAGATAACACCCCCCCATTACGTCATGCTTCAGAAATGTGGAAAATGGTCCGTTTTCAAATGTTTTATTTTTGAACGTCAGTTCACATTTGTAGGTGGATCATCAGTGTTAGAGCTAAAATTAGCATGTTTAAAGTGATTTTCATGCTTCCAGGGGCCCAAAACACAAGATTTATGGAATGGTTAAAAGTGCATGAAAATGGCCAATTTACTCACTCTGAGTTCTCAAAAAGGGTTTCTTCACCCCGGGAAGTGAATTAAATACCATTCGGAGGCATTTAATGTTCGAGCAAAAACGGCTGATTTTCGACAAAAGAGATAACACCCCCCCATTACGTCATCCTTCAGAAATGTGGAAAATGGTCCGTTTTCAAATGTTTCATTTTTGAACGTCAGTTCACATTTGTAGGTGGATCATCAGTGTTAGAGCTAAAATTAGCATGTTTAAAGTCATTTTCATGCTTCCAGGGGCTCGGGAAGTGAAATAAATACCATTTGGAGGCATTTAATGTTCGAGCAAAAACGGCTGATTTTCCACAAAAGAGATAACACCCCCCCATTACGTCATGCTTCAGAAATGTGGAAAATGGTCCGTTTTCAAATGTTTTATTTTTGAACGTCAGTTCACATTTGTAGGTGGATCATCAGTGTTAGAGCTAAAATTAGCATGTTTAAAGTGATTTTCATGCTTCCAGGGGCCCAAAACACAAGATTTATGGAATGGTTAAAAGTGCATGAAAATGGCCAATTTACTCACTCTGAGTTCTCAAAAAGGGTTTCTTCACCCCGGGAAGTTAATTAAATACCATTTGGAGGCATTTAATGTTCGAGCAAAAACGGCTGATTTTCGACAAAAGAGATAACACCCCCCATTACGTCATGCTTCAGAAATGTGGAAAATGGTCCGTTTTCAAATGTTTTATTTTTGAACGTCAGTTCACATTTGTAGGTGGATCATCAGTGTTAGAGCTAAAATTAGCATGTTTAAAGTGATTTTCATGCTTCCAGGGGCTCGGGAAGTTAATTAAATACCATTTGGAGGCATTTAATGTTCGAGCAAAAACAGCTGATTTTCGACAAAAGAGATAACACCCCCCCATTACGTCATGCTTCAGAAATGTGGAAAATGGTCCGTTTTCAAATGTTTTATTTTTGAACGTCAGTTCACATTTGTAGGTGGATCATCAGTGTTAGAGCTAAAATTAGCATGTTTAAAGTGATTTTCATGCTTCCAGGGGCCCAAAACACAAGATTTATGGAATGGTTAAAAGTGCATGAAAATGGCCAATTTACTCACTCTGAGTTCTCAAAAAGGGTTTCTTCACCCCGGGAAGTTAATTAAATACCATTTGGAGGCATTTAATGTTCGAGCAAAAACGGCTGATTTTCGACAAAAGAGATAACACCCCCCCATTACGTCATGCTTCAGAAATGTGGAAAATGGTCCGTTTTCAAATGTTTTATTTTTGAACGTCAGTTCACATTTGTAGGTGGATCATCAGTGTTAGAGCTAAAATTAGCATGTTTAAAGTGATTTTCATGCTTCCAGGGGCTCGGGAAGTGAAATAAATACCATTTGGAGGCATTTAATGTTCGAGCAAAAACGGCTGATTTTCGACAAAAGAGATAACACCCCCCCCATTACGTCATGCTTCAGAAATGTGGAAAATGGTCCGTTTTCAAATGTTTTATTTTTGAACGTCAGTTCACATTTGTAGGTGGATCATCAGTGTTAGAGCTAAAATTAGCATGTTTAAAGTGATTTTCATGCTTCCAGGGGCTCGGGAAGTGAAATAAATACCATTTGGAGGCATTTAATGTTCGAGCAAAAACGGCTGATTTTCGACAAAAGAGATAACACCCCCCCATTACGTCATGCTTCAGAAATGTGGAAAATGGTCCGTTTTCAAATGTTTTATTTTTGAACGTCAGTTCACATTTGTAGGTGGATCATCAGTGTTAGAGCTAAAATTAGCATGTTTAAAGTGATTTTCATGCTTCCAGGGGCCCAAAACACAAGATTTATGGAATGGTTAAAAGTGCATGAAAATGGCCAATTTACTCACTCTGAGTTCTCAGAAAGGGTTTCTTCACCCCGGGAAGTTAATTAAATACCATTTGGAGGCATTTAATGTTAGAGCAAAAACGGCTGATTTTCGACAAAAGAGATAACACCCCCCCATTACGTCATGCTTCAGAAATGTGGAAAATGGTCCGTTTTCAAATGTTTTATTTTTGAACGTCAGTTCACATTTGTAGGTGGATCATCAGTGTTAGAGCTAAAATTAGCATGTTTAAAGTGATTTTCATGCTTCCAGGGGCTCGGGAAGTTAATTAAATACCATTTGGAGGCATTTAATGTTCGAGCAAAAACAGCTGATTTTCGACAAAAGAGATAACACCCCCCCATTACGTCATGCTTCAGAAATGTGGAAAATGGTCCGTTTTCAAATGTTTTATTTTTGAACGTCAGTTCACATTTGTAGGTGGATCATCAGTGTTAGAGCTAAAATTAGCATGTTTAAAGTGATTTTCATGCTTCCAGGGGCCCAAAACACAAGATTTATGGAATGGTTAAAAGTGCATGAAAATGGCCAATTTACTCACTCTGAGTTCTCAAAAAGGGTTTCTTCACCCCGGGAAGTTAATTAAATACCATTTAGAGGCATTTAATGTCTGAGCAAAAACGGCTGATTTTCGACAAAAGAGATAACACCCCCCCATTACGTCATGCTTCAGAAATGTGGAAAATGGTCCGTTTTCAAATGTTTTATTTTTGAACGTCAGTTCACATTTGTAGGTGGATCATCAGTGTTAGAGCTAAAATTAGCATGTTTAAAGTGATTTTCATGCTTCCAGGGGCTCGGGAAGTGAAAGAAATACCATTTGGAGGCATTTAATGTTCGAGCAAAAACGGCTGATTTTCGACAAAAGAGATAACACCCCCCCATTACGTCATGCTTCAGAAATGTGGAAAATGGTCCGTTTTCAAATGTTTTATTTTTGAACGTCAGTTCACATTTGTAGGTGGATCATCAGTGTTAGAGCTAAAATTAGCATGTTTAAAGTGATTTTCATGCTTCCAGGGGCCCAAAACACAAGATTTATGGAATGGTTAAAAGTGCATGAAAATGGCCAATTTACTCACTCTGAGTTCTCAAAAAGGGTTTCTTCACCCCGGGAAGTTAATTAAATACCATTTGGAGGCATTTAATGTTCGAGCAAAAACGGCTGATTTTCGACAAAAGAGATAACACCCCCCCATTACGTCATGCTTCAGAAATGTGGAAAATGGTCCGTTTTCAAATGTTTCATTTTTGAACGTCAGTTCACATTTGTAGGTGGATCATCAGTGTTAGAGCTAAAATTAGCATGTTTAAAGTGATGTTCATGCTTCCAGGGGCTCGGGAAGTTAATTAAATACCATTTGGAGGCATTTAATGTTCGAGCAAAAACGGCTGATTTTCGACAAAAGAGATAACACCCCCCCATTACGTCATGCTTCAGAAATGTGGAAAATGGTCCGTTTTCAAATGTTTTATTTTTGAACGTCAGTTCACATTTGTAGGTGGATCATCAGTGTTAGAGCTAAAATTAGCATGTTTAAAGTGATTTTCATGCTTCCAGGGGCCCAAAACACAAGATTTATGGAATGGTTAAAAGTGCATGAAAATGGCCAATTTACTCACTCTGAGTTCTCAAAAAGGGTTTCTTCACCCCGGGAAGTGAATTAAATACCATTCGGAGGCATTTAATGTTCGAGCAAAAACGGCTGATTTTCGACAAAAGAGATAACACCCCCCCATTACGTCATCCTTCAGAAATGTGGAAAATGGTCCGTTTTCAAATGTTTCATTTTTGAACGTCAGTTCACATTTGTAGGTGGATCATCAGTGTTAGAGCTAAAATTAGCATGTTTAAAGTCATTTTCATGCTTCCAGGGGCTCGGGAAGTGAAATAAATACCATTTGGAGGCATTTAATGTTCGAGCAAAAACGGCTGATTTTCCACAAAAGAGATAACACCCCCCCATTACGTCATGCTTCAGAAATGTGGAAAATGGTCCGTTTTCAAATGTTTTATTTTTGAACGTCAGTTCACATTTGTAGGTGGATCATCAGTGTTAGAGCTAAAATTAGCATGTTTAAAGTGATTTTCATGCTTCCAGGGGCCCAAAACACAAGATTTATGGAATGGTTAAAAGTGCATGAAAATGGCCAATTTACTCACTCTGAGTTCTCAAAAAGGGTTTCTTTACCCCGGGAAGTTAATTAAATACCATTTGGAGGCATTTAATGTTCGAGCAAAAACGGCTGATTTTCGACAAAAGAGATAACACCCCCCATTACGTCATGCTTCAGAAATGTGGAAAATGGTCCGTTTTCAAATGTTTCATTTTTGAACGTCAGTTCACATTTGTAGGTGGATCATCAGTGTTAGAGCTAAAATTAGCATGTTTAAAGTGATTTTCATGCTTCCAGGGGCCCAAAACACAAGATTTATTGAATGGTTAAAAGTGCATGAAAATGGCCAATTTACTCACTCTGAGTTCTCAAAAAGGGTTTCTTCACCCCGGGAAGTTAATTAAATACCATTTGGAGGCATTTAATGTTCGAGCAAAAACGGCTGATTTTCGACAAAAGAGATAACACCCCCCCATTACGTCATGCTTCAGAAATGTGGAAAATGGTCCGTTTTCAAATGTTTTATTTTTGAACGTCAGTTCACATTTGTAGGTGGATCATCAGTGTTAGAGCTAAAATTAGCATGTTTATAGTGATTTTCATGCTTCCAGGGGCTCGGGAAGTGAAATAAATACCATTTGGAGGCATTTAATGTTCGAGCAAAAACGGCTGATTTTCGACAAAAGAGATAACACCCCCCCATTACGTCATGCTTCAGAAATGTGGAAAATGGTCCGTTTTCAAATGTTTTATTTTTGAACGTCAGTTCACATTTGTAGGTGGATCATCAGTGTTAGAGCTAAAATTAGCATGTTTAAAGTGATTTTCATGCTTCCAGGGGCCCAAAACACAAGATTTATGGAATTGTTAAAAGTGCATGAAAATGGCCAATTTACTCACTCTGAGTTCTCAAAAAGGGTTTCTTCACCCCGGGAAGTTAATTAAATACCATTTGGAGGCATTTAATGTTCGAGCAAAAACGGCTGATTTTTGACAAAAGAGATAACACCCCCCCATTACGTCATGCTCCAGAAATGTGGAAAATGGTCCGTTTTCAAATGTTTTATTTTTGAATGTCAGTTCACATTTGTAGGTGGATCATCAGTGTTAGAGCTAAAATTAGCATGTTTAAAGTGATTTTCATGCTTCCAGGGGCCCAAAACACAAGATTTATGGAATGGTTAAAAGTGCATGAAAATGGCCAATTTACTCATTCTGAGTTCTCAAAAAGGGTTTCTTCACCCCGGGAAGTTAATTAAATACCATTTGGAGGCATTTAATGTTCGAGCAAAAACGGCTGATTTTCGACAAAAGAGATAACACCCCCCCATTACGTCATGCTTCAGAAATGTGGAAAATGGTCCGTTTTCAAATGTTTTATTTTTGAACGTCAGTTCACATTTGTAGGTGGATCATCAGTGTTAGAGCTAAAATTAGCATGTTTAAAGTGATTTTCATGCTTCCAGGGGCTCGGGAAGTTAATTAAATACCATTTGGAGGCATTTAATGTTCGAGCAAAACCAGCTGATTTTCGACAAAAGAGATAACACCCCCCCATTACGTCATGCTTCAGAAATGTGGAAAATGGTCCGTTTTCAAATGTTTTATTTTTGAACGTCAGTTCACATTTGTAGGTGGATCATCCGTGTTAGAGCTAAAATTAGCATGTTTAAAGTGATTTTCATGCTTCCAGGGGCTCGGGAAGTGAAATAAATACCATTTGGAGGCATTTAATGTTCGAGCAAAAACGGCTGATTTTCGACAAAAGAGATAACACCCCCCCATTACGTCATGCTTCAGAAATGTGGAAAATGGTCCGTTTTTAAATGTTTTATTTTTGAACGTCAGTTCACATTTGTAGGTGGATCATCAGTGTTAGAGCTAAAATTAGCATGTTTAAAGTGATTTTCATGCTTCCAGGGGCCCAAAACACAAGATTTATGGAATTGTTAAAAGTGCATGAAAATGGCCAATTTACTCACTCTGAGTTCTCAAAAAGGGTTTCTTCACCCCGGGAAGTTAATTAAATACCATTTGGAGGCATTTAATGTTCGAGCAAAAACGGCTGATTTTTGACAAAAGAGATAACACCCCCCCATTACGTCATGCTCCAGAAATGTGGAAAATGGTCCGTTTTCAAATGTTTTATTTTTGAATGTCAGTTCACATTTGTAGGTGGATCATCAGTGTTAGAGCTAAAATTAGCATGTTTAAAGTGATTTTCATGCTTCCAGGGGCCCAAAACACAAGATTTATGGAATGGTTAAAAGTGCATGAAAATGGCCAATTTACTCATTCTGAGTTCTCAAAAAGGGTTTCTTCACCCCGGGAAGTTAATTAAATACCATTTGGAGGCATTTAATGTTCGAGCAAAAACGGCAGATTTTCGACAAAAGAGATAACACCCCCCCATTACGTCATGCTTCAGAAATGTGGAAAATGGTCCGTTTTCAAATGTTTTATTTTTGAACGTCAGTTCACATTTGTAGGTGGATCATCAGTGTTAGAGCTAAAATTAGCATGTTTAAAGTGATTTTCATGCTTCCAGGGGCCCAAAACACAAGATTTATGGAATGGTTAAAAGTGCATGAAAATGGCCAATTTACTCACTCTGAGTTCTCAAAAAGGGTTTCTTCACCCCGGGAAGTTAATTAAATACCATTTGGAGGCATTTAATGTTAGAGCAAAAATGGCTGATTTTCGACAAAAGAGATAACACCCCCCCATTACGTCATGCTTCAGAAATGTGGAAAATGGTCCGTTTTCAAATGTTTTTTTTTTTAACGTCAGTTCACATTTGTAGGTGGATCATCAGTGTTAGAGCTAAAATTAGCATGTTTAAAGTGATTTTCATGCTTCCAGGGGCTCGGGAAGTGAAATAAATACCATTTGGAGGCATTTAATGTTCGAGCAAAAACGGCTGATTTTCGACAAAAGAGATAACACCCCCCCATTACGTAAGGCTTCAGAAATGTGGAAAATGGTCCGTTTTCAAATGTTTTATTTTTGAACGTCAGTTCACATTTGTAGGTGGATCATCAGTGTTAGAGCTAAAATTAGCATGTTTAAAGTGATTTTCATGCTTCCAGGGGCTCGGGAAGTGAAATAAATACCATTTGGAGGCATTTAATGTTCGAGCAAAAACGGCTGATTTTCGACAAAAGAGATAACACCCCCCCATTACGTCATGCTTCAGAAATGTGGAAAATGGTCCGTTTTCAAATGTTTTATTTTTGAACGTCAGTTCACATTTGTAGGTGGATCATCAGTGTTAGAGCTAAAATTTGCATGTTTAAAGTGATTTTCATGCTTCCAGGGGCCCAAAACACAAGATTTATGGAATGGTTAAAAGTGCATGAAAATGGCCAATTTACTCACTCTGAGTTCTCAAAAAGGGTTTCTTCACCCCGGGAAGTTAATTAAATACCATTTGGAGGCATTTAATGTTCGAGCAAAAACGGCTGATTTTCGACAAAAGAGATAACACCCCCCCATTACGTCATGCTTCAGAAATGTGGAAAATGGTCCGTTTTCAAATGTTTCATTTTTGAACGTCAGTTCACATTTGTAGGTGGATCATCAGTGTTAGAGCTAACATTAGCATGTTTAAAGTGATTTTCATGCTTCCAGGGGCCCAAAACACAAGATTTATGGAATGGTTAAAAGTGCATGAAAATGGCCAATTTACTCACTCTGAGTTCTCAAAAAGGGTTTCTTCACCCCGGGAAGTGAATTAAATACCATTTGGAGGCATTTAATGTTCGAGCAAAAACGGCTGATTTTCGACAAAAGAGATAACACCCCCCCATTACGTCATGCTTCAGAAATGTGGAAAATGGTCCGTTTTCAAATGTTTTATTTTTGAACGTCAGTTCACATTTGTAGATGGATCATCAGTGTTAGAGCTAAAATTAGCATGTTTAAAGTGATTTTCATGCTTCCAGGGGCTCGGGAAGTGAAATAAATACCATTTGGAGGCATTTAATGTTCGAGCAAAAACGGCTGATTTTCGACAAAAGAGATAACACCCCCCCATTACATCATGCTTCAGAAATGTGGAAAATGGTCCGTTTTCAAATGTTTTATTTTTGAACGTCAGTTCACATTTGTAGGTGGATCATCAGTGTTAGAGCTAAAATTAGCATGTTTAAAGTGATTTTCATGCTTCCAGGGGCTCGGGAAGTTAATTAAATACCATTTGGAGGCATTTAATGTTCGAGCAAAACCAGCTGATTTTCGACAAAAGAGATAACACCCCCCCATTACGTCATGCTTCAGAAATGTGGAAAATGGTCCGTTTTCAAATGTTTTATTTTTGAACGTCAGTTCACATTTGTAGGTGGATCATCCGTGTTAGAGCTAAAATTAGCATGTTTAAAGTGATTTTCATGCTTCCAGGGGCTCGGGAAGTGAAATAAATACCATTTGGAGGCATTTAATGTTCGAGCAAAAACGGCTGATTTTCGACAAAAGAGATAACACCCCCCCATTACGTCATGCTTCAGAAATGTGGAAAATGGTCCGTTTTTAAATGTTTTATTTTTGAACGTCAGTTCACATTTGTAGGTGGATCATCAGTGTTAGAGCTAAAATTAGCATGTTTAAAGTGATTTTCATGCTTCCAGGGGCCCAAAACACAAGATTTATGGAATTGTTAAAAGTGCATGAAAATGGCCAATTTACTCACTCTGAGTTCTCAAAAAGGGTTTCTTCACCCCGGGAAGTTAATTAAATACCATTTGGAGGCATTTAATGTTCGAGCAAAAACGGCTGATTTTTGACAAAAGAGATAACACCCCCCCATTACGTCATGCTCCAGAAATGTGGAAAATGGTCCGTTTTCAAATGTTTTATTTTTGAATGTCAGTTCACATTTGTAGGTGGATCATCAGTGTTAGAGCTAAAATTAGCATGTTTAAAGTGATTTTCATGCTTCCAGGGGCCCAAAACACAAGATTTATGGAATGGTTAAAAGTGCATGAAAATGGCCAATTTACTCATTCTGAGTTCTCAAAAAGGGTTTCTTCACCCCGGGAAGTTAATTAAATACCATTTGGAGGCATTTAATGTTCGAGCAAAAACGGCAGATTTTCGACAAAAGAGATAACACCCCCCCATTACGTCATGCTTCAGAAATGTGGAAAATGGTCCGTTTTCAAATGTTTTATTTTTGAACGTCAGTTCACATTTGTAGGTGGATCATCAGTGTTAGAGCTAAAATTAGCATGTTTAAAGTGATTTTCATGCTTCCAGGGGCCCAAAACACAAGATTTATGGAATGGTTAAAAGTGCATGAAAATGGCCAATTTACTCACTCTGAGTTCTCAAAAAGGGTTTCTTCACCCCGGGAAGTTAATTAAATACCATTTGGAGGCATTTAATGTTAGAGCAAAAATGGCTGATTTTCGACAAAAGAGATAACACCCCCCCATTACGTCATGCTTCAGAAATGTGGAAAATGGTCCGTTTTCAAATGTTTTTTTTTTTAACGTCAGTTCACATTTGTAGGTGGATCATCAGTGTTAGAGCTAAAATTAGCATGTTTAAAGTGATTTTCATGCTTCCAGGGGCTCGGGAAGTGAAATAAATACCATTTGGAGGCATTTAATGTTCGAGCAAAAACGGCTGATTTTCGACAAAAGAGATAACACCCCCCCATTACGTAAGGCTTCAGAAATGTGGAAAATGGTCCGTTTTCAAATGTTTTATTTTTGAACGTCAGTTCACATTTGTAGGTGGATCATCAGTGTTAGAGCTAAAATTAGCATGTTTAAAGTGATTTTCATGCTTCCAGGGGCTCGGGAAGTGAAATAAATACCATTTGGAGGCATTTAATGTTCGAGCAAAAACGGCTGATTTTCGACAAAAGAGATAACACCCCCCCATTACGTCATGCTTCAGAAATGTGGAAAATGGTCCGTTTTCAAATGTTTTATTTTTGAACGTCAGTTCACATTTGTAGGTGGATCATCAGTGTTAGAGCTAAAATTTGCATGTTTAAAGTGATTTTCATGCTTCCAGGGGCCCAAAACACAAGATTTATGGAATGGTTAAAAGTGCATGAAAATGGCCAATTTACTCACTCTGAGTTCTCAAAAAGGGTTTCTTCACCCCGGGAAGTTAATTAAATACCATTTGGAGGCATTTAATGTTCGAGCAAAAACGGCTGATTTTCGACAAAAGAGATAACACCCCCCCATTACGTCATGCTTCAGAAATGTGGAAAATGGTCCGTTTTCAAATGTTTCATTTTTGAACGTCAGTTCACATTTGTAGGTGGATCATCAGTGTTAGAGCTAACATTAGCATGTTTAAAGTGATTTTCATGCTTCCAGGGGCCCAAAACACAAGATTTATGGAATGGTTAAAAGTGCATGAAAATGGCCAATTTACTCACTCTGAGTTCTCAAAAAGGGTTTCTTCACCCCGGGAAGTGAATTAAATACCATTTGGAGGCATTTAATGTTCGAGCAAAAACGGCTGATTTTCGACAAAAGAGATAACACCCCCCCATTACGTCATGCTTCAGAAATGTGGAAAATGGTCCGTTTTCAAATGTTTTATTTTTGAACGTCAGTTCACATTTGTAGATGGATCATCAGTGTTAGAGCTAAAATTAGCATGTTTAAAGTGATTTTCATGCTTCCAGGGGCTCGGGAAGTGAAATAAATACCATTTGGAGGCATTTAATGTTCGAGCAAAAACGGCTGATTTTCGACAAAAGAGATAACACCCCCCCATTACATCATGCTTCAGAAATGTGGAAAATGGTCCGTTTTCAAATGTTTTATTTTTGAACGTCAGTTCACATTTGTAGGTGGATCATCAGTGTTAGAGCTAAAATTAGCATGTTTAAAGTGATTTTCATGCTTCCAGGGGCTCGGGAAGTGAAATAAATACCATTTGGAGGCATTTAATGTTCGAGCAAAAACGGCTGATTTTCGACAAAAGAGATAACACCCCCCCATTACGTCATGCTTCAGAAATGTGGAAAATAGTCCGTTTTCAAATGTTTTATTTTTGAACGTCAGTTCACATTTGTAGGTGGATCATCAGTGTTAGAGCTAAAATTTGCATGTTTAAAGTGATTTTCATGCTTCCAGGGGCTCGTGAAGTTAATTAAATACCATTTGGAGGCATTTAATGTTCGAGCAAAAACGGCTGATTTTCGACAAAAGAGATAACACCCCCCCATTACGTCATGCTTCAGAAATGTGGAAAATGGTCAGTTTTCAAATGTTTTATTTTTGAACGTCAGTTCACATTTGTAGGTGGATCATCAGTGTTAGAGCTAAAATTAGCATGTTTAAAGTGATTTTCATGCTTCCAGGGGCCCAAAACACAAGATTTATGGAATGGTTAAAAGTGCATGAAAATGGCCAATTTACTCACTCTGAGTTCTCAAAAAGGGTTTCTTCACCCCGGGAAGTTAATTAAATACCATTTGGAGGCATTTAATGTTCGAGCAAAAACGGCTGATTTTCGACAAAAGAGCTAACCCCCCCCCATTACGTCATGCTTTAGAACTGTGGAAAATGGTCCGTTTTCAAATGTTTTATTTTTGAACGTCAGTTCACATTTGTAGGTGGATCATCAGTGTTAGAGCTAAAATTAGCATGTTTAAAGTGATTTTCATGCTTCCAGGGGCTCGGGAAGTGAAATAAATACCATTTGGAGGCATTTAATGTTCGAGCAAAAACGGCTGATTTTCGACAAAAGAGATAACACCCCCCATTACGTCATGCTTCAGAAATGTGGAAAATGGTCCGTTTTCAAATGTTTTATTTTTGAACGTCAGTTCACATTTGTAGGTGGATCATCAGTGTTAGAGCTAAAATTAGCATGTTTAAAGTGATTTTCATGCTTCCAGGGGCTCGGGAAGTGAAATAAATACCATTTGGAGGCATTTAATGTTCGAGCAAAAAAGGCTGATTTTCCACAAAAGAGATAACACCCCCCCATTACGTCATGCTTCAGAAATGTGGAAAATGGTCAGTTTTCAAAGTTTTTATTTTTGAACGTCAGTTCACATTTGGAGGTGGATCATCAGTGTTAGAGCTAAAATTAGCATGTTTAAAGTGATTTTCATGCTTCCAGGGGCCCAAAACACAAGATTTATGGAATGGTTAAAAGTGCATGAAAATGGCCAATTTACTCACTCTGAGTACTCAAAAAGGGTTTCTTCACCCCGGGAAGTTAATTAAATACCATTTGGAGGCATTTAATGTTCGAGCAAAAACGGCTGATTTTCGACAAAAGAGATAACACCCCCCCATTACGTCATGCTTCAGAAATGTGGAAAATGGTCCGTTTTCAAATGTTTTATTTTTGAACGTCAGTTCACATTTGTAGGTGGATCATCAGTGTTAGAGCTAAAATTAGCATGTTTAAAGTGATTTTCATGCTTCCAGGGGCCCAAAACACAAGATTTATGGAATGGTTAAAAGTGCATGAAAATGGCCAATTTACTCACTCTGAGTTCTCAAAAAGGGTTTCTTCACCCCGGGAAGTTAATTAAATACCATTAGGAGGCATTTAATGTTCGAGCAAAAACGGCTGATTTTCGACAAAAGAGATAACACCCCCCCATTAGGTCATGCTTCAGAAATGTGGAAAATGGTCCGTTTTCAAATGTTTCATTTTTGAACGTCAGTTCACATTTGTAGGTGGATCATCAGTGTTAGAGCTAAAATTAGCATGTTTAAAGTGATGTTCATGCTTCCAGGGGCTCGGGAAGTTAATTAAATACCATTTGGAGGCATTTAATGTTCGAGCAAAAACGGCTGATTTTCGACAAAAGAGATAACACCCCCATTACGTCATGCTTCAGAAATGTGGAAAATGGTCCGTTTTCAAATGTTTCATTTTTGAACGTCAGTTCACATTTGTAGGTGGATCATCAGTGTTAGAGCTAAAATTAGCATGTTTAAAGTGATTTTCATGCTTCCAGGGGCCCAAAACACAAGATTTATGGAATGGTTAAAAGTGCATGAAAATGACCAATTTACTCACTCTGAGTTCTCAAAAAGGGTTTCTTCACCCCGGGAAGTTAATTAAATACCATTTGGAGGCATTTAATGTTAGAGCAAAAACGGCTGATTTTCGACAAAAGAGATAACACCCCCCCATTACGTCATGCTTCAGAAATGTGGAAAATGGTCCGTTTTCAAATGTTTTATTTTTGAACGTCAGTTCACATTTGTAGGTGGATCATCAGTGTTAGAGCTAAAATTAGCATGTTTAAAGTGATTTTCATGCTTCCAGGGGCTCGGGAAGTTAATTAAATACCATTTGGAGGCATTTAATGTTCGAGCAAAAACAGCTGATTTTCGACAAAAGAGATAACACCCCCCCATTACGTCATGCTTCAGAAATGTGGAAAATGGTCCGTTTTCAAATGTTTTATTTTTGAACGTCAGTTCACATTTGTAGGTGGATCATCAGTGTTAGAGCTAAAATTAGCATGTTTAAAGTGATTTTCATGCTTCCAGGGGCCCAAAACACAAGATTTATGGAATGGTTAAAAGTGCATGAAAATGGCCAATTTACTCACTCTGAGTTCTCAAAAAGGGTTTCTTCACCCCGGGAAGTTAATTAAATACCATTTGGAGGCATTTAATGTTCGAGCAAAAACGGCTGATTTTCGACAAAAGAGATAACACCCCCCCATTACGTCATGCTTCAGAAATGTGGAAAATGGTCCGTTTTCAAATGTTTTATTTTTGAACGTCAGTTCACATTTGTAGGTGGATCATCAGTGTTAGAGCTAAAATTAGCATGTTTAAAGTGATTTTCATGCTTCCAGGGGCTCGGGAAGTGAAATAAATACCATTTGGAGGCATTTAATGTTCGAGCAAAAACGGCTGATTTTCGACAAAAGAGATAACACCCCCCCCATTACGTCATGCTTCAGAAATGTGGAAAATGGTCCGTTTTCAAATGTTTTATTTTTGAACGTCAGTTCACATTTGTAGGTGGATCATCAGTGTTAGAGCTAAAATTAGCATGTTTAAAGTGATTTTCATGCTTCCAGGGGCCCAAAACACAAGATTTATGGAATGGTTAAAAGTGCATGAAAATGGCCAATTTACTCACTCTGAGTTCTCAAAAAGGGTTTCTTCACCCCGGGAAGTTAATTAAATACCATTTGGAGGCATTTAATGTTCGAGCAAAAACGGCTGATTTTCGACAAAAGAGATAACACCCCCCCATTACGTCATGCTTCAGAAATGTGGAAAATGGTCCGTTTTCAAATGTTTTATTTTTGAACGTCAGTTCACATTTGTAGGTGGATCATCAGTGTTAGAGCTAAAATTAGCATGTTTAAAGTGATTTTCATGCTTCCAGGGGCTCGGGAAGTGAAATAAATACCATTTGGAGGCATTTAATGTTCGAGCAAAAACGGCTGATTTTCGACAAAAGAGATAACACCCCCCCCATTACGTCATGCTTCAGAAATGTGGAAAATGGTCCGTTTTCAAATGTTTTATTTTTGAACGTCAGTTCACATTTGTAGGTGGATCATCAGTGTTAGAGCTAAAATTAGCATGTTTAAAGTGATGTTCATGCTTCCAGGGGCTCGGGAAGTTAATTAAATACCATTTGGAGGCATTTAATGTTCGAGCAAAAACGGCTGATTTTCGACAAAAGAGATAACACCCCCCCATTACGTCATGCTTCAGAAATGTGGAAAATGGTCCGTTTTCAAATGTTTTATTTTTGAACGTCAGTTCACATTTGTAGGTGGATCATCAGTGTTAGAGCTAAAATTAGCATGTTTAAAGTGATTTTCATGCTTCCAGGGGCCCAAAACACAAGATTTATGGAATGGTTAAAAGTGCATGAAAATGGCCAATTTACTCACTCTGAGTTCTCAAAAAGGGTTTCTTCACCCCGGGAAGTGAATTAAATACCATTCGGAGGCATTTAATGTTCGAGCAAAAACGGCTGATTTTCGACAAAAGAGATAACACCCCCCCATTACGTCATCCTTCAGAAATGTGGAAAATGGTCTGTTTTCAAATGTTTCATTTTTGAACGTCAGTTCACATTTGTAGGTGGATCATCAGTGTTAGAGCTAAAATTAGCATGTTTAAAGTCATTTTCATGCTTCCAGGGGCTCGGGAAGTGAAATAAATACCATTTGGAGGCATTTAATGTTCGAGCAAAAACGGCTGATTTTCCACAAAAGAGATAACACCCCCCCATTACGTCATGCTTCAGAAATGTGGAAAATGGTCCGTTTTCAAATGTTTTATTTTTGAACGTCAGTTCACATTTGTAGGTGGATCATCAGTGTTAGAGCTAAAATTAGCATGTTTAAAGTGATTTTCATGCTTCCAGGGGCCCAAAACACAAGATTTATGGAATGGTTAAAAGTGCATGAAAATGGCCAATTTACTCACTCTGAGTTCTCAAAAAGGGTTTCTTCACCCCGGGAAGTTAATTAAATACCATTTGGAGGCATTTAATGTTCGAGCAAAAACGGCTGATTTTCGACAAAAGAGATAACACCCCCCATTACGTCATGCTTCAGAAATGTGGAAAATGGTCCGTTTTCAAATGTTTCATTTTTGAACGTCAGTTCACATTTGTAGGTGGATCATCAGTGTTAGAGCTAAAATTAGCATGTTTAAAGTGATTTTCATGCTTCCAGGGGCCCAAAACACAAGATTTATGGAATGGTTAAAAGTGCATGAAAATGGCCAATTTACTCACTCTGAGTTCTCAAAAAGGGTTTCTTCACCCCGGGAAGTGAATTAAATACCATTTGGAGGCATTTAATGTTCGAGCAAAAACGGCTGATTTTCGACAAAAGAGATAACACCCCCCCATTACGTCATGCTTCAGAAATGTGGAAAATGGTCCGTTTTCAAATGTTTTATTTTTGAACGTCAGTTCACATTTGTAGGTGGATCATCAGTGTTAGAGCTAAAATTAGCATGTTTATAGTGATTTTCATGCTTCCAGGGGCTCGGGAAGTGAAATAAATACCATTTGGAGGCATTTAATGTTCGAGCAAAAACGGCTGATTTTCGACAAAAGAGATAACACCCCCCCATTACGTCATGCTTCAGAAATGTGGAAAATGGTCCGTTTTCAAATGTTTTATTTTTGAACGTCAGTTCACATTTGTAGGTGGATCATCAGTGTTAGAGCTAAAATTAGCATGTTTAAAGTGATTTTCATGCTTCCAGGGGCCCAAAACACAAGATTTATGGACTTGTTAAAAGTGCATGAAAATGGCCAATTTACTCACTCTGAGTTCTCAAAAAGGGTTTCTTCGCCCCGGGAAGTTAATTAAATACCATTTGGAGGCATTTAATGTTCGAGCAAAAACGGCTGATTTTTGACAAAAGAGATAACACCCCCCCATTACGTCATGCTCCAGAAATGTGGAAAATGGTCCGTTTTCAAATGTTTTATTTTTGAATGTCAGTTCACATTTGTAGGTGGATCATCAGTGTTAGAGCTAAAATTAGCATGTTTAAAGTGATTTTCATGCTTCCAGGGGCCCAAAACACAAGATTTATGGAATGGTTAAAAGTGCATGAAAATGGCCAATTTACTCATTCTGAGTTCTCAAAAAGGGTTTCTTCACCCCGGGAAGTTAATTAAATACCATTTGGAGGCATTTAATGTTCGAGCAAAAACGGCTGATTTTCGACAAAAGAGATAACACCCCCCCATTACGTCATGCTTCAGAAATGTGGAAAATGGTCCGTTTTCAAATGTTTTATTTTTGAACGTCAGTTCACATTTGTAGGTGGATCATCAGTGTTAGAGCTAAAATTAGCATGTTTAAAGTGATTTTCATGCTTCCAGGGGCTCGGGAAGTTAATTAAATACCATTTGGAGGCATTTAATGTTCGAGCAAAACCGGCTGATTTTCGACAAAAGAGATAACACCCCCCCATTACGTCATGCTTCAGAAATGTGGAAAATGGTCCGTTTTCAAATGTTTTATTTTTGAACGTCAGTTCACATTTGTAGGTGGATCATCCGTGTTAGAGCTAAAATTAGCATGTTTAAAGTGATTTTCATGCTTCCAGGGGCTCGGGAAGTGAAATAAATACCATTTGGAGGCATTTAATGTTCGAGCAAAAACGGCTGATTTTCGACAAAAGAGATAACACCCCCCCATTACGTCATGCTTCAGAAATGTGGAAAATGGTCCGTTTTTAAATGTTTTATTTTTGAACGTCAGTTCACATTTGTAGGTGGATCATCAGTGTTAGAGCTAAAATTAGCATGTTTAAAGTGATTTTCATGCTTCCAGGGGCCCAAAACACAAGATTTATGGAATTTTTAAAAGTGCATGAAAATGGCCAATTTACTCACTCTGAGTTCTCAAAAAGGGTTTCTTCACCCCGGGAAGTTAATTAAATACCATTTGGAGGCATTTAATGTTCGAGCAAAAACGGCTGATTTTTGACAAAAGAGATAACACCCCCCCATTACGTCATGCTCCAGAAATGTGGAAAATGGTCCGTTTTCAAATGTTTTATTTTTGAATGTCAGTTCACATTTGTAGGTGGATCATCAGTGTTAGAGCTAAAATTAGCATGTTTAAAGTGATTTTCATGCTTCCAGGGGCCCAAAACACAAGATTTATGGAATGGTTAAAAGTGCATGAAAATGGCCAATTTACTCATTCTGAGTTCTCAAAAAGGGTTTCTTCACCCTGGGAAGTTAATTAAATACCATTTGGAGGCATTTAATGTTCGAGCAAAAACGGCAGATTTTCGACAAAAGAGATAACACCCCCCCATTACGTCATGCTTCAGAAATGTGGAAAATGGTCCGTTTTCAAATGTTTTATTTTTGAACGTCAGTTCACATTTGTAGGTGGATCATCAGTGTTAGAGCTAAAATTAGCATGTTTAAAGTGATTTTCATGCTTCCAGGGGCTCGGGAAGTTAATTAAATACCATTTGGAGGCATTTAATGTTCGAGCAAAAACGGCTGATTTTCCACAAAAGAGATAACACCCCCCCATTACGTCATGCTTCAGAAATGTGGAAAATGGTCCGTTTTCAAATGTTTTATTTTTGAACGTCAGTTCACATTTGTAGGTGGATCATCAGTGTTAGAGCTAAAATTAGCATGTTTAAAGTGATTTTCATGCTTCCAGGGGCTCGGGAAGTGAAATAAATACCATTTGGAGGCATTTAATGTTCGAGCAAAAACGGCTGATTTTCGACAAAAGAGATAACACCCCCCCATTACGTCATGCTTCCGAAATGTAGAAAATGGTCCGTTTTCAAATGTTTTATTTTTGAACGTCAGTTCACATTTGTAGGTGGATCATCAGTGTTAGAGCTAAAATTAGCATGTTTAAAGTGATTTTCATGCTTCCAGGGGCCCAAAACACAAGATTTATGGAATGGTTAAAAGTGCATGAAAATGGCCAATTTACTCACTCTGAGTTCTCAAAAAGGGTTTCTTCACCCCGGGAAGTTAATTAAATACCATTTGGAGGCATTTAATGTTAGAGCAAAAATGGCTGATTTTCGACAAAAGAGATAACACCCCCCCATTACGTCATGCTTCAGAAATGTGGAAAATGGTCCGTTTTCAAATGTTTTATTTTTGAACGTCAGTTCACATTTGTAGGTGGATCATCAGTGTTAGAGCTAAAATTAGCATGTTTAAAGTGATTTTCATGCTTCCAGGGGCTCGGGAAGTGAAATAAATACCATTTGGAGGCATTTAATGTTCGAGCAAAAACGGCTGATTTTCGACAAAAGAGATAACACCCCCCCATTACGTAAGGCTTCAGAAATGTGGAAAATGGTCCGTTTTCAAATGTTTTATTTTTGAACGTCAGTTCACATTTGTAGGTGGATCATCAGTGTTAGAGCTAAAATTAGCATGTTTAAAGTGATTTTCATGCTTCCAGGGGCTCGGGAAGTGAAATAAATACAATTTGGAGGCATTTAATGTTCGAGCAAAAACGGCTGATTTTCGACAAAAGAGATAACACCCCCCCATTACGTCATGCTTCAGAAATGTGGAAAATGGTCCGTTTTCAAATGTTTTATTTTTGAACGTCAGTTCACATTTGTAGGTGGATCATCAGTGTTAGAGCTAAAATTAGCATGTTTAAAGTGATTTTCATGCTTCCAGGGGCCCAAAACACAAGATTTATGGAATGGTTAAAAGTGCATGAAAATGGCCAATTTACTCACTCTGAGTTCTCAAAAAGGGTTTCTTCACCCCGGGAAGTTAATTAAATACCATTTGGAGGCATTTAATGTTCGAGCAAAAACGGCTGATTTTCGACAAAAGAGATAACACCCCCCCATTACGTCATGCTTCAGAAATGTGGAAAATGGTCCGTTTTCAAATGTTTCATTTTTGAACGTCAGTTCACATTTGTAGGTGGATCATCAGTGTTAGAGCTAAAATTAGCATGTTTAAAGTGATTTTCATGCTTCCAGGGGCCCAAAACACAAGATTTATGGAATGGTTAAAAGTGCATGAAAATGGCCAATTTACTCACTCTGAGTTCTCAAAAAGGGTTTCTTCACCCCGGGAAGTGAATTAAATACCATTTGGAGGCATTTAATGTTCGAGCAAAAACGGCTGATTTTCGACAAAAGAGATAACACCCCCCCATTACGTCATGCTTCAGAAATGTGGAAAATGGTCCGTTTTCAAATGTTTTATTTTTGAACGTCAGTTCACATTTGTAGATGGATCATCAGTGTTAGAGCTAAAATTAGCATGTTTAAAGTGATTTTCATGCTTCCAGGGGCTCGGGAAGTGAAATAAATACCATTTGGAGGCATTTAATGTTCGAGCAAAAACGGCTGATTTTCGACAAAAGAGATAACACCCCCCCATTACGTCATGCTTCAGAAATGTGGAAAATGGTCCGTTTTCAAATGTTTTATTTTTGAACGTCAGTTCACATTTGTAGGTGGATCATCAGTGTTAGAGCTAAAATTAGCATGTTTAAAGTGATTTTCATGCTTCCAGGGGCTCGGGAAGTGAAATAAATACCATTTGGATGCATTTAATGTTCGAGCAAAAACGGCTGATTTTCGACAAAAGAGATAACACCCCCCCATTACGTCATGCTTCAGAAATGTGGAAAATAGTCCGTTTTCAAATGTTTTATTTTTGAACGTCAGTTCACATTTGTAGGTGGATCATCAGTGTTAGAGCTAAAATTTGCATGTTTAAAGTGATTTTCATGCTTCCAGGGGCTCGGGAAGTGAAATAAATACCATTTGGAGGCATTTAATGTTCGAGCAAAAAAGGCTGATTTTCCACAAAAGAGATAACACCCCCCCCATTACGTCATGCTTCAGAAATGTGGAAAATGGTCCGTTTTCAAATGTTTTATTTTTGAACGTCAGTTCACATTTGTAGGTGGATCATCAGTGTTAGAGCTAAAATTAGCATGTTTAAAGTGATTTTCATGCTTCCAGGGGCCCAAAACACAAGATTTATGGAATGGTTAAAAGTGCATGAAAATGGCCAATTTACTCACTCTGAGTTCTCAAAAAGGGTTTCTTCCCCCCGGAAGTGAATTAAATACCATTCGGAGGCATTTAATGTTCGAGCAAAAACGGCTGATTTTCGACAAAAGAGATAACACCCCTCCAATACGTCATCCTTCAGAAATGTGGAAAATGGTCCGTTTTCAAATGTTTCATTTTTGAACGTCCGTTCACATTTGTAGGTGGATCATCAGTGTTAGAGCTAAAATTAGCATGTTTAAAGTGATTTTCATGCTTCCAGGGGCTCGGGAAGTGAAATAAATACCATTTGGAGGCATTTAATGTTCGAGCAAAAACGGCTGATTTTCCACAAAAGAGATAACACCCCCCCATTACGTCATGCTTCAGAAATGTGGAAAATGGTCCGTTTTCAAATGTTTTATTTTTGAACGTCAGTTCCCATTTGTAGGTGGATCATCAGTGTTAGAGCTAAAATTAGCATGTTTAAAGTGATTTTCATGCTTCCAGGGGCCCAAAACACAAGATTTATGGAATGGTTAAAAGTGCATGAAAATGGCCAATTTACTCACTCTGAGTTCTCAAAAAGGGTTTCTTCACCCCGGGAAGTTAATTAAATACCATTTGGAGGCATTTAATGTTGGAGCAAAAACGGCTGATTTTCGACAAAAGAGATAACACCCCCCCATTACGTCATGCTTCAGAAATGTGGAAAATGGTCCGTTTTCAAATGTTTTATTTTTGAACGTCAGTTCACATTTGTAGGTGGATCATCAGTGTTAGAGCTAAAATTAGCATGTTTAAAGTGATTTTCATGCTTCCAGGGGCTCGGGAAGTTAATTAAATACCATTTGGAGGCATTTAATGTTCGAGCAAAAACGGCTGATTTTCGACAAAAGAGATAACACACCCCCATTACGTCATGCTTCAGAAATGTGGAAAATGGTCCGTTTTCAAATGTTTTATTTTTGAACGTCAGTTCACATTTGTAGGTGGATCGTCAGTGTTAGAGCTAAAATTAGCATGTTTAAAGTGATTTTCATGCTTCCAGGGGCCCAAAACACAAGATTTATGGAATGGTTAAAAGTGCATGAAAATGGCCAATTTACTCACTCTGAGTTCTCAAAAAGGGTTTCTTCACCCGGGAAGTTAATTAAATACCATTTGGAGGCATTTAATGTTAGAGCAAAAACGGCTGATTTTCGACAAAAGAGATAACATCCCCCCATTACGTCATGCTTCAGAAATGTGGAAAATGGTCCGTTTTCAAATGTTTTATTTTTGAACGTCAGTTCACATTTGTAGGTGGATCATCAGTGTTAGAGCTAAAATTAGCATGTTTAAAGTGATTTTCATGCTTCCAGGGGCCCAAAACACAAGATTTATGGAACGGTTAAAAGTGCATGAAAATGAACAATTTACTCACTCTGAGTTCTCAAAAAGGGTTTCTTCACCCCGGGAAGTTAATTAAATACCATTTGGAGGCATTTAATGTTAGAGCAAAAACGGCTGATTTTCGACAAAAGAGATAACACCCCCCCAATACGTCATCCTTCAGAAATGTGGAAAATGGTCCGTTTTCAAATGTTTCATTTTTGAACGTCAGTTCACATTTGTAGGTGGATCATCAGTGTTAGAGCTAAAATTAGCATGTTTAAAGTGATTTTCATGCTTCCAGGGGCTCGGGAAGTGAAATAAATACCATTTGGAGGCATTTAATGTTCGAGCAAAAACGGCTGATTTTCGACAAAAGAGATAACACCCCCCCATTACGTCATGCTTCAGAAATGTGGAAAATGGTCCGTTTTCAAATGTTTTATTTTTGAACGTCAGTTCACATTTGTAGGTGGATCATCAGTGTTAGAGCTAAAATTAGCATGTTTAAAGTGATTTTCATGCTTCCAGGGGCCCAAAACACAAGATTTATGGAATGGTTAAAAGTGCATGAAAATGGCCAATTTACTCACTCTGAGTTCTCAAAAAGGGTTTCTTCACCCCGGGAAGTTAATTAAATACCATTTGGAGGCATTTAATGTTCGAGCAAAAACGGCTGATTTTCGACAAAAGAGATAACACCCCCCCATTACGTCATGCTTCAGAAATGTGGAAAATGGTCCGTTTTCAAATGTTTCATTTTTGAACGTCAGTTCACATTTGTAGGTGGATCATCAGTGTTAGAGCTAAAATTAGCATGTTTAAAGTGATTTTCATGCTTCCAGGGGCCCAAAACACAAGATTCATGGAATGGTTAAAAGTGCATGAAAATGGCCAATTTACTCACTCTGAGTTCTCAAAAAGGGTTTCTTCACCCCGGGAAGTGAATTAAATACCATTTGGAGGCATTTAATGTTCGAGCAAAAACGGCTGATTTTCGACAAAAGAGATAACACCCCCCCATTACGTCATGCTTCAGAAATGTGGAAAATGGTCCGTTTTCAAATGTTTTATTTTTGAACGTCAGTTCACATTTGTAGATGGATCATCAGTGTTAGAGCTAAAATTAGCATGTTTAAAGTGATTTTCATGCTTCCAGGGGCTCGGGAAGTGAAATAAATACCATTTAGAGGCATTTAATGTTCGAGCAAAAACGGCTGATTTTCGACAAAAGAGATAACACCCCCCCATTACGTCATGCTTCAGAAATGTGGAAAATGGTCCGTTTTCAAATGTTTTATTTTTGAACGTCAGTTCACATTTGTAGGTGGATCATCAGTGTTAGAGCTAAAATTAGCATGTTTAAAGTGATTTTCATGCTTCCAGGGGCTCGGGAAGTGAAATAAATACCATTTAGAGGCATTTAATGTTCGAGCAAAAACGGCTGATTTTCGACAAAAGAGATAACACCCCCCCATTACGTCATGCTTCAGAAATGTGGAAAATGGTCCGTTTTCAAATGTTTTATTTTTGAACGTCAGTTCACATTTGTAGGTGGATCATCAGTGTTAGAGCTAAAATTAGCATGTTTAAAGTGATTTTCATGCTTCCAGGGGCTCGGGAAGTGAAATAAATACCATTTGGATGCATTTAATGTTCGAGCAAAAACGGCTGATTTTCGACAAAAGAGATAACACCCCCCCATTACGTCATGCTTCAGAAATGTGGAAAATAGTCCGTTTTCAAATGTTTTATTTTTGAACGTCAGTTCACATTTGTAGGTGGATCATCAGTGTTAGAGCTAAAATTTGCATGTTTAAAGTGATTTTCATGCTTCCAGGGGCTCGGGAAGTGAAATAAATACCATTTGGAGGCATTTAATGTTCGAGCAAAAAAGGCTGATTTTCCACAAAAGAGATAACACCCCCCCCATTACGTCATGCTTCAGAAATGTGGAAAATGGTCCGTTTTCAAATGTTTTATTTTTGAACGTCAGTTCACATTTGTAGGTGGATCATCAGTGTTAGAGCTAAAATTAGCATGTTTAAAGTGATTTTCATGCTTCCAGGGGCCCAAAACACAAGATTTATGGAATGGTTAAAAGTGCATGAAAATGGCCAATTTACTCACTCTGAGTTCTCAAAAAGGGTTTCTTCCCCCCGGAAGTGAATTAAATACCATTCGGAGGCATTTAATGTTCGAGCAAAAACGGCTGATTTTCGACAAAAGAGATAACACCCCTCCAATACGTCATCCTTCAGAAATGTGGAAAATGGTCCGTTTTCAAATGTTTCATTTTTGAACGTCCGTTCACATTTGTAGGTGGATCATCAGTGTTAGAGCTAAAATTAGCATGTTTAAAGTGATTTTCATGCTTCCAGGGGCTCGGGAAGTGAAATAAATACCATTTGGAGGCATTTAATGTTCGAGCAAAAACGGCTGATTTTCCACAAAAGAGATAACACCCCCCCATTACGTCATGCTTCAGAAATGTGGAAAATGGTCCGTTTTCAAATGTTTTATTTTTGAACGTCAGTTCCCATTTGTAGGTGGATCATCAGTGTTAGAGCTAAAATTAGCATGTTTAAAGTGATTTTCATGCTTCCAGGGGCCCAAAACACAAGATTTATGGAATGGTTAAAAGTGCATGAAAATGGCCAATTTACTCACTCTGAGTTCTCAAAAAGGGTTTCTTCACCCCGGGAAGTTAATTAAATACCATTTGGAGGCATTTAATGTTGGAGCAAAAACGGCTGATTTTCGACAAAAGAGATAACACCCCCCCATTACGTCATGCTTCAGAAATGTGGAAAATGGTCCGTTTTCAAATGTTTTATTTTTGAACGTCAGTTCACATTTGTAGGTGGATCATCAGTGTTAGAGCTAAAATTAGCATGTTTAAAGTGATTTTCATGCTTCCAGGGGCTCGGGAAGTTAATTAAATACCATTTGGAGGCATTTAATGTTCGAGCAAAAACGGCTGATTTTCGACAAAAGAGATAACACACCCCCATTACGTCATGCTTCAGAAATGTGGAAAATGGTCCGTTTTCAAATGTTTTATTTTTGAACGTCAGTTCACATTTGTAGGTGGATCGTCAGTGTTAGAGCTAAAATTAGCATGTTTAAAGTGATTTTCATGCTTCCAGGGGCCCAAAACACAAGATTTATGGAATGGTTAAAAGTGCATGAAAATGGCCAATTTACTCACTCTGAGTTCTCAAAAAGGGTTTCTTCACCCGGGAAGTTAATTAAATACCATTTGGAGGCATTTAATGTTAGAGCAAAAACGGCTGATTTTCGACAAAAGAGATAACATCCCCCCATTACGTCATGCTTCAGAAATGTGGAAAATGGTCCGTTTTCAAATGTTTTATTTTTGAACGTCAGTTCACATTTGTAGGTGGATCATCAGTGTTAGAGCTAAAATTAGCATGTTTAAAGTGATTTTCATGCTTCCAGGGGCCCAAAACACAAGATTTATGGAACGGTTAAAAGTGCATGAAAATGAACAATTTACTCACTCTGAGTTCTCAAAAAGGGTTTCTTCACCCCGGGAAGTTAATTAAATACCATTTGGAGGCATTTAATGTTAGAGCAAAAACGGCTGATTTTCGACAAAAGAGATAACACCCCCCCAATACGTCATCCTTCAGAAATGTGGAAAATGGTCCGTTTTCAAATGTTTCATTTTTGAACGTCAGTTCACATTTGTAGGTGGATCATCAGTGTTAGAGCTAAAATTAGCATGTTTAAAGTGATTTTCATGCTTCCAGGGGCTCGGGAAGTGAAATAAATACCATTTGGAGGCATTTAATGTTCGAGCAAAAACGGCTGATTTTCCACAAAAGAGATAACACCCCCCCATTACGTCATGCTTCAGAAATGTGGAAAATGGTCCGTTTTCAAATGTTTTATTTTTGAACGTCAGTTCACATTTGTAGGTGGATCATCAGTGTTAGAGCTAAAATTAGCATGTTTAAAGTGATTTTCATGCTTCCAGGGGCCCAAAACACAAAATTTATGGAATGGTTAAAAGTGCATGAAAATGGCCAATTTACTCACTCTGAGTTCTCAAAAAGGGTTTCTTCACCCCGGGAAGTGAATTAAATACCATTCGGAGGCATTTAATGTTCGAGCAAAAACGGCTGATTTTCGACAAAAGAGATAACACCCCCCCATTACGTCATCCTTCAGAAATGTGGAAAATGGTCCGTTTTCAAATGTTTCATTTTTGAACGTCAGTTCACATTTGTAGGTGGATCATCAGTGTTAGAGCTAAAATTAGCATGTTTAAAGTCATTTTCATGCTTCCAGGGGCTCGGGAAGTGAAATAAATACCATTTGGAGGCATTTAATGTTCGAGCAAAAACGGCTGATTTTCCACAAAAGAGATAACACCCCCCCATTACGTCATGCTTCAGAAATGTGGAAAATGGTCCGTTTTCAAATGTTTTATTTTTGAACGTCAGTTCACATTTGTAGGTGGATCATCAGTGTTAGAGCTAAAATTAGCATGTTTAAAGTGATTTTCATGCTTCCAGGGGCCCAAAACACAAGATTTATGGAATGGTTAAAAGTGCATGAAAATGGCCAATTTACTCACTCTGAGTTCTCAAAAAGGGTTTCTTCACCCCGGGAAGTTAATTAAATACCATTTGGAGGCATTTAATGTTCGAGCAAAAACGGCTGATTTTCGACAAAAGAGATAACACCCCCCATTACGTCATGCTTCAGAAATGTGGAAAATGGTCCGTTTTCAAATGTTTCATTTTTGAACGTCAGTTCACATTTGTAGGTGGATCATCAGTGTTAGAGCTAAAATTAGCATGTTTAAAGTGATTTTCATGCTTCCAGGGGCCCAAAACACAAGATTTATGGAATGGTTAAAAGTGCATGAAAATGGCCAATTTACTCACTCTGAGTTCTCAAAAAGGGTTTCTTCACCCCGGGAAGTGAATTAAATACCATTTGGAGGCATTTAATGTTCGAGCAAAAACGGCTGATTTTCGACAAAAGAGATAACACCCCCCCATTACGTCATGCTTCAGAAATGTGGAAAATGGTCCGTTTTCAAATGTTTTATTTTTGAACGTCAGTTCACATTTGTAGGTGGATCATCAGTGTTAGAGCTAAAATTAGCATGTTTATAGTGATTTTCATGCTTCCAGGGGCTCGGGAAGTGAAATAAATACCATTTGGAGGCATTTAATGTTCGAGCAAAAACGGCTGATTTTCGACAAAAGAGATAACACCCCCCCATTACGTCATGCTTCAGAAATGTGGAAAATGGTCCGTTTTCAAATGTTTTATTTTTGAACGTCAGTTCACATTTGTAGGTGGATCATCAGTGTTAGAGCTAAAATTAGCATGTTTAAAGTGATTTTCATGCTTCCAGGGGCCCAAAACACAAGATTTATGGACTTGTTAAAAGTGCATGAAAATGGCCAATTTACTCACTCTGAGTTCTCAAAAAGGGTTTCTTCGCCCCGGGAAGTTAATTAAATACCATTTGGAGGCATTTAATGTTCGAGCAAAAACGGCTGATTTTTGACAAAAGAGATAACACCCCCCCATTACGTCATGCTCCAGAAATGTGGAAAATGGTCCGTTTTCAAATGTTTTATTTTTGAATGTCAGTTCACATTTGTAGGTGGATCATCAGTGTTAGAGCTAAAATTAGCATGTTTAAAGTGATTTTCATGCTTCCAGGGGCCCAAAACACAAGATTTATGGAATGGTTAAAAGTGCATGAAAATGGCCAATTTACTCATTCTGAGTTCTCAAAAAGGGTTTCTTCACCCCGGGAAGTTAATTAAATACCATTTGGAGGCATTTAATGTTCGAGCAAAAACGGCTGATTTTCGACAAAAGAGATAACACCCCCCCATTACGTCATGCTTCAGAAATGTGGAAAATGGTCCGTTTTCAAATGTTTTATTTTTGAACGTCAGTTCACATTTGTAGGTGGATCATCAGTGTTAGAGCTAAAATTAGCATGTTTAAAGTGATTTTCATGCTTCCAGGGGCTCGGGAAGTTAATTAAATACCATTTGGAGGCATTTAATGTTCGAGCAAAACCGGCTGATTTTCGACAAAAGAGATAACACCCCCCCATTACGTCATGCTTCAGAAATGTGGAAAATGGTCCGTTTTCAAATGTTTTATTTTTGAACGTCAGTTCACATTTGTAGGTGGATCATCCGTGTTAGAGCTAAAATTAGCATGTTTAAAGTGATTTTCATGCTTCCAGGGGCTCGGGAAGTGAAATAAATACCATTTGGAGGCATTTAATGTTCGAGCAAAAACGGCTGATTTTCGACAAAAGAGATAACACCCCCCCATTACGTCATGCTTCAGAAATGTGGAAAATGGTCCGTTTTTAAATGTTTTATTTTTGAACGTCAGTTCACATTTGTAGGTGGATCATCAGTGTTAGAGCTAAAATTAGCATGTTTAAAGTGATTTTCATGCTTCCAGGGGCCCAAAACACAAGATTTATGGAATTGTTAAAAGTGCATGAAAATGGCCAATTTACTCACTCTGAGTTCTCAAAAAGGGTTTCTTCACCCCGGGAAGTTAATTAAATACCATTTGGAGGCATTTAATGTTCGAGCAAAAACGGCTGATTTTTGACAAAAGAGATAACACCCCCCCATTACGTCATGCTCCAGAAATGTGGAAAATGGTCCGTTTTCAAATGTTTTATTTTTGAATGTCAGTTCACATTTGTAGGTGGATCATCAGTGTTAGAGCTAAAATTAGCATGTTTAAAGTGATTTTCATGCTTCCAGGGGCCCAAAACACAAGATTTATGGAATGGTTAAAAGTGCATGAAAATGGCCAATTTACTCATTCTGAGTTCTCAAAAAGGGTTTCTTCACCCCGGGAAGTTAATTAAATACCATTTGGAGGCATTTAATGTTCGAGCAAAAACGGCAGATTTTCGACAAAAGAGATAACACCCCCCCATTACGTCATGCTTCAGAAATGTGGAAAATGGTCCGTTTTCAAATGTTTTATTTTTGAACGTCAGTTCACATTTGTAGGTGGATCATCAGTGTTAGAGCTAAAATTAGCATGTTTAAAGTGATTTTCATGCTTCCAGGGGCTCGGGAAGTTAATTAAATACCATTTGGAGGCATTTAATGTTCGAGCAAAAACGGCTGATTTTCCACAAAAGAGATAACACCCCCCCATTACGTCATGCTTCAGAAATGTGGAAAATGGTCCGTTTTCAAATGTTTTATTTTTGAACGTCAGTTCACATTTGTAGGTGGATCATCAGTGTTAGAGCTAAAATTAGCATGTTTAAAGTGATTTTCATGCTTCCAGGGGCTCGGGAAGTGAAATAAATACCATTTGGAGGCATTTAATGTTCGAGCAAAAACGGCTGATTTTCGACAAAAGAGATAACACCCCCCCATTACGTCATGCTTCCGAAATGTAGAAAATGGTCCGTTTTCAAATGTTTTATTTTTGAACGTCAGTTCACATTTGTAGGTGGATCATCAGTGTTAGAGCTAAAATTAGCATGTTTAAAGTGATTTTCATGCTTCCAGGGGCCCAAAACACAAGATTTATGGAATGGTTAAAAGTGCATGAAAATGGCCAATTTACTCACTCTGGGTTCTCAAAAAGGGTTTCTTCACCCCGGGAAGTTAATTAAATACCATTTGGAGGCATTTAATGTTAGAGCAAAAATGGCTGATTTTCGACAAAAGAGATAACACCCCCCCATTACGTCATGCTTCAGAAATGTGGAAAATGGTCCGTTTTCAAATGTTTTATTTTTGAACGTCAGTTCACATTTGTAGGTGGATCATCAGTGTTAGAGCTAAAATTAGCATGTTTAAAGTGATTTTCATGCTTCCAGGGGCTCGGGAAGTGAAATAAATACCATTTGGAGGCATTTAATGTTCGAGCAAAAACGGCTGATTTTCGACAAAAGAGATAACACCCCCCCATTACGTAAGGCTTCAGAAATGTGGAAAATGGTCCGTTTTCAAATGTTTTATTTTTGAACGTCAGTTCACATTTGTAGGTGGATCATCAGTGTTAGAGCTAAAATTAGCATGTTTAAAGTGATTTTCATGCTTCCAGGGGCTCGGGAAGTGAAATAAATACCATTTGGAGGCATTTAATGTTCGAGCAAAAACGGCTGATTTTCGACAAAAGAGATAACACCCCCCCATTACGTCATGCTTCAGAAATGTGGAAAATGGTCCGTTTTCAAATGTTTTATTTTTGAACGTCAGTTCACATTTGTAGGTGGATCATCAGTGTTAGAGCTA
Source organism: Lissotriton vulgaris (assembly GCF_964263255.1). NCBI lineage: Eukaryota > Metazoa > Chordata > Amphibia > Caudata > Salamandridae > Lissotriton > Lissotriton vulgaris. The sequence goes on from NW_028240859.1 coordinate 1,612,319, forward strand.
AAATTAGCATGTTTAAAGTGATTTTCATGCTTCCAGGGGCCCAAAACACAAGATTTATGGAATGGTTAAAAGTGCATGAAAATGGCCAATTTACTCACTCTGAGTTCTCAAAAAGGGTTTCTTCACCCCGGGAAGTTAATTAAATACCATTTGGAGGCATTTAATGTTCGAGCAAAAACGGCTGATTTTCGACAAAAGAGATAACACCCCCCCATTACGTCATGCTTCAGAAATGTGGAAAATGGTCCGTTTTCAAATGTTTCATTTTTGAACGTCAGTTCACATTTGTAGGTGGATCATCTGTGTTAGAGCTAAAATTAGCATGTTTAAAGTGATTTTCATGCTTCCAGGGGCCCAAAACACAAGATTTATGGAATGGTTAAAAGTGCATGAAAATGGCCAATTTACTCACTCTGAGTTCTCAAAAAGGGTTTCTTCACCCCGGGAAGTGAATTAAATACCATTTGGAGGCATTTAATGTTCGAGCAAAAACGGCTGATTTTCGACAAAAGAGATAACACCCCCCCATTACGTCATGCTTCAGAAATGTGGAAAATGGTCCGTTTTCAAATGTTTTATTTTTGAACGTCAGTTCACATTTGTAGGTGGATCATCAGTGTTAGAGCTAAAATTAGCATGTTTAAAGTGATTTTCATGCTTCCAGGGGCTCGGGAAGTGAAATAAATACCATTTGGATGCATTTAATGTTCGAGCAAAAACGGCTGATTTTCGACAAAAGAGATAACACCCCCCCATTACGTCATGCTTCAGAAATGTGGAAAATAGTCCGTTTTCAAATGTTTTATTTTTGAACGTCAGTTCACATTTGTAGGTGGATCATCAGTGTTAGAGCTAAAATTTGCATGTTTAAAGTGATTTTCATGCTTCCAGGGGCTCGGGAAGTGAAATAAATACCATTTGGAGGCATTTAATGTTCGAGCAAAAAAGGCTGATTTTCCACAAAAGAGATAACACCCCCCCCATTACGTCATGCTTCAGAAATGTGGAAAATGGTCCGTTTTCAAATGTTTTATTTTTGAACGTCAGTTCACATTTGTAGGTGGATCATCAGTGTTAGAGCTAAAATTAGCATGTTTAAAGTGATTTTCATGCTTCCAGGGGCCCAAAACACAAGATTTATGGAATGGTTAAAAGTGCATGAAAATGGCCAATTTACTCACTCTGAGTTCTCAAAAAGGGTTTCTTCCCCCCGGAAGTGAATTAAATACCATTCGGAGGCATTTAATGTTCGAGCAAAAACGGCTGATTTTCGACAAAAGAGATAACACCCCTCCAATACGTCATCCTTCAGAAATGTGGAAAATGGTCCGTTTTCAAATGTTTCATTTTTGAACGTCAGTTCACATTTGTAGGTGGATCATCAGTGTTAGAGCTAAAATTAGCATGTTTAAAGTGATTTTCATGCTTCCAGGGGCTCGGGAAGTGAAATAAATACCATTTGGAGGCATTTAATGTTCGAGCAAAAACGGCTGATTTTCCACAAAAGAGATAACACCCCCCCATTACGTCATGCTTCAGAAATGTGGAAAATGGTCCGTTTTCAAATGTTTTATTTTTGAACGTCAGTTCCCATTTGTAGGTGGATCATCAGTGTTAGAGCTAAAATTAGCATGTTTAAAGTGATTTTCATGCTTCCAGGGGCCCAAAACACAAGATTTATGGAATGGTTAAAAGTGCATGAAAATGGCCAATTTACTCACTCTGAGTTCTCAAAAAGGGTTTCTTCACCCCGGGAAGTTAATTAAATACCATTTGGAGGCATTTAATGTTGGAGCAAAAACGGCTGATTTTCGACAAAAGAGATAACACCCCCCCATTACGTCATGCTTCAGAAATGTGGAAAATGGTCCGTTTTCAAATGTTTTATTTTTGAACGTCAGTTCACATTTGTAGGTGGATCATCAGTGTTAGAGCTAAAATTAGCATGTTTAAAGTGATTTTCATGCTTCCAGGGGCTCGGGAAGTTAATTAAATACCATTTGGAGGCATTTAATGTTCGAGCAAAAACGGCTGATTTTCGACAAAAGAGATAACACACCCCCATTACGTCATGCTTCAGAAATGTGGAAAATGGTCCGTTTTCAAATGTTTTATTTTTGAACGTCAGTTCACATTTGTAGGTGGATCGTCAGTGTTAGAGCTAAAATTAGCATGTTTAAAGTGATTTTCATGCTTCCAGGGGCCCAAAACACAAGATTTATGGAATGGTTAAAAGTGCATGAAAATGGCCAATTTACTCACTCTGAGTTCTCAAAAAGGGTTTCTTCACCCGGGAAGTTAATTAAATACCATTTGGAGGCATTTAATGTTAGAGCAAAAACGGCTGATTTTTGACAAAAGAGATAACATCCCCCCATTACGTCATGCTTCAGAAATGTGGAAAATGGTCCGTTTTCAAATGTTTTATTTTTGAACGTCAGTTCACATTTGTAGGTGGATCATCAGTGTTAGAGCTAAAATTAGCATGTTTAAAGTGATTTTCATGCTTCCAGGGGCCCAAAACACAAGATTTATGGAACGGTTAAAAGTGCATGAAAATGAACAATTTACTCACTCTGAGTTCTCAAAAAGGGTTTCTTCACCCCGGGAAGTTAATTAAATACCATTTGGAGGCATTTAATGTTAGAGCAAAAACGGCTGATTTTCGACAAAAGAGATAACACCCCCCCAATACGTCATCCTTCAGAAATGTGGAAAATGGTCCGTTTTCAAATGTTTCATTTTTGAACGTCAGTTCACATTTGTAGGTGGATCATCAGTGTTAGAGCTAAAATTAGCATGTTTAAAGTGATTTTCATGCTTCCAGGGGCTCGGGAAGTGAAATAAATACCATTTGGAGGCATTTAATGTTCGAGCAAAAACGGCTGATTTTCCACAAAAGAGATAACACCCCCCCATTACGTCATGCTTCAGAAATGTGGAAAATGGTCCGTTTTCAAATGTTTTATTTTTGAACGTCAGTTCACATTTGTAGGTGGATCATCAGTGTTAGAGCTAAAATTAGCATGTTTAAAGTGATTTTCATGCTTCCAGGGGCCCAAAACACAAGATTTATGGAATGGTTAAAAGTGCATGAAAATGGCCAATTTACTCACTCTGAGTTCTCAAAAAGGGTTTCTTCACCCCGGGAAGTTAATTAAATACCATTTGGAGGCATTTAATGTTAGAGCAAAAACGGCTGATTTTCGACAAAAGAGATAACACCCCCCCATTACGTCATGCTTCAGAAATGTGGAAAATGGTCCGTTTTCAAATGTTTTATTTTTGAACGTCAGTTCACATTTGTAGGTGGATCATCAGTGTTAGAGCTAAAATTAGCATGTTTAAAGTGATTTTCATGCTTCCAGGGGCCCAAAACACAAGATTTATGGAATGGTTAAAAGTGCATGAAAATGGCCAATTTACTCACTCTGAGTTCTCAAAAAGGGTTTCTTCACCCCGGGAAGTTAATTAAATACCATTAGGAGGCATTTAATGTTCGAGCAAAAACGGCTGATTTTCGACAAAAGAGATAACACCCCCCCATTACGTCATGCTTCAGAAATGTGGAAAATGGTCCGTTTTCAAATGTTTCATTTTTGAACGTCAGTTCACATTTGTAGGTGGATCATCAGTGTTAGAGCTAAAATTAGCATGTTTAAAGTGATGTTCATGCTTCCAGGGGCTCGGGATGTTAATTAAATACCATTTGGAGGCATTTAATGTTCGAGCAAAAACGGCTGATTTTCGACAAAAGAGATAACACCCCCATTACGTCATGCTTCAGAAATGTGGAAAATGGTCCGTTTTCAAATGTTTCATTTTTGAACGTCAGTTCACATTTGTAGGTGGATCATCAGTGTTAGAGCTAAAATTAGCATGTTTAAAGTGATTTTCATGCTTCCAGGGGCCCAAAACACAAGATTTATGGAATGGTTAAAAGTGCATGAAAATGACCAATTTACTCACTCTGAGTTCTCAAAAAGGGTTTCTTCACCCCGGGAAGTTAATTAAATACCATTTGGAGGCATTTAATGTTAGAGCAAAAACGGCTGATTTTCGACAAAAGAGATAACACCCCCCCATTACGTCATGCTTCAGAAATGTGGAAAATGGTCCGTTTTCAAATGTTTTATTTTTGAACGTCAGTTCACATTTGTAGGTGGATCATCAGTGTTAGAGCTAAAATTAGCATGTTTAAAGTGATTTTCATGCTTCCAGGGGCTCGGGAAGTTAATTAAATTCCATTTGGAGGCATTTAATGTTAGAGCAAAAACGGCTGATTTTCGACAAAAGAGATAACACCCCCCCATTACGTCATGCTTCAGAAATGTGGAAAATGGTCCGTTTTCAAATGTTTTATTTTCGAACGTCAGTTCACATTTGTAGGTGGATCATCAGTGTTAGAGCTAAAATTAGCATGTTTAAAGTGATTTTCATGCTTCCAGGGGCTCGGGAAGTGAAATAATTACCATTTGGAGGCATTTAATGTTCGAGCAAAAACGGCTGATTTTCGACAAAAGAGATAACACCCCCCCATTACGTCATGCTTCAGAAATGTGGAAAATGGTCCGTTTTCAAATGTTTTATTTTTGAACGTCAGTTCACATTTGTAGGTGGATCATCAGTGTTAGAGCTAAAATTAGCATGTTTAAAGTGATTTTCATGCTTCCAGGGGCCCAAAACACAAGATTTATGGAATGGTTAAAAGTGCATGAAAATGGCCAATTTACTCACTCTGAGTTCTCAAAAAGGGTTTCTTCACCCCGGTAAGTTAATTAAATACCATTTGGAGGCATTTATGTTAGAGCAAAAACGGCTGATTTTCGACAAAAGAGATAACACCCCCCCATTACGTCATGCTTCAGAAATGTGGAAAATGGTCCGTTTTCAAATGTTTTATTTTTGAACGTCAGTTCACATTTGTAGGTGGATCATCAGTGTTAGAGCTAAAATTAGCATGTTTAAAGTGATTTTCATGCTTCCAGGGGCCCAAAACACAAGATTTATGGAATGGTTAAAATGGCAAGGGGCGACCAATCGGTCCCCCCGAACGTATGGCAGAGTACCACGATCCCCCCGGGAAGCCATCTTGGGCGGGAGGCGAGTCTCGGCTGGTATGCCCGAAGCGGCGTAGCCGGGGCACGCCTTTTCCCGCCCTAGAGTGGGTTGGCCTAGACAATGACGCGGCTGGCCACGCCCTTGGGGCAGGCAGGGGCGGGTTTACGCCCGACCTGAAGACGGATAAAAGGAGGAACAAGACCAGAAAGCATCCTCTTGTTCCTGTGCTCTGAAGCTGCACCTCCTCGCTGCACGTGAGCTCGAGACGGAACGAAGAGCCATTTTTGAGCGTTGTAACCTTTCTCGTTTGTTTTACAGATACTCTGTCGGAGAATGCCGAAGAAGGCGGGAAAACGAATGACTACCGAACAGATGCTGCGTGTTCTCATGAAGGAGATGGCCGACCTAAAGAGGCGGATGGATAAAAATGAGGAAGGGGGCCCGAAACGTCCTTTGGAGGGAACGGCCCCGGGAGGAAAAGGCAAGAGGCCCAGGAGAGGAGCAGCTGGGGGAGATACCCCGGGTCCCAGTGTCCCACTTGAAGCACTGACTCCTGTGCCGGAGGAAGGGAATCCGATTCCCGTGGTGGTCACCCCCGTGTCCGGGGAAGATATGCCGCCCGAGCTGGCAGCACAAGTAGCAGCGTGGTTGGGTAAAAGTAGCGAGGGCGCCACGGCTGTCGACGCGCAGGTGTTAATGAAGCAACTGCGGGAAACTCGTGAAGCAGCGAAGGTGTCCACGCCGGCTGTGGCCGTAGAGAAGCCACAGGGGACGGTTTTAGTCGCAGAGACGGCGTCCAGTTCAGGTAAGCGGCCATTGCCGGTTGCGAGGGAAGAGTCGGCACCCTCTCGAAGGGAAAGGTTGGGTCAGCATGTTCCTTTAGCTATTAAAGAAAGGATATGGGCAGGGGAATATGTAAACATCTTCTCGTTGCTTACTGATCATTATGAGATGGAGCATGTTAAAGGTCAGAAGGAGCTCATGCATCCGAGTGTTTGGCGCGCAAAGATGGCCGCCTTTAAGGTTAATGAAAACATTGGCAATTGGGGTAAGGCATGGGGAATTTTCACATCGATCTTAGGGGAACGGAGGCCTGAATTGCTACCCGAATTGCCGAGTTATCAGTCACGGATCATGGGGTACTCGGTATCACACGAGGGTAATCATTGGTTTTGCTATGATAATCTTTTTAGAAAAGCAAAAGAACATGATAAGAACTTAACTTGGGATTGTTATGATTCTGTGTCCTGGTCCAAAATGAAGGAGACTGGTATGTTGAAAGTGCCATTAGTAGGGAGTAATGGGGGCGAATCCTCCCGTCAGTATGCGGGGACGCCTTTTCGATCAGGTACGGGTACCGACAATCACTCGAGGCCTACCGGTAATACAGGTAAAAAGGGGGTTTGTTGGAATTTTAACCGGAGTAAATGTACTAGGCCCCAAGGATCGTGCAAATTTAAACACGAATGTAGTGGGTGTGGGCAATCATCCCATCCTGAGTCCACGTGCAGAGCCAAAACGGGTGATAACGGGGGTAGAGGAGGTGCCAAACAGGTCTAACATAGTCCGAGGGGCACCTTTACCTACCCCGATTGATACCTTGGCAATGATTCCCTGGCTCAGTGAATACCCGGATCGTGCTTCTGCTGTGGTGTTGCGGAACGGGTTTTCATATGGTTTCCGCATCCCAGTGGGGGACTTTCAGGGTGTGGAAAAATGCAAAAATCAGGTATCGGTCTTGCAGCATACGACCGTGGTACAGGAAAAGATCCGGAAGGAGGTTACTCGAGGTCGAGTCGCCGGTCCGTTTAGTGTACCCCCGGTGGCTAACTTTGTTTGTTCGCCTTTAGGAGTGGTCCCCAAGAAGGACCCGGGTGAGTTTCGGCTGATACATAATTTGTCAGCCCCACGTGGTCTTTCCGTAAACGAAGCGATAGACCCGGAAATATGTTCGGTACGGTACGCATCTTTCGATGAGGCCGTGGCCATTTTGAATCGCCTGGGGCCCGGGGCGCTGATGGCAAAATCTGATATCGAGTCAGCGTTCCGGTTGCTCCCGGTACATCCAGACGATCAGCGTCTACTGGGTTTCACGTTCCAGGGTCAGTATTATATGGATAGATGTATGCCGATGGGATGCTCCATTTCTTGTGCCTATTTCGAGAAATTCAGTAGTTTCCTACAATGGGTCTTCACAAAGAAGACGGGTTTTCAACATGTGATGCATTATCTTGATGATTTCTTGTTCCTGGGGGCAGCCGGGATCCGGAATGTGGGCAAGCTTTGGCTGCATTTTGTGTTTTAATGAATCACTTTGGCGTGCCATTGGCACCGGGTAAGACGGTGGGTCCTTCGACTTGCCTCGAGTTTCTGGGGATCGAGTTAGACTCCGGAGAAGGTTGTTTCCGTTTACCAAGTGATAAAGTGTTAAAGTTCAGGGCATCCTTGCAAATGTGTTTGAGTGAAGCTAAGGTTAAGCTGCATCAGTTGCAACAGTTAGTGGGCCAGTTGAATTTTGCCCTGAGAGTTATACCTATGGCCCGCCCCTTTTCCCGTTCGATCGCTCAAGCCATGGTCGGATTGAAGGAGGGCCATCATCGCACGAGGCTCTCGGCCGAGGTACGCCAGGACATGCGCATTTGGTTGGCATTTCTAGCTGATTTCAATGGTCGAGTCGTCTGGAATAAACCAGCCGTGTCCTCTGAGGAGCTGGGGCTGTGGACAGATTCGGCAGGGAGTATAGGTTTTGGTGCCATTTTCGGTGCTCGATGGTCTGCACAAAAATGGCCGGCATGGTGGCATAACAGTGGGCTGACAAGTAACATTGCCTTCCTGGAACTTTTCCCCATTTTCGTGGCCCTGAGAACGTGGCCCGAAGGGTTCAGAGATCACTCTGTGGTATTTTGGTCTGACAATATGACCGTGGTTGAGTGTATCAATAGTCAGGCAGCACGATGCAAATGGGTTTTGAGACTGCTCAAGGAAATCGTATTACTGTGTATGCAACTGAATGTGTTATTCAAAGCAAGACATGTCCCTGGGGTGATGAACCAGGCGGCTGATGCCCTTTCTCGTTTTCGTATGCAGGCCTTCTGGGGTTTTCTGCCCACAGCGGACCCGGAGCCGGCACCCTTTCCCGAAGCTCTTTGGTCTCTCGGTGCCCCGAACTTCGTAACCTCGTGGGAGAGAGTTTAGCACCCAGGACGAGGAAGGCATATGAAGGGGCGTTCCGGTCCTATTTAGCCTTTTTGGGGACTGCTAGAGAGGAGTTTTGGGGCCAGGAGGAAGGGGTTGTGAACTTTCTGATGTCATTACATCTGGCAGGGAAAACGGTGGCCACGGCCCAGAGGCATCGGGCTGCCATTTCCTTTGTTGCTAGGGCTCATGGGATCCAGGACCCGACAGCGTCTTTGGTTGTGCAAAAAGCGCTACGTGGGTGGCAACGCCTTGAGGGTCGCAGAGTGGATGAGAGGCGCCCGATAGGTTTGGATAGGTTGGCCCAGTTATTATCCAGACTCCCTACAACATGTTCATCTCAATTTGAGACAGTGTTATTCCGAGCCGCTTTTACGCTGGCATTTCATGGGGCTATGCGGGTGAGCGAATTAGTGGCAAGGAACAAGCAGGATGTGACTGGAGGACTGTGCGCAGAGCACGTTCAGATCAGAGGGGAGACGATGACTGTCTCATTTGTGAGGTCCAAAACCGACCAGAGTGGGATGGGTGAATGCATAATTATACGCAGGATTCCCGGGTCGTCCATGTGCCCAGTGAAGTGTTTAGAGGATTATTTAACACAAAGGGTGGCATCATGGGGGGGGACCTTGTTGAGACACGCTGACGCCACCCCACTGACAAGGTTTCAGTTTCAGCGGGTGCTTGCGATGTCGATTACAGCTGCGGGCTTGAACCCGGGTGAATTTGGGACCCATTCCTTTCGGATAGGGGCTGCTACAGAGGCTACAGCCAGGGGTCTGAATGTGGAACAAGTTAAACGTGTGGGGCGTTGGTCCTCCAATTGTTATAAAAGGTATGTGCGTTTGCACATGTTGTGAAGCCGGAATGATGTACTCACGCTTCTTGTTTTTGTTTGGTTTTCAGTTACGCAAGCCTACGAGGCGGGGCGGACTATGCAGTCGACCCAACACCGGGCCAGCGGTCAGACATCACCGGCTGTTAAAAAGGAGGTGTGGGTCGTGGGCCACTCATACGTGAGGCGTGCCGCGGACGTATTCAAGGCAGGTGACATGGTGCACGTGGCTGGGGAATACGGGTACAGTGTGTCCTTCTACGGAAAGGGCGGTCTCTGTATTGACCAGTTTCAATCATTTTTCGAGGGTTTGCTAGGGCGGACGAGGTCACCGCCGTCTGTAGTCATAGTACATCTTGGGGGCAATGATTTGGTCACCACTGGTAGACGACTTCTCCTGGAGGCGATGCTTTCCACTGTAAGTTGGTTAGCAAGGAGAGTTCCAGGGTGCACGATTGCGTGGTCCCATATGATCCCACGAAAAGTGTGGCGGGGGGCTTTTTCGGTTTCTGCTTTAAATCATTCTGTGCGGAAAATTAATAACAAAGTAAGTAGGTTGTTCCGTTCCAATGCACTGCATTCTATCGCGCATGGATGTATTAATGATGACAGTATGTACTTGGGGGATGGTGTTCATTTGTCTCGGATGGGGAATGAGTTACTCATAGGGGACTTCATAGCTTGGCTGAAGACGTTAAACATGACCTTTAGGTAGGAGTGTGGTGGGGGGTCCGGATAGCCGGTCAACTATCCGGACCTGTGGCGGTAAGGTCATGATCGGTGAGCACTAATTGGAAGATCCCTAGGAGTGGGCGTCACCCATTACGGATGGGGGCGCTCGGGGGAGGTGGCCATTGGCCCCTCAACGGGGAGGCGGTCCCTTCTAAGGATGGGTCGCCAAAAGGAAATGGAAGGCGGTCAAGGCCCCTTCATGGATAGGAGGGGTTACAGCCCCCTCCTGGGGAATTTCCCGGGGCCAGTGCGTCTGCGACGGCAGATGTGGTAAGTTGTGTGGGGTTTGGGGGGGGGTCTACGCTACCTTCTAGATACCTCACACGAGTCCTCGTACGACCTTTAAGTGGCGTCGAGTTTTATTGGGGCCCCCGTCAAGTCAAGGGAAATTGGTAGATGCACTTGAGGTATGCCTCCGTGCCGCCCCTCTCAAGTGAGGGGGATATGTCTGGGTTAGGGATCTTGACACCGGTTACGACCTTGCCGTTGGCCCTTAAACGTTAGGATGTACAATTTCAAAAGTTAAGTAAATATTTGGTAGGATGTTAGTTCGGCTAGGAGAACCTTTGTACTAGAGGATATGTTAAGGTTAGCCAAACATCGCAATGTGGTAATGAAATTGTACATGATATGAAACTGTTTATTTTATGTTTTAATTTTGTTTCATATTTTAATAAATACGGCCCGGGAGGGTCACTCCCTCCCGTCTCCAAAAACTTCAGAACTGTTTCCGGTTTCCCATCCTTGGGGATTGTGTTGAGAGGGGGTGGCGGGTATCTCAGCCATATGGCAAGGGGCGACCAATCGGTCCCCCCGAACGTATGGCAGAGTACCACGATCCCCCCGGGAAGCCATCTTGGGCGGGAGGCGAGTCTCGGCTGGTATGCCCGAAGCGGCGTAGCCGGGGCGCGCCTTTTCCCGCCCTAGAGTGGGTTGGCCTAGACACTGACGCGGCTGGCCACGCCCTTGGGGCAGGCAGGGGCGGGTTTACACCCGACCTGAAGACGGATAAAAGGAGGAACAAGACCAGAAAGCATCCTCTTGTTCCTGTGCTCTGAAGCTGCACCTCCTCGCTGCACGTGAGCTCGAGACGGAACGAAGAGCCATTTTTGACCCACCCACCAACCCCTGAAGACAGCGAGTGGTTTTAAATAAAGTTTGATTGATAAGTCTGATTTTCGTTTACAGGTTGCGGTATTATCATGAATATTTTGAGTATGCAATAAAGAATGATCGTTTTGTGTTATGTTTTGCAAATAAAGTGATTCTGCTTTAGTGTTCATCAGTAGGCATGCTTTGAATAAAGTTGTTGTTGCTACTGTCTGTTATATTTAGTCTTTAGTTATTTAGTTATCATTGTCGTATTTATTTGGTCGGGCGGTAAGGTCATGATCGGTGAGCACTAATTGGAAGATCCCTAGGAGTGGGCGTCACCCATTACGGATGGGGGCGCTCGGGGGAGGTGGCCATTGGCCCCTCAACGGGGAGGCGGTCCCTTCTAAGGATGGGTCGCCGAAAGGAAATGGAAGGCAGTCAAGGCCCCTTCATGGATAGGAGGGGTTACAGCCCCCTCCTGGGGAATTTCCCGGGGCCAGTGCGTCTGCGACGGCAGATGTGGTAAGTTGTGTGGGGTTTGGGGGGGGGTCTACGCTACCTTCTAGATACCTCACACGAGTCCTCGTACGACCTTTAAGTGGCGTCGAGTTTTATTGGGGCCCCCGTCAAGTCAAGGGAAATTGGTAGATGCACTTGAGGTATGCCTCCGTGCCGCCCCTCTCAAGTGAGGGGGATATGTCTGGGTTAGGGATCTTGACACCGGTTACGACCTTGCCGTTGGCCCTTAAACGTTAGGATGTACAATTTCAAAAGTTAAGTAAATATTTGGTAGGATGTTAGTTCGGCTAGGAGAACCTTTGTACTAGAGGATATGTTAAGGTTAGCCAAACATCGCAATGTGGTAATGAAATTGTACATGATATGAAACTGTTTATTTTATGTTTTAATTTTGTTTCATATTTTAATAAATACGGCCCGGGAGGGTCACTCCCTCCCGTCTCCCAAAACTTCAGAACTGTTTCCGGTTTCCCATCCTTGGGGATTGTGTTGAGAGGGGGTGGCGGGTATCTCAGCCATAGTGCATGAAAATGGCCAATTTACTCACTCTGAGTTCTCAAAAAGGGTTTCTTCACCCCGGGAAGTTAATTAAATACCATCAGTTCACATTTGTAGGTGGATCATCAGTGTTAGAGCTAAAATTAGCATGTTTAAAGTGATTTTCATGCTTCCAGGGGCTCGGGAAGTTAATTAAATACCATTTGGAGGCATTTAATGTTCGAGCAAAAACGGCTGATTTTCGACAAAAGAGATAACACCCCCCCATTACGTCATGCTTCAGAAATGTGGAAAATGGTCCGTTTTCAAATGTTTTATTTTTGAACGTCAGTTCACATTTGTAGGTGGATCATCAGTGTTAGAGCTAAAATTAGCATGTTTAAAGTGATTTTCATGCTTCCAGGGGCTCGGGAAGTGAAATAAATACCATTTGGAGGCATTTAATGTTCGAGCAAAAACGGCTGATTTTCGACAAAAGAGATAACACCCCCCCCATTACGTCATGCTTCAGAAATGTGGAAAATGGTCCGTTTTCAAATGTTTTATTTTTGAACGTCAGTTCACATTTGTAGGTGGATCATCAGTGTTAGAGCTAAAATTAGCATGTTTAAAGTGATTTTCATGCTTCCAGGGGCTCGGGAAGTTAATTAAATTCCATTTGGAGGCATTTAATGTTAGAGCAAAAACGGCTGATTTTCGACAAAAGAGATAACACCCCCCCATTACGTCATGCTTCAGAAATGTGGAAAATGGTCCGTTTTCAAATGTTTTATTTTTGAACGTCAGTTCACATTTGTAGGTGGATCATCAGTGTTAGAGCTAAAATTAGCATGTTTAAAGTGATTTTCATGCTTCCAGGGGCTCGGGAAGTGAAATAAATACCATTTGGAGGCATTTAATGTTCGAGCAAAAACGGCTGATTTTCGACAAAAGAGATAACACCCCCCTATTACGTCATGCTTCAGAAATGTGGAAAATGGTCCGTTTTCAAATGTTTTATTTTTGAACGTCAGTTCACATTTGTAGGTGGATCATCAGTGTTAGAGCTAAAATTAGCATGTTTAAAGTGATTTTCATGCTTCCAGGGGCCCAAAACACAAGATTTATGGAATGGTTAAAAGTGCATGAAAATGGCCAATTTACTCACTCTGAGTTCTCAAAAAGGGTTTCTTCACCCCGGTAAGTTAATTAAATACCATTTGGAGGCATTTAATGTTAGAGCAAAAACGGCTGATTTTCGACAAAAGAGATAACACCCCCCCATTACGTCATGCTTCAGAAATGTGGAAAATGGTCCATTTTCAAATGTTTTATTTTTGAACGTCAGTTCACATTTGTAGGTGGATCATCAGTGTTAGAGCTAAAATTAGCATGTTTAAAGTGATTTTCATGCTTCCAGGGGCCCAAAACACAAGATTTATGGAATGGTTAAAAGTGTATGAAAATGGCCAATTTACTCACTCTGAGTTCTCAAAAAGGGTTTCTTCACCCCGGGAAGTTAATTAAATACCATTTGGAGGCATTTAATGTTCGAGCAAAAACGGCTGATTTTCAACAAAAGAGATAACACCCCCCCATTACGTCATGCTTCAGAAATGTGGAAAATGGTCCGTTTTCAAATGTTTTATTTTTGAACGTCAGTTCACATTTGTAGGTGGATCATCAGTGTTAGAGCTAAAATTAGCATGTTTAAAGTGATTTTCATGCTTCCAGGGGCTCGGGAAGTTAATTAAATACCATTTGGAGGCATTTAATGTTCGAGCAAAAACGGCTGATTTTCGACAAAAGAGATAACACCCCCCATTACGTCATGCTTCAGAAATGTGGAAAATGGTCCGTTTTCAAATGTTTTATTTTTGAACGTCAGTTCACATTTGTAGGTGGATCATCAGTGTTAGAGCTAAAATTAGCATGTTTAAAGTGATTTTCATGCTTCCAGGGGCTCGGGAAGTTAATTAAATACCATTTGGAGGCATTTAATGTTCGAGCAAAAACGGCTGATTTTCGACAAAAGAGATAACACCCCCCCATTACGTCATGCTTCAGAAATGTGGAAAATGGTCCGTTTTCAAATGTTTTATTTTTGAACGTCAGTTCACATTTGTAGGTGGATCATCAGTGTTAGAGCTAAAATTAGCATGTTTAAAGTGATTTTCTAGCTTCCAGGGGCTCGGGAAGTTAATTAAATACCATTTGGAGGCATTTAATGTTAGAGCAAAAACGGCTGATTTTCGACAAGAGATAACACCCCCCCATTATGTCATGCTTCAGAAATGTGGAAAATGGTCCGTTTTCAAATGTTTTATTTTTGAACGTCAGTTCACATTTGTAGGTGGATCATCAGTGTTAGAGCTAAAATTAGCATGTTTAAAGTGATTTTCATGCTTCCAGGGGCTCGGGAAGTGAAATAAATACCATTTGGAGGCATTTAATGTTCGAGCAAAAACGGCTGATTTTCCACAAAAGAGATAACACCCCCCCATTACGTCATGCTTCAGAAATGTGGAAAATGGTCCGTTTTCAAATATTTTATTTTTGAACGTCAGTTCACATTTGTAGGTGGATCATCAGTGTTAGAGCTAAAATTAGCATGTTTAAAGTGATTTTCATGCTTCCAGGGCCCCAAAACACAAGATTTATGGAATGGTTAAAAGTGCATGAAAATGGCCAATTTACTCACTCTGAGTTCTCAAAAAGGGTTTCTTCACCCCGGGAAGTTAATTAAATACCATTTGGAGGCATTTAATGTTAGAGCAAAAACGGCTGATTTTCGACAAAAGAGATAACACCCCCCCATTACGTCATGCTTCAGAAATGTGGAAAATGGTCCGTTTTCAAATGTTTTATTTTTGAACGTCAGTTCACATTTGTAGGTGGATCATCAGTGTTAGAGCTAAAATTAGCATGTTTAAAGTGATTTTCATGCTTCCAGGGGCCCAAAACACAAGATTTATGGAATGGTTAAAAGTGCATGAAAATGGCCAATTTACTCACTCTGAGTTCTCAAAAAGGGTTTCTTCACCCCGGGAAGTTAATTAAATACCATTTGGAGGCATTTAATGTTCGAGCAAAAACGGCTGATTTTCGACAAAAGAGATAACACCCCCCCATTACGTCATGCTTCAGAAATGTGGAAAATGGTCCGTTTTCAAATGTTTTATTTTTGAACGTCAGTTCACATTTGTAGGTGGATCATCAGTGTTAGAGCTAAAATTAGCATGTTTAAAGTGATTTTCATGCTTCCAGGGGCCCAAAACACAAGATTTATGGAATGGCTAAAAGTGCATGAAAATGGCCAATTTACTCACTCTGAGTTCTCAAAAAGGGTTTCTTCACCCCGGGAAGTTAATTAAATACCATTTGGAGGCATTTAATGTTAGAGCAAAAACGGCTGATTTTCGACAAAAGAGATAACACCCCCCCATTACGTCATGCTTCAGAAATGTGGAAAATGGTCCGTTTTCAAATGTTTTATTTTTGAACGTCAGTTCACATTTGTAGGTGGATCATCAGTGTTAGAGCTAAAATTAGCATGTTTAAAGTGATTTTCATGCTTCCAGGGGCCCAAAACACAAGATTTATGGAACGGTTAAAAGTGCATGAAAATGAACAATTTACTCACTCTGAGTTCTCAAAAAGGGTTTCTTCACCCCGGGAAGTTAATTAAATACCATTTGGAGGATTTTAATGTTCGAGCAAAAACGGCTGATTTTCGACGAAAGAGCTAACACCCCCCCATTACGTCATGCTTTAGAAATGTGGAAAATGGTCCGTTTTCAAATGTTTTATTTTTGAACGTCAGTTCACATTTGTAGGTGGATCATCAGTGTTAGAGCTAAAATTAGCATGTTTAAAGTGATTTTCATGCTTCCAGGGGCTCGGGAAGTTAATTAAATACCATTTGGAGGCATTTAATGTTCGAGCAAAAACGGCTGATTTTCGACAAAAGAGATAACACCCCCCCATTACGTCATGCTTCAGAAATGTGGAAAATGGTCCGTTTTCAAATGTTTTATTTTTGAACGTCAGTTCACATTTGTAGGTGGATCATCAGTGTTAGAGCTAAAATTAAAATGTTTAAAGTGATTTTCATGCTTCCAGGGGCTCGGGAAGTTAATTAAATACCATTTGGAGGCATTTAATGTTCGAGCAAAATCGGCTGATTTTCGACAAAAGAGATAACACCCCCCCATTACGTCATGCTTCAGAAATGTGGAAAATGGTCTGTTTTCAAATGTTTTATTTTTGAACGTCAGTTCACATTTGTAGGTGGATCATCAGTGTTAGAGCTAAAATTAGCATGTTTAAAGTGATTTTCATGCTTCCAGGGGCTCGGGAAGTGAAATAAATACCATTTGGAGGCATTTAATGTTCGAGCAAAAACGGCTGATTTTCGACAAGAGATAACACCCCCCCATTACGTCATGCTTCAGAAATGTGGAAAATGGTCCGTTTTCAAATGTTTTATTTTTGAACGTCAGTTCACATTTGTAGGTGGATCATCAGTGTTAGAGCTAAAATTAGCATGTTTAAAGTGATTTTCATGCTTCCAGGGGCTCGGGAAGTGAAATAAATACCATTTGGAGGCATTTAATGTTCGAGCAAAAACGGCTGATTTTCGACAAAAGAGATAACACCCCCCCCATTACGTCATGCTTCAGAAATGTGGAAAATGGTCCGTTTTCAAATGTTTCATTTTTGAACGTCAGTTCACATTTGTAGGTGGATCATCAGTTTTAGAGCTAAAATTAGCATGTTTAAAGTGATTTTCATGCTTCCAGGGGCCCAAAACACAAGATTTATGGAATGGTTAAAAGTGCATGAAAATGGCCAATTTACTCACTCTGAGTTCTCAAAAAGGGTTTCTGCACCCCGGGAAGTTAATTAAATACCATTTGGAGGCATTTAATGTTCGAGCAAAAACGGCTGATTTTCGACAAAAGAGATAACACCCCCCCATTACGTCATGCTTCAGAAATGTGGAAAATGGTCCGTTTTCAAATGTTTTATTTTTGAACGTCAGTTCACATTTGTAGGTGGATCATCAGTGTTAGAGCTAAAATTAGCATGTTTAAAGTGATTTTCATGCTTCCAGGGGCCCAAAACACAAGATTTATGGAATGGTTAAAAGTGCATGAAAATGGCCAATTTACTCACTCTGAGTTCTCAAAAAGGGTTTCTTCACCCCGGGAAGTTAATTAAATACCATTTGGAGGCATTTAATGTTCGAGCAAAAACGGCTGATTTTCGACAAAAGAGATAACACCCCCCCATTACGTCATGCTTCAGAAATGTGGAAAATGGTCCGTTTTCAAATGTTTTATTTTTGAACGTCAGTTCACATTTGTAGGTGGATCATCAGTGTTAGAGCTAAAATTAGCATGTTTAAAGTGATTTTCATGCTTCCAGGGGCTCGGGAAGTTAATTAAATACCATTTGGAGGCATTTAATGTTAGAGCAAAAACGGCTGATTTTCGACAAGAGATAACACCCCCCCATTATGTCATGCTTCAGAAATGTGGAAAATGGTCCGTTTTCAAATGTTTTATTTTTGAACGTCAGTTCACATTTGTAGGTGGATCATCAGTGTTAGAGCTAAAATTAGCATGTTTAAAGTGATTTTCATGCTTCCAGGGGCTCGGGAAGTGAAATAAATACCATTTGGAGGCATTTAATGTTCGAGCAAAAACGGCTGATTTTCCACAAAAGAGATAACACCCCCCCATTACGTCATGCTTCAGAAATGTGGAAAATGGTCCGTTTTCAAATGTTTTATTTTTGAACGTCAGTTCACATTTGTAGGTGGATCATCAGTGTTAGAGCTAAAATTAGCATGTTTAAAGTGATTTTCATGCTTCCAGGGGCCCAAAACACAAGATTTATGGAATGGTTAAAAGTGCATGAAAATGGCCAATTTACTCACTCTGAGTTCTCAAAAAGGGTTTCTTTACCCCGGGAAGTTAATTAAATACCATTTGGAGGCATTTAATGTTCGAGCAAAAACGGCAGATTTTCGACAAAAGAGATAACACCCCCCCCATTACGTCATGCTTCAGAAATGTGGAAAATGGTCCGTTTTCAAATGTTTTATTTTTGAACGTCAGTTCACATTTGAAGGTGGATCATCAGTGTTAGAGCTAAAATTAGCATGTTTAAAGTGATTTTCATGCTTCCAGGGGCCCAAAACACAAGATTTATGGAATGGTTAAAAGTGCATGAAAATGGCCAATTTACTCACTCTGAGTTCTCAAAAAGGGTTTCTTCACCCCGGGAAGTTAATTAAATACCATTTGGAGGCATTTAATGTTAGAGCAAAAACGGCTGATTTTCGACAAAAGAGATAACACCCCCCCATTACGTCATGCTTCAGAAATGTGGAAAATGGTCCGTTTTCAAATGTTTTATTTTTGAACGTCAGTTCACATTTGTAGGTGGATCATCAGTGTTAGAGCTAAAATTAGCATGTTTAAAGTGATTTTCATGCTTCCAGGGGCCCAAAACACAAGATTTATGGAATGGTTAAAAGTGCATGAAAATGGCCAATTTACTCACTCTGAGTTCTCAAAAAGGGTTTCTTCACCCCGGGAAGTTAATTAAATACCATTTGGAGGCATTTAATGTCCAAGCAAAAACGGCTGATTTTCGGCAAAAGAGATAACATCCCCCCATTACGTCATTCTTCAGAAATGTGGAAAATGGTCCGTTTTCAAATGTTTTACTTTTGAACGTCAGTTCACATTTGTAGGTGGATCATTAGTGTTAGAGCTAAAATTAGCATGTTTAAAGTGATTTTCATGCTTCCAGGGGCTCGGGAAGTGAAATAAATACCATTTGGAGGCATTTAATGTTCGAGCAAAAACGGCTGATTTTCGACAAAAGAGATAACACCCCCCCCATTACGTCATGCTTCAGAAATGTGGAAAATGGTCCGTTTTCAAATGTTTCATTTTTGAACGTCAGTTCACATTTGTAGGTGGATCATCAGTTTTAGAGCTAAAATTAGCATGTTTAAAGTGATTTTCATGCTTCCAGGGGCCCAAAACACAAGATTTATGGAATGGTTAAAAGTGCATGAAAATGGCCAATTTACTCACTCTGAGTTCTCAAAAAGGGTTTCTTCACCCCGGGAAGTTAATTAAATACCATTTGGAGGCATTTAATGTTCGAGCAAAAACGGCTGATTTTCGACAAAAGAGATAACACCCCCCCATTACGTCATGCTTCAGAAATGTGGAAAATGGTCCGTTTTCAAATGTTTTATTTTTGAACGTCAGTTCACATTTGTAGGTGGATCATCAGTGTTAGAGCTAAAATTAGCATGTTTAAAGTGATTTTCATGCTTCCAGGGGCTCGGGAAGTGAAATAAATACCATTTGGAGGCATTTAATGTTCGAGCAAAAACGGCTGATTTTCGACAAAAGAGATAACACCCCCCCCATTACGTCATGCTTCAGAAATGTGGAAAATGGTCCGTTTTCAAATGTTTCATTTTTGAACGTCAGTTCACATTTGTAGGTGGATCATCAGTTTTAGAGCTAAAATTAGCATGTTTAAAGTGATTTTCATGCTTCCAGGGGCCCAAAACACAAGATTTATGGAATGGTTAAAAGTGCATGAAAATGGCCAATTTACTCACTCTGAGTTCTCAAAAAGGGTTTCTGCACCCCGGGAAGTTAATTAAATACCATTTGGAGGCATTTAATGTTCGAGCAAAAACGGCTGATTTTCGACAAAAGAGATAACACCCCCCCATTACGTCATGCTTCAGAAATGTGGAAAATGGTCCGTTTTCAAATGTTTTATTTTTGAACGTCAGTTCACATTTGTAGGTGGATCATCAGTGTTAGAGCTAAAATTAGCATGTTTAAAGTGATTTTCATGCTTCCAGGGGCCCAAAACACAAGATTTATGGAATGGTTAAAAGTGCATGAAAATGGCCAATTTACTCACTCTGAGTTCTCAAAAAGGGTTTCTTCACCCCGGGAAGTTAATTAAATACCATTTGGAGGCATTTAATGTTCGAGCAAAAACGGCTGATTTTCGACAAAAGAGATAACACCCCCCCATTACGTCATGCTTCAGAAATGTGGAAAATGGTCCGTTTTCAAATGTTTTATTTTTGAACGTCAGTTCACATTTGTAGGTGGATCATCAGTGTTAGAGCTAAAATTAGCATGTTTAAAGTGATTTTCATGCTTCCAGGGGCTCGGGAAGTTAATTAAATACCATTTGGAGGCATTTAATGTTAGAGCAAAAACGGCTGATTTTCGACAAGAGATAACACCCCCCCATTATGTCATGCTTCAGAAATGTGGAAAATGGTCCGTTTTCAAATGTTTTATTTTTGAACGTCAGTTCACATTTGTAGGTGTATCATCAGTGTTAGAGCTAAAATTAGCATGTTTAAAGTGATTTTCATGCTTCCAGGGGCTCGGGAAGTGAAATAAATACCATTTGGAGGCATTTAATGTTCGAGCAAAAACGGCTGATTTTCCACAAAAGAGATAACACCCCCCCATTACGTCATGCTTCAGAAATGTGGAAAATGGTCCGTTTTCAAATGTTTTATTTTTGAACGTCAGTTCACATTTGTAGGTGGATCATCAGTGTTAGAGCTAAAATTAGCATGTTTAAAGTGATTTTCATGCTTCCAGGGGCCCAAAACACAAGATTTATGGAATGGTTAAAAGTGCATGAAAATGGCCAATTTACTCACTCTGAGTTCTCAAAAAGGGTTTCTTCACCCCGGGAAGTTAATTAAATACCATTTGGAGGCATTTAATGTTAGAGCAAAAACGGCTGATTTTCGACAAAAGAGATAACACCCCCCCATTACGTCATGCTTCAGAAATGTGGAAAATGGTCCGTTTTCAAATGTTTTATTTTTGAACGTCAGTTCACATTTGTAGGTGGATCATCAGTGTTAGAGCTAAAATTAGCATGTTTAAAGTGATTTTCATGCTTCCAGGGGCCCAAAACACAAGATTTATGGAATGGTTAAAAGTGCATGAAAATGGCCAATTTACTCACTCTGAGTTCTCAAAAAGGGTTTCTTCACCCCGGGAAGTTAATTAAATACCATTTGGAGGCATTTAATGTTAGAGCAAAAACGGCTGATTTTCGACCAAAGTGATAACACCCCCCCATTACGTCATGCTTCAGAAATGTGGAAAATGGTCCGTTTTCAAATGTTTTATTTTTGAACGTCAGTTCACATTTGTAGGTGGATCATCAGTGTTAGAGCTAAAATTAGCATGTTTAAAGTGATTTTCATGCTTCCAGGGGCCCAAAACACAAGATTTATGGAATGGTTAAAAGTGCATGAAAATGGCCAATTTACTCACTCTGAGTTCTCAAAAAGGGTTTCTTCACCCCGGGAAGTGAAATAAATACCATTTGGAGGCATTTAATGTTCGAGCAAAAACGGCTGATTTTCGACGAAAGAGATAACACCCCCCCATTACGTCATGCTTCAGAAATGTGGAAAATGGTCCGTTTTCAAATGTTTCATTTTTGAACGTCAGTTCACATTTGTAGGTGGATCATCAGTTTTAGAGCTAAAATTAGCATGTTTAAAGTGATTTTCATGCTTCCAGGGGCCCAAAACACAAGATTTATGGAATGGTTAAAAGTGCATGAAAATGGCCAATTTACTCACTCTGAGTTCTCAAAAAGGGTTTCTTCAACCCCGGGAAGTTAATTAAATACCATTTGGAGGCATTTAATGTTCGAGCAAAAACGGCTGATTTTCGACAAAAGAGATAACACCCCCCCCATTACGTCATGCTTCAGAAATGTGGAAAATGGTCCGTTTTCAAATGTTTTATTTTTGAACGTCAGTTCACATTTGTAGGTGGATCATCAGTGTTAGAGCTAAAATTAGCATGTTTAAAGTGATTTTCATGCTTCCAGGGGCCCAAAACACAAGATTTATGGAATGGTTAAAAGTGCATGAAAATGGCCAATTTACTCACTCTGAGTTCTCAAAAAGGGTTTCTTCACCCCGGGAAGTTAATTAAATACCATTTGGAGGCATTTAATGTTAGAGCAAAAACGGCTGATTTTCGACAAAAGAGATAACACCCCCCCATTACGTCATGCTTCAGAAATGTGGAAAATGGTCCGTTTTCAAATGTTTTATTTTTGAACGTCAGTTCACATTTGTAGGTGGATCATCAGTGTTAGAGCTAAAATTAGCATGTTTAAAGTGATTTTCATGCTTCCAGGGGCCCAAAACACAAGATTTATGGAATGGTTAAAAGTGCATGAAAATGGCCAATTTACTCACTCTGAGTTCTCAAAAAGGGTTTCTTCACCCCGGGAAGTTAATTAAATACCATTTGGAGGCATTTAATGTCCGAGCAAAAACGGCTGATTTTCGGCAAAAGAGATAACATCCCCCCATTACGTCATGCTTCAGAAATGTGGAAAATGGTCCGTTTTCAAATGTTTATTTTTTACCGTCAGTTCATATTTGTAGGTGGATCATCAGTGTTAGAGCTAAAATTAGCATGTTTAAAGTGATTTTCATGCTTCCAGGGGCTCGGGAAGTTTATTAAATACCATTTGGAGGCATTTAATGTTCGAGCAAAAATGGCTGATTTTCGACAAAAGAGATAACACCCCCCATTACGTCATGCTTCAGAAATGTGGAAAATGGTCCGTTTTCAAATGTTTCATTTTTGAACGTCAGTTCACATTTGTAGTTGGATCATCAGTGTTAGAGCTAAAATTAGCATGTTTAAAGTGATTTTCATGCTTCCAGGGGCTCGGGAAGTGAAATAAATACCATTTGGAGGCATTTAATGTTCGAGCAAAAACGGCTGATTTTCGACAAAAGAGATAACACCCCCCCCATTACGTCATGCTTCAGAAATGTGGAAAATGGTCCGTTTTCAAATGTTTTATTTTTAAACGTCAGTTCACATTTGTAGGTGGATCATCAGTGTTAGAGCTAAAATTAGCATGTTTAAAGTGATTTTCATGCTTCCAGTGGCCTAAAACACAAGATTTATGGAATGGTTAAAAGTGCATGAAAATGGGCAATTTACTCACTCTGAGTTCTCAAAAAGGGTTTCTTCACCCCGGGAAGTTAATTAAATACCATTTGGAGGCATTTAATGTTCGAGCAAAAACGGCTGATTTTCGACAAAAGAGATAACACCCCCCCATTACGTCATGCTTCAGAAATGTGGAAAATGGTCCGTTTTCAAATGTTTTATTTTTGAACGTCAGTTCACATTTGTAGGTGGATCATCAGTGTTAGAGCTAAAATTAGCATGTTTAAAGTGATTTTCATGCTTCCAGGGGCCCAAAACACAAGATTTATGGAATGGTTAAAAGTGCATGAAAATGGCCAATTTACTCACTCTGAGTTCTCAAAAAGGGTTTCTTTACCCCGGGAAGTTAATTAAATACCATTTGGAGGCATTTAATGTTCGAGCAAAAACGGCTGATTTTCGACAAAAGAGATAACACCCCCCCATTACGTCATGCTTCAGAAATGTGGAAAATGGTCCGTTTTCAAATGTTTTATTTTTGAACGTCAGTTCACATTTGTAGGTGGATCATCAGTGTTAGAGCTAAAATTAACATCTTTAAAGTGATTTTCATGCTTCCAGGGGCCCAAAACACAAGATTTATGGAATGGTTAAAAGTGCATGAAAATGGCCAATTTACTCACTCTGAGTTCTCAAAAAGGGTTTCTTCACCCCGGGAAGTTAATTAAATACCATTTGGAGGCATTTAATGTTAGAGCAAAAACGGCTGATTTTCGACAAAAGAGATAACACCCCCCCATTACGTCATGCTTCAGAAATGTGGAAAATGGTCCGTTTTCAAATGTTTTATTTTTGAACGTCAGTTCACATTTGAAGGTGGATCATCAGTGTTAGAGCTAAAATTAGCATGTTTAAAGTGATTTTCATGCTTCCAGGGGCCCAAAACACAAGATTTATGGAATGGTTAAAAGTGCATGAAAATGGCCAATTTACTCACTCTGAGTTCTCAAAAAGGGTTTCTTCACCCCGGGAAGTTAATTAAATACCATTTGGAGGCATTTAATGTTAGAGCAAAAACGGCTGATTTTCGACAAAAGAGATAACACCCCCCCATTACGTCATGCTTCAGAAATGTGGAAAATGGTCCGTTTTCAAATGTTTTATTTTTGAACGTCAGTTCACATTTGTAGGTGGATCATCAGTGTTAGAGCTAAAATTAGCATGTTTAAAGTGATTTTCATGCTTCCAGGGGCCCAAAACACAAGATTTATGGAATGGTTAAAAGTGCATGAAAATGGCCAATTTACTCACTCTGAGTTCTCAAAAAGGGTTTCTTCACCCCGGGAAGTTAATTAAATACCATTTGGAGGCATTTAATGTCCAAGCAAAAACGGCTGATTTTCGGCAAAAGAGATAACATCCCCCCATTACGTCATTCTTCAGAAATGTGGAAAATGGTCCGTTTTCAAATGTTTTACTTTTGAACGTCAGTTCACATTTGTAGGTGGATCATCAGTGTTAGAGCTAAAATTAGCATGTTTAAAGTGATTTTCATGCTTCCAGGGGCTCGGGAAGTGAAATAAATACCATTTGGAGGCATTTAATGTTCGAGCAAAAACGGCTGATTTTCGACAAAAGAGATAACACCCCCCCCATTACGTCATGCTTCAGAAATGTGGAAAATGGTCCGTTTTCAAATGTTTCATTTTTGAACGTCAGTTCACATTTGTAGGTGGATCATCAGTTTTAGAGCTAAAATTAGCATGTTTAAAGTGATTTTCATGCTTCCAGGGGCCCAAAACACAAGATTTATGGAATGGTTAAAAGTGCATGAAAATGGCCAATTTACTCACTCTGAGTTCTCAAAAAGGGTTTCTTCACCCCGGGAAGTTAATTAAATACCATTTGGAGGCATTTAATGTTCGAGCAAAAACGGCTGATTTTCGACAAAAGAGATAACACCCCCCCATTACGTCATGCTTCAGAAATGTGGAAAATGGTCCGTTTTCAAATGTTTTATTTTTGAACGTCAGTTCACATTTGTAGGTGGATCATCAGTGTTAGAGCTAAAATTAGCATGTTTAAAGTGATTTTCATGCTTCCAGGGGCCCAAAACACAAGATTTATGGAATGGTTAAAAGTGCATGAAAATGGCCAATTTACTCACTCTGAGTTCTCAAAAAGGGTTTCTTCACCCCGGGAAGTTAATTAAATACCATTTGGAGGCATTTAATGTCCGAGCAAAAACGGCTGATTTTCGGCAAAAGAGATAACATCCCCCCATTACGTCATGCTTCAGAAATGTGGAAAATGGTCCGTTTTCAAATGTTTATTTTTTACCGTCAGTTCACATTTGTAGGTGGATCATCAGTGTTAGAGCTAAAATTAGCATGTTTAAAGTGATTTTCATGCTTCCAGGGGCTCGGGAAGTTTATTAAATACCATTTGGAGGCATTTAATGTTCGAGCAAAAACGGCTGATTTTCGACAAAAGAGATAACACCCCCCATTACGTCATGCTTCAGAAATGTGGAAAATGGTCCGTTTTCAAATGTTTCATTTTTGAACGTCAGTTCACATTTGTAGGTGGATCATCAGTGTTAGAGCTAAAATTAGCATGTTTAAAGTGATTTTCATGCTTCCAGGGGCTCGGGAAGTGAAATAAATACCATTTGGAGGCATTTAATGTTCGAGCAAAAACGGCTGATTTTCGACAAAAGAGATAACACCCCCCCATTACGTCATGCTTCAGAAATGTGGAAAATGGTCCGTTTTCAAATGTTTTATTTTTGAACGTCAGTTCACATTTGTAGGTGGATCATCAGTGTTAGAGCTAAAATTAGCATGTTTAAAGTGATTTTCATGCTTCCAGCAGCCTAAAACACAAGATTTATGGAATGGTTAAAAGTGCATGAAAATGGGCAATTTACTCACTCTGAGTTCTCAAAAAGGGTTTCTTCACCCCGGGAAGTTAATTAAATACCATTTGGAGGCATTTAATGTTCGAGCAAAAACGGCTGATTTTCGACAAAAGAGATAACACCCCCCCATTACGTCATGCTTCAGAAATGTGGAAAATGGTCCGTTTTCAAATGTTTTATTTTTGAACGTCAGTTCACATTTGTAGGTGGATCATCAGTGTTAGAGCTAAAATTAGCATGTTTAAAGTGATTTTCATGCTTCCAGGGGCCCAAAACACAAGATTTATGGAATGGTTAAAAGTGCATGAAAATGGCCAATTTACTCACTCTGAGTTCTCAAAAAGGGTTTCTTCACCCCGGGAAGTTAATTAAATACCATTTGGAGGCATTTAATGTTCGAGCAAAAACGGCTGATTTTCGACAAAAGAGATAACACCCCCCCATTACGTCATGCTTCAGAAATGTGGAAAATGGTCCGTTTTCAAATGTTTTATTTTTGAACGTCAGTTCACATTTGTAGGTGGATCATCAGTGTTAGAGCTAAAATTAACATGTTTAAAGTGATTTTCATGCTTCCAGGGGCCCAAAACACAAGATTTATGGAATGGTTAAAAGTGCATGAAAATGGCCAATTTACTCACTCTGAGTTCTCAAAAAGGGTTTCTTCACCCCGGGAAGTTAATTAAATACCATTTGGAGGCATTTAATGTTAGAGCAAAAACGGCTGATTTTCGACAAAAGAGATAACACCCCCCCCATAACGTCATGCTTCAGAAATGTGGAAAATGGTCCGTTTTCAAATGTTTTATTTTTGAACGTCAGTTCACATTTGTAGGTGGATCATCAGTGTTAGAGCTAAAATTAGCATGTTTAAAGTGATTTTCATGCTTCCAGGGGCCCAAAACACAAGATTTATGGAATGGTTAAAAGTGCATGAAAATGGCCAATTTACTCACTCTGAGTTCTCAAAAAGGGTTTCTTCACCCCGGGAAGTTAATTAAATACCATTTGGAGGCATTTAATGTTAGAGCAAAAACGGCTGATTTTCGACAAAAGAGATAACACCCCCCCATTACGTCATGCTTCAGAAATGTGGAAAATGGTCCGTTTTCAAATGTTTTATTTTTGAACGTCAGTTCACATTTGTAGGTGGATCATCAGTGTTAGAGCTAAAATTAGCATGTTTAAAGTGATTTTCATGCTTCCAGGGGCCCAAAACACAAGATTTATGGAATGGTTAAAAGTGCATGAAAATGGCCAATTTACTCACTCTGAGTTCTCAAAAAGGGTTTCTTCACCCCGGGAAGTTAATTAAATACCATTTGGAGGCATTTAATGTCCAAGCAAAAACGGCTGATTTTCGGCAAAAGAGATAACATCCCCCCATTACGTCATGCTTCAGAAATGTGGAAAATGGTCCGTTTTCAAATGTTTATTTTTGAACGTCAGTTCACATTTGTAGGTGGATCATCAGTGTTAGAGCTAAAATTAGCATGTTTAAAGTGATTTTCATGCTTCCAGGGGCTCGGGAAGTTTATTAAATACCATTTGGAGGCATTTAATGTTCGAGCAAAAACGGCTGATTTTCGACAAAAGAGATAACACCCCCCCATTACGTCATGCTTCAGAAATGTGGAAAATGGTCCGTTTTCAAATGTTTTATTTTTGAACGTCAGTTCACATTTGTAGGTGGATCATCAGTGTTAGAGCTAAAATTAGCATGTTTAAAGTGATTTTCATGCTTCCAGCGGCCCAAAACACAAGATTTATGGAATGGTTAAAAGTGCATGAAAATGGCCAATTTACTCACTCTGAGTTCTCAAAAAGGGTTTCTTCACCCCGGGAAGTTAATTAAATACCATTTGGAGGCATTTAATGTTCGAGCAAAAACGGCTGATTTTCGACAAAAGAGATAACACCCCCCCATTACGTCATGCTTCAGAAATGTGGAAAATGGTCCGTTTTCAAATGTTTTATTTTTGAACGTCAGTTCACATTTGTAGGTGGATCATCAGTGTTAGAGCTAAAATTAGCATGTTTAAAGTGATTTTCATGCTTCCAGGGGCCCAAAACACAAGATTTATGGAATGGTTAAAAGTGCATGAAAATGGCCAATTTACTCACTCTGAGTTCTCAAAAAGGGTTTCTTCACCCCGGGAAGTTAATTAAATACCATTTGGAGGCATTTAATGTTCGAGCAAAAACGGCTGATTTTCGACAAAAGAGATAACACCCCCCCATTACGTCATGCTTCAGAAATGTGGAAAATGGTCAGTTTTCAAATGTTTTATATTTGAACGTCAGTTCACATTTGTAGGTGGATCATCAGTGTTAGAGCTAAAATTAACATGTTTAAAGTGATTTTCATGCTTCCAGGGGCCCAAAACACAAGATTTATGGAATGGTTAAAAGTGCATGAAAATGGCCAATTTACTCACTCTGAGTTCTCAAAAAGGGTTTCTTCACCCCGGGAAGTTAATTAAATACCATTTGGAGGCATTTAATGTTAGAGCAAAAACGGCTGATTTTCGACAAAAGAGATAACACCCCCCCATTACGTCATGCTTCAGAAATGTGGAAAATGGTCCGTTTTCAAATGTTTTATTTTTGAACGTCAGTTCACATTTGTAGGTGGATCATCAGTGTTAGAGCTAAAATTAGCATGTTTAAAGTGATTTTCATGCTTCCAGGGGCCCAACACAAGATTTATGGAATGGTTAAAAGTGCATGAAAATGGCCAATTTACTCACTCTGAGTTCTCAAAAAGGGTTTCTTCACCCCGGGAAGTTAATTAAATACCATTTGGAGGCATTTAATGTTCGAGCAAAAACGGCTGATTTTCGACAAAAGAGATAACACCCCCCCATTACGTCATGCTTCAGAAATGTGGAAAATGGTCTGTTTTCAAATGTTTTATTTTTGAACGTCAGTTCACATTTGTAGGTGGATCATCAGTGTTAGAGCTAAAATTAGCATGTTTAAAGTGATTTTCATGCTTCCAGGGGCTCGGGAAGTTAATTAAATACCATTTGGAGGCATTTAATGTTCGAGCAAAAACGGCTGATTTTCGACAAAAGAGATAACACCCCCCCATTACGTCATGCTTCAGAAATGTGGAAAATGGTCCGTTTTCAAATGTTTTATTTTTGAACGTCAGTTCACATTTGTAGGTGGATCATCAGTGTTAGAGCTAAAATTAGCATGTTTAAAGTGATTTTCATGCTTCCAGGGGCTCGGGAAGTTAAATAAATACCATTTGGAGGCATTTAATGTTCGAGCAAAAACGGCTGATTTTTGACAAAAGAGATAACACCCCCCCATTACGTCATGCTTCAGAAATGTGGAAAATGGTCCGTTTTCAAATGTTTTATTTTTGAACGTCAGTTCACATTTGTAGGTGGATCATCAGTGTTAGAGCTAAAATTAGCATGTTTAAAGTGATTTTCATGCTTCCAGGGGCTCGGGAAGTTAATTAAATACCATTTGGAGGCATTTAATGTTCGAGCAAAAACGGCTGATTTTCGACAAAAGAGATAACACCCCCCCATTACGTCATGCTTCAGAAATGTGGAAAATGGTCCATTTTCAAATGTTTTATTTTTGAACGTCAGTTCACATTTGTAGGTGGATCATCAGTGTTAGAGCTAAAATTAGCATGTTTAAAGTGATTTTTATGCTTCCAGGGGCCCAAAACACAAGATTTATGGAATGGTTAAAAGTGCATGAAAATGGCCAATTTACTCACTCTGAGTTCTCAAAAAGGGTTTCTTCACCCCGGGAAGTTAATTAAATACCATTTGGAGGCATTTAATGTCCAAGCAAAAACGGCTGATTTTCGGCAAAAGAGATAACATCCCCCCATTACGTCATGCTTCAGAAATGTGGAAAATGGTCCGTTTTCAAATGTTTATTTTTTAACGTCAGTTCACATTTGTAGGTGGATCATCAGTGTTAGAGCTAAAATTAGCATGTTTAAAGTGATTTTCATGCTTCCAGGGGCTCGGGAAGTTTATTAAATACCATTTGGAGGCATTTAATGTTCGAGCAAAAACGGCTGATTTTCGACAAAAGAGATAACACCCCCCCATTACGTCATGCTTCAGAAATGTGGAAAATGGTCCGTTTTCAAATGTTTCATTTTTGAACGTCAGTTCACATTTGTAGGTGGATCATCAGTGTTAGAGCTAAAATTAGCATGTTTAAAGTGATTTTCATGCTTCCAGGGGCTCGGGAAGTGAAATAAATACCATTTGGAGGCATTTAATGTTCGAGCAAAAACGGCTGATTTTCGACAAAAGAGATAACACCCCCCCATTACGTCATGCTTCAGAAATGTGGAAAATGGTCCGTTTTCAAATGTTTTATTTTTGAACGTCAGTTCACATTTGTAGGTGGATCATCAGTGTTAGAGCTAAAATTAGCATGTTTAAAGTGATTTTCATGCTTCCAGCGGCCCAAAACACAAGATTTATGGAATGGTTAAAAGTGCATGAAAATGGCCAATTTACTCACTCTGAGTTCTCCAAAAGGGTTTCTTCACCCCGGGAAGTTAATTAAATACCATTTGGAGGCATTTAATGTTCGAGCAAAAACGGCTGATTTTCGACAAAAGAGATAACACCCCCCCATTACGTCATGCTTCAGAAATGTGGAAAATGGTCCGTTTTCAAATGTTTTAGTTTTTGAATGTCAGTTCACATTTGTAGGTGGATCATCAGTGTTAGAGCTAAAATTAACATGTTTAAAGTGATTTTCGTGCTTCCAGGGGCCCAAAACACAAGATTTATGGAATGGTTAAAAGTGCATGAAAATGGCCAATTTACTCACTCTGAGTTCTCAAAAAGGGTTTCTTCACCCCGGGAAGTTAATTAAATACCATTTGGAGGCATTTAATGTTAGAGCAAAAACGGCTGATTTTCGACAAAAGAGATAACACCCCCCCATTACGTCATGCTTCAGAAATGTGGAAAATGGTCCGTTTTCAAATGTTTTATTTTTGAACGTCAGTTCACATTTGTAGGTGGATCATCAGTGTTAGAGATAAAATTAGCATGTTTAAAGTGATTTTCATGCTTCCAGGGGCCCAAAACACAAGATTTATGGAATGGTTAAAAGTGCATGAAAATGGCCAATTTACTCACTCTGAGTTCTCAAAAAGGGTTTCTTCACACCGGGAAGTTAATTAAATACCATTTGGAGGCATTTAATTTTAGAGCAAAAACGGCTGATTTTCGACAAAAGAGATAACACCCCCCCATTACGTCATGCTTCAGAAATGTGGAAAATGGTCCGTTTTCAAATGTTTTATTTTTGAACGTCAGTTCACATTTGTAGGTGGATCATCAGTGTTAGAGCTAAAATTAGCATGTTTAAAGTGATTTTCATGCTTCCAGGGGCTCGGGAAGTTAATTAAATACCATTTGGAGGCATTTAATGTTCGAGCAAAAACGGCTGATTTTCGACAAAAGAGATAACACCCCCCCATTACGTCATGCTTCAGAAATGTGGAAAATGGTCCGTTTTCAAATGTTTTATTTTTGAACGTCAGTTCACATTTGTAGGTGGATCATCAGTGTTAGAGCTAAAATTAGCATGTTTAAAGTGATTTTCATGCTTCCAGGGGCTCGGGAAGTTAATTAAATACCATTTGGAGGCATTTAATGTTCGAGCAAAAACGGCTGATTTTCGACAAAAGAGATAACACCCCCCCATTACGTCATGCTTCAGAAATGTGGAAAATGGTCCGTTTTCAAATGTTTTATTTTTGAACGTCAGTTCACATTTGTAGGTGGATCATCAGTGTTAGAGCTAAAATTAGCATGTTTAAAGTGATTTTCATGCTTCCAGGGGCTCGGGAAGTTAATTAAATACCATTTGGAGGCATTTAATGTTCAAGCAAAAACGGCTGATTTTCGACAAAAGAGATAACACGCCCCATTACGTCATGCTTCAGAAATGTGGAAAATGGTCCGTTTTCAAATGTTTTATTTTTGAACGTCAGTTCACATTTGTAGGTGGATCATCAGTGTTAGAGCTAAAATTAGCATGTTTAAAGTGATTTTCATGCTTCCAGGGGCTCGGAGAGTTAATTAAATACCATTTGGAGGCATTTAATGTTCGAGCAAAAACGGCTGATTTTCGACAAAAGAGATAACACCCCCCCATTACGTCATGCTTCAGAAATGTGGAAAATGGTCCGTTTTCAAATGTTTTATTTTTGAACGTCAGTTCACATTTGTAGGTGGATCATCAGTGTTAGAGATAAAATTAGCATGTTTAAAGTGATTTTCATGCTTCCAGGGGCCCAAAACACAAGATTTATGGAATGGTTAAAAGTGCATGAAAATGGCCAATTTACTCACTCTGAGTTCTCAAAAAGGGTTTCTTCACACCGGGAAGTTAATTAAATACCATTTGGAGGCATTTAATTTTAGAGCAAAAACGGCTGATTTTCGACAAAAGAGATAACACCCCCCCATTACGTCATGCTTCAGAAATGTGGAAAATGGTCCGTTTTCAAATGTTTTATTTTTGAACGTCAGTTCACATTTGTAGGTGGATCATCAGTGTTAGAGCTAAAATTAGCATGTTTAAAGTGATTTTCATGCTTCCAGGGGCTCGGGAAGTTAATTAAATACCATTTGGAGGCATTTAATGTTCGAGCAAAAACGGCTGATTTTCGACAAAAGAGATAACACCCCCCCATTACGTCATGCTTCAGAAATGTGGAAAATGGTCCGTTTTCAAATGTTTTATTTTTGAACATCAGTTCACATTTGTAGGTGGATCATCAGTGTTAGAGCTAAAATTAGCATGTTTAAAGTGATTTTCATGCTTCCAGGGGCCCAAAACACAAGATTTATGGAATGGTTAAAAGAGCATGAAAATGGCCAATTTACTCACTCTGAGTTCTCAAAAAGGGTTTCTTCACCCCGGGAAGTTAATTAAATACCATTTTGAGGCATTTAATGTTAGAGCAAAAACGGCTGATTTTCGACAAAAGAGATAACACCCCCCCATTACGTCATGCTTCAGAAATGTGGAAAATGGTCCGTTTTCAAATGTTTTATTTTTGAACGTCAGTTCACATTTGCTGGTGGATCATCAGTGTTAGAGCTAAAATTAGCATGTTTAAAGTGATTTTCATGCTTCCAGGGGCCCAAAACACAAGATTTATGGAATGGTTAAAAGTGCATGAAAATGGCCAATTTACTCACTCTGAGTTCTCAAAAAGGGTTTCTTCACACCGGGAAGTTAATTAAATACCATTTGGAGGCATTTAATTTTAGAGCAAAAACGGCTGATTTTCGACAAAAGAGATAACACCCCCCCATTACGTCATGCTTCAGAAATGTGGAAAATGGTCCGTTTTCAAATGTTTTAGTTTTGAACGTCAGTTCACATTTGTAGGTGGATCATCAGTGTTAGAGCTAAAATTAGCATGTTTAAAGTGATTTTCATGCTTCCAGGGGCTCGGGAAGTTAATTAAATACCATTTGGAGGCATTTAATGTTCGAGCAAAAACGGCTGATTTTCGACAAAAGAGATAACACCCCCCCATTACGTCATGCTTCAGAAATGTGGAAAATGGTCCGTTTTCAAATGTTTTATTTTTGAACGTCAGTTCACATTTGTAGGTGGATCATCAGTGTTAGAGCTAAAATTAGCATGTTTAAAGTGATTTTCATGCTTCCAGGGGCTCGGGAAGTTAATTAAATACCATTTGGAGGCATTTAATGTTCGAGCAAAAACGGCTGATTTTCGACAAAAGAGATAACACCCCCCATTACGTCATGCTTCAGAAATGTGGAAAATGGTCCGTTTTCATATGTTTTATTTTTGAACGTCAGTTCACATTTGTAGGTGGATCATCAGTGTTAGAGCTAAAATTAGCATGTTTAAAGTGATTTTCATGCTTCCAGGGGCTCGGGAAGTTAATTAAATACCATTTGGAGGCATTTAATGTTAGAGCAAAAACGGCTGATTTTCGACAAAAGAGATAACACCCCCCCCCATTACGTCATGCTTCAGAAATGTGGAAAATGGTCCGTTTTCAAATGTTTTATTTTTGAACGTCAGTTCACATTTGTAGGTGGATCATCAGTGTTAGAGCTAAAATTAGCATGTTTAAAGTGATTTTCATGCTTCAGGGGCTCGGGAAGTTAATTAAATACCATTTGGAGGCATTTAATGTTCAAGCAAAAACGGCTGATTTTCGACAAAAGAGATAACACCCCCCCATTACGTCATGCTTCAGAAATGTGGAAAATGGTCCGTATTCAAATGTTTTATTTTTGAACGTCAGTTCACATTTGTAGGTGGATCATCAGTGTTAGAGCTAAAATTAGCATGTTTAAAGTGATTTTCATGCTTCCAGGGGCCCAAAACACAAGATTTATGGAATGGTTAAAAGTGCATGAAAATGGCCAATTTACTCACTCTGAGTTCTCAAAAAGGGTTTCTTCACCCCGGGAAGTTAATTAAATACCATTTGGAGGCATTTAATGTTCGAGCAAAAACGGCTGATTTTCGACAAAAGAGATAACACCCCCCCATTACGTCATGCTTCAGAAATGTGGAAAATGGTCCGTTTTCAAATGTTTTATTTTTGAACGTCAGTTCACATTTGTAGGTGGATCATCAGTGTTAGAGCTAAAATTAGCATGTTTAAAGTGATTTTCATGCTTCCAGGGGCTCGGGAAGTTAATTAAATACCATTTGGAGGCATTTAATGTTCGAGCAAAAACGGCTGATTTTCGACAAAAGAGATAACACCCCCCCATTACGTCATGCTTCAGAAATGTGGAAAATGGTCCGTTTTCAAATGTTTTATTTTTGAACGTCAGTTCACATTTGTAGGTGGATCATCAGTGTTAGAGCTAAAATTAGCATGTTTAAAGTGATTTTCATGCTTCCAGGGGCTCGGGAAGTTAATTAAATACCATTTGGAGGCATTTAATGTTCGAGCAAAAACGGCTGATTTTCGACAAAAGAGATAACACCCCCCCATTACGTCATGCTTCAGAAATGTGGAAAATGGTCCGTTTTCAAATGTTTTATTTTTGAACGTCAGTTCACATTTGTAGGTGGATCATCAGTGTTAGAGCTAAAATTAGCATGTTTAAAGTGATTTTCATGCTTCCAGGGGCTCGGGAAGTTAATTAAATACCATTTGGAGGCATTTAATGTTCGAGCAAAAACGGCTAATTTTCGACAAAAGAGATAACACCCCCCCATTACGTCATGCTTCAGAAATGTGGAAAATGGTCCGTTTTCAAATGTTTTATTTTTGAACGTCAGTTCACATTTGTAGGTGGATCATCAGTGTTAGAGCTAAAATTAGCATGTTTAAAGTGATTTTCATGCTTCCAGGGGCTCGGGAAGTTAATTAAATACCATTTGGAGGCATTTAATGTTCGAGCAAAAACGGCTGATTTTCGACAAAAGAGATAACACCCCCCATTACGTCATGCTTCAGAAATGTGGAAAATGGTCCGTTTTCATATGTTTTATTTTTGAACGTCAGTTCACATTTGTAGGTGGATCATCAGTGTTAGAGCTAATATTAGCATGTTTAAAGTGATTTTCATGCTTCCAGGGGCTCGGGAAGTTAATTAAATACCATTTGGAGGCATTTTTTGTTCAAGCAAAAACAGCTGATTTTCGACAAAAGAGATAACACCCCCCCATTACGTCATGCTTCAGAAATGTGGAAAATGGTCCGTTTTCAAATGTTTTATTTTTGAACGTCAGTTCACATTTGTAGGTGGATCATCAGTGTTAGAGCTAAAATTAGCATGTTTAAAGTGATTTTCATGCTTCCAGGGGCCCAAAACACAAGATTTATGGAATGGTTAAAAGTGCATGAAAATGGCCAATTTACTCACTCTGAGTTCTCAAAAAGGGTTTCTTCACCCCGGGAAGTTAATTAAATACCATTTGGAGGCATTTAATGTTCGAGCAAAAACGGCTGATTTTCGACAAAAGAGATAACACCCCCCCATTACGTCATGCTTCAGAAATGTGGAAAATGGTCCGTTTTCAAATGTTTTATTTTTGAACGTCAGTTCACATTTGTAGGTGGATCATCAGTGTTAGAGCTAAAATTAGCATGTTTAAAGTGATTTTCATGCTTCCAGGGGCCCAAAACACAAGATTTATGGAATGGTTAAAAGTGCATGAAAATGGCCAATTTACTCACTCTGAGTTCTCAAAAAGGGTTTCTTCACCCCGGGAAGTTAATTAAATACCATTTGGAGGCATTTAATGTTAGAGCAAAAACGGCTGATTTTCGACAAAAGAGATAACACCCCCCCATTACGTCATGCTTCAGAAATGTGGAAAATGGTCCGTTTTCAAATGTTTTATTTTTGAACGTCAGTTCACATTTGTAGGTGGATCATCAGTGTTAGAGCTAAAATTAGCATGTTTAAAGTGATTTTCATGCTTCCAGGGGCCCAAAACACAAGATTTATGGAATGGTTAAAAGTGCATGAAAATGGCCAATTTACTCACTCTGAGTTCTCAAAAAGGGTTTCTTCACCCCGGGAAGTTAATTAAATACCATTTGGAGGCATTTAATGTTCGAGCAAAAACGGCTGATTTTCGACAAAAGAGATAACACCCCCCCATTACGTCATGCTTCAGAAATGTGGAAAATGGTCCGTTTTCAAATGTTTTATTTTTGAACGTCAGTTCACATTTGTAGGTGGATCATCAGTGTTAGAGCTAAAATTAGCATGTTTAAAGTGATTTTCATGCTTCCAGGGGCTCGGGAAGTTAATGAAATACCATTTGGAGGCATTTAATGTTCGAGCAAAAACGGCTGATTTTCGACAAAAGAGATAACACCCCCCCATTACGTCATGCTTCAGAAATGTGGAAAATGGTCCGTTTTCAAATGTTTTATTTTTGAACGTCAGTTCACATTTGTAGGTGGATCATCAGTGTTAGAGCTAAAATTAGCATGTTTAAAGTGATTTTCATGCTTCCAGGGGCCCAAAACACAAGATTTATGGAATGGTTAAAAGAGCATGAAAATGGCCAATTTACTCACTCTGAGTTCTCAAAAAGGGTTTCTTCACCCCGGGAAGTTAATTAAATACCATTTGGAGGCATTTAATGTTCGAGCAAAAACGGCTGATTTTCGACAAAAGAGATAACACCCCCCCATCACGTCATGCTTCAGAAATGTGGAAAATGGTCCGTTTTCAAATGTTTTATTTTTGAACGTCAGTTCACATTTGTAGGTGGATCATCAGTGTTAGAGCTAAAATTAGCATGTTTAAAGTGATTTTCATGCTTCCAGGGGCCCAAAACACAAGATTTATGGAATGGTTAAAATTGCATGAAAATGGCCAATTTACTCACTCTGAGTTCTCAAAAAGGGTTTCTTCACCCCGGGAAGTTAATTAAATACCATTTGGAGGCATTTAATGTTAGAGCAAAAACGGCTGATTTTCGACAAAAGAGATAACACCCCCCCATTACGTCATGCTTCAGAAATGTGGAAAATGGTCCGTTTTCAAATGTTTTATTTTTGAACGTCAGTTCACATTTGTAGGTGGATCATCAGTGTTAGAGCTAAAATTAGCATGTTTAAAGTGATTTTCATGCTTCCAGGGGCCCAAAACACAAGATTTATGGAATGGTTAAAAGTGCATGAAAATGGCCAATTTACTCACTCTGAGTTCTCAAAAAGGGTTTCTTCACCCCGGGAAGTTAATTAAATACCATTTGGAGGCATTTAATGTTCGAGCAAAAACGGCTGATTTTCGACAAAAGAGATAACACCCCCCCATTACGTCATGCTTCAGAAATGTGGAAAATGGTCCGTTTTCAAATGTTTTATTTTTGAACGTCAGTTCACATTTGTAGGTGGATCATCAGTGTTAGAGCTAAAATTAGCATGTTTAAAGTGATTTTCATGCTTCCAGGGGCTCGGGAAGTTAATGAAATACCATTTGGAGGCATTTAATGTTCGAGCAAAAACGGCTGATTTTCGACAAAAGAGATAACACCCCCCCATTACGTCATGCTTCAGAAATGTGGAAAATGGTCCGTTTTCAAATGTTTTATTTTTGAACGTCAGTTCACATTTGTAGGTGGATCATCAGTGTTAGAGCTAAAATTAGCATGTTTAAAGTGATTTTCATGCTTCCAGGGGCTCGGGAAGTTAATTAAATACCATTTGGAGGCATTTAATGTTCGAGCAAAAACGGCTGATTTTCGACAAAAGAGATAACACCCCCCCATTACGTCATGCTTCAGAAATGTGGAAAATGGTCCGTTTTCAAATGTTTTATTTTTGAACGTCAGTTCACATTTGTAGGTGGATCATCAGTGTTAGAGCTAAAATTAGCATGTTTAAAGTGATTTTCATGCTTCCAGGCGCTCGGGAAGTTAATTAAATACCATTTGGAGGCATTTAATGTTCGAGCAAAAACGGCTGATTTTCGACAAAAGAGATAACACCCCCCCATTACGTCATGCTTCAGAAATGTGGAAAATGGTCCGTTTTCAAATGTTTTATTTTTGAACGTCAGTTCACATTTGTAGGTGGATCATCAGTGTTAGAGCTAAAATTAGCATGTTTAAAGTGATTTTCATGCTTCCAGGGGCTCGGGAAGTTAATTAAATACCATTTGGAGGCATTTAATGTTCGAGCAAAAACGGCTGATTTTCGACAAAAGAGATAACACCCCCCCATTACGTCATGCTTCAGAAATGTGGAAAATGGTCCGTTTTCAAATGTTTCATTTTTGAACGTCAGTTCACATTTGTAGGTGGATCATCAGTGTTAGAGCTAAAATTAGCATGTTTAAAGTGATTTTCATGCTTCCAGGGGCTCGGGAAGTTAATTAAATACCATTTGGAGGCATTTAATGTTCGAGCAAAAACGGCTGATTTTCGACAAAAGAGATAACACCCCCCCATTACGTCATGCTTCAGAAATGTGGAAAATGGTCCGTTTTCAAATGTTTTATTTTTGAACGTCAGTTCACATTTGTAGGTGGATCATCAGTGTTAGAGCTAAAATTAGCATGTTTAAAGTGATTTTCATGCTTCCAGGGGCCCAAAACACAAGATTTATGGAATGGTTAAAAGTACATGAAAATGGCCAATTTACTCACTCTGAGTTCTCAAAAAGGGTTTCTTCACCCCGGGAAGTTAATTAAATACCATTTGGAGGCATTTAATGTTCGAGCTAAAACGGCTGATTTTCGACAAAAGAGATAACACCCCCCATTACGTCATGCTTCAGAAATGTGGAAAATGGTCCGTTTTCAAATGTTTCATTTTTGAACGTCAGTTCACATTTGTAGGTGGATCATCAGTGTTAGAGCTAAAATTAGCATGTTTAAAGTGATTTTCATGCTTCTTGGGGCCCAAAACACAAGATTTATGGAATGGTTAAAAGTGCATGAAAATGGCCAATTTACTCACTCTGAGTTCTCAAAAAGGGTTTCTTCACCCCGGGAAGTTAATTAAATACCATTTGGAGGCATTTAATGTTCGAGCAAAAACGGCTGATTTTCGACAAAAGAGATAACACCCCCCCATTACGTCATGCTTCAGAAATGTGGAAAATGGTCCGTTTTCAAATGTTTTATTTTTGAACGTCAGTTTACATTTGTAGGTGGATCATCAGTGTTAGAGCTAAAATTAGCATGTTTAAAGTGATTTTCATGCTTCTTGGGGCCCAAAACACAAGATTTATGGAATGGTTAAAAGTGCATGAAAATGGCCAATTTACTCACTCTGAGTTCTCAAAAAGGGTTTCTTCACCCCGGGAAGTTAATTAAATACCATTTGGAGGCATTTAATGTTAGAGCAAAAACGGCTGATTTTCCACAAAAGAGATAACACCCCCCCATTACGTCATGCTTCAGAAATGTGGAAAATTGTCCGTTTTCAAATGTTTTATTTTTGAACGTCAGTTCACATTTGTAGGTGGATCATCAGTGTTAGAGCTAAAATTAGCATGTTTAAAGTGATTTTCATGCTTCCAGGGGCTCGGGAAGTTAATTAAATACCATTTGGAGGCATTTAATGTTCGAGCAAAAACGGCTGATTTTCGACAAAAGAGATAACACCCCCCCCCATTACGTCATGCTTCAGAAATGTGGAAAATGGTCCGTTTTCAAATGTTTTATTTTTGAACGTCAGTTCACATTTGTAGGTGGATCATCAGTGTTAGAGCTAAAATTAGCATGTTTAAAGTGATTTTCATGCTTCCAGGGGCCCAAAACACAAGATTTATGGAATGGTTAAAAGTGCATGAAAATGGCCAATTTACTCACTCTGAGTTCTCAAAAAGGGTTTCTTCACCCCGGGAAGTTAATTAAATACCATTTGGAGGCATTTAATGTTCGAGCAAAAACGGCTGATTTTCGGCAAAAGAGATAACACCCCCCCATTACGTCATGCTTCAGAAATGTGGAAAATGGTCCGTTTTCAAATGTTTATTTTTGAACGTCAGTTCACATTTGTAGGTGGATCATCAGTGTTAGAGCTAAAATTAGCATGTTTAAAGTGATTTTCATGCTTCCAGGGGCTCGGGAAGTTTATTAAATACCATTTGGAGGCATTTAATGTTCGAGCAAAAACGGCTGATTTTCGACAAAAGAGATAACACCCCCCCCATTACGTCATGCTTCAGAAATGTGGAAAATGGTCCGTTTTCAAATGTTTCATTTTTGAACGTCAGTTCACATTTGTAGGTGGATCATCAGTGTTAGAGCTAAAATTAGCATGTTTAAAGTGATTTTCATGCTTCCAGGGGCTCGGGAAGTGAAATAAATACCATTTGGAGGCATTTAATGTTCGAGCAAAAACGGCTGATTTTCGACAAAAGAGATAACACCCCCCATTACGTCATGCTTCAGAAATGTGGAAAATGGTCCGTTTTCAAATGTTTTATTTTTGAACGTCAGTTCACATTTGTAGGTGGATCATCAGTGTTAGAGCTAAAATTAGCATGTTTAAAGTGATTTTCATGCTTCCAGGGGCCCAAAACACAAGATTTATGGAATGGTTAAAAGTGCATGAAAATGGCCAATTTACTCACTCTGAGTTCTCAAAAAGGGTTTCTTCACCCCGGGAAGTTAATTAAATACCATTTGGAGGCATTTAATGTTCGAGCAAAAACGGCTGATTTTCGACAAAAGAGATAACACCCCCCCATTACGTCATGCTTCAGAAATGTGGAAAATGGTCCGTTTTCAAATGTTTTATTTTTGAACGTCAGTTCACATTTGTAGGTGGATCATCAGTGTTAGAGCTAAAATTAGCATGTTTAAAGTGATTTTCATGCTTCCAGGGGCCCAAAACACAAGATTTATGGAATGGTTAAAAGTGCATGAAAATGGCCAATTTACTCACTCTGAGTTCTCAAAAAGGGTTTCTTCACCCCGGGAAGTTAATTAAATACCATTTGGAGGCATTTAATGTTCGAGCAAAAACGGCTGATTTTCGACAAAAGAGATAACACCCCCCCATTACGTCATGCTTCAGAAATGTGGAAAATGGTCCGTTTTCAAATGTTTTATTTTTGAACGTCAGTTCACATTTGTAGGTGGATCATCAGTGTTAGAGCTAAAATTAGCATGTTTAAAGTGATTTTCATGCTTCCAGGGGCCCAAAACACAAGATTTATGGAATGGTTAAAAGTGCATGAAAATGGCCAATTTACTCACTCTGAGTTCTCAAAAAGGGTTTCTTCACACCGGGAAGTTAATTAAATACCATTTGGAGGCATTTAATGTTAGAGCAAAAACGGCTGATTTTCGACAAAAGAGATAACACCCCCCCATCACGTCATGCTTCAGAAATGTGGAAAATGGTCCGTTTTCAAATGTTTTATTTTTGAACGTCAGTTCACATTTGGAGGTGGATCATCAGTGTTAGAGCTAAAATTAGCATGTTTAAAGTGATTTTCATGCTTCAAGGGGCCCAAAACACAAGATTTATGGAATGGTTAAAAGTGCATGAAAATGGCCAATTTACTCACTCTGAGTTCTCAAAAAGGGTTTCTTCACCCCGGGAAGTTAATTAAATACCATTTGGAGGCATTTAATGTTCGAGCAAAAACGGCTGATTTTCGACAAAAGAGATAACACCCCCCCATTACGTCATGCTTCAGAAATGTGGAAAATGGTCCGTTTTCAAATGTTTTATTTTTGAACGTCAGTTCACATTTGTAGGTGGATCATCAGTGTTAGAGCTGAAATTAGCATGTTTAAAGTGATTTTCATGCTTCCAGGGGCTCGGGAAGTTAATTAAATACCATTTGGAGGCATTTAATGTTCGAGCAAAAACGGCTGATTTTCGACAAAAGAGATAACACCCCCCCATTACGTCATGCTTCAGAAATGTGGAAAATGGTCCGTTTTCAAATGTTTTATTTTTGAACGTCAGTTCACATTTGTAGGTGGATCATCAGTGTTAGAGCTAAAATTAGCATGTTTAAAGTGATTTTCATGCTTCCAAGGGCTCGGGAAGTTAATTAAATACCATTTGGAGGCATTTAATGTTCGAGCAAAAACGGATGATTTTCGACAAAAGAGATGACACCCCCCATTACG
Organism: Lissotriton vulgaris; assembly: GCF_964263255.1. Lineage (NCBI taxonomy): Eukaryota > Metazoa > Chordata > Amphibia > Caudata > Salamandridae > Lissotriton > Lissotriton vulgaris. The sequence goes on from NW_028240859.1 coordinate 1,654,760, forward strand.
TCATGCTTCAGAAATGTGGAAAATGGTCCGTTTTCATATGTTTTATTTTTGAACGTCAGTTCACATTTGTAGGTGGATCATCAGTGTTAGAGCTAAAATTAGCATGTTTAAAGTGATTTTCATGCTTCCAGGGGCTCGGGAAGTTAATTAAATACCATTTGGAGACATTTAATGTTAGAGCAAAAACGGCTGATTTTCGACAAAAGAGATAACACCCCCCCCCCATTACGTCATGCTTCAGAAATGTGGAAAATGGTCCGTTTTCAAATGTTTTATTTTTGAACGTCAGTTCACATTTGTAGGTGGATCATCAGTGTTAGAGCTAAAATTAGCATGTTTAAAGTGATTTTCATGCTTCCAGGGGCTCGGGAAGTTAATTAAATACCATTTGGAGGCATTTAATGTTCGAGCAAAAACGGCTGATTTTCGACAAAAGAGATAACACCCCCCCATTACGTCATGCTTCAGAAATGTGGAAAAAATGGTCCGTTTTCAAATGTTTTATTTTTGAACGTCAGTTCACATTTGTAGGTGGATCATCAGTGTTAGAGCTAAAATTAGCATGTTTAAAGTGATTTTCATGCTTCCAGGGGCCCAAAACACAAGATTTATGGAATGGTTAAAAGTGCATGAAAATGGCCAATTTACTCACTCTGAGTTCTCAAAAAAGGGTTTCTTCACCCCGGGAAGTTAATTAAATACCATTTGGAGGCATTTAATGTTCGAGCAAAAACGGCTGATTTTCGACAAAAGAGATAACACCCCCCCATTACGTCATGCTTCAGAAATGTGGAAAATGGTCCGTTTTCAAATGTTTTATTTTTGAACGTCAGTTCACATTTGTAGGTGGATCATCAGTGTTAGAGCTAAAATTAGCATGTTTAAAGTGATTTTCATGCTTCCAGGGGCTCGGGAAGTGAAATAAATACCATTTGGAGGCATTTAATGTTCGAGCAAAAACGGCTGATTTTCGACAAAAGAGATAACACCCCCCATTACGTCATGCTTCAGAAATGTGGAAAATGGTCCGTTTTCAAATGTTTTATTTTTGAACGTCAGTTCACATTTGTAGGTGGATCATCAGTGTTAGAGCTAAAATTAGCATGTTTAAAGTGATTTTCATGCTTCCAGGGGCCCAAAACACAAGATTTATGGAATGGTTAAAAGTGCATGAAAATGGCCAATTTACTCACTCTGAGTTCTCAAAAAGGGTTTCTTCACCCCGGGAAGTTAATTAAATACCATTTGGAGGCATTTAATGTTCGAGCAAAAACGGCTGATTTTCGACAAAAGAGATAACACCCCCCCATTACGTCATGCTTCAGAAATGTGGAAAATGGTCCGTTTTCAAATGTTTTATTTTTGAACGTCAGTTCACATTTGTAGGTGGATCATCAGTGTTAGAGCTAAAATTAGCATGTTTAAAGTGATTTTCATGCTTCCAGGGGCCCAAAACACAAGATTTATGGAATGGTTAAAAGTGCATGAAAATGGCCAATTTACTCACTCTGAGTTCTCAAAAAGGGTTTCTTCACCCCGGGAAGTTAATTAAATACCATTTGGAGGCATTTAATGTTCAAGCAAAAACGGCTGATTTTCGACAAAAGAGATAACACCCCCCCATTACGTCATGCTTCAGAAATGTGGAAAATGGTCCGTTTTCAAATGTTTTATTTTTGAACGTCAGTTCACATTTGTAGGTGGATCATCAGTGTTAGAGCTAAAATTAACATGTTTAAAGTGATTTTCATGCTTCCAGGGGCCCAAAAGACAAGATTTATGGAATGGTTAAAAGTGCATGAAAATGGCCAATTTACTCACTCTGAGTTCTCAAAAAGGGTTTCTTCACCCCGGGAAGTTAATTAAATACCATTTGGAGGCATTTAATGTTAGAGCAAAAACGGCTGATTTTCGACAAAAGAGATAACACCCCCCCATTACGTCATGCTTCAGAAATGTGGAAAATGGTCCGTTTTCAAATGTTTTATTTTTGAACGTCAGTTCACATTTGTAGGTGGATCATCAGTGTTAGAGCTAAAATTAGCATGTTTAAAGTGATTTTCATGCTTCCAGGGGCCCAAAACACAAGATTTATGGAATGGTTAAAAGTGCATGAAAATGGCCAATTTACTCACTCTGAGTTCTCAAAAAGGGTTTCTTCACACCGGGAAGTTAATTAAATACCATTTGGAGGCATTTAATGTTAGAGCAAAAACGGCTGATTTTCGACAAAAGAGATAACACCCCCCCATTACGTCATGCTTCAGAAATGTGGAAAATGGTCCGTTTTCAAATGTTTTATTTTTGAACGTCAGTTCACATTTGTAGGTGGATCATCAGTGTTAGAGCTAAAATTAGCATGTTTAAAGTGATTTTCATGCTTCAAGGGGCCCAAAACACAAGATTTATGGAATGGTTAAAAGTGCATGAAAATGGCCAATTTACTCACTCTGAGTTCTCAAAAAGGGTTTCTTCACCCCGGGAAGTTAATTAAATACCATTTGGAGGCATTTAATGTTCGAGCAAAAACGGCTGATTTTCGACAAAAGAGATAACACCCCCCCATTACGTCATGCTTCAGAAATGTGGAAAATGGTCCGTTTTCAAATGTTTTATTTTTGAACGTCAGTTCACATTTGTAGGTGGATCATCAGTGTTAGAGCTAAAATTAGCATGTTTAAAGTGATTTTCATGCTTCCAGGGGCTCGGGAAGTTAATTAAATACCATTTGGAGGCATTTAATGTTCGAGCAAAAACGGCTGATTTTCGACAAAAGAGATAACACCCCCCCATTACGTCATGCTTCAGAAATGTGGAAAATGGTCCGTTTTCAAATGTTTTATTTTTGAACGTCAGTTCACATTTGTAGGTGGATCATCAGTGTTAGAGCTAAAATTAGCATGTTTAAAGTGATTTTCATGCTTCCAGGGGCTCGGGAAGTTAATTAAATACCATTTGGAGGCATTTAATGTTCGAGCAAAAACGGCTGATTTTCGACAAAAGAGATGACACCCCCCATTACGTCATGCTTCAGAAATGTGGAAAATGGTCCGTTTTCATATGTTTTATTTTTGAACGTCAGTTCACATTTGTAGGTGGATCATCAGTGTTAGAGCTAAAATTAGCATGTTTAAAGTGATTTTCATGCTTCCAGGGGCTCGGGAAGTTAATTAAATACCATTTGGAGACATTTAATGTTAGAGCAAAAACGGCTGATTTTCGACAAAAGAGATAACACCCCCCCCCCATTACGTCATGCTTCAGAAATGTGGAAAATGGTCCGTTTTCAAATGTTTTATTTTTGAACGTCAGTTCACATTTGTAGGTGGATCATCAGTGTTAGAGCTAAAATTAGCATGTTTAAAGTGATTTTCATGCTTCCAGGGGCTCGGGAAGTTAATTAAATACCATTTGGAGGCATTTAATGTTCGAGCAAAAACGGCTGATTTTCGACAAAAGAGATAACACCCCCCCATTACGTCATGCTTCAGAAATGTGGAAAAAATGGTCCGTTTTCAAATGTTTTATTTTTGAACGTCAGTTCACATTTGTAGGTGGATCATCAGTGTTAGAGCTAAAATTAGCATGTTTAAAGTGATTTTCATGCTTCCAGGGGCCCAAAACACAAGATTTATGGAATGGTTAAAAGTGCATGAAAATGGCCAATTTACTCACTCTGAGTTCTCAAAAAAGGGTTTCTTCACCCGGGGAAGTTAATTAAATACCATTTGGAGGCATTTAATGTTCGAGCAAAAACGGCTGATTTTCGACAAAAGAGATAACACCCCCCCATTACGTCATGCTTCAGAAATGTGGAAAATGGTCCGTTTTCAAATGTTTTATTTTTGAACGTCAGTTCACATTTGTAGGTGGATCATCAGTGTTAGAGCTAAAATTAGCATGTTTAAAGTGATTTTCATGCTTCCAGGGGCCCAAAACACAAGATTTATGGAATGGTTAAAAGAGCATGAAAATGGCCAATTTATTCACTCTGAGTTCTCAAAAAGGGTTTCTTCACCCCGGGAAGTTAATTAAATACCATTTGGAGGCATTTAATGTTAGAGCAAAAACGGCTGATTTTCGACAAAAGAGATAACACCCCCCCATTACGTCATGCTTCAGAAATGTGGAAAATGGTCCGTTTTCAAATGTTTTATTTTTGAACGTCAGTTCACATTTGTAGGTGGATCATCAGTGTTAGAGCTAAAATTAGCATGTTTAAAGTGATTTTCATGCTTCCAGGGGCCCAAAACACAAGATTTATGGAATGGTTAAAAGTGCATGAAAATTGCCAATTTACTCACTCTGAGTTCTCAAAAAGGGTTTCTTCACCCCGGGAAGTTAATTAAATACCATTTGGAGGCATTTAATGTTCGAGCAAAAACGGCTGATTTTCGACAAAAGAGATAACACCCCCCCATTACGTCATGCTTCAGAAATGTGGAAAATGGTCCGTTTTCAAATGTTTTATTTTTGAACGTCAGTTCACATTTGTAGGTGGATCATCAGTGTTAGAGCTAAAATTAGCATGTTTAAAGTGATTTTCATGCTTCCAGGGGCCCAAAACACAAGATTTATGGAATGGTTAAAAGTGCATGAAAATGGCCAATTTACTCACTCTGAGTTCTCAAAAAGGGTTTCTTCACCCCGGGAAGTTAATTAAATACCATTTGGAGGTATTTAATGTTCGAGCAAAAACGGCTGATTTTCGACAAAAGAGATAACACCCCCCCATTACGTCATGCTTAAGAAATGTGGAAAATGGTCCGTTTTCAAATGTTTTATTTTTGAACGTCAGTTCACATTTGTAGGTGGATCATCAGTGTTAGAGCTAAAATTAGCATGTTTAAAGTGATTTTCATGCTTCCAGGGGCTCGGGAAGTTAATTAAATACCATTTGGAGGCATTTAATGTTCGAGCAAAAACGGCTGATTTTCGACAAAAGAGATAACACCCCCCCATTACGTCATGCTTCAGAAATGTGGAAAATGGTCCGTTTTCAAATGTTTTATTTTTGAACGTCAGTTCACATTTGTAGGTGGATCATCAGTGTTAGAGCTAAAATTAGCATGTTTAAAGTGATTTTCATGCTTCCAGGGGCTCGGGAAGTTAATTAAATACCATTTGGAGGCATTTAATGTTCGAGCAAAAATGGCTGATTTTCGACAAAAGAGATAACACCCCCCCATTACGTCATGCTTCAGAAATGTGGAAAATGGTCCGTTTTCAAATGTTTCATTTTTGAAAGTCAGTTCACATTTGTAGGTGGATCATCAGTGTTAGAGCTAAAATTAGCATGTTTAAAGTGATTTTCATGCTTCCAGGGGCTCGGGAAGTTAATTAAATACCATTTGGAGGCATTTAATGTTCGAGCAAAAACGGCTGATTTTCGACAAAAGAGATAACACCCCCCCATTACGTCATGCTTCAGAAATGTGGAAAATGGTCCGTTTTCAAATGTTTTATTTTTGAACGTCAGTTCACATTTGTAGGTGGATCATCAGTGTTAGAGCTAAAATTAGCATGTTTAAAGTGATTTTCATGCTTCCAGGGGCCCAAAACACAAGATTTATGGAATGGTTAAAAGTGCATGAAAATGGCCAATTTACTCACTCTGAGTTCTCAAAAGGGGTTTCTTCACCCCGGGAAGTTAATTAAATACCATTTGGAGGCATTTAATGTTCGAGCAAAAACGGCTGATTTTCGACAAAAGAGATAACACCCCCCATTACGTCATGCTTCAGAAATGTGGAAAATGGTCAGTTTTCAAATGTTTCATTTTTGAACGTCAGTTCACATTTGTAGGTGGATCATCAGTGTTAGAGCTAAAATTAGCATGTTTAAAGTGATTTTCATGCTTCTTGGGGCCCAAAACACAAGATTTATGGAATGGTTAAAAGTGCATGAAAATGGCCAATTTACTCACTCTGAGTTCTCAAAAAGGGTTTCTTCACCCCGGGAAGTTAATTAAATACCATTTGGAGGCATTTAATGTTCGAGCAAAAACGGCTGATTTTCGACAAAAGAGATAACACCCCCCCATTACGTCATGCTTCAGAAATGTGGAAAATGGTCCGTTTTCAGATGTTTTATTTTTGAACGTCAGTTCACATTTGTAGGTGGATCATCAGTGTTAGAGCTAAAATTAGCATGTTTAAAGTGATTTTCATGCTTCTTGGGGCCCAAAACACAAGATTTATGGAATGGTTAAAAGTGCATGAAAATGGCCAATTTACTCACTCTGAGTTCTCAAAAAGGGTTTCTTCACCCCGGGAAGTTAATTAAATACCATTTGGAGGCATTTAATGTTAGAGCAAAAACGGCTGATTTTCCACAAAAGAGATAACACCCCCCCATTACGTCATGCTTCAGAAATGTGGAAAATTGTCCGTTTTCAAATGTTTTATTTTTGAACGTCAGTTCACATTTGTAGGTGGATCATCAGTGTTAGAGCTAAAATTAGCATGTTTAAAGTGATTTTCATGCTTCCAGGGGCTCGGGAAGTTAATTAAATACCATTTGGAGGCATTTAATGTTCGAGCAAAAACGGCTGATTTTCGACAAAAGAGATAACACCCCCCCATTACGTCATGCTTCAGAAATGTGGAAAATGGTCCGTTTTCAAATGTTTTATTTTTGAACGTCAGTTCACATTTGTAGGTGGATCATCAGTGTTAGAGCTAAAATTAGCATGTTTAAAGTGATTTTCATGCTTCCAGGGGCCCAAAACACAAGATTTATGGAATGGTTAAAAGTGCATGAAAATGGCCAATTTACTCACTCTGAGTTCTCAAAAAGGGTTTCTTCACCCCGGGAAGTTAATTAAATACCATTTGGAGGCATTTAATGTTCGAGCAAAAACGGCTGATTTTCGACAAAAGAGATAACACCCCCCCATTACGTCATGCTTCAGAAATGTGGAAAATTGTCCGTTTTCAAATGTTTTATTTTTGAACGTCAGTTCACATTTGTAGGTGGATCATCAGTGTTAGAGCTAAAATTAGCATGTTTAAAGTGATTTTCATGCTTCCAGGGGCTCGGGAAGTTAATTAAATACCATTTGGAGGCATTTAATGTTCGAGCAAAAACGGCTGATTTTCGACAAAAGAGATAACACCCCCCCATTACTTCATGCTTCAGAAATGTGGAAAATGGTCCGTTTTCAAATGTTTTATTTTTGAACGTCAGTTCACATTTGTAGGTGGATCATCAGTGTTAGAGCTAAAATTAGCATGTTTAAAGTGATTTTCATGCTTCCAGGGGCTCGGGAAGTTAATTAAATACCATTTGGAGGCATTTAATGTTCGAGCAAAAACGGCTGATTTTCGACAAAAGAGATAACACCCCCCCATTACGTCATGCTTCAGAAATGTGGAAAATGGTCCGTTTTCAAATGTTTTATTTTTGAACGTCAGTTCACATTTGTAGGTGGATCATCAGTGTTAGAGCTAAAATTAGCATGTTTAAAGTGATTTTCATGCTTCCAGGGGCTCGGGAAGTGAAATAAATACCATTTGGAGGCATTTAATGTTCGAGCAAAAACGGCTGATTTTCCACAAAAGAGATAACACCCCCCCATTACGTCATGCTTCAGAAATGTGGAAAATGATCCGTTTTCAGATGTTTTATTTTTGAACGTCAGTTCACATTTGTAGGTGGATCATCAGTGTTAGAGCTAAAATTAGCATGTTTAAAGTGATTTTCATGCTTCCAGGGGCTCGGGAAGTTAATTAAATACCATTTGGAGGCATTTAATGTTCGAGCAAAAACGGCTGATTTTCGACAAAAGAGATAACACCCCCCCATTACGTCATGCTTCAGAAATGTGGAAAATGGTCCGTTTTCAAATGTTTTATTTTTGAACGTCAGTTCACATTTGTAGGTGGATCATCAGTGTTAGAGCTAAAATTAGCATGTTTAAAGTGATTTTCATGCTTCCAGGGGCCCAAAACACAAGATTTATGGAATGGTTAAAAGTGCATGAAAATGGCCAATTTACTCACTCTGAGTTCTCAAAAAGGGTTTCTTCACCCCGGGAAGTTAATTAAATACCATTTGGAGGCATTTAATGTTCGAGCAAAAACAGCTGATTTTCGACAAAAGAGATAACACTCACCCATTACGTCATGCTTCAGAAATGTGGAAAATTGTCCGTTTTCAAATGTTTTATTTTTGAACGTCAGTTCACATTTGTAGGTGGATCATCAGTGTTAGAGCTAAAATTAGCATGTTTAAAGTGATTTTCATGCTTCCAGGGGCTCGGGAAGTTAATTAAATACCATTTGGAGGCATTTAATGTTCGAGCAAAAACGGCTGATTTTCCACAAAAGAGATAACACCCCCCCATTACGTCATGCTTCAGAAATGTGGAAAATGGTCCGTTTTCAAATGTTTTATTTTTGAACGTCAGTTCACATTTGTAGGTGGATCATCAGTGTTAGAGCTAAAATTCGCATGTTTAAAGTGATTTTCATGCTTCCAGGGGCTCGGGAAGTGAAATAAATACCATTTGGAGGCATTTAATGTTCGAGCAAAAACGGCTGATTTTCCACAAAAGAGATAACACCCCCCCATTACGTCATGCTTCAGAAATGTGGAAAATGGTCCGTTTTCAAATGTTTTATTTTTGAACGTCAGTTCACATTTGTAGGTGGATCATCAGTGTTAGAGCTAAAATTAGCATGTTTAAAGTGATTTTCATGCTTCCAGGGGCTCGGGAAGTTAATTAAATACCATTTGGAGGCATTTAATGTTCGAGCAAAAACGGCTGATTTTCGACAAAAGAGATAACACCCCCCCATTACGTCATGCTTCAGAAATGTGGAAAATGGTCCGTTTTCAAATGTTTTATTTTTGAACGTCAGTTCACATTTGTAGGTGGATCATCAGTGTTAGAGCTAAAATTAGCATGTTTAAAGTGATTTTCATGCTTCCAGGCGCTCGGGAAGTTAATTAAATACCATTTGGAGGCATTTAATGTTCGAGCAAAAACGGCTGATTTTCGACAAAAGAGATAACACCCCCCCATTACGTCATGCTTCAGAAATGTGGAAAATGGTCCGTTTTCAAATGTTTTATTTTTGAACGTCAGTTCACATTTGTAGGTGGATCATCAGTGTTAGAGCTAAAATTAGCATGTTTAAAGTGATTTTCATGCTTCCAGGGGCTCGGGAAGTTAATTAAATACCATTTGGAGGCATTTAATGTTCGAGCAAAAACGGCTGATTTTCGACAAAAGAGATAACACCCCCCCATTACGTCATGCTTCAGAAATGTGGAAAATGGTCCGTTTTCAAATGTTTCATTTTTGAACGTCAGTTCACATTTGTAGGTGGATCATCAGTGTTAGAGCTAAAATTAGCATGTTTAAAGTGATTTTCATGCTTCCAGGGGCTCGGGAAGTTAATTAAATACCATTTGGAGGCATTTAATGTTCGAGCAAAAACGGCTGATTTTCGACAAAAGAGATAACACCCCCCCATTACGTCATGCTTCAGAAATGTGGAAAATGGTCCGTTTTCAAATGTTTTATTTTTGAACGTCAGTTCACATTTGTAGGTGGATCATCAGTGTTAGAGCTAAAATTAGCATGTTTAAAGTGATTTTCATGCTTCCAGGGGCCCAAAACACAAGATTTATGGAATGGTTAAAAGTACATGAAAATGACCAATTTACTCACTCTGAGTTCTCAAAAAGGGTTTCTTCACCCCGGGAAGTTAATTAAATACCATTTGGAGGCATTTAATGTTCGAGCTAAAACGGCTGATTTTCGACAAAAGAGATAACACCCCCCATTACGTCATGCTTCAGAAATGTGGAAAATGGTCCGTTTTCAAATGTTTCATTTTTGAACGTCAGTTCACATTTGTAGGTGGATCATCAGTGTTAGAGCTAAAATTAGCATGTTTAAAGTGATTTTCATGCTTCTTGGGGCCCAAAACACAAGATTTATGGAATGGTTAAAAGTGCATGAAAATGGCCAATTTACTCACTCTGAGTTCTCAAAAAGGGTTTCTTCACCCCGGGAAGTTAATTAAATACCATTTGGAGGCATTTAATGTTCGAGCAAAAACGGCTGATTTTCGACAAAAGAGATAACACCCCCCCATTACGTCATGCTTCAGAAATGTGGAAAATGGTCCGTTTTCAAATGTTTTATTTTTGAACGTCAGTTTACATTTGTAGGTGGATCATCAGTGTTAGAGCTAAAATTAGCATGTTTAAAGTGATTTTCATGCTTCTTGGGGCCCAAAACACAAGATTTATGGAATGGTTAAAAGTGCATGAAAATGGCCAATTTACTCACTCTGAGTTCTCAAAAAGGGTTTCTTCACCCCGGGAAGTTAATTAAATACCATTTGGAGGCATTTAATGTTAGAGCAAAAACGGCTGATTTTCCACAAAAGAGATAACACCCCCCCATTACGTCATGCTTCAGAAATGTGGAAAATTGTCCGTTTTCAAATGTTTTATTTTTGAACGTCAGTTCACATTTGTAGGTGGATCATCAGTGTTAGAGCTAAAATTAGCATGTTTAAAGTGATTTTCATGCTTCCAGGGGCTCGGGAAGTTAATTAAATACCATTTGGAGGCATTTAATGTTCGAGCAAAAACGGCTGATTTTCGACAAAAGAGATAACACCCCCCCCATTACGTCATGCTTCAGAAATGTGGAAAATGGTCCGTTTTCAAATGTTTTATTTTTGAACGTCAGTTCACATTTGTAGGTGGATCATCAGTGTTAGAGCTAAAATTAGCATGTTTAAAGTGATTTTCATGCTTCCAGGGGCCCAAAACACAAGATTTATGGAATGGTTAAAAGTGCATGAAAATGGCCAATTTACTCACTCTGAGTTCTCAAAAAGGGTTTCTTCACCCCGGGAGGGTTAATTAAATACCATTTGGAGGCATTTAATGTTCGAGCAAAAACGGCTGATTTTCGGCAAAAGAGATAACACCCCCCCATTACGTCATGCTTCAGAAATGTGGAAAATGGTCCGTTTTCAAATGTTTATTTTTGAACGTCAGTTCACATTTGTAGGTGGATCATCAGTGTTAGAGCTAAAATTAGCATGTTTAAAGTGATTTTCATGCTTCCAGGGGCTCGGGAAGTTTATTAAATACCATTTGGAGGCATTTAATGTTCGAGCAAAAACGGCTGATTTTCGACAAAAGAGATAACACCCCCCCATTACGTCATGCTTCAGAAATGTGGAAAATGGTCCGTTTTCAAATGTTTCATTTTTGAACGTCAGTTCACATTTGTAGGTGGATCATCAGTGTTAGAGCTAAAATTAGCATGTTTAAAATGATTTTCATGCTTCCAGGGGCTCGGGAAGTGAAATAAATACCATTTGGAGGCATTTAATGTTCGAGCAAAAACGGCTGATTTTCGACAAAAGAGATAACACCCCCCATTACGTCATGCTTCAGAAATGTGGAAAATGGTCCGTTTTCAAATGTTTTATTTTTGAACGTCAGTTCACATTTGTAGGTGGATCATCAGTGTTAGAGCTAAAATTAGCATGTTTAAAGTGATTTTCATGCTTCCAGGGGCCCAAAACACAAGATTTATGGAATGGGTAAAAGTGCATGAAAATGGCCAATTTACTCACTCTGAGTTCTCAAAAAGGGTTTCTTCACCCCGGGAAGTTAATTAAATACCATTTGGAGGCATTTAATGTTCGAGCAAAAACGGCTGATTTTCGACAAAAGAGATAACACCCCCCCATTACGTCATGCTTCAGAAATGTGGAAAATGGTCCGTTTTCAAATGTTTTATTTTTGAACGTCAGTTCACATTTGTAGGTGGATCATCAGTGTTAGAGCTAAAATTAGCATGTTTAAAGTGATTTTCATGCTTCCAGGGGCCCAAAACACAAGATTTATGGAATGGTTAAAAGTGCATGAAAATGGCCAATTTACTCACTCTGAGTTCTCAAAAAGGGTTTCTTCACCCCGGGAAGTTAATTAAATACCATTTGGAGGCATTTAATGTTCGAGCAAAAACGGCTGATTTTCGACAAAAGAGATAACACCCCCCCATTACGTCATGCTTCAGAAATGTGGAAAATGGTCCGTTTTCAAATGTTTTATTTTTGAACGTCAGTTCACATTTGTAGGTGGATCATCAGTGTTAGAGCTAAAATTAACATGTTTAAAGTGATTTTCATGCTTCCAGGGGCCCAAAAGACAAGATTTATGGAATGGTTAAAAGTGCATGAAAATGGCCAATTTACTCACTCTGAGTTCTCAAAAAGGGTTTCTTCACCCCGGGAAGTTAATTAAATACCATTTGGAGGCATTTAATGTTAGAGCAAAAACGGCTGATTTTCGACAAAAGAGATAACACCCCCCCATTACGTCATGCTTCAGAAATGTGGAAAATGGTCCGTTTTCAAATGTTTTATTTTTGAACGTCAGTTCACATTTGTAGGTGGATCATCAGTGTTAGAGCTAAAATTAGCATGTTTAAAGTGATTTTCATGCTTCCAGGGGCCCAAAACACAAGATTTATGGAATGGTTAAAAGTGCATGAAAATGGCCAATTTACTCACTCTGAGTTCTCAAAAAGGGTTTCTTCACACCGGGAAGTTAATTAAATACCATTTGGAGGCATTTAATGTTAGAGCAAAAACGGCTGATTTTCGACAAAAGAGATAACACCCCCCCATCACGTCATGCTTCAGAAATGTGGAAAATGGTCCGTTTTCAAATGTTTTATTTTTGAACGTCAGTTCACATTTGTAGGTGGATCATCAGTGTTAGAGCTAAAATTAGCATGTTTAAAGTGATTTTCATGCTTCAAGGGGCCCAAAACACAAGATTTATGGAATGGTTAAAAGTGCATGAAAATGGCCAATTTACTCACTCTGAGTTCTCAAAAAGGGTTTCTTCACCCCGGGAAGTTAATTAAATACCATTTGGAGGCATTTAATGTTCGAGCAAAAACGGCTGATTTTCGACAAAAGAGATAACACCCCCCCATTACGTCATGCTTCAGAAATGTGGAAAATGGTCCGTTTTCAAATGTTTTATTTTTGAACGTCAGTTCACATTTGTAGGTGGATCATCAGTGTTAGAGCTAAAATTAGCATGTTTAAAGTGATTTTCATGCTTCCAGGGGCTCGGGAAGTTAATTAAATACCATTTGGAGGCATTTAATGTTCGAGCAAAAACGGCTGATTTTCGACAAAAGAGATAACACCCCCCCATTACGTCATGCTTCAGAAATGTGGAAAATGGTCCGTTTTCAAATGTTTTATTTTTGAACGTCAGTTCACATTTGTAGGTGGATCATCAGTGTTAGAGCTAAAATTAGCATGTTTAAAGTGATTTTCATGCTTCCAAGGGCTCGGGAAGTTAATTAAATACCATTTGGAGGCATTTAATGTTCGAGCAAAAACGGATGATTTTCGACAAAAGAGATGACACCCCCCATTACGTCATGCTTCAGAAATGTGGAAAATGGTCCGTTTTCATATGTTTTATTTTTGAACGTCAGTTCACATTTGTAGGTGGATCATCAGTGTTAGAGCTAAAATTAGCATGTTTAAAGTGATTTTCATGCTTCCAGGGGCTCGGGAAGTTAATTAAATACCATTTGGAGACATTTAATGTTAGAGCAAAAACGGCTGATTTTCGACAAAAGAGATAACACCCCCCCCCCCATTACGTCATGCTTCAGAAATGTGGAAAATGGTCCGTTTTCAAATGTTTTATTTTTGAACGTCAGTTCACATTTGTAGGTGGATCATCAGTGTTAGAGCTAAAATTAGCATGTTTAAAGTGATTTTCATGCTTCCAGGGGCTCGGGAAGTTAATTAAATACCATTTGGAGGCATTTAATGTTCGAGCAAAAACGGCTGATTTTCGACAAAAGAGATAACACCCCCCCATTACGTCATGCTTCAGAAATGTGGAAAAAATGGTCCGTTTTCAAATGTTTTATTTTTGAACGTCAGTTCACATTTGTAGGTGGATCATCAGTGTTAGAGCTAAAATTAGCATGTTTAAAGTGATTTTCATGCTTCCAGGGGCCCAAAACACAAGATTTATGGAATGGTTAAAAGTGCATGAAAATGGCCAATTTACTCACTCTGAGTTCTCAAAAAAGGGTTTCTTCACCCCGGGAAGTTAATTAAATACCATTTGGAGGCATTTAATGTTCGAGCAAAAACGGCTGATTTTCGACAAAAGAGATAACACCCCCCCATTACGTCATGCTTCAGAAATGTGGAAAATGGTCCGTTTTCAAATGTTTTATTTTTGAACGTCAGTTCACATTTGTAGGTGGATCATCAGTGTTAGAGCTAAAATTAGCATGTTTAAAGTGATTTTCATGCTTCCAGGGGCTCGGGAAGTGAAATAAATACCATTTGGAGGCATTTAATGTTCGAGCAAAAACGGCTGATTTTCGACAAAAGAGATAACACCCCCCATTACGTCATGCTTCAGAAATGTGGAAAATGGTCCGTTTTCAAATGTTTTATTTTTGAACGTCAGTTCACATTTGTAGGTGGATCATCAGTGTTAGAGCTAAAATTAGCATGTTTAAAGTGATTTTCATGCTTCCAGGGGCCCAAAACACAAGATTTATGGAATGGTTAAAAGTGCATGAAAATGGCCAATTTACTCACTCTGAGTTCTCAAAAAGGGTTTCTTCACCCCGGGAAGTTAATTAAATACCATTTGGAGGCATTTAATGTTCGAGCAAAAACGGCTGATTTTCGACAAAAGAGATAACACCCCCCCATTACGTCATGCTTCAGAAATGTGGAAAATGGTCCGTTTTCAAATGTTTTATTTTTGAACGTCAGTTCACATTTGTAGGTGGATCATCAGTGTTAGAGCTAAAATTAGCATGTTTAAAGTGATTTTCATGCTTCCAGGGGCCCAAAACACAAGATTTATGGAATGGTTAAAAGTGCATGAAAATGGCCAATTTACTCACTCTGAGTTCTCAAAAAGGGTTTCTTCACCCCGGGAAGTTAATTAAATACCATTTGGAGGCATTTAATGTTCGAGCAAAAACGGCTGATTTTCGACAAAAGAGATAACACCCCCCCATTACGTCATGCTTCAGAAATGTGGAAAATGGTCCGTTTTCAAATGTTTTATTTTTGAACGTCAGTTCACATTTGTAGGTGGATCATCAGTGTTAGAGCTAAAATTAACATGTTTAAAGTGATTTTCATGCTTCCAGGGGCCCAAAAGACAAGATTTATGGAATGGTTAAAAGTGCATGAAAATGGCCAATTTACTCACTCTGAGTTCTCAAAAAGGGTTTCTTCACCCCGGGAAGTTAATTAAATACCATTTGGAGGCATTTAATGTTAGAGCAAAAACGGCTGATTTTCGACAAAAGAGATAACACCCCCCCATTACGTCATGCTTCAGAAATGTGGAAAATGGTCCGTTTTCAAATGTTTTATTTTTGAACGTCAGTTCACATTTGTAGGTGGATCATCAGTGTTAGAGCTAAAATTAGCATGTTTAAAGTGATTTTCATGCTTCCAGGGGCCCAAAACACAAGATTTATGGAATGGTTAAAAGTGCATGAAAATGGCCAATTTACTCACTCTGAGTTCTCAAAAAGGGTTTCTTCACACCGGGAAGTTAATTAAATACCATTTGGAGGCATTTAATGTTAGAGCAAAAACGGCTGATTTTCGACAAAAGAGATAACACCCCCCCATTACGTCATGCTTCAGAAATGTGGAAAATGGTCCGTTTTCAAATGTTTTATTTTTGAACGTCAGTTCACATTTGTAGGTGGATCATCAGTGTTAGAGCTAAAATTAGCATGTTTAAAGTGATTTTCATGCTTCAAGGGGCCCAAAACACAAGATTTATGGAATGGTTAAAAGTGCATGAAAATGGCCAATTTACTCACTCTGAGTTCTCAAAAAGGGTTTCTTCACCCCGGGAAGTTAATTAAATACCATTTGGAGGCATTTAATGTTCGAGCAAAAACGGCTGATTTTCGACAAAAGAGATAACACCCCCCCATTACGTCATGCTTCAGAAATGTGGAAAATGGTCCGTTTTCAAATGTTTTATTTTTGAACGTCAGTTCACATTTGTAGGTGGATCATCAGTGTTAGAGCTAAAATTAGCATGTTTAAAGTGATTTTCATGCTTCCAGGGGCTCGGGAAGTTAATTAAATACCATTTGGAGGCATTTAATGTTCGAGCAAAAACGGCTGATTTTCGACAAAAGAGATAACACCCCCCCCATTACGTCATGCTTCAGAAATGTGGAAAATGGTCCGTTTTCAAATGTTTTATTTTTGAACGTCAGTTCACATTTGTAGGTGGATCATCAGTGTTAGAGCTAAAATTAGCATGTTTAAAGTGATTTTCATGCTTCCAGGGGCTCGGGAAGTTAATTAAATACCATTTGGAGGCATTTAATGTTCGAGCAAAAACGGCTGATTTTCGACAAAAGAGATGACACCCCCATTACGTCATGCTTCAGAAATGTGGAAAATGGTCCGTTTTCATATGTTTTATTTTTGAACGTCAGTTCACATTTGTAGGTGGATCATCAGTGTTAGAGCTAAAATTAGCATGTTTAAAGTGATTTTCATGCTTCCAGGGGCTCGGGAAGTTAATTAAATACCATTTGGAGACATTTAATGTTAGAGCAAAAACGGCTGATTTTCGACAAAAGAGATAACACCCCCCCCCCATTACGTCATGCTTCAGAAATGTGGAAAATGGTCCGTTTTCAAATGTTTTATTTTTGAACGTCAGTTCACATTTGTAGGTGGATCATCAGTGTTAGAGCTAAAATTAGCATGTTTAAAGTGATTTTCATGCTTCCAGGGGCTCGGGAAGTTAATTAAATACCATTTGGAGGCATTTAATGTTCGAGCAAAAACGGCTGATTTTCGACAAAAGAGATAACACCCCCCCATTACGTCATGCTTCAGAAATGTGGAAAAAATGGTCCGTTTTCAAATGTTTTATTTTTGAACGTCAGTTCACATTTGTAGGTGGATCATCAGTGTTAGAGCTAAAATTAGCATGTTTAAAGTGATTTTCATGCTTCCAGGGGCCCAAAACACAAGATTTATGGAATGGTTAAAAGTGCATGAAAATGGCCAATTTACTCACTCCGAGTTCTCAAAAAAGGGTTTCTTCACCCCGGGAAGTTAATTAAATACCATTTGGAGGCATTTAATGTTCGAGCAAAAACGGCTGATTTTCGACAAAAGAGATAACACCCCCCCATTACGTCATGCTTCAGAAATGTGGAAAATGGTCCGTTTTCAAATGTTTTATTTTTGAACGTCAGTTCACATTTGTAGGTGGATCATCAGTGTTAGAGCTAAAATTAGCATGTTTAAAGTGATTTTCATGCTTCCAGGGGCCCAAAACACAAGATTTATGGAATGGTTAAAAGAGCATGAAAATGGCCAATTTATTCACTCTGAGTTCTCAAAAAGGGTTTCTTCACCCCGGGAAGTTAATTAAATACCATTTGGAGGCATTTAATGTTAGAGCAAAAACGGCTGATTTTCGACAAAAGAGATAACACCCCCCCATTACGTCATGCTTCAGAAATGTGGAAAATGGTCCGTTTTCAAATGTTTTATTTTTGAACGTCAGTTCACATTTGTAGGTGGATCATCAGTGTTAGAGCTAAAATTAGCATGTTTAAAGTGATTTTCATGCTTCCAGGGGCCCAAAACACAAGATTTATGGAATGGTTAAAAGTGCATGAAAATGGCCAATTTACTCACTCTGAGTTCTCAAAAAGGGTTTCTTCACCCCGGGAAGTTAATTAAATACCATTTGGAGGCATTTAATGTTCGAGCAAAAACGGCTGATTTTCGACAAAAGAGATAACACCCCCCCATTACGTCATGCTTCAGAAATGTGGAAAATGGTCCGTTTTCAAATGTTTTATTTTTGAACGTCAGTTCACATTTGTAGGTGGATCATCAGTGTTAGAGCTAAAATTAGCATGTTTAAAGTGATTTTCATGCTTCCAGGGGCCCAAAACACAAGATTTATGGAATGGTTAAAAGTGCATGAAAATGGCCAATTTACTCACTCTGAGTTCTCAAAAAGGGTTTCTTCACCCCGGGAAGTTAATTAAATACCATTTGGAGGCATTTAATGTTAGAGCAAAAACGGCTGATTTTCGACAAAAGAGATAACACCCCCCATTACGTCATGCTTCAGAAATGTGGAAAATGGTCCGTTTTCAAATGTTTTATTTTTGAACGTCAGTTCACATTTGTAGGTGGATCATCAGTGTTAGAGCTAAAATTAGCATGTTTAAAGTGATTTTCATGCTTCCAGGGGCCCAAAACACAAGATTTATGGAATGGTTAAAAGTGCATGAAAATGGCCAATTTACTCACTCTGAGTTCTCAAAAAGGGTTTCTTCACCCCGGGAAGTTAATTAAATACCATTTGGAGGTATTTAATGTTCGAGCAAAAACGGCTGATTTTCGACAAAAGAGATAACACCCCCCCATTACGTCATGCTTAAGAAATGTGGAAAATGGTCCGTTTTCAAATGTTTTATTTTTGAACGTCAGTTCACATTTGTAGGTGGATCATCAGTGTTAGAGCTAAAATTAGCATGTTTAAAGTGATTTTCATGCTTCCAGGGGCTCGGGAAGTTAATTAAATACCATTTGGAGGCATTTAATGTTCGAGCAAAAACGGCTGATTTTCGACAAAAGAGATAACACCCCCCCCATTACGTCATGCTTCAGAAATGTGGAAAATGGTCCGTTTTCAAATGTTTTATTTTTGAACGTCAGTTCACATTTGTAGGTGGATCATCAGTGTTAGAGCTAAAATTAGCATGTTTAAAGTGATTTTCATGCTTCCAGGGGCTCGGGAAGTTAATTAAATACCATTTGGAGGCATTTAATGTTCGAGCAAAAACGGCTGATTTTCGACAAAAGAGATAACACCCCCCCATTACGACATGCTTCAGAAATGTGGAAAATGGTCCGTTTTCAAATGTTTTATTTTTGAAAGTCAGTTCACATTTGTAGGTGGATCATCAGTGTTAGAGCTAAAATTAGCATGTATAAAGTGATTTTCATGCTTCCAGGGGCTCGGGAAGTTAATTAAATACCATTTGGAGGCATTTAATGTTCGAGCAAAAACGGCTGATTTTCGACAAAAGAGATAACACCCCCCCATTACGTCATGCTTCAGAAATGTGGAAAATGGTCCGTTTTCAAATGTTTTATTTTTGAACGTCAGTTCACATTTGTAGGTGGATCATCAGTGTTAGAGCTAAAATTAGCATGTTTAAAGTGATTTTCATGCTTCCAGGGGCTCGGAAAGTTAATTAAATACCATTTGGAGGCATTTAATGTTCGAGCAAAAACGGCTGATTTTCGACAAAAGAGATAACACCCCCCCATTACGTCATGCTTCAGAAATGTGGAAAATGGTCCGTTTTCAAATGTTTCATTTTTGAAAGTCAGTTCACATTTGTAGGTGGATCATCAGTGTTAGAGCTAAAATTAGCATGTTTAAAGTGATTTTCATGCTTCCAGGGGCTCGGGAAGTTAATTAAATACCATTTGGAGGCATTTAATGTTCGAGCAAAAACGGCTGATTTTCGACAAAAGAGATAACACCCCCCCATTACGTCATGCTTCAGAAATGTGGAAAATGGTCCGTTTTCAAATGTTTTATTTTTGAACGTCAGTTCACATTTGTAGGTGGATCATCAGTGTTAGAGCTAAAATTAGCATGTTTAAAGTGATTTTCATGCTTCCAGGGGCCCAAAACACAAGATTTATGGAATGGTTAAAAGTGCATGAAAATGGCCAATTTACTCACTCTGAGTTCTCAAAAGGGGTTTCTTCACCCCGGGAAGTTAATTAAATACCATTTGGAGGCATTTAATGTTCGAGCAAAAACGGCTGATTTTCGACAAAAGAGATAACACCCCCCATTACGTCATGCTTCAGAAATGTGGAAAATGGTCAGTTTTCAAATGTTTCATTTTTGAACGTCAGTTCACATTTGTAGGTGGATCATCAGTGTTAGAGCTAAAATTAGCATGTTTAAAGTGATTTTCATGCTTCTTGGGGCCCAAAACACAAGATTTATGGAATGGTTAAAAGTGCATGAAAATGGCCAATTTACTCACTCTGAGTTCTCAAAAAGGGTTTCTTCACCCCGGGAAGTTAATTAAATACCATTTGGAGGCATTTAATGTTCGAGCAAAAACGGCTGATTTTCGACAAAAGAGATAACACCCCCCCATTACGTCATGCTTCAGAAATGTGGAAAATGGTCCGTTTTCAGATGTTTTATTTTTGAACGTCAGTTCACATTTGTAGGTGGATCATCAGTGTTAGAGCTAAAATTAGCATGTTTAAAGTGATTTTCATGCTTCTTGGGGCCCAAAACACAAGATTTATGGAATGGTTAAAAGTGCATGAAAATGGCCAATTTACTCACTCTGAGTTCTCAAAAAGGGTTTCTTCACCCCGGGAAGTTAATTAAATACCATTTGGAGGCATTTAATGTTAGAGCAAAAACGGCTGATTTTCCACAAAAGAGATAACACCCCCCCATTACGTCATGCTTCAGAAATGTGGAAAATTGTCCGTTTTCAAATGTTTTATTTTTGAACGTCAGTTCACATTTGTAGGTGGATCATCAGTGTTAGAGCTAAAATTAGCATGTTTAAAGTGATTTTCATGCTTCCAGGGGCTCGGGAAGTTAATTAAATACCATTTGGAGGCATTTAATGTTCGAGCAAAAATGGCTGATTTTCGACAAAAGAGATAACACCCCCCCATTACGTCATGCTTCAGAAATGTGGAAAATGGTCCGTTTTCAAATGTTTTATTTTTGAACGTCAGTTCACATTTGTAGGTGGATCATCAGTGTTAGAGCTAAAATTAGCATGTTTAAAGTGATTTTCATGCTTCCAGGGGCCCAAAACACAAGATTTATGGAATGGTTAAAAGTGCATGAAAATGGCCAATTTACTCACTCTGAGTTCTCAAAAAGGGTTTCTTCACCCCGGGAAGTTAATTAAATACCATTTGGAGGCATTTAATGTTCGAGCAAAAACGGCTGATTTTCGACAAAAGAGATAACACCCCCCCATTACGTCATGCTTCAGAAATGTGGAAAATTGTCCGTTTTCAAATGTTTTATTTTTGAACGTCAGTTCACATTTGTAGGTGGATCATCAGTGTTAGAGCTAAAATTAGCATGTTTAAAGTGATTTTCATGCTTCCAGGGGCTCGGGAAGTTAATTAAATACCATTTGGAGGCATTTAATGTTCGAGCAAAAACGGCTGATTTTCGACAAAAGAGATAACACCCCCCCATTACTTCATGCTTCAGAAATGTGGAAAATGGTCCGTTTTCAAATGTTTTATTTTTGAACGTCAGTTCACATTTGTAGGTGGATCATCAGTGTTAGAGCTAAAATTAGCATGTTTAAAGTGATTTTCATGCTTCCAGGGGCTCGGGAAGTTAATTAAATACCATTTGGAGGCATTTAATGTTCGAGCAAAAACGGCTGATTTTCGACAAAAGAGATAACACCCCCCCATTACGTCATGCTTCAGAAATGTGGAAAATGGTCCGTTTTCAAATGTTTTATTTTTGAACGTCAGTTCACATTTGTAGGTGGATCATCAGTGTTAGAGCTAAAATTAGCATGTTTAAAGTGATTTTCATGCTTCCAGGGGCTCGGGAAGTGAAATAAATACCATTTGGAGGCATTTAATGTTCGAGCAAAAACGGCTGATTTTCCACAAAAGAGATAACACCCCCCCATTACGTCATGCTTCAGAAATGTGGAAAATGATCCGTTTTCAGATGTTTTATTTTTGAACGTCAGTTGACATTTGTAGGTGGATCATCAGTGTTAGAGCTAAAATTAGCATGTTTAAAGTGATTTTCATGCTTCCAGGGGCTCGGGAAGTTAATTAAATACCATTTGGAGGCATTTAATGTTCGAGCAAAAACGGCTGATTTTCGACAAAAGAGATAACACCCCCCCATTACGTCATGCTTCAGAAATGTGGAAAATGGTCCGTTTTCAAATGTTTTATTTTTGAACGTCAGTTCACATTTGTAGGTGGATCATCAGTGTTAGAGCTAAAATTAGCATGTTTAAAGTGATTTTCATGCTTCCAGGGGCCCAAAACACAAGATTTATGGAATGGTTAAAAGTGCATGAAAATGGCCAATTTACTCACTCTGAGTTCTCAAAAAGGGTTTCTTCACCCCGGGAAGTTAATTAAATACCATTTGGAGGCATTTAATGTTCGAGCAAAAACAGCTGATTTTCGACAAAAGAGATAACACTCACCCATTACGTCATGCTTCAGAAATGTGGAAAATTGTCCGTTTTCAAATGTTTTATTTTTGAACGTCAGTTCACATTTGTAGGTGGATCATCAGTGTTAGAGCTAAAATTAGCATGTTTAAAGTGATTTTCATGCTTCCAAGGGCTCGGGAAGTTAATTAAATACCATTTGGAGGCATTTAATGTTCGAGCAAAAACGGCTGATTTTCCACAAAAGAGATAACACCCCCCCATTACGTCATGCTTCAGAAATGTGGAAAATGGTCCGTTTTCAAATGTTTTATTTTTGAACGTCAGTTCACATTTGTAGGTGGATCATCAGTGTTAGAGCTAAAATTAGCATGTTTAAAGTGATTTTCATGCTTCCAGGGGCTCGGGAAGTGAAATAAATACCATTTGGAGGCATTTAATGTTCGAGCAAAAACGGCTGATTTCCCACAAAAGAGATAACACCCCCCCATTACGTCATGCTTCAGAAATGTGGAAAATGGTCCGTTTTCAAATGTTTTATTTTTGAACGTCAGTTCACATTTGTAGGTGGATCATCAGTGTTAGAGCTAAAATTAGCATGTTTAAAGTGATTTTCATGCTTCCAGTGGCTCGGGAAGTTAATTAAATACCATTTGGAGGCATTTAATGTTCGAGCAAAAACGGCTGATTTTCGACAAAAAGAGATAACACCCCCCCATTACGTCATGCTTCAGAAATGTGGAAAATGGTCCGTTTTCAAATGTTTTATTTTTGAACGTCAGTTTACATTTGTAGGTGGATCATCAGTGTTAGAGCTAAAATTAGCATGTTTAAAGTGATTTTCATGCTTCCAGGAGCTCGGGAAGTGAAATAAATACCATTTGGAGGCATTTAATGTTCGAGCAAAAACGGCTGATTTTCGACAAAAGAGATAACACCCCCCCATTACGTCATGCTTCAGAAATGTGGAAAATGGTCCGTTTTCAAATGTTTTATTTTTGAACGTCAGTTCACATTTGTAGGTGGATCATCAGTGTTAGAGCTAAAATTAGCATGTTTAAAGTGATTTTCATGCTTCCAGGGGCTCGGGAAGTTAATTAAATACCATTTGGAGGCATTTAATGTTCGAGCAAAAACGGCTGATTTTCAACAAAAGAGATAACACCCCCCCATTACGTCATGCTTCAGAAATGTGGAAAATGGTCCGTTTTCAAATGTTTTATTTTTGAACGTCAGTTCACATTTGTAGGTGGATCATCAGTGTTAGAGCTAAAATTAGCATGTTTAAAGTGATTTTCATGCTTCCAGGGGCTCGGGAAGTGAAATAAATACCATTTGGAGGCATTTAATGTTCGAGCAAAAACGGCTGATTTTCCACAAAAGAGATAACACCCCCCCATTACGTCATGCTTCAGAAATGTGGAAAATGGTCCGTTTTCAAATGTTTTATTTTTGAACGTCAGTTCACATTTGTAGGTGGATCATCAGTGTTAGAGCTAAAATTAGCATGTTTAAAGTGATTTTCATGCTTCCAGGGGCCCAAAACACAAGATTTAAGGAATGGTTAAAAGTGCATGAAAATGGCCAATTTCTCACTCTGAGTTCTCAAAAAGGGTTTCTTCACCCCGGGAAGTAATTAAATACCATTTGGAGGCATTTAATGTTAGAGCAAAAACGGCTGATTTTCGACAAAAGAGATAACACCCCCCCATTACGTCATGCTTCAGAAATGTGGAAAATGGTCCGTTTTCAAATGTTTTATTTTTGAACGTCAGTTCACATTTGTAGGTGGATCATCAGTGTTAGAGCTAAAATTAGCATGTTTAAAGTGATTTTCATGCTTCCAGGGGCCCAAAACACAAGATTTATGGAATGGTTAAAAGTGCATGAAAATGGCCAATTTACTCACTCTGAGTTCTCAAAAAGGGTTTCTTCACCCCGGGAAGTTAATTAAATACCATTTGGAGGCATTTAATGTTCGAGCAAAAACGGCTGATTTTCGACAAAAGAGATAACACCCCCCCATTACGTCATGCTTCAGAAATGTGGAAAATGGTCCGTTTTCAAATGTTTTATTTTTGAACATCAGTTCACATTTGTAGGTGGATCATCAGTGTTAGAGCTAAATTTAGCATGTTTAAAGTGATTTTCATGCTTCCAGGGGCTCGGGAAGTTAATTAAATACCATTTGGAGGCATTTAATGTTCGAGCAAAAACGGCTGATTTTCCACAAAAGAGATAACACCCCCCCATTACGTCATGCTTCAGAAATGTGGAAAATGGTCCATTTTCAAATGTTTTATTTTTGAACGTCAGTTCACATTTGTAGGTGGATCATCAGTGTTAGAGCTAAAATTAGCATGTTTAAAGTGATTTTCATGCTTCCAGGGGCTCGGGAAGTTAATTAAATACCATTTGGAGGCATTTAATGTTCGAGCAAAAACGGCTGATTTTCGACAAAAGAGATAACACCCCCCCATTACGTCATGCTTCAGAAATGTGGAAAATGGTCCGTTTTCAAATGTTTTATTTTTGAACGTCAGTTCACATTTGTAGGTGGATCATCAGTGTTAGAGCTAAAATTAGCATGTTTAAAGTGATTTTCATGCTTCCAGGGGCTCGGGAAGTTAATTAAATACCATTTGGAGGCATTTAATGTTCGAGCAAAAACGGCTGATTTTCGACAAAAGAGATAACACCCCCCCCATTACGTCATGCTTCAGAAATGTGGAAAATGGTCCGTTTTCAAATGTTTTATTTTTGAACTTCAGTTCACATTTGTAGGTGGATCATCAGTGTTAGAGCTAAAATTAGCATGTTTAAAGTGATTTTCATGCTTCCAGGGGCTCGGGAAGTGAAATAAATACCATTTGGAGGCATTTAATGTTCGAGCAAAAACGGCTGATTTTCGACAAAAGAGATAACACCCCCCCATTACGTCATGCTTCAGAAATGTGGAAAATGGTCCGTTTTCAAATGTTTTATTTTTGAACGTCAGTTCACATTTGTAGGTGGATCATCAGTGTTAGAGCTAAAATTAGCATGTTTAAAGTGATTTTCATGCTTCAGGGGCCCAAAACACAAGATTTATGGAATGGTTAAAAGTGCATGAAAATGGCCAATTTACTCACTCCGAGTTCTCAAAAAGGGTTTCTTCACCCCGGGAAGTTAATTAAATACCATTTGGAGGCATTTAATGTTAGAGCAAAAACGGCTGATTTTCGACAAAAGAGATAACACCCCCCCATTACGTCATGCTTCAGAAATGTGGAAAATGGTCCGTTTTCAAATGTTTTATTTTTGAACGTCAGTTCACATTTGTAGGTGGATCATCAGTGTTAGAGCTAAAATTAGCATGTTTAAAGTGATTTTCATGCTTCCAGGGGCCCAAAACACAAGATTTATGGAATGGTTAAAAGTGCATGAAAATGGCCAATTTACTCACTCTGAGTTCTCAAAAAGAGTTTCTTCACCCCGGGAAGTTAATTAAATACCATTTGGAGGCATTTAATGTTCGAGCAAAAATGGCTGATTTTCGACAAAAGAGATAACACCCCCCCATTACGTCATGCTTCAGAAATGTGGAAAATGGTCCGTTTTCAAATGTTTTATTTTTGAACGTCAGTTCACATTTGTAGGTGGATCATCAGTGTTAGAGCTAAAATTAGCATGTGTAAAGTGATTTTCATAGTTCCAGGGGCTCGGGAAGTTAATTAAATACCATTTGGAGGCATTTAATGTTCGAGCAAAAACGGCTGATTTTCGACAAAAGAGATAACACCCCCCATTACGTCATGCTTCAGAAATGTGGAAAATGGTCCGTTTTCAAATGTTTTATTTTTGAACGTCAGTTCACATTTGTAGGTGGATCATCAGTGTTAGAGCTAAAATTAGCATGTTTAAAGTGATTTTCATGTTTCTTGGGGCCCAAAACACAAGATTTATGGAATGGTTAAAAGTGCATGAAAATGGCCAATTTACTCACTCTGAGTTCTCAAAAAGGGTTTCTTCACCCCGGGAAGTTAATTAAATACCATTTGGAGGCATTTAATGTTCGAGCAAAAACGGCTGATTTTCGACAAAAGAGATAACACCCCCCCATTACGTCATGCTTCAGAAATGTGGAAAATGGTCCGTTTTCAAATGTTTTATTTTTGAACGTCAGTTCACATTTGTAGGTGGATCATCAGTGTTAGAGCTAAAATTAGCATGTTTAAAGTGATTTTCATGCTTCCAGGGGCCCAAAACACAAGATTTATGGAATGGTTAAAAGTGCATGAAAATGGCCAATTTACTCACTCTGAGTTCTCAAAAAGGGTTTCTTCACCCCGGGAAGTTAATTAAATACCATTTGGAGGCATTTAATGTTCGAGCAAAAACGGCTGATTTTCGACAAAAGAGATAACCCCTCCCCATTACGTCATGCTTCAGAAATGTGGAAAATGGTCCGTTTTCAAATGTTTCATTTTTGAACGTCAGTTCACATTTGTAGGTGGATCATCAGTGTTAGAGCTAAAATTAGCATGTTTAAAGTGATTTTCATGCTTCCAGGGGCTCGGGAAGTTAATTAAATACCATTTGGAGGCATTTAATGTTCGAGCAAAAACGGCTGATTTTCGACAAAAGAGATAACACCCCCCCATTACGTCATGCTTCAGAAATGTGGAAAATGGTCCGTTTTCAAATGTTTTATTTTTGAACGTCAGTTCACATTTGTAGGTGGATCATCAGTGTTAGAGCTAAAATTAGCATGTTTAAAGTGATTTTCATGCTTCCAGGGGCTCGGGAAGTGAAATAAATACCATTTGGAGGCATTTAATGTTCGAGCAAAAACGGCTGATTTTCGACAAAAGAGATAACACCCCCCCATTACGTCATGCTTCAGAAATGTGGAAAATGGTCCGTTTTCAAATGTTTTATTTTTGAACGTCAGTTCACATTTGTAGGTGGATCATCTGTGTTAGAGCTAAAATTAGCATGTTTAAAGTGATTTTCATGCTTCCAGTGGCTCGGGAAGTGAAATAAATACCATTTGGAGGCATTTAATGTTCGAGCAAAAACGGCTGATTTTCCACAAAAGAGATAACACCCCCCCATTACGTCATGCTTCAGAAATGTGGAAAATGGTCCGTTTTCAAATGTTTTATTTTTGAACGTCAGTTCACATTTGTAGGTGGATCATCAGTGTTAGAGCTAAAATTAGCATGTTAAAAGTGATTTTCATGCTTCCAGGGGCTCGGGAAGTTAATTAAATACCATTTGGAGGCATTTAATGTTCGAGCAAAAAACGGCTGATTTTCAACAAAAGAGATAACACCCCCCATTACGTCATGCTTCAGAAATGTGGAAAATGGTCCGTTTTCAAATGTTTTATTTTTGAACGTCAGTTCACATTTGTAGGTGGATCATCAGTGTTAGAGCTAAAATTAGCATGTTTAAAGTGATTTTCATGCTTCCAGGGGCTCGGGAAGTGAAATAAATACCATTTGGAGGCATTTAATGTTCGAGCAAAAACGGCTGATTTTCCACAAAAGAGATAACACCCCCCCATTACGTCATGCTTCAGAAATGTGGAAAATGGTCAGTTTTCAAATGTTTTATTTTTGAACGTCAGTTCACATTTGTAGGTGGATCATCAGTGTTAGAGCTAAAATTAGCATGTTTAAAGTGATTTTCATGCTTCCAGGGGCCCAAAACACAAGATTTATGGAATGGTTAAAAGTGCATGAAAATGGCCAATTTACTCACTCTGAGTTCTCAAAAAGGGTTTCTTCACCCCGGGAAGTTAATTAAATACCATTTGGAGGCATTTAATGTTCGAGCAAAAACGGCTGATTTTCGACAAAAGAGATAACACCCCCCCATTACGTCATGCTTCAGAAATGTGGAAAATGGTCCGTTTTCAAATGTTTTATTTTTGAACGTCAGTTCACATTTGTAGGTGGATCATCAGTGTTAGAGCTAAAATTAGCATGTTTAAAGTGATTTTCATGCTTCCAGGGGCTCGGGAAGTTAATTAAATACCATTTGGAGGCATTTAATGTTCGAGCAAAAACGGCTGATTTTCGACAAAAGAGATAACACCCCCCCATTACGTCATGCTTCAGAAATGTGGAAAATGGTCCGTTTTCAAATGTTTTATTTTTGAACGTCAGTTCACATTTGTAGGTGGATCATCAGTGTTAGAGCTAAAATTAGCATGTTTAAAGTGATTTTCATGCTTCTTGGGGCCCAAAACACAAGATTTATGGAATGGTTAAAAGTGCATGAAAATGGCCAATTTACTCACTCTGAGTTCTCAAAAAGGGTTTCTTCACCCCGAGAAGTTAATTAAATACCATTTGGAGGCATTTAATGTTCGAGCAAAAACGGCTGATTTTCGACAAAAGAGATAACACCCCCCCATTACGTCATGCTTCAGAAATGTGGAAAATGGTCCGTTTTCAAATGTTTTATTTTTGAACGTCAGTTCACATTTGTAGGTGGATCATCAGTGTTAGAGCTAAAATTAGCATGTTTAAAGTGATTTTCATGCTTCCAGGGGCTCGGGAAGTTAATTAAATACCATTTGGAGGCATTTAATGTTCGAGCAAAAACGGCTGATTTTCGACAAAAGAGATAACACCCCCCCATTACGTCATGCTTCAGAAATGTGGAAAATGGTCCGTTTTCAAATGTTTTATTTTTGAACGTCAGTTCACATTTGTAGGTGGATCATCAGTGTTAGAGCTAAAATTAGCATGTTTAAAGTGATTTTCATGCTTCCAGGGGCTCGGGAAGTGAAATAAATACCATTTGGAGGCATTTAATGTTCGAGCAAAAACGGCTGATTTTCCACAAAAGAGATAACACCCCCCCATTACGTCATGCTTCAGAAATGTGGAAAATGGTCCGTTTTCAAATGTTTTATTTTTGAACGTCAGTTCACATTTGTAGGTGGATCATCAGTGTTAGAGCTAAAATTAGCATGTTTAAAGTGATTTTCATGCTTCCAGGGGCTCGGGAAGTTAATTAAATACCATTTGGAGGCATTTAATGTTCGAGCAAAAACGGCTGATTTTCGACAAAAGAGATAACACCCCCCCATTACGTCATGCTTCAGAAATGTGGAAAATGGTCCGTTTTCAAATGTTTTATTTTTGAACGTCAGTTCACATTTGTAGGTGGATCATCAGTGTTAGAGCTAAAATTAGCATGTTTAAAGTGATTTTCATGCTTCTTGGGGCCCAAAACACAAGATTTATGGAATGGTTAAAAGTGCATGAAAATGGCCAATTTACTCACTCTGAGTTCTCAAAAAGGGTTTCTTCACCCCGAGAAGTTAATTAAATACCATTTGGAGGCATTTAATGTTCGAGCAAAAACGGCTGATTTTCGACAAAAGAGATAACACCCCCCCATTACGTCATGCTTCAGAAATGTGGAAAATGGTCCGTTTTCAAATGTTTTATTTTTGAACGTCAGTTCACATTTGTAGGTGGATCATCAGTGTTAGAGCTAAAATTAGCATGTTTAAAGTGATTTTCATGCTTCCAGGGGCTCGGGAAGTTAATTAAATACCATTTGGAGGCATTTAATGTTCGAGCAAAAACGGCTGATTTTCGACAAAAGAGATAACACCCCCCCATTACGTCATGCTTCAGAAATGTGGAAAATGGTCCGTTTTCAAATGTTTTATTTTTGAACGTCAGTTCACATTTGTAGGTGGATCATCAGTGTTAGAGCTAAAATTAGCATGTTTAAAGTGATTTTCAAGCTTCCAGGGGCTCGGGAAGTGAAATAAATACCATTTGGAGGCATTTAATGTTCGAGCAAAAACGGCTGATTTTCCACAAAAGAGATAACACCCCCCCATTACGTCATGCTTCAGAAATGTGGAAAATGGTCCGTTTTCAAATGTTTTATTTTTGAACGTCAGTTCACATTTGTAGGTGGATCATCAGTGTTAGAGCTAAAATTAGCATGTTTAAAGTGATTTTCATGCTTCCAGGGGCTCGGGAAGTTAATTAAATACCATTTGGAGGCATTTAATGTTCGAGCAAAAACGGCTGATTTTCGACAAAAGAGATAACACCCCCCCATTACGTCATGCTTCAGAAATGTGGAAAATGGTCCGTTTTCAAATGTTTTATTTTTGAACGTCAGTTCACATTTGTAGGTGGATCATTAGTGTTAGAGCTAAAATTAGCATGTTTAAAGTGATTTTCATGCTTCCAGGGGCTCGGGAAGTGAAATAAATACCATTTGGAGGCATTTAATGTTCGAGCAAAAACGGCTGATTTTCCACAAAAGAGATAACACCCCCCCATTACGTCATGCTTCAGAAATGTGGAAAATGGTCCGTTTTCAAATGTTTTATTTTTGAACGTCAGTTCACATTTGTAGGTGGATCATCAGTGTTAGAGCTAAAATTAGCATGTTTAAAGTGAT
Source organism: Lissotriton vulgaris (assembly GCF_964263255.1). Lineage (NCBI taxonomy): Eukaryota > Metazoa > Chordata > Amphibia > Caudata > Salamandridae > Lissotriton > Lissotriton vulgaris. The sequence continues at coordinate 1,685,487 of NW_028240859.1, forward strand.
TTTCATGCTTCCAGGGGCTCGGGAAGTGAAATAAATACCATTTGGAGGCATTTAATGTTCGAGCAAAAACGGCTGATTTTCGACAAAAGAGATAACACCCCCCCATTACGTCATGCTTCAGAAATGTGGAAAATGGTCCGTTTTCAAATGTTTTATTTTTGAACGTCAGTTCACATTTGTAGGTGGATCATCAGTGTTAGAGCTAAAATTAGCATGTTTAAAGTGATTTTCATGCTTCCAGGGGCTCGGGAAGTGAAATAAATACCATTTGGAGGCATTTAATGTTCGAGCAAAAACGGCTGATTTTCCACAAAAGAGATAACACCCCCCCATTACGTCATGCTTCAGAAATGTGGAAAATGGTCCGTTTTCAAATGTTTTATTTTTGAACGTCAGTTCACATTTGTAGGTGGATCATCAGTGTTAGAGCTAAAATTAGCATGTTTAAAGTGATTTTCATGCTTCCAGGGGCTCGGGAAGTGAAATAAATACCATTTGGAGGCATTTAATGTTCGAGCAAAAACGGCTGATTTTCGACAAAAGAGATAACACCCCCCCATTACGTCATGCTTCAGAAATGTGGAAAATGGTCCGTTTTCAAATGTTTTATTTTTGAACGTCAGTTCACATTTGTAGGTGGATCATCAGTGTTAGAGCTAAAATTAGCATGTTTAAAGTGATTTTCATGCTTCTTGGGGCCCAAAACACAAGATTTATGGAATGGTTAAAAGTGCATGAAAATGGCCAATTTACTCACTCTGAGTTCTCAAAAAGGGTTTCTTCACCCCGAGAAGTTAATTAAATACCATTTGGAGGCATTTAATGTTCGAGCAAAAACGGCTGATTTTCGACAAAAGAGATAACACCCCCCCATTACGTCATGCTTCAGAAATGTGGAAAATGGTCCGTTTTCAAATGTTTTATTTTTGAACGTCAGTTCACATTTGTAGGTGGATCATCAGTGTTAGAGCTAAAATTAGCATGTTTAAAGTGATTTTCATGCTTCCAGGGGCTCGGGAAGTGAAATAAATACCATTTGGAGGCATTTAATGTTCGAGCAAAACCGGCTGATTTTCCACAAAAGAGATAACACCCCCCCATTACGTCATGCTTCAGAAATGTGGAAAATGGTCCGTTTTCAAATGTTTTATTTTTGAACGTCAGTTCACATTTGTAGGTGGATCATCAGTGTTAGAGATAAAATTAGCATGTTTAAAGTGATTTTCATGCTTCCAGGGGCCCAAAACACAAGATTTATGGAATGGTTAAAAGTGCATGAAAATGGCCAATTTACTCACTCTGAGTTCTCAAAAAGGGTTTCTTCACCCCGGGAAGTAATTAAATACCATTTGGAGGCATTTAATGTTAGAGCAAAAACTGCTGATTTTCGACAAAAGAGATAACACCCCCCCATTACGTCATGCTTCAGAAATGTGGAAAATGGTCCGTTTTCAAATGTTTTATTTTTGAACGTCAGTTCACATTTGTAGGTGGATCATCAGTGTTAGAGCTAAAATTAGCATGTTTAAAGTGATTTTCATGCTTCCAGGGGCCCAAAACACAAGATTTATGGAATGGTTAAAAGTGCATGAAAATGCCCAATTTACTCACTCTGAGTTCTCAAAAAGGGTTTCTTCACCCCGGGAAGTTAATTAAATACCATTTGGAGGCATTTAATGTTCGAGCAAAAACGGCTGATTTTCGACAAAAGAGATAACACCCCCCCCATTACGTCATGCTCCAGAAATGTGGAAAATGGTCCGTTTTCAAATGTTTTATTTTTGAACGTCAGTTCACATTTGTAGGTGGATCATCAGTGTTAGAGCTAAAATTAGCATGTTTAAAGTGATTTTCATGCTTCCAGGGGCTCGGGAAGTTAATTAAATACCATTTGGAGGCATTTAATGTTCGAGCAAAAACGGCTGATTTTCGACAAAAGAGATAACACCCCCCCATTACGTCATGCTTCAGAAATGTGGAAAATGGTCCGTTTTCAAATGTTTTATTTTTGAACGTCAGTTCACATTTGTAGGTGGATCATCAGTGTTAGAGCTAAAATTAGCATGTTTAAAGTGATTTTCATGCTTCTTGGGGCCCAAAACACAAGATTTATGGAATGGTTAAAAGTGCATTAAAATGGCCAATTTACTCACTCTGAGTTCTCAAAAAGGGTTTCTTCACCCCGAGAAGTTAATTAAATACCATTTGGAGGCATTTAATGTTCGAGCAAAAACGGCTGATTTTCGACAAAAGAGATAACACCCCCCCATTACGTCATGCTTCAGAAATGTGGAAAATGGTCCGTTTTCAAATGTTTTATTTTTGAACGTCAGTTCACATTTGTAGGTGGATCATCAGTGTTAGAGCTAAAATTAGCATGTTTAAAGTGATTTTCATGCTTCCAGGGGCTCGGGAAGTTAATTAAATACCATTTGGAGGCATTTAATGTTCGAGCAAAAACGGCTGATTTTCGACAAAAGAGATAACACCCCCCCATTACGTCATGCTTCAGAAATGTGGAAAATGGTCCGTTTTCAAATGTTTTATTTTTGAACGTCAGTTCACATTTGTAGGTGGATCATCAGTGTTAGAGCTAAAATTAGCATGTTTAAAGTGATTTTCATGCTTCCAGGGGCTCGGGAAGTGAAATAAATACCATTTGGAGGCATTTAATGTTCGAGCAAAAACGGCTGATTTTCGACAAAAGAGATAACACCCCCCCATTACGTCATGCTTCAGAAATGTGGAAAATGGTCCGTTTTCAAATGTTTTATTTTTGAACGTCAGTTCACATTTGTAGGTGGATCATCAGTGTTAGAGCTAAAATTAGCATGTTTAAAGTGATTTTCATGCTTCCAGGGGCTCGGGAAGTGAAATAAATACCATTTGGAGGCATTTAATGTTCGAGCAAAAACGGCTGATTTTCCACAAAAGAGATAACACCCCCCCATTACGTCATGCTTCAGAAATGTGGAAAATGGTCCGTTTTCAAATGTTTTATTTTTGAACGTCAGTTCACATTTGTAGGTGGATCATCAGTGTTAGAGCTAAAATTAGCATGTTTAAAGTGATTTTCATGCTTCCAGGGGCCCAAAACACAAGATTTATGGAATGGTTAAAAGTGCATGAAAATGGCCAATTTACTCACTCTGAGTTCTCAAAAAGGGTTTCTTCACCCCGGGAAGTAATTAAATACCATTTGGAGGCATTTAATGTTAGAGCAAAAACGGCTGATTTTCGACAAAAGAGATAACACCCCCCCATTACGTCATGCTTCAGAAATGTGGAAAATGGTCCGTTTTCAAATGTTTTATTTTTGAACGTCAGTTCACATTTGTAGGTGGATCATCAGTGTTAGAGCTAAAATTAGCATGTTTAAAGTGATTTTCATGCTTCCAGGGGCCCAAAACACAAGATTTATGGAATGGTTAAAAGTGCATGAAAATGGCCAATTTACTCACTCTGAGTTCTCAAAAAGGGTTTCTTCACCCCGGGAAGTAATTAAATACCATTTGGAGGCATTTAATGTTAGAGCAAAAACGGCTGATTTTCGACAAAAGAGATAACACCCCCCCATTACGTCATGCTTCAGAAATGTGGAAAATGGTCCGTTTTCAAATGTTTTATTTTTGAACGTCAGTTCACATTTGTAGGTGGATCATCAGTGTTAGAGCTAAAATTAGCATGTTTAAAGTGATTTTCATGCTTCCAGGGGCCCAAAACACAAGATTTATGGAATGGTTAAAAGTGCATGAAAATGGCCAATTTACTCACTCTGAGTTCTCAAAAAGGGTTTCTTCACCCCGGGAAGTTAATTAAATACCATTTGGAGGCATTTAATGTTCGAGCAAAAACGGCTGATTTTCGACAAAAGAGATAACACCCCCCCATTACGTCATGCTTCAGAAATGTGGAAAATGGTCCGTTTTCAAATGTTTTATTTTTGAACGTCAGTTCACATTTGTAGGTGGATCATCAGTGTTAGAGCTAAAATTAGCATGTTTAAAGTGATTTTCATGCTTCCAGGGGCTCGGGAAGTTAATTAAATACCATTTGGAGGCATTTAATGTTCGAGCAAAAACGGCTGATTTTCGACAAAAGAGATAACACCCCCCCATTACGTCATGCTTCAGAAATGTGGAAAATGGTCCGTTTTCAAATGTTTTATTTTTGAACGTCAGTTCACATTTGTAGGTGGATCATCAGTGTTAGAGCTAAAATTAGCATGTTTAAAGTGATTTTCATGCTTCCAGGGTCTCGGGAAGTGAAATAAATACCATTTGGAGGCATTTAATGTTCGAGCAAAAACGGCTGATTTTCCACAAAAGAGATAACACCCCCCCATTACGTCATGCTTCAGAAATGTGGAAAATGGTCCGTTTTCAAATGTTTTATTTTTGAACGTCAGTTCACATTTGTAGGTGGATCATCAGTGTTAGAGCTAAAATTAGCATGTTTAAAGTGATTTTCATGCTTCCAGGGGCTCGGGAAGTTAATTAAATACCATTTGGAGGCATTTAATGTTCGAGCAAAAACGGCTGATTTTCGACAAAAGAGATAACACCCCCCCATTACGTCATGCTTCAGAAATGTGGAAAATGGTCAGTTTTCAAATGTTTTATTTTTGAACGTCAGTTCACATTTGTAGGTGGATCATTAGTGTTAGAGCTAAAATTAGCATGTTTAAAGTGATTTTCATGCTTCCAGGGGCTCCGGAAGTGAAATAAATACCATTTGGAGGCATTTAATGTTCGAGCAAAAACGGCTGATTTTCCACGAAAGAGATAACACCCCCCTATTACGTCATGCTTCAGAAATGTGGAAAATGGTCCGTTTTCAAATGTTTTATTTTTGAACGTCAGTTCACATTTGTAGGTGGATCATCAGTGTTAGAGCTAAAATTAGCATGTTTAAAGTGATTTTCATGCTTCCAGGGGCTCGGGAAGTGAAATAAATACCATTTGGAGGCATTTAATGTTCGAGCAAAAACGGCTGATTTTCCACAAAAGAGATAACACCCCCCCATTACGTCATGCTTCAGAAATGTGGAAAATGGTCCGTTTTCAAATGTTTTATTTTCGAACGTCAGTTCACATTTGTAGGTGGATCATCAGTGTTAGAGCTAAAATTAGCATGTTTACAGTGATTTTCATGCTTCCAGGGGCTCGGGAAGTGAAATAAATACCATTTGGAGGCATTTAATGTTCGACCAAAAACGGCTGATTTTCCACAAAAGAGATAACACCCCCCCCATTACGTCATGCTTCAGAAATGTGGAAAATGGTCCGTTTTCAAATGTTTTATTTTTGAACGTCAGTTCACATTTGTAGGTGGATCATCAGTGTTAGAGCTAAAATTAGCATGTTTAAAGTGATTTTCATGCTTCCAGGGGCTCGGGAAGTGAAATAAATACCATTTGGAGGCATTTAATGTTCGAGCAAAAACGGCTGATTTTCGACAAAAGAGATAACACCCCCCCATTACGTCATGCTTCAGAAATGTGGAAAATGGTCCGTTTTCAAATGTTTTATTTTTGAACGTCAGTTCACATTTGTAGGTGGATCATCAGTGTTAGAGCTAAAATTAGCATGTTTAAAGTGATTTTCATGCTTCCAGGGGCTCGGGAAGTTAAATAAATACCATTTGGAGGCATTTAATGTTCGAGCAAAAACGGCTGATTTTCAACAAAAGAGATAACACCCCCCCATTACGTCATGCTTCAGAAATGTGGAAAATGGTCCGTTTTCAAATGTTTTATTTTTGAACGTCAGTTCACATTTGTAGGTGGATCATCAGTGTTAGAGCTAAAATTAGCATGTTTAAAGTGATTTTCATGCTTCCAGGGGCTCGGGAAGTTAATTAAATACCATTTGGAGGCATTTAATGTTCGAGCAAAAACGGCTGATTTTCGACAAAAGAGATAACACCCCCCCCATTACGTCATGCTTCAGAAATGTGGAAAATGGTCCGTTTTCAAATGTTTTATTTTTGAACGTCAGTTCACATTTGTAGGTGGATCATCAGTGTTAGAGCTAAAATTAGCATGTTTAAAGTGATTTTCATGCTTCTTGGGGCCCAAAACATAAGATTTATGGAATGGTTAAAAGTGCATGAAAATGGCCAATTTACTCACTCTGAGTTCTCAAAAAGGGTTTCTTCACCCCGAGAAGTTAATTAAATACCATTTGGAGGCATTTAATGTTCGAGCAAAAACGGCTGATTTTCGACAAAAGAGATAACACCCCCCCATTACGTCATGCTTCAGAAATGTGGAAAATGGTCCGTTTTCAAATGTTTTATTTTTGAACGTCAGTTCACATTTGTAGGTGGATCATCAGTGTTAGAGCTAAAATTAGCATGTTTAAAGTGATTTTCATGCTTCCAGGGGCTCGGGAAGTGAAATAAATACCATTTGGAGGCATTTAATGTTCGAGCAAAAACGGCTGATTTTCCACAAAAGAGATAACACCCCCCCATTACGTCATGCTTCAGAAATGTGGAAAATGGTCCGTTTTCAAATGTTTTATTTTTGAACGTCAGTTCACATTTGTAGGTGGATCATCAGTGTTAGAGCTAAAATTAGCATGTTTAAAGTGATTTTCATGCTTCCAGGGGCCCAAAACACAAGATTTATGGAATGGTTAAAAGTGCATGAAAATGGCCAATTTACTCACTCTGAGTTCTCAAAAAGGGTTTCTTCACCCCGGGAAGTAATTAAATACCATTTGGAGGCATTTAATGTTAGAGCAAAAACGGCTGATTTTCGACAAAAGAGATAACACCCCCCCATTACGTCATGCTTCAGAAATGTGGAAAATGGTCTGTTTTCAAATGTTTTATTTTTGAACGTCAGTTCACATTTGTAGGTGGATCATCAGTGTTAGAGCTAAAATTAGCATGTTTAAAGTGATTTTCATGCTTCCAGGGGCTCGGGAAGTTAATTAAATACCATTTGGAGGCATTTAATGTTCGAGCAAAAACGGCTGATTTTCGACAAAAGAGATAACACCCCCCCATTACGTCATGCTTCAGAAATGTGGAAAATGGTCCGTTTTCAAATGTTTTAGTTTTGAACGTCAGTTCACATTTGTAGGTGGATCCTCAGTGTTAGAGCTAAAATTAGCATGTTTAAAGTGATTTTCATGCTTCTTGGGGCCCAAAACACAAGATTTATGGAATGGTTAAAAGTGCATTAAAATGGCCAATTTACTCACTCTGAGTTCTCAAAAAGGGTTTCTTCACCCCGAGAAGTTAATTAAATACCATTTGGAGGCATTTAATGTTCGAGCAAAAACGGCTGATTTTCGACAAAAGAGATAACACCCCCCTATTACGTCATGCTTCAGAAATGTGGAAAATGGTCCGTTTTCAAATGTTTTATTTTTGAACGTCAGTTCACATTTGTAGGTGGATCATCAGTGTTAGAGCTAAAATTAGCATGTTTAAAGTGATTTTCATGCTTCCAGGGGCTCGGGAAGTTAAATAAATACCATTTGGAGGCATTTAATGATCGAGCAAAAACGGCTGATTTTCGACAAAAGAGATAACACCCCCCCATTACGTCATGCTTCAGAAATGTGGAAAATGGTCCGTTTTCAAATGTTTTATTTTTGAACGTCAGTTCACATTTGTAGGTGGATCATCAGTGTTAGAGCTAAAATTAGCATGTTTAAAGTGATTTTCATGCTTCCAGGGGCTCGGGAAGTTAATTAAATACCATTTGGAGGCATTTAATGTTCGAGCAAAAACGGCTGATTTTCGACAAAAGAGATAACACCCCCCCCATTACGTCATGCTTCAGAAATGTGGAAAATGGTCCGTTTTCAAATGTTTTATTTTTGAACGTCAGTTCACATTTGTAGGTGGATCATCAGTGTTAGAGCTAAAATTAGCATGTTTAAAGTGATTTTCATGCTTCTTGGGGCCCAAAACATAAGATTTATGGAATGGTTAAAAGTGCATGAAAATGGCCAATTTACTCACTCTGAGTTCTCAAAAAGGGTTTCTTCACCCCGAGAAGTTAATTAAATACCATTTGGAGGCATTTAATGTTCGAGCAAAAACGGCTGATTTTCGACAAAAGAGATAACACCCCCCCATTACGTCATGCTTCAGAAATGTGGAAAATGGTCCGTTTTCAAATGTTTTATTTTTGAACGTCAGTTCACATTTGTAGGTGGATCATCAGTGTTAGAGCTAAAATTAGCATGTTTAAAGTGATTTTCATGCTTCCAGGGGCTCGGGAAGTGAAATAAATACCATTTGGAGGCATTTAATGTTCGAGCAAAAACGGCTGATTTTCCACAAAAGAGATAACACCCCCCCATTACGTCATGCTTCAGAAATGTGGAAAATGGTCCGTTTTCAAATGTTTTATTTTTGAACGTCAGTTCACATTTGTAGGTGGATCATCAGTGTTAGAGCTAAAATTAGCATGTTTAAAGTGATTTTCATGCTTCCAGGGGCCCAAAACACAAGATTTATGGAATGGTTAAAAGTGCATGAAAATGGCCAATTTACTCACTCTGAGTTCTCAAAAAGGGTTTCTTCACCCCGGGAAGTAATTAAATACCATTTGGAGGCATTTAATGTTAGAGCAAAAACGGCTGATTTTCGACAAAAGAGATAACACCCCCCCATTACGTCATGCTTCAGAAATGTGGAAAATGGTCTGTTTTCAAATGTTTTATTTTTGAACGTCAGTTCACATTTGTAGGTGGATCATCAGTGTTAGAGCTAAAATTAGCATGTTTAAAGTGATTTTCATGCTTCCAGGGGCTCGGGAAGTTAATTAAATACCATTTGGAGGCATTTAATGTTCGAGCAAAAACGGCTGATTTTCGACAAAAGAGATAACACCCCCCCATTACGTCATGCTTCAGAAATGTGGAAAATGGTCCGTTTTCAAATGTTTTAGTTTTGAACGTCAGTTCACATTTGTAGGTGGATCCTCAGTGTTAGAGCTAAAATTAGCATGTTTAAAGTGATTTTCATGCTTCTTGGGGCCCAAAACACAAGATTTATGGAATGGTTAAAAGTGCATTAAAATGGCCAATTTACTCACTCTGAGTTCTCAAAAAGGGTTTCTTCACCCCGAGAAGTTAATTAAATACCATTTGGAGGCATTTAATGTTCGAGCAAAAACGGCTGATTTTCGACAAAAGAGATAACACCCCCCTATTACGTCATGCTTCAGAAATGTGGAAAATGGTCCGTTTTCAAATGTTTTATTTTTGAACGTCAGTTCACATTTGTAGGTGGATCATCAGTGTTAGAGCTAAAATTAGCATGTTTAAAGTGATTTTCATGCTTCCAGGGGCTCGGGAAGTTAATTAAATACCATTTGGAGGCATTTAATGATCGAGCAAAAACGGCTGATTTTCGACAAAAGAGATAACACCCCCCCATTACGTCATGCTTCCGAAATGTGGAAAATGGTCCGTTTTCAAATGTTTTATTTTTGAACGTCAGTTCACATTTGTAGGTGGATCATCAGTGTTAGAGCTAAAATTAGCATGTTTAAAGTGATTTTCATGCTTCCAGGGGCTCGGGAAGTGAAATAAATACCATTTGGAGGCATTTAATGTTCGAGCAAAAACGGCTGATTTTCCACAAAAGAGATAACACCCCCCCATTACGTCATGCTTCAGAAATGTGGAAAATGGTCCGTTTTCAAATGTTTTATTTTTGAACGTCAGTTCACATTTGTAGGTGGATCATCAGTGTTAGAGCTAAAATTAGCATGTTTAAAGTGTTTTTCATGCTTCCAGGGGCTCGGGAAGTTAATTAAATACCATTTGGAGGCATTTAATGTTCGAGCAAAAACGGCTGATTTTCGACAAAAGAGATAACACCCCCCCCATTACGTCATGCTTCCGAAATGTGGAAAATGGTCCGTTTTCAAATGTTTTATTTTTGAACGTCAGTTCACATTTGTAGGTGGATCATCAGTGTTAGAGCTAAAATTAGCATGTTTAAAGTGATTTTCATGCTTCCAGGGGCTCGGGAAGTGAAATAAATACCATTTGGAGGCATTTAATGTTCGAGCAAAAACGGCTGATTTTCCACAAAAGAGATAACACCCCCCCATTACGTCATGCTTCAGAAATGTGGAAAATGGTCCGTTTTCAAATGTTTTATTTTTGAACGTCAGTTCACATTTGTAGGTGGATCATCAGTGTTAGAGCTAAAATTAGCATGTTTAAAGTGATTTTCATGCTTCCAGGGGCTCGGGAAGTTAATTAAATACCATTTGGAGGCATTTAATGTTCGAGCAAAAACGGCTGATTTTCGACAAAAGAGATAACACCCCCCCATTACGTCATGCTTCCGAATTGTGGAAAATGGTCCGTTTTCAAATGTTTTATTTTTGAACGTCAGTTCACATTTGTAGGTGGATCATCAGTGTTAGAGCTAAAATTAGCATGTTTAAAGTGATTTTCATGCTTCCAGGGGCTCGGGAAGTGAAATAAATACCATTTGGAGGCATTTAATGTTCGAGCAAAAACGGCTGATTTTCCACAAAAGAGATAACACCCCCCCATTACGTCATGCTTCAGAAATGTGGAAAATGGTCCGTTTTCAAATGTTTTATTTTTGAACGTCAGTTCACATTTGTAGGTGGATCATCAGTGTTAGAGCTAAAATTAGCATGTTTAAAGTGTTTTTCATGCTTCCAGGGGCTCGGGAAGTTAATTAAATACCATTTGGAGGCATTTAATGTTCGAGCAAAAACGGCTGATTTTCGACAAAAGAGATAACACCCCCCCATTACGTCATGCTTCAGAAATGTGGAAAATGGTCCGTTTTCAAATGTTTTATTTTTGAACGTCAGTTCACATTTGTAGGTGGATCATCAGTGTTAGAGCTAAAATTAGCATGTTTAAAGTGATTTTCATGCTTCCAGGGGCTCGGGAAGTGAAATAAATACCATTTGGAGGCATTTAATGTTCGAACAAAAACGGCTGATTTTCGACAAAAGAGATAACACCCCCCCATTACGTCATGCTTCAGAAATGTGGAAAATGGTCCGTTTTCAAATGTTTTATTTTTGAACGTCAGTTCACATTTGTAGGTGGATCATCAGTGTTAGAGCTAAAATTAGCATGTTTAAAGTGATTTTCATGCTTCCAGGGGCTCGGGAAGTTAATTAAATACCATTTGGAGGCATTTAATGTTCGAGCAAAAACGGCTGATTTTCGACAAAAGAGATAACACCCCCCCATTACGTCATGCTTCAGAAATGTGGAAAATGGTCCGTTTTCAAATGTTTTATTTTTGAACGTCAGTTCACATTTGTAGGTGGAACATCAGTGTTAGAGCTAAAATTAGCATGTTTAAAGTGATTTTCATGCTTCCAGGGGCTCGGGAAGTTAATTAAATACCATTTGGAGGCATTTAATGTTCGAGCAAAAACGGCTGATTTTCGACAAAAGAGATAACACCCCCCCATTACGTCATGCTTCGGAAATGTGGAAAATGGTCCGTTTTCAAATGTTTTATTTTTGAACGTCAGTTCACATTTGTAGGTGGATCATCAGTGTTAGAGCTAAAATTAGCATGTTTAAAGTGATTTTCATGCTTCTTGGGGCCCAAAACACAAGATTTATGGAATGGTTAAAAGTGCATGAAAATGGCCAATTTACTCACTCTGAGTTCTCAAAAAGGGTTTCTTCACCCCGGGAAGTTAATTAAATACCATTTGGAGGCATTTAATGTTCGAGCAAAAACGGCTGATTTTCGACAAAAGAGATAACACCCCCCCATTACGTCATGCTTCCGAAATGTGGAAAATGGTCCGTTTTCAAATGTTTAATTTTTGAACGTCAGTTCACATTTGTAGGTGGATCATCAGTGTTAGAGCTAAAATTAGCATGTTTAAAGTGATTTTCATGCTTCCAGGGGCCCAAAACACAAGATTTATGGAATGGTTAAAAGTGCATGAAAATGGCCAATTTACTCACTCTGAGTTCTCAAAAAGGGTTTCTTCACCCCGGGAAGTTAATTAAATACCATTTGGAGGCATTTAATATTCGAGCAAAAACGGCTGATTTTCGACAAAAGAGATAACACCCCCCCATTACGTCATGCTTCAGAAATGTGGAAAATGGTCCGTTTTCAAATGTTTTATTTTTGAACGTCAGTTCACATTTGTAGGTGGATCATCAGTGTTAGAGCTAAAATTAGCATGTTTAAAGTGATTTTCATAGTTCCAGGGGCTCGGGAAGTTAATTAAATACCATTTGGAGGCATTTAATGTTCGAGCAAAAACGGCTGATTTTTGACAAAAGAGATAACACCCCCCCATTACGTCATGCTTCAGAAATGTGGAAAATGGTCCGTTTTCAAATGTTTTATTTTTGAAAGTCAGTTCACATTTGTAGGTGGATCATCAGTGTTAGAGCTAAAATTAGCATGTTTAAAGTGATTTTCATGCTTCTTGGGGCCCAAAACACAAGATTTATGGAATGGTTAAAAGTGCATGAAAATGGCCAATTTACTCACTCTGAGTTCTCAAAAAGGGTTTCTTCACCCCGGGAAGTTAATTAAATACCATTTGGAGGCATTTAATGTTCGAGCAAAAACGGCTGATTTTCGACAAAAGAGATAACACCCCCCCATTACGTCATGCTTCAGAAATGTGGAAAATGGTCCGTTTTCCAATGTTTTATTTTTGAACGTCAGTTCACATTTGTAGGTGGATCATCAGTGTTAGAGCTAAAATTAGCATGTTTAAAGTGATTTTCATGCTTCCAGGGGCCCAAAACACAAAATTTATGGAATGGTTAAAAGTGCATGAAAATGGCCAATTTACTCACTCTGAGTTCTCAAAAAGGGTTTCTTCACCCCGGGAAGTTAATTAAATACCATTTGGAGGCATTTAATGTTCGAGCAAAAACGGCTGATTTTCGACAAAAGAGATAACACCCCCCCATTACGTCATGCTTCAGAAATGTGGAAAATGGTCCGTTTTCAAATGTTTCATTTTTGAACATCAGTTCACATTTGTAGGTGGATCATCAGTGTTAGAGCTAAAATTAGCATGTTTAAAGTGATTTTCATGCTTCCAGGGGCTCGGGAAGTGAAATAAATACCATTTGGAGGCATTTAATGTTCGAGCAAAAACGGCTGATTTTCCACAAAAGAGATAACACCCCCCCATTACGTCATGCTTCAGAAATGTGGAAAATGGTCCGTTTTCAAATGTTTTATTTTTGAACGTCAGTTCACATTTGTAGGTGGATCATCAGTGTTAGAGCTAAAATTAGCATGTTTAAAGTGATTTTCATGCTTCCAGGGGCTCGGGAAGTTAATTAAATACCATTTGGAGGCATTTAATGTTCGAGCAAAAACGGCTGATTTTCGACAAAAGAGATAACACCCCCCCATTACGTCATGCTTCAGAAATGTGGAAAATGGTCCGTTTTCAAATGTTTTATTTTTGAACGTCAGTTCACATTTGTAGGTGGATCATCAGTGTTAGAGCTAAAATTAGCATGTTTAAAGTGATTTTCATGCTTCCAGGGGCTCGGGAAGTGAAATAAATACCATTTGGAGGCATTTAATGTTCGAGCAAAAACGGCTGATTTTCCACAAAAGAGATAACACCCCCCCATTACGTCATGCTTCAGAAATGTGGAAAATGGTCCGTTTTCAAATGTTTTATTTTTGAACGTCAGTTCACATTTGTAGGTGGATCATCAGTGTTAGAGCTAAAATTAGCATGTTTAAAGTGATTTTCATGCTTCCAGGGGCTCGGGAAGTGAAATAAATACCATTTGGAGGCATTTAATGTTCGAGCAAAAACGGCTGATTTTCGACAAAAGAGATAACACCCCCCCATTACGTCATGCTTCAGAAATGTGGAAAATGGTCCGTTTTCAAATGTTTTATTTTTGAACGTCAGTTCACATTTGTAGGTGGATCATCAGTGTTAGAGCTAAAATTAGCATGTTTAAAGTGATTTTCATGCTTCCAGGGGCTCGGGAAGTTAATTAAATACCATTTGGAGGCATTTAATGTTCGAGCAAAAACGGCTGATTTTCGACAAAAGAGATAACACCCCCCCATTACGTCATGCTTCAGAAATGTGGAAAATGGTCCGTTTTCAAATGTTTTATTTTTGAACGTCAGTTCACATTTGTAGGTGGATCATCAGTGTTAGAGCTAAAATTAGCATGTTTAAAGTGATTTTCATGCTTCCAGGGGCTCGGGAAGTTAATTAAATACCATTTGGAGGCATTTAATGTTCGAGCAAAAACGGCTGATTTTCGACAAAAGAGATAACACCCCCCCATTACGTCATGCTTCAGAAATGTGGAAAATGGTCCGTTTTCAAATGTTTTATTTTTGAACGTCAGTTCACATTTGTAGGTGGATCATCAGTGTTAGAGCTAAAATTAGCATGTTTAAAGTGATTTTCATGCTTCTTGGGGCCCAAAACACAAGATTTATGGAATGGTTAAAAGTGCATGAAAATGGCCAATTTACTCACTCTGAGTTCTCAAAAAGGGTTTCTTCACCCCGAGAAGTTAATTAAATACCATTTGGAGGCATTTAATGTTCGAACAAAAACGGCTGATTTTCGACAAAAGAGATAACACCCCCCCATTACGTCATGCTTCAGAAATGTGGAAAATGGTCCGTTTTCAAATGTTTTATTTTTGAACGTCAGTTCACATTTGTAGGTGGATCATCAGTGTTAGAGCTAAAATTAGCATGTTTAAAGTGATTTTCATGCTTCCAGGGGCCCAAAACACAAGATTTATGGAATGGTTAAAAGTGCATGAAAATGGCCAATTTACTCACTCTGAGTTCTCAAAAAGGGTTTCTTCACCCCGGGAAGTTAATTAAATACCATTTGGAGGCATTTAGTGTTCGAGCAAAAACGGCTGATTTTCGACAAAAGAGATAACACCCCCCCCATTACGTCATGCTTCAGAAATGTGGAAAATGGTCCGTTTTCAAATGTTTCATTTTTGAACATCAGTTCACATTTGTAGGTGGATCATCACTGTTAGAGCTAAAATTAGCATGTTTAAAGTGATTTTCATGCTTCCAGGGGCTCGGGAAGTGAAATAAATACCATTTGGAGGCATTTAATGTTCGAGCAAAAACGGCTGATTTTCCACAAAAGAGATAACACCCCCCCATTACGTCATGCTTCAGAAATGTGGAAAATGGTCCGTTTTCAAATGTTTTATTTTTGAACGTCAGTTCACATTTGTAGGTGGATCATCAGTGTTAGAGCTAAAATTAGCATGTTTAAAGTGATTTTCATGCTTCCAGGGGCTCGGGAAGTTAATTAAATACCATTTGGAGGCATTTAATGTTCGAGCAAAAACGGCTGATTTTCGACAAAAGAGATAACACCCCCCCATTACGTCATGCTTCAGAAATGTGGAAAATGGTCCGTTTTCAAATGTTTTATTTTTGAACGTCAGTTCACATTTGTAGGTGGATCATCAGTGTTAGAGCTAAAATTAGCATGTTTAAAGTGATTTTCATGCTTCCAGGGGCTCGGGAAGTGAAATAAATACCATTTGGAGGCATTTAATGTTCGAGCAAAAAACGGCTGATTTTCCACAAAAGAGATAACACCCCCCCATTACGTCATGCTTCAGAAATGTGGAAAATGGTCCGTTTTCAAATGGTTTTTTTTTGAACGTCAGTTCACATTTGTAGGTGGATCATCAGTGTTAGAGCTAAAATTAGCATGTTTAAAGTGATTTTCATGCTTCCAGGGGCTCGGGAAGTTAATTAAATACCATTTGGAGGCATTTAATGTTCGAGCAAAAACGGCTGATTTTCGACAAAAGAGATAACACCCCCCCATTACGTCATGCTTCAGAAATGTGGAAAATGGTCCGTTTTCAAATGTTTTATTTTTGAACGTCAGTTCACATTTGTAGGTGGATCATCAGTGTTAGAGCTAAAATTAGCATGTTTAAAGTGATTTTCATGCTTCCAGGGGCTCGGGAAGTGAAATAAATACCATTTGGAGGCATTTAATGTTCGAGCAAAAACGGCTGATTTTCCACAAAAGAGATAACACCCCCCCATTACGTCATGCTTCAGAAATGTGGAAAATGGTCCGTTTTCAAATGTTTTATTTTTGAACGTCAGTTCACATTTGTAGGTGGATCATCAGTGTTAGAGCTAAAATTAGCATGTTTAAAGTGATTTTCATGCTTCCAGGGGCTCGGGAAGTTAATTAAATACCATTTGGAGGCATTTAATGTTCGAGGAAAAAACGGCTGATTTTCAACAAAAGAGATAACACCCCCCCATTACGTCATGCTTCAGAAATGTGGAAAATGGTCCGTTTTCAAATGTTTTATTTTTGAACGTCAGTTCACATTTGTAGGTGGATCATCAGTGTTAGAGCTAAAATTAGCATGTTTAAAGTGATTTTCATGCTTCCAGGGGCTCGGGAAGTGAAATAAATACCATTTGGAGGCATTTAATGTTCGAGCAAAAACGGCTGATTTTCCACAAAAGAGATAACACCCCCCCCATTACGTCATGCTTCAGAAATGTGGAAAATGGTCCGTTTTCAAATGTTTTATTTTTGAACGTCAGTTCACATTTGTAGGTGGATCATCAGTGTTAGAGCTAAAATTAGCATGTTTAAAGTGATTTTCATGCTTCCAGGGGCTCGGGAAGTTAATTAAATACCATTTGGAGGCATTTAATGTTCGAGCAAAAACGGCTGATTTTCAACAAAAGAGATAACACCCCCCCATTACGTCATGCTTCAGAAATGTGGAAAATGGTCCGTTTTCAAATGTTTTATTTTTGAACGTCAGTTCACATTTGTAGGTGGATCATCAGTGTTAGAGCTAAAATTAGCATGTTTAAAGTGATTTTCATGCTTCCAGGGGCTCGGGAAGTGAAATAAATACCATTTGGAGGCATTTAATGTTCGAGCAAAAACGGCTGATTTTCCACAAAAGAGATAACACCCCCCCATTACGTCATGCTTCAGAAATGTGGAAAATGGTCCGTTTTCAAATGTTTTATTTTTGAACGTCAGTTCACATTTGTAGGTGGATCATCAGTGTTAGAGCTAAAATTAGCATGTTTAAAGTGATTTTCATGCTTCCAGGGGCTCGGGAAGTGAAATAAATACCATTTGGAGGCATTTAATGTTCGAGCAAAAACGGCTGATTTTCGACAAAAGAGATAACACCCCCCCATTACGTCATGCTTCAGAAATGTGGAAAATGGTCCGTTTTCAAATGTTTTATTTTTGAACGTCAGTTCACATTTGTAGGTGGATCATCAGTGTTAGAGCTAAAATTAGCATGTTTAAAGTGATTTTCATGCTTCCAGGGGCTCGGGAAGTTAATTAAATACCATTTGGAGGCATTTAATGTTCGAGCAAAAACGGCTGATTTTCAACAAAAGAGATAACACCCCCCCATTACGTCATGCTTCAGAAATGTGGAAAATGGTCCGTTTTCAAATGTTTTATTTTTGAACGTCAGTTCACATTTGTAGGTGGATCATCAGTGTTAGAGCTAAAATTAGCATGTTTAAAGTGATTTTCATGCTTCCAGGGGCTCGGGAAGTGAAATAAATACCATTTGGAGGCATTTAATGTTCGAGCAAAAACGGCTGATTTTCCACAAAAGAGATAACACCCCCCCATTACGTCATGCTTCAGAAATGTGGAAAATGGTCCGTTTTCAAATGTTTTATTTTTGAACGTCAGTTCACATTTGTAGGTGGATCATCAGTGTTAGAGCTAAAATTAGCATGTTTAAAGTGATTTTCATGCTTCCAGGGGCCCAAAACACAAGATTTATGGAATGGTTAAAAGTGCATGAAAATGGCCAATTTACTCACTCTGAGTTCTCAAAAAGGGTTTCTTCACCCCGGGAAGTTAATTAAATACCATTTGGAGGCATTTAATGTTCGAGCAAAAACGGCTGATTTTCGACAAAAGAGATAACACCCCCCCATTACGTCATGCTTCAGAAATGTGGAAAATGGTCCGTTTTCAAATGTTTTATTTTTGAACGTCAGTTCACATTTGTAGGTGGATCATCATTGTTAGAGCTAAAATTAGCATGTTTAAAGTGATTTTCATGCTTCTTGGGGCCCAAAACACAAGATTTATGGAATGGTTAAAAGTGCATGAAAATGGCCAATTTACTCACTCTGAGTTCTCAAAAAGGGTTTCTTCACCCCGAGAAGTTAATTAAATACCATTTGGAGGCATTTAATGTTCGAGCAAAAACGGCTGATTTTCGACAAAAGAGATAACACCCCCCCATTACGTCATGCTTCAGAAATGTGGAAAATGGTCCGTTTTCAAATGTTTTATTTTTGAACGTCAGTTCACATTTGTAGGTGGATCATCAGTGTTAGAGCTAAAATTAGCATGTTTAAAGTGATTTTCATGCTTCCAGGGGCTCGGGAAGTGAAATAAATACCATTTGGAGGCATTTAATGTTCGAGCAAAAACAGCTGATTTTCGACAAAAGAGATAACACCCCCCCATTACGTCATGCTTCAGAAATGTGGAAAATGGTCCGTTTTCAAATGTTTTATTTTGGAACGTCAGTTCACATTTGTAGGTGGATCATCAGTGTTAGAGCTAAAATTAGCATGTTTAAAGTGATTTTCATGCTTCCAGGGGCTCGGGAAGTGAAATAAATACCATTTGGAGGCATTTAATGTTCGAGCAAAAACGGCTGATTTTCGACAAAAGAGATAACACCCCCCCATTACGTCATGCTTCAGAAATGTGGAAAATGGTCAGTTTTCAAATGTTTTATTTTTGAACGTCAGTTCACATTTGTAGGTGGATCATCAGTGTTAGAGCTAAAATTAGCATGTTTAAAGTGATTTTCATGCTTCCAGGGGCTCGGGAAGTTAATTAAATACCATTTGGAGGCATTTAATGTTCGAGCAAAAACGGCTGATTTTCGACAAAAGAGATAACACCCCCCCATTACGTCATGCTTCAGAAATGTGGAAAATGGTCCGTTTTCAAATGTTTTATTTTTGAACGTCAGTTCACATTTGTAGGTGGATCATCAGTGTTAGAGCTAAAATTAGCATGTTTAAAGTGATTTTCATGCTTCCAGGGGCTCGGGAAGTGAAATAAATACCATTTGGAGGCATTTAATGTTCGAGCAAAAACGGCTGATTTTCCACAAAAGAGATAACACCCCCCCATTACGTCATGCTTCAGAAATGTGGAAAATGGTCCGTTTTCAAATGTTTTATTTTTGAACGTCAGTTCACATTTGTAGGTGGATCATCAGTGTTAGAGCTAAAATTAGCATGTTTAAAGTGATTTTCATGCTTCCAGGGGCTCGGGAAGTTAATTAAATACCATTTGGAGGCATTTAATGTTCGAGCAAAAACGGCTGATTTTCGACAAAAGAGATAACACCCCCCCATTACGTCATGCTTCAGAAATGTGGAAAATGGTCCGTTTTCAAATGTTTTATTTTTGAACGTCAGTTCACATTTGTAGGTGGATCATCAGTGTTAGAGCTAAAATTAGCATGTTTAAAGTGATTTTCATGCTTCCAGGGGCTCGGGAAGTGAAATAAATACCATTTGGAGGCATTTAATGTTCGAGCAAAAACGGCTGATTTTCGACAAAAGAGATAACACCCCCCCATTACGTCATGCTTCAGAAATGTGGAAAATGGTCCGTTTTCAAATGTTTTATTTTTGAACGTCAGTTCACATTTGTAGGTGGATCATCAGTGTTAGAGCTAAAATTAGCATGTTTAAAGTGATTTTCATGCTTCCAGGGGCTCGGGAAGTTAATTAAATACCATTTGGAGGCATTTAATGTTCGAGCAAAAACGGCTGATTTTCGACAAAAGAGATAACACCCCCCCATTACGTCATGCTTCAGAAATGTGGAAAATGGTCCGTTTTCAAATGTTTTATTTTTGAACGTCAGTTCACATTTGTAGGTGGATCATCAGTGTTAGAGCTAAAATTAGCATGTTTAAAGTGATTTTCATGCTTCCAGGGGCTCGGGAAGTGAAATAAATACCATTTGGAGGCATTTAATGTTCGAGCAAAAACGGCTGATTTTCCACAAAAGAGATAACACCCCCCCATTACGTCATGCTTCAGAAATGTGGAAAATGGTCCGTTTTCAAATGTTTTATTTTTGAACGTCAGTTCACATTTGTAGGTGGATCATCAGTGTTAGAGCTAAAATTAGCATGTTTAAAGTGATTTTCATGCTTCCAGGGGCCCAAAACACAAGATTTATGGAATGGTTAAAAGTGCATGAAAATGGCCAATTTACTCACTCTGAGTTCTCAAAAAGGGTTTCTTCACCCCGGGAAGTTAATTAAATACCATTTGGAGGCATTTAATGTTAGAGCAAAAACGGCTGATTTTCGACAAAAGAGATAACACCCCCCCATTACGTCATGCTTCAGAAATGTGGAAAATGGTCCGTTTTCAAATGTTTTATTTTTGAACGTCAGTTCACATTTGTAGGTGGATCATCAGTGTTAGAGCTAAAATTAGCATGTTTAAAGTGATTTTCATGCTTCCAGGGGCCCAAAACACAAGATTTATGGAATGGTTAAAAGTGCATGAAAATGGCCAATTTACTCACTCTGAGTTCTCAAAAAGGGTTTCTTCACCCCGGGAAGTTAATTAAATACCATTTGGAGGCATTTAATGTTAGAGCAAAAACGGCTGATTTTCGACAAAAGAGATAAACCCCCCCATTACGTCATGCTTCAGAAATGTGGAAAATGGTCCGTTTTCAAATGTTTTATTTTTGAACGTCAGTTCACATTTGTAGGTGGATCATCAGTGTTAGAGCTAAAATTAGCATGTTTAAAGTGATTTTCATAGTTCCAGGGGCTCGGGAAGTTAATTAAATACCATTTGGAGGCATTTAATGTTCAAGCAAAAACGGCTGATTTTCGACAAAAGAGATAACACCCCCCCATTACGTCATGCTTCAGAAATGTGGAAAATGGTCCGTTTTCAAATGTTTTATTTTTGAACGTCAGTTCACATTTGTAGGTGGATCATCAGTGTTAGAGCTAAAATTAGCATGTTTAAAGTGATTTTCATGCTTCTTGCGGCCCAAAACACAAGATTTATGGAATGGTTAAAAGTGCATGAAAATGGCCAATTTACTCACTCTGAGGTCTCAAAAAGGGTTTCTTCACCCCGGGAAGTTAATTAAATACCATTTGGAGGCATTTAATGTTCGAGCAAAAACGGCTGATTTTCGACAAAAGAGATAACGCCCCCCCATTACGTCATGCTTCAGAAATGTGGAAAATGGTCCGTTTTCAAATGTTTTATTTTTGAACGTCAGTTCACATTTGTAGGTGGATCATCCGTGTTAGAGCTAAAATTAGCATGTTTAAAGTGATTTTCATGCTTCCAGGGGCCCAAAACACAAGATTTATGGAATGGTTAAAAGTGCATGAAAATGGCCAATTTACTCACTCTGAGTTCTCAAAAAGGGTTTCTTCACCCCGGGAAGTTAATTAAATACCATTTGGAGGCATTTAATGTTCGAGCAAAAACGGCTGATTTTCGACAAAAGAGATAACACCCCCCCATTACGTCATGCTTCAGAAATGTGGAAAATGGTCCGTTTTCAAATGTTTTATTTTTGAACGTCAGTTCACATTTGTAGGTGGATCATCAGTGTTAGAGCTAAAATTAGCATGTTTAAAGTGATTTTCATGCTTCCAGGGGCCCAAAACACAAGATTTATGGAATGGTTAAAAGTGCATGAAAATGGCCAATTTACTCACTCTGAGTTCTCAAAAAGGGTTTCTTCACCCCGGGAAGTTAATTAAATACCATTTGGAGGCATTTAATGTTCGAGCAAAAACGGCTGATTTTCGACAAAAGAGATAACACCCCCCCATTACGTCATGCTTCAGAAATGTGGAAAATGGTCCGTTTTCAAATGTTTTATTTTTGAACGTCAGTTCACATTTGTAGGTGGATCATCAGTGTTAGAGCTAAAATTAGCATGTTTAAAGTGATTTTCATGCTTCCAGGGGCTCGGGAAGTGAAATAAATACCATTTGGAGGCATTTAATGTTCGAGCAAAAACGGCTGATTTTCCACAAAAGAGATAACACCCCCCCCATTACGTCATGCTTCAGAAATGTGGAAAATGGTCCGTTTTCAAATGTTTTATTTTTGAACGTCAGTTCACATTTGTAGGTGGATCATCAGTGTTAGAGCTAAAATTAGCATGTTTAAAGTGATTTTCATGCTTCCAGGGGCTCGGGAAGTTAATTAAATACCATTTGGAGGCATTTAATGTTCGAGCAAAAACGGCTGATTTTCGACAAAAGAGATAACACCCCCCCATTACGTCATGCTTCAGAAATGTGGAAAATGGTCCGTTTTCAAATGTTTTATTTTTGAACGTCAGTTCACATTTGTAGGTGGATCATCAGTGTTAGAGCTAAAATTAGCATGTTTAAAGTGATTTTCATGCTTCCAGGGGCTCGGGAAGTGAAATAAATACCATTTGGAGGCATTTAATGTTCGAGCAAAAACGGCTGATTTTCCACAAAAGAGATAACACCCCCCCATTACATCATGCTTCAGAAATGTGGAAAATGGTCCGTTTTCAAATGTTTTATTTTTGAACGTCAGTTCACATTTGTAGGTGGATCATCAGTGTTAGAGCTAAAATTAGCATGTTTAAAGTGATTTTCATGCTTCCAGGGGCTCGGGAAGTTAATTAAATACCATTTGGAGGCATTTAATGTTCGAGCAAAAACGGCTGATTTTCGACAAAAGAGATAACACCCCCCCATTACGTCATGCTTCAGAAATGTGGAAAATGGTCCGTTTTCAAATGTTTTATTTTTGAACGTCAGTTTACATTTGTAGGTGGATCATCAGTGTTAGAGCTAAAATTAGCATGTTTAAAGTGATTTTCATGCTTCCAGGGGCTCGGGAAGTGAAATAAATACCATTTGGAGGCATTTAATGTTCGAGCAAAAACGGCTGATTTTCGACAAAAGAGATAACACCCCCCCATTACGTCATGCTTCAGAAATGTGGAAAATGGTCCGTTTTCAAATGTTTTATTTTTGAACGTCAGTTCACATTTGTAGGTGGATCATCAGTGTTAGAGCTAAAATTAGCATGTTTAAAGTGATTTTCATGCTTCCAGGGGCTCGGGAAGTTAATTAAATACCATTTGGAGGCATTTAATGTTCGAGCAAAAACGGCTGATTTTCGACAAAAGAGATAACACCCCCCCATTACGTCATGCTTCAGAAATGTGGAAAATGGTCCGTTTTCAAATGTTTTATTTTTGAACGTCAGTTCACATTTGTAGGTGGATCATCAGTGTTAGAGCTAAAATTAGCATGTTTAAAGTGATTTTCATGCTTCCAGGGGCTCGGGAAGTGAAATAAATACCATTTGGAGGCATTTAATGTTCGAGCAAAAACGGCTGATTTTCCACAAAAGAGATAACACCCCCCCATTACGTCATGCTTCAGAAATGTGGAAAATGGTCCGTTTTCAAATTTTTTATTTTTGAACGTCAGTTCACATTTGTAGGTGGATCATCAGTGTTAGAGCTAAAATTAGCATGTTTAAAGTGATTTTCATGCTTCCAGGGGCTCGGGAAGTGAAATAAATACCATTTGGAGGCATTTAATGTTCGAGCAAAAACGGCTGATTTTCGACAAAAGAGATAACACCCCCCCATTACGTCATGCTTCAGAAATGTGGAAAATGGTCCGTTTTCAAATGTTTTATTTTTGAACGTCAGTTCACATTTGTAGGTGGATCATCAGTGTTAGAGCTAAAATTAGCATGTTTAAAGTGATTTTCATGCTTCCAGGGGCTCGGGAAGTTAATTAAATACCATTTGGAGGCATTTAATGTTCGAGCAAAAACGGCTGATTTTCGACAAAAGAGATAACACCCCCCCATTACGTCATGCTTCAGAAATGTGGAAAATGGTCCGTTTTCAAATGTTTTATTTTTGAACGTCAGTTCACATTTGTAGGTGGATCATCAGTGTTAGAGCTAAAATTAGCATGTTTAAAGTGATTTTCATGCTTCCAGGGGCTCGGGAAGTTAATTAAATACCATTTGGAGGCATTTAATGTTCGAGCAAAAACGGCTGATTTTCGACAAAAGAGATAACACCCCCCCATTACGTCATGCTTCAGAAATGTGGAAAATGGTCCGTTTTCAAATGTTTTATTTTTGAACGTCAGTTCACATTTGTAAGTGGATCATCAGTGTTAGAGCTAAAATTAGCATGTTTAAAGTGATTTTCATGCTTCTTGGGGCCCAAAACACAAGATTTATGGAATGGTTAAAAGTGCATGAAAATGGCCAATTTACTCACTCTGAGTTCTCAAAAAGGGTTTCTTCACCCCGAGAAGTTAATTAAATACCATTTGGAGGCATTTAATGTTCGAGCAAAAACGGCTGATTTTCGACAAAAGAGATAACACCCCCCCATTACGTCATGCTTCAGAAATGTGGAAAATGGTCCGTTTTCAAATGTTTTATTTTTGAACGTCAGTTCACATTTGTAGGTGGATCATCAGTGTTAGAGCTAAAATTAGCATGTTTAAAGTGATTTTCATGCTTCCAGGGGCCCAAAACACAAGATTTATGGAATGGTTAAAAGTGCATGAAAATGGCCAATTTACTCACTCTGAGTTCTCAAAAAGGGTTTCTTCACCCCGGGAAGTTAATTAAATACCATTTGGAGGCATTTAATGTTCGAGCAAAAACGGCTGATTTTCGACAAAAGAGATAACACCCCCCCATTACGTCATGCTTCAGAAATGTGGAAAATGGTCCGTTTTCAAATGTTTTATTTTTGAACGTCAGTTCACATTTGTAGGTGGATCATCAGTGTTAGAGCTAAAATTAGCATGTTTAAAGTGATTTTCATAGTTCCAGGGGCTCGGGAAGTTAATTAAATACCATTTGGAGGCATTTAATGTTCGAGCAAAAACGGCTGATTTTCGACAAAAGAGATAACACCCCCCCATTACGTCATGCTTCAGAAATGTGGAAAATGGTCCGTTTTCAAATGTTTTATTTTTGAACGTCAGTTCACATTTGTAGGTGGATCATCAGTGTTAGAGCTAAAATTAGCATGTTTAAAGTGATTTTCATGCTTCTTGGGGCCCAAAACACAAGATTTATGGAATGGTTAAAAGTGCATGAAAATGGCCAATTTACTCACTCTGAGTTCTCAAAAAGGGTTTCTTCACCCCGGGAAGTTAATTAAATACCATTTGGAGGCATTTAATGTTCGAGCAAAAACGGCTGATTTTCGACAAAAGAGATAACACCCCCCCATTACGTCATGCTTCAGAAATGTGGAAAATGGTCCGTTTTCAAATGTTTTATTTTTGAACGTCAGTTCACATTTGTAGGTGGATCATCAGTGTTAGAGCTAAAATTAGCATGTTTAAAGTGATTTTCATGCTTCCAGGGGCCCAAAACACAAGATTTATGGAATGGTTAAAAGTGCATGAAAATGGCCAATTTACTCACTCTGAGTTCTCAAAAAGGGTTTCTTCACCCCGGGAAGTTAATTAAATACCATTTGGAGGCATTTAATGTTCGAGCAAAAACGGCTGATTTTCGACAAAAGAGATAACACCCCCCCATTACGTCATGCTTCAGAAATGTGGAAAATGGTCCGTTTTCAAATGTTTCATTTTTGAACATCAGTTCACATTTGTAGGTGGATCATCAGTGTTAGAGCTAAAATTAGCATGTTTAAAGTGATTTTCATGCTTCCAGGGGCTCGGGAAGTTAATTAAATACCATTTGGAGGCATTTAATGTTCGAGCAAAAACGGCTGATTTTCCACAAAAGAGATAACACCCCCCCATTACGTCATGCTTCAGAAATGTGGAAAATGGTCCGTTTTCAAATGTTTTATTTGTGAACGTCAGTTCACATTTGTAGGTGGATCATCAGTGTTAGAGCTAAAATTAGCATGTTTAAAGTGATTTTCATGCTTCCAGGGGCTCGGGAAGTTAATTAAATACCATTTGGAGGCATTTAATGTTCGAGCAAAAACGGCTGATTTTCGACAAAAGAGATAACACCCCCCCATTACGTCATGCTTCAGAAATGTGGAAAATGGTCCGTTTTCAAATGTTTTATTTTTGAACGTCAGTTCACATTTGTAGGTGGATCATCAGTGTTAGAGCTAAAATTAGCATGTTTAAAGTGATTTTCATGCTTCCAGGGGCTCGGGAAGTGAAATAAATACCATTTGGAGGCATTTAATGTTCGAGCAAAAACGGCTGATTTTCCACAAAAGAGATAACACCCCCCCATTACGTCATGCTTCAGAAATGTGGAAAATGGTCCGTTTTCAAATGTTTTTTTTTTGAACGTCAGTTCACATTTGTAGGTGGATCATCAGTGTTAGAGCTAAAATTAGCATGTTTAAAGTGATTTTCATGCTTCCAGGGGCTCGGGAAGTTAATTAAATACCATTTGGAGGCATTTAATGTTCGAGCAAAAACGGCTGATTTTCGACAAAAGAGATAACACCCCCCCATTACGTCATGCTTCAGAAATGTGGAAAATGGTCCGTTTTCAAATGTTTTATTTTTGAACGTCAGTTCACATTTGTAGGTGGATCATCAGTGTTAGAGCTAAAATTAGCATGTTTAAAGTGATTTTCATGCTTGCAGGGGCTCGGGAAGTTAATTAAATACCATTTGGAGGCATTTAATGTTCGAGCAAAAAACGGCTGATTTTCAACAAAAGAGATAACACCCCCCCATTTTGTCATGCTTCAGAAATGTGGAAAATGGTCCGTTTTCAAATGTTTTATTTTTGAACGTCAGTTCACATTTGTAGGTGGATCATCAGTGTTAGAGCTAAAATTAGCATGTTTAAAGTGATTTTCATGCTTCCAGGGGCTCGGGAAGTGAAATAAATACCATTTGGAGGCATTTAATGTTCGAGCAAAAACGGCTGATTTTCCACAAAAGAGATAACACCCCCCATTACGTCATGCTTCAGAAATGTGGAAAATGGTCCGTTTTCAAATGTTTTATTTTTGAACGTCAGTTCACATTTGTAGGTGGATCATCAGTGTTAGAGCTAAAATTAGCATGTTTAAAGTGATTTTCATGCTTCCAGGGGCCCAAAACACAAGATTTATGGAATGGTTAAAAGTGCATGAAAATGGCCAATTTACTCACTCTGAGTTCTCAAAAAGGGTTTCTTCACCCCGGGAAGTAATTAAATACCATTTGGAGGCATTTAATGTTAGAGCAAAAACGGCTGATTTTCGACAAAAGAGATAACACCCCCCCATTACGTCATGCTTCAGAAATGTGGAAAATGGTCCGTTTTCAAATGTTTTATTTTTGAACGTCAGTTCACATTTGTAGGTGGATCATCAGTGTTAGAGCTAAAATTAGCATGTTTAAAGTGATTTTCATGCTTCCAGGGGCCCAAAACACAAGATTTATGGAATGGTTAAAAGTGCATGAAAATGGCCAATTTACTCACTCTGAGTTCTCAAAAAGGGTTTCTTCACCCCGGGAAGTTAATTAAATACCATTTGGAGGCATTTAATGTTCGAGCAAAAACGGCTGATTTTCGACAAAAGAGATAACACCCCCCCATTACGTCATGCTTCAGAAATGTGGAAAATGGTCCGTTTTCAAATGTTTTATTTTTGAGCGTCAGTTCACATTTGTAGGTGGATCATCAGTGTTAGAGCTAAAATTAGCATGTTTAAAGTGATTTTCATGCTTCCAGGGGCTCGGGAAGTTAATTAAATACCATTTGGAGGCATTTAATGTTCGAGCAAAAACGGCTGATTTTCGACAAAAGAGATAACACCCCCCCATTACGTCATGCTTCAGAAATGTGGAAAATGGTCCGTTTTCAAATGTTTTATTTTTGAACGTCAGTTCACATTTGTAGGTGGATCATCAGTGTTAGAGCTAAAATTAGCATGTTTAAAGTGATTTTCATGCTTCTTGGGGCCCAAAACACAAGATTTATGGAATGGTTAAAAGTGCATGAAAATGGCCAATTTACTCACTCTGAG
Organism: Lissotriton vulgaris; assembly: GCF_964263255.1. Lineage (NCBI taxonomy): Eukaryota > Metazoa > Chordata > Amphibia > Caudata > Salamandridae > Lissotriton > Lissotriton vulgaris. The sequence continues at coordinate 1,713,553 of NW_028240859.1, forward strand.
TTCTCAAAAAGGGTTTCTTCACCCCGAGAAGTTAATTAAATACCATTTGGAGGCATTTAATGTTCGAGCAAAAACGGCTGATTTTCGACAAAAGAGATAACACCCCCCCATTACGTCATGCTTCAGAAATGTGGAAAATGGTCCATTTTCAAATGTTTTATTTTTGAACGTCAGTTCACATTTGTAGGTGGATCATCAGTGTTAGAGCTAAAATTAGCATGTTTAAAGTGATTTTCATGCTTCCAGGGGCTCGGGAAGTTAATTAAATACCATTTGGAGGCATTTAATGTTCGAGCAAAAACGGCTGATTTTCGACAAAAGAGATAACACCCCCCCATTACGTCATGCTTCAGAAATGTGGAAAATGGTCCGTTTTCAAATGTTTTATTTTTGAACGTCAGTTCACATTTGTAGGTGGATCATCAGTGTTAGAGCTAAAATTAGCATGTTTAAAGTGATTTTCATGCTTCCAGGGGCTCGGGAAGTGAAATAAATACCATTTGGAGGCATTTAATGTTCGAGCAAAAACGGCTGATTTTCCACAAAAGAGATAACACCCCCCCATTACGTCATGCTTCAGAAATGTGGAAAATGGTCCGTTTTCAAATGTTTTATTTTTGAACGTCAGTTCACATTTGTAGGTGGATCATCAGTGTTAGAGCTAAAATTAGCATGTTTAAAGTGATTTTCATGCTTCCAGGGGCTCGGGAAGTTAATTAAATACCATTTGGAGGCATTTAATGTTCGAGCAAAAACGGCTGATTTTCAACAAAAGAGATAACACCCCCCCATTACGTCATGCTTCAGAAATGTGGAAAATGGTCCGTTTTCAAATGTTTTATTTTTGAACGTCAGTTCACATTTGTAGGTGGATCATCAGTGTTAGAGCTAAAATTAGCATGTTTAAAGTGATTTTCATGCTTCCAGGGGCTCGGGAAGTGAAATAAATACCATTTGGAGGCATTTAATGTTCGAGCAAAAACGTCTGATTTTCCACAAAAGAGATAACACCCCCCCATTACGTCATGCTTCAGAAATGTGGAAAATGGTCCGTTTTCAAATGTTTTATTTTTGAACGTCAGTTCACATTTGTAGGTGGATCATCAGTGTTAGAGCTAAAATTAGCATGTTTAAAGTGATTTTCATGCTTCCAGGGGCTCGGGAAGTGAAATAAATACCATTTGGAGGCATTTAATGTTCGAGCAAAAACGGCTGATTTTCGACAAAAGAGATAACACCCCCCCATTACGTCATGCTTCAGAAATGTGGAAAATGGTCCGTTTTCAAATGTTTTATTTTTGAACGTCAGTTCACATTTGTAGGTGGATCATCAGTGTTAGAGCTAAAATTAGCATGTTTAAAGTGATTTTCATGCTTCCAGGGGCTCGGGAAGTTAATTAAATACCATTTGGAGGCATTTAATGTTCGAGCAAAAACGGCTGATTTTCAACAAAAGAGATAACACCCCCCCATTACGTCATGCTTCAGAAATGTGGAAAATGGTCCGTTTTCAAATGTTTTATTTTTGAACGTCAGTTCACATTTGTAGGTGGATCATCAGTGTTAGAGCTAAAATTAGCATGTTTAAAGTGATTTTCATGCTTCCAGGGGCTCGGGAAGTTAATTAAATACCATTTGGAGGCATTTAATGTTCGAGCAAAAACGTCTGATTTTCCACAAAAGAGATAACACCCCCCCATTACGTCATGCTTCAGAAATGTGGAAAATGGTCCGTTTTCAAATGTTTTATTTTTGAACGTCAGTTCACATTTGTAGGTGGATCATCAGTGTTAGAGCTAAAATTAGCATGTTTAAAGTGATTTTCATGCTTCCAGGGGCTCGGGAAGTGAAATAAATACCATTTGGAGGCATTTAATGTTCGAGCAAAAACGGCTGATTTTCGACAAAAGAGATAACACCCCCCCATTACGTCATGCTTCAGAAATGTGGAAAATGGTCCGTTTTCAAATGTTTTATTTTTGAACGTCAGTTCACATTTGTAGGTGGATCATCAGTGTTAGAGCTAAAATTAGCATGTTTAAAGTGATTTTCATGCTTCCAGGGGCTCGGGAAGTTAATTAAATACCATTTGGAGGCATTTAATGTTCGAGCAAAAACGGCTGATTTTCAACAAAAGAGATAACACCCCCCCATTACGTCATGCTTCAGAAATGTGGAAAATGGTCCGTTTTCAAATGTTTTATTTTTGAACGTCAGTTCACATTTGTAGGTGGATCATCAGTGTTAGAGCTAAAATTAGCATGTTTAAAGTGATTTTCATGCTTCCAGGGGCTCGGGAAGTTAATTAAATACCATTTGGAGGCATTTAATGTTCGAGCAAAAACGGCTGATTTTCGACAAAAGAGATAACACCCCCCCATTACGTCATGCTTCAGAAATGTGGAAAATGGTCCGTTTTCAAATGTTTTATTTTTGAACGTCAGTTCACATTTGTAGGTGGATCATCAGTGTTAGAGCTAAAATTAGCATGTTTAAAGTGATTTTCATGCTTCCAGGGGCTCGGGAAGTTAATTAAATACCATTTGGAGGCATTTAATGTTCGAGCAAAAACGGCTGATTTTCGACAAAAGAGATAACACCCCCCCATTACGTCATGCTTCAGAAATGTGGAAAATGGTCCGTTTTCAAATGTTTTATTTTTGAACGTCAGTTCACATTTGTAGGTGGATCATCAGTGTTAGAGCTAAAATTAGCATGTTTAAAGTGATTTTCATGCTTCTTGGGGCCCAAAACACAAGATTTATGGAATGGTTAAAAGTGCATGAAAATGGCCAATTTACTCACTCTGAGTTCTCAAAAAGAGTTTCTTCACCCCGAGAAGTTAATTAAATACCATTTGGAGGCATTTAATGTTCGAGCAAAAACGGCTGATTTTCGACAAAAGAGATAACACCCCCCCATTACGTCATGCTTCAGAAATGTGGAAAATGGTCCGTTTTCAAATGTTTTATTTTTGAACGTCAGTTCACATTTGTAGGTGGATCATCAGTGTTAGAGCTAAAATTAGCATGTTTAAAGTGATTTTCATGCTTCCAGGGGCTCGGGAAGTGAAATAAATACCATTTGGAGGCATTTAATGTTCGAGCAAAAACGGCTGATTTTCGACAAAAGAGATAACACCCCCCCATTACGTCATGCTTCAGAAATGTGGAAAATGGTCCGTTTTCAAATGTTTTATTTTTGAACGTCAGTTCACATTTGTAGGTGGATCATCAGTGTTAGAGCTAAAATTAGCATGTTTAAAGTGATTTTCATGCTTCCAGGGGCTCGGGAAGTGAAATAAATACCATTTGGAGGCATTTAATGTTCGAGCAAAAACGGCTGATTTTCCACAAAAGAGATAACACCCCCCCATTACGTCATGCTTCAGAAATGTGGAAAATGGTCCGTTTTCAAATGTTTTTTTTTTGAACGTCAGTTCACATTTGTAGGTGGATCATCAGTGTTAGAGCTAAAATTAGCATGTTTAAAGTGATTTTCATGCTTCCAGGGGCTCGGGAAGTTAATTAAATACCATTTGGAGGCATTTAATGTTCGAGCAAAAACGGCTGATTTTCGACAAAAGAGATAACACCCCCCCATTACGTCATGCTTCAGAAATGTGGAAAATGGTCCGTTTTCAAATGTTTTATTTTTGAACGTCAGTTCACATTTGTAGGTGGATCATCAGTGTTAGAGCTAAAATTAGCATGTTTAAAGTGATTTTCATGCTTCCAGGGGCTCGGGAAGTGAAATAAATACCATTTGGAGGCATTTAATGTTCGAGCAAAAACGGCTGATTTTCCACAAAAGAGATAACACCCCCCCATTACGTCATGCTTCAGAAATGTGGAAAATGGTCCGTTTTCAAATGTTTTATTTTTGAACGTCAGTTCACATTTGTAGGTGGATCATCAGTGTTAGAGCTAAAATTAGCATGTTTAAAGTGATTTTCATGCTTCCAGGGGCCCAAAACACAAGATTTATGGAATGGTTAAAAGTGCATGAAAATGGCCAATTTACTCACTCTGAGTTCTCAAAAAGGGTTTCTTCACCCCGGGAAGTAATTAAATACCATTTGGAGGCATTTAATGTTAGAGCAAAAACGGCTGATTTTCGACAAAAGAGATAACACCCCCCCATTACGTCATGCTTCAGAAATGTGGAAAATGGTCCGTTTTCAAATGTTTTATTTTTGAACGTCAGTTCACATTTGTAGGTGGATCATCAGTGTTAGAGCTAAAATTAGCATGTTTAAAGTGATTTTCATGCTTCCAGGGGCTCGGGAAGTTAATTAAATACCATTTGGAGGCATTTAATGTTCGAGCAAAAACGGCTGATTTTCGACAAAAGAGATAACACCCCCCCATTACGTCATGCTTCAGAAATGTGGAAAATGGTCCGTTTTCAAATGTTTTATTTTTGAACGTCAGTTCACATTTGTAGGTGGATCATCAGTGTTAGAGCTAAAATTAGCATGTTTAAAGTGATTTTCATGCTTCTTGGGGCCCAAAACACAAGATTTATGGAATGGTTAAAAGTGCATGAAAATGGCCAATTTACTCACTCTGAGTTCTCAAAAAGAGTTTCTTCACCCCGAGAAGTTAATTAAATACCATTTGGAGGCATTTAATGTTCGAGCAAAAACGGCTGATTTTCGACAAAAGAGATAACACCCCCCCATTACGTCATGCTTCAGAAATGTGGAAAATGGTCCGTTTTCAAATGTTTTATTTTTGAACGTCAGTTCACATTTGTAGGTGGATCATCAGTGTTAGAGCTAAAATTAGCATGTTTAAAGTGATTTTCATGCTTCCAGGGGCTCGGGAAGTGAAATAAATACCATTTGGAGGCATTTAATGTTCGAGCAAAAACGGCTGATTTTCGACAAAAGAGATAACACCCCCCCATTACGTCATGCTTCAGAAATGTGGAAAATGGTCCGTTTTCAAATGTTTTATTTTTGAACGTCAGTTCACATTTGTAGGTGGATCATCAGTGTTAGAGCTAAAATTAGCATGTTTAAAGTGATTTTCATGCTTCCAGGGGCTCGGGAAGTGAAATAAATACCATTTGGAGGCATTTAATGTTCGAGCAAAAACGGCTGATTTTCCACAAAAGAGATAACACCCCCCCATTACGTCATGCTTCAGAAATGTGGAAAATGGTCCGTTTTCAAATGTTTTTTTTTTGAACGTCAGTTCACATTTGTAGGTGGATCATCAGTGTTAGAGCTAAAATTAGCATGTTTAAAGTGATTTTCATGCTTCCAGGGGCTCGGGAAGTTAATTAAATACCATTTGGAGGCATTTAATGTTCGAGCAAAAACGGCTGATTTTCGACAAAAGAGATAACACCCCCCCATTACGTCATGCTTCAGAAATGTGGAAAATGGTCCGTTTTCAAATGTTTTATTTTTGAACGTCAGTTCACATTTGTAGGTGGATCATCAGTGTTAGAGCTAAAATTAGCATGTTTAAAGTGATTTTCATGCTTCCAGGGGCTCGGGAAGTGAAATAAATACCATTTGGAGGCATTTAATGTTCGAGCAAAAACGGCTGATTTTCCACAAAAGAGATAACACCCCCCCATTACGTCATGCTTCAGAAATGTGGAAAATGGTCCGTTTTCAAATGTTTTATTTTTGAACGTCAGTTCACATTTGTAGGTGGATCATCAGTGTTAGAGCTAAAATTAGCATGTTTAAAGTGATTTTCATGCTTCCAGGGGCCCAAAACACAAGATTTATGGAATGGTTAAAAGTGCATGAAAATGGCCAATTTACTCACTCTGAGTTCTCAAAAAGGGTTTCTTCACCCCGGGAAGTAATTAAATACCATTTGGAGGCATTTAATGTTAGAGCAAAAACGGCTGATTTTCGACAAAAGAGATAACACCCCCCCATTACGTCATGCTTCAGAAATGTGGAAAATGGTCCGTTTTCAAATGTTTTATTTTTGAACGTCAGTTCACATTTGTAGGTGGATCATCAGTGTTAGAGCTAAAATTAGCATGTTTAAAGTGATTTTCATGCTTCCAGGGGCTCGGGAAGTTAATTAAATACCATTTGGAGGCATTTAATGTTCGAGCAAAAACGGCTGATTTTCGACAAAAGAGATAACACCCCCCCATTACGTCATGCTTCAGAAATGTGGAAAATGGTCCGTTTTCAAATGTTTTATTTTTGAACGTCAGTTCACATTTGTAGGTGGATCATCAGTGTTAGAGCTAAAATTAGCATGTTTAAAGTGATTTTCATGCTTCTTGGGGCCCAAAACACAAGATTTATGGAATGGTTAAAAGTGCATGAAAATGGCCAATTTACTCACTCTGAGTTCTCAAAAAGGGTTTCTTCACCCCGAGAAGTTAATTAAATACCATTTGGAGGCATTTAATGTTCGAGCAAAAACGGCTGATTTTCGACAAAAGAGATAACACCCCCCCATTACGTCATGCTTCAGAAATGTGGAAAATGGTCCATTTTCAAATGTTTTATTTTTGAACGTCAGTTCACATTTGTAGTTGGATCATCAGTGTTAGAGCTAAAATTAGCATGTTTAAAGTGATTTTCATGCTTCCAGGGGCTCGGGAAGTTAATTAAATACCATTTGGAGGCATTTAATGTTCGAGCAAAAACGGCTGATTTTCGACAAAAGAGATAACACCCCCCCATTACGTCATGCTTCAGAAATGTGGAAAATGGTCCGTTTTCAAATGTTTTATTTTTGAACGTCAGTTCACATTTGTAGGTGGATCATCAGTGTTAGAGCTAAAATTAGCATGTTTAAAGTGATTTTCATGCTTCCAGGGGCTCGGGAAGTGAAATAAATACCATTTGGAGGCATTTAATGTTCGAGCAAAAACGGCTGATTTTCCACAAAAGAGATAACACCCCCCCATTACGTCATGCTTCAGAAATGTGGAAAATGGTCCGTTTTCAAATGTTTTATTTTTGAACGTCAGTTCACATTTGTAGGTGGATCATCAGTGTTAGAGCTAAAATTAGCATGTTTAAAGTGATTTTCATGCTTCCAGGGGCTCGGGAAGTTAATTAAATACCATTTGGAGGCATTTAATGTTCGAGCAAAAACGGCTGATTTTCAACAAAAGAGATAACACCCCCCCATTACGTCATGCTTCAGAAATGTGGAAAATGGTCCGTTTTCAAATGTTTTATTTTTGAACGTCAGTTCACATTTGTAGGTGGATCATCAGTGTTAGAGCTAAAATTAGCATGTTTAAAGTGATTTTCATGCTTCCAGGGGCTCGGGAAGTGAAATAAATACCATTTGGAGGCATTTAATGTTCGAGCAAAAACGTCTGATTTTCCACAAAAGAGATAACACCCCCCCATTACGTCATGCTTCAGAAATGTGGAAAATGGTCCGTTTTCAAATGTTTTATTTTTGAACGTCAGTTCACATTTGTAGGTGGATCATCAGTGTTAGAGCTAAAATTAGCATGTTTAAAGTGATTTTCATGCTTCCAGGGGCTCGGGAAGTGAAATAAATACCATTTGGAGGCATTTAATGTTCGAGCAAAAACGGCTGATTTTCGACAAAAGAGATAACACCCCCCCATTACGTCATGCTTCAGAAATGTGGAAAATGGTCCGTTTTCAAATGTTTTATTTTTGAACGTCAGTTCACATTTGTAGGTGGATCATCAGTGTTAGAGCTAAAATTAGCATGTTTAAAGTGATTTTCATGCTTCCAGGGGCTCGGGAGGTTAATTAAATACCATTTGGAGGCATTTAATGTTCGAGCAAAAACGGCTGATTTTCAACAAAAGAGATAACACCCCCCCATTACGTCATGCTTCAGAAATGTGGAAAATGGTCCGTTTTCAAATGTTTTATTTTTGAACGTCAGTTCACATTTGTAGGTGGATCATCAGTGTTAGAGCTAAAATTAGCATGTTTAAAGTGATTTTCATGCTTCCAGGGGCTCGGGAAGTTAATTAAATACCATTTGGAGGCATTTAATGTTCGAGCAAAAACGTCTGATTTTCCACAAAAGAGATAACACCCCCCCATTACGTCATGCTTCAGAAATGTGGAAAATGGTCCGTTTTCAAATGTTTTATTTTTGAACGTCAGTTCACATTTGTAGGTGGATCATCAGTGTTAGAGCTAAAATTAGCATGTTTAAAGTGATTTTCATGCTTCCAGGGGCTCGGGAAGTGAAATAAATACCATTTGGAGGCATTTAATGTTCGAGCAAAAACGGCTGATTTTCGACAAAAGAGATAACACCCCCCCATTACGTCATGCTTCAGAAATGTGGAAAATGGTCCGTTTTCAAATGTTTTATTTTTGAACGTCAGTTCACATTTGTAGGTGGATCATCAGTGTTAGAGCTAAAATTAGCATGTTTAAAGTGATTTTCATGCTTCCAGGGGCTCGGGAAGTTAATTAAATACCATTTGGAGGCATTTAATGTTCGAGCAAAAACGGCTGATTTTCAACAAAAGAGATAACACCCCCCCATTACGTCATGCTTCAGAAATGTGGAAAATGGTCCGTTTTCAAATGTTTTATTTTTGAACGTCAGTTCACATTTGTAGGTGGATCATCAGTGTTAGAGCTAAAATTAGCATGTTTAAAGTGATTTTCATGCTTCCAGGGGCTCGGGAAGTTAATTAAATACCATTTGGAGGCATTTAATGTTCGAGCAAAAACGGCTGATTTTCGACAAAAGAGATAACACCCCCCCATTACGTCATGCTTCAGAAATGTGGAAAATGGTCCGTTTTCAAATGTTTTATTTTTGAACGTCAGTTCACATTTGTAGGTGGATCATCAGTGTTAGAGCTAAAATTAGCATGTTTAAAGTGATTTTCATGCTTCCAGGGGCTCGGGAAGTTAATTAAATACCATTTGGAGGCATTTAATGTTCGAGCAAAAACGGCTGATTTTCAACAAAAGAGATAACACCCCCCCATTACGTCATGCTTCAGAAATGTGGAAAATGGTCCGTTTTCAAATGTTTTATTTTTGAACGTCAGTTCACATTTGTAGGTGGATCATCAGTGTTAGAGCTAAAATTAGCATGTTTAAAGTGATTTTCATGCTTCTTGGGGCCCAAAACACAAGATTTATGGAATGGTTAAAAGTGCATGAAAATGGCCAATTTACTCACTCTGAGTTCTCAAAAAGAGTTTCTTCACCCCGAGAAGTTAATTAAATACCATTTGGAGGCATTTAATGTTCGAGCAAAAACGGCTGATTTTCGACAAAAGAGATAACACCCCCCCATTACGTCATGCTTCAGAAATGTGGAAAATGGTCCGTTTTCAAATGTTTTATTTTTGAACGTCAGTTCACATTTGTAGGTGGATCATCAGTGTTAGAGCTAAAATTAGCATGTTTAAAGTGATTTTCATGCTTCCAGGGGCTCGGGAAGTGAAATAAATACCATTTGGAGGCATTTAATGTTCGAGCAAAAACGGCTGATTTTCGACAAAAGAGATAACACCCCCCCATTACGTCATGCTTCAGAAATGTGGAAAATGGTCTGTTTTCAAATGTTTTATTTTTGAACGTCAGTTCACATTTGTAGGTGGATCATCAGTGTTAGAGCTAAAATTAGCATGTTTAAAGTGATTTTCATGCTTCCAGGGGCTCGGGAAGTGAAATAAATACCATTTGGAGGCATTTAATGTTCGAGCAAAAACGGCTGATTTTCCACAAAAGAGATAACACCCCCCCATTACGTCATGCTTCAGAAATGTGGAAAATGGTCCGTTTTCAAATGTTTTTTTTTTGAACGTCAGTTCACATTTGTAGGTGGATCATCAGTGTTAGAGCTAAAATTAGCATGTTTAAAGTGATTTTCATGCTTCCAGGGGCTCGGGAAGTTAATTAAATACCATTTGGAGGCATTTAATGTTCGAGCAAAAACGGCTGATTTTCGACAAAAGAGATAACACCCCCCATTACGTCATGCTTCAGAAATGTGGAAAATGGTCCGTTTTCAAATGTTTTATTTTTGAACGTCAGTTCACATTTGTAGGTGGATCATCAGTGTTAGAGCTAAAATTAGCATGTTTAAAGTGATTTTCATGCTTCCAGGGGCTCGGGAAGTGAAATAAATACCATTTGGAGGCATTTAATGTTCGAGCAAAAACGGCTGATTTTCCACAAAAGAGATAACACCCCCCCATTACGTCATGCTTCAGAAATGTGGAAAATGGTCCGTTTTCAAATGTTTTATTTTTGAACGTCAGTTCACATTTGTAGGTGGATCATCAGTGTTAGAGCTAAAATTAGCATGTTTAAAGTGATTTTCATGCTTCCAGGGGCCCAAAACACAAGATTTATGGAATGGTTAAAAGTGCATGAAAATGGCCAATTTACTCACTCTGAGTTCTCAAAAAGGGTTTCTTCACCCCGGGAAGTAATTAAATACCATTTGGAGGCATTTAATGTTAGAGCAAAAACGGCTGATTTTCAACAAAAGAGATAACACCCCCCCATTACGTCATGCTTCAGAAATGTGGAAAATGGTCCGTTTTCAAATGTTTTATTTTTGAACGTCAGTTCACATTTGTAGGTGGATCATCAGTGTTAGAGCTAAAATTAGCATGTTTAAAGTGATTTTCATGCTTCCAGGGGCCCAAAACACAAGATTTATGGAATGGTTAAAAGTGCATGAAAATGGCCAATTTACTCACTCTGAGTTCTCAAAAAGGGTTTCTTCACCCCGGGAAGTTAATTAAATACCATTTGGAGGCATTTAATGTTCGAGCAAAAACGGCTGATTTTCGACAAAAGAGATAACACCCCCCCATTACGTCATGCTTCAGAAATGTGGAAAATGGTCCGTTTTCAAATGTTTTATTTTTGAACGTCAGTTCACATTTGTAGGTGGATCATCAGTGTTAGAGCTAAAATTAGCATGTTTAAAGTGATTTTCATGCTTCCAGGGGCTCGGGAAGTTAATTAAATACCATTTGGAGGCATTTAATGTTCGAGCAAAAACGGCTGATTTTCGACAAAAGAGATAACACCCCCCATTACGTCATGCTTCAGAAATGTGGAAAATGGTCCGTTTTCAAATGTTTTATTTTTGAACGTCAGTTCACATTTGTAGGTGGATCATCAGTGTTAGAGCTAAAATTAGCATGTTTAAAGTGATTTTCATGCTTCTTGGGGCCCAAAACACAAGATTTATGGAATGGTTAAAAGTGCATGAAAATGGCCAATTTACTCACTCTGAGTTCTCAAAAAGGGTTTCTTCACCCCGAGAAGTTAATTAAATACCATTTGGAGGCATTTAATGTTCGAGCAAAAACAGCTGATTTTCGACAAAAGAGATAACACCCCCCCATTACGTCATGCTTCAGAAATGTGGAAAATGGTCCGTTTTCAAATGTTTTATTTTTGAACGTCAGTTCACATTTGTAGGTGGATCATCAGTGTTAGAGCTAAAATTAGCATGTTTAAAGTGATTTTCATGCTTCCAGGGGCTCGGGAAGTTAATTAAATACCATTTGGAGGCATTTAATGTTCGAGCAAAAACGGCTGATTTTCGACAAAAGAGATAACACCCCCCCATTACGTCATGCTTCAGAAATGTGGAAAATGGTCCGTTTTCAAATGTTTTATTTTTGAACGTCAGTTCACATTTGTAGGTGGATCATCAGTGTTAGAGCTAAAATTAGCATGTTTAAAGTGATTTTCATGCTTCCAGGGGCTCGGGAAGTGAAATAAATACCATTTGGAGGCATTTAATGTTCGAGCAAAAACGGCTGATTTTCCACAAAAGAGATAACACCCCCCCATTACGTCATGCTTCAGAAATGTGGAAAATGGTCCGTTTTCAAATGTTTTATTTTTGAACGTCAGTTCACATTTGTAGGTGGATCATCAGTGTTAGAGCTAAAATTAGCATGTTTAAAGTGATTTTCATGCTTCCAGGGGCTCGGGAAGTTAATTAAATACCATTTGGAGGCATTTAATGTTCGAGCAAAAACGGCTGATTTTCAACAAAAGAGATAACACCCCCCCATTACGTCATGCTTCAGAAATGTGGAAAATGGTCCGTTTTCAAATGTTTTATTTTTGAACGTCAGTTCACATTTGTAGGTGGATCATCAGTGTTAGAGCTAAAATTAGCATGTTTAAAGTGATTTTCATGCTTCCAGGGGCTCGGGAAGTGAAATAAATACCATTTGGAGGCATTTAATGTTCGAGCAAAAACGTCTGATTTTCCACAAAAGAGATAACACCCCCCCATTACGTCATGCTTCAGAAATGTGGAAAATGGTCCGTTTTCAAATGTTTTATTTTTGAACGTCAGTTCACATTTGTAGGTGGATCATCAGTGTTAGAGCTAAAATTAGCATGTTTAAAGTGATTTTCATGCTTCCAGGGGCTCGGGAAGTGAAATAAATACCATTTGGAGGCATTTAATGTTCGAGCAAAAACGGCTGATTTTCGACAAAAGAGATAACACCCCCCCCATTACGTCATGCTTCAGAAATGTGGAAAATGGTCCGTTTTCAAATGTTTTATTTTTGAACGTCAGTTCACATTTGTAGGTGGATCATCAGTGTTAGAGCTAAAATTAGCATGTTTAAAGTGATTTTCATGCTTCCAGGGGCTCGGGAAGTTAATTAAATACCATTTGGAGGCATTTAATGTTCGAGCAAAAACGGCTGATTTTCAACAAAAGAGATAACACCCCCCCATTACGTCATGCTTCAGAAATGTGGAAAATGGTCCGTTTTCAAATGTTTTATTTTTGAACGTCAGTTCACATTTGTAGGTGGATCATCAGTGTTAGAGCTAAAATTAGCATGTTTAAAGTGATTTTCATGCTTCCAGGGGCTCGGGAAGTTAATTAAATACCATTTGGAGGCATTTAATGTTCGTGCAAAAACGGCTGATTTTCGACAAAAGAGATAACACCCCCCCATTACGTCATGCTTCAGAAATGTGGAAAATGGTCCGTTTTCAAATGTTTTATTTTTGAACGTCAGTTCACATTTGTAGGTGGATCATCAGTGTTAGAGCTAAAATTAGCATGTTTAAAGTGATTTTCATGCTTCCAGGGGCTCGGGAAGTTAATTAAATACCATTTGGAGGCATTTAATGTTCGAGCAAAAACGGCTGATTTTCGACAAAAGAGATAACACCCCCCCATTACGTCATGCTTCAGAAATGTGGAAAATGGTCCGTTTTCAAATGTTTTATTTTTGAACGTCAGTTCACATTTGTAGGTGGATCATCAGTGTTAGAGCTAAAATTAGCATGTTTAAAGTGATTTTCATGCTTCTTGGGGCCCAAAACACAAGATTTATGGAATGGTTAAAAGTGCATGAAAATGGCCAATTTACTCACTCTGAGTTCTCAAAAAGAGTTTCTTCACCCCGAGAAGTTAATTAAATACCATTTGGAGGCATTTAATGTTCGAGCAAAAACGGCTGATTTTCGACAAAAGAGATAACACCCCCCCATTACGTCATGCTTCAGAAATGTGGAAAATGGTCCGTTTTCAAATGTTTTATTTTTGAACGTCAGTTCACATTTGTAGGTGGATCATCAGTGTTAGAGCTAAAATTAGCATGTTTAAAGTTATTTTCATGCTTCCAGGGGCTCGGGAAGTTAATTAAATACCATTTGGAGGCATTTAATGTTCGAGCAAAAACGGCTGATTTTCGACAAAAGAGATAACACCCCCCCATTACGTCATGCTTCAGAAATTTGGAAAATGGTCCGTTTTCAAATGTTTTATTTTTGAACGTCAGTTCACATTTGTAGGTGGATCATCAGTGTTAGAGCTAAAATTAGCATGTTTAAAGTGATTTTCATGCTTCCAGGGGCTCGGGAAGTGAAATAAATACCATTTGGAGGCATTTAATGTTCGAGCAAAAACGGCTGATTTTCCACAAAAGAGATAACACCCCCCCATTACGTCATGCTTCAGAAATGTGGAAAATGGTCCGTTTTCAAATGTTTTATTTTTGAACGTCAGTTCACATTTGTAGGTGGATCATCAGTGTTAGAGCTAAAATTAGCATGTTTAAAGTGATTTTCATGCTTCCAGGGGCTCGGGAAGTTAATTAAATACCATTTGGAGGCATTTAATGTTCGAGCAAAAACGGCTGATTTTCGACAAAAGAGATAACACCCCCCCATTACGTCATGCTTCAGAAATGTGGAAAATGGTCCGTTTTCAAATGTTTTATTTTTGAACGTCAGTTCACATTTGTAGGTGGATCATCAGTGTTAGAGCTAAAATTAGCATGTTTAAAGTGATTTTCATGCTTCCAGGGGCTCGGGAAGTTAATTAAATACCATTTGGAGGCATTTAATGTTCGAGCAAAAACGGCTGATTTTCGACAAAAGAGATAACACCCCCCCATTACGTCATGCTTCAGAAATGTGGAAAATGGTCCGTTTTCAAATGTTTTATTTTTGAACGTCAGTTCACATTTGTAGGTGGATCATCAGTGTTAGAGCTAAAATTAGCATGTTTAAAGTGATTTTCATGCTTCCAGGGGCTCGGGAAGTGAAATAAATACCATTTGGAGGCATTTAATGTTCGAGCAAAAACGGCTGATTTTCCACAAAAGAGATAACACCCCCCCATTACGTCATGCTTCAGAAATGTGGAAAATGGTCCGTTTTCAAATGTTTTATTTTTGAACGTCAGTTCACATTTGTAGGTGGATCATCAGTGTTAGAGCTAAAATTAGCATGTTTAAAGTGATTTTCATGCTTCCAGGGGCTCGGGAAGTTAATTAAATACCATTTGGAGGCATTTAATGTTCGAGCAAAAACGGCTGATTTTCGACAAAAGAGATAACACCCCCCCATTACGTCATGCTTCAGAAATGTGGAAAATGGTCCGTTTTCAAATGTTTTATTTTTGAACGTCAGTTCACATTTGTAGGTGGATCATCAGTGTTAGAGCTAAAATTAGCATGTTTAAAGTGATTTTCATGCTTCCAGGGGCTCGGGAAGTGAAATAAATACCATTTGGAGGCATTTAATGTTCGAGCAAAAACGGCTGATTTTCCACAAAAGAGATAACACCCCCCCATTACGTCATGCTTCAGAAATGTGGAAAATGGTCCGTTTTCAAATGTTTTATTTTTGAACGTCAGTTCACATTTGTAGGTGGATCATCAGTGTTAGAGCTAAAATTAGCATGTTTAAAGTGATTTTCATGCTTCCAGGGGCTCGGGAAGTGAAATAAATACCATTTGGAGGCATTTAATGTTCGAGCAAAAACGGCTGATTTTCCACAAAAGAGATAACACCCCCCCATTACGTCATGCTTCAGAAATGTGGAAAATGGTCCGTTTTCAAATGTTTTATTTTTGAACGTCAGTTCACATTTGTAGGTGGATCATCAGTGTTAGAGCTAAAATTAGCATGTTTAAAGTGATTTTCATGCTTCCAGGGGCTCGGGAAGTGAAATAAATACCATTTGGAGGCATTTAATGTTCGAGCAAAAACGGCTGATTTTCGACAAAAGAGATAACACCCCCCCATTACGTCATGCTTCAGAAATGTGGAAAATGGTCCGTTTTCAAATGTTTTATTTTTGAACGTCAGTTCACATTTGTAGGTGGATCATCAGTGTTAGAGCTAAAATTAGCATGTTTAAAGTGATTTTCATGCTTCCAGGGGCTCGGGAAGTGAAATAAATACCATTTGGAGGCATTTAATGTTCGAGCAAAAACGGCTGATTTTCCACAAAAGAGATAACACCCCCCCATTACGTCATGCTTCAGAAATGTGGAAAATGGTCCGTTTTCAAATGTTTTATTTTTGAACGTCAGTTCACATTTGTAGGTGGATCATCAGTGTTAGAGCTAAAATTAGCATGTTTAAAGTGATTTTCATGCTTCCAGGGGCCCAAAACACAAGATTTATGGAATGGTTAAAAGTGCATGAAAATGGCCAATTTACTCACTCTGAGTTCTCAAAAAGGGTTTCTTCACCCCGGGAAGTAATTAAATACCATTTGGAGGCATTTAATGTTAGAGCAAAAACGGCTGATTTTCGACAAAAGAGATAACACCCCCCCATTACGTCATGCTTCAGAAATGTGGAAAATGGTCCGTTTTCAAATGTTTTATTTTTGAACGTCAGTTCACATTTGTAGGTGGATCATCAGTGTTAGAGCTAAAATTAGCATGTTTAAAGTGATTTTCATGCTTCCAGGGGCCCAAAACACAAGATTTATGGAATGGTTAAAAGTGCATGAAAATGGCCAATTTACTCACTCTGAGTTCTCAAAAAGGGTTTCTTCACCCCGGGAAGTTAATTAAATACCATTTGGAGGCATTTAATGTTCGAGCAAAAACGGCTGATTTTCGACAAAAGAGATAACACCCCCCCATTACTTCATGCTTCAGAAATGTGGAAAATGGTCCGTTTTCAAATGTTTTATTTTTGAACGTCAGTTCACATTTGTAGGTGGATCATCAGTGTTAGAGCTAAAATTAGCATGTTTAAAGTGATTTTCATGCTTCCAGGGGCTCGGGAAGTTAATTAAATACCATTTGGAGGCATTTAATGTTCGAGCAAAAACGGCTGATTTTCGACAAAAGAGATAACACCCCCCCATTACGTCATGCTTCAGAAATGTGGAAAATGGTCCGTTTTCAAATGTTTTATTTTTGAACGTCAGTTCACATTTGTAGGTGGATCATCAGTGTTAGAGCTAAAATTAGCATGTTTAAAGTGATTTTCATGCTTCTTGGGGCCCAAAACACAAGATTTATGGAATGGTTAAAAGTGCATGAAAATGGCCAATTTACTCACTCTGAGTTCTCAAAAAGGGTTTCTTCACCCCGAGAAGTTAATTAAATACCATTTGGAGGCATTTAATGTTCGAGCAAAAACAGCTGATTTTCGACAAAAGAGATAACACCCCCCCATTACGTCATGCTTCAGAAATGTGGAAAATGGTCCGTTTTCAAATGTTTTATTTTTGAACGTCAGTTCACATTTGTAGGTGGATCATCAGTGTTAGAGCTAAAATTAGCATGTTTAAAGTGATTTTCATGCTTCCAGGGGCTCGGGAAGTTAATTAAATATCATTTGGAGGCATTTAATGTTCGAGCAAAAACGGCTGATTTTCGACAAAAGAGATAACACCCCCCCATTACGTCATGCTTCAGAAATGTGGAAAATGGTCCGTTTTCAAATGTTTTATTTTTGAACGTCAGTTCACATTTGTAGGTGGATCATCAGTGTTAGAGCTAAAATTAGCATGTTTAAAGTGATTTTCATGCTTCCAGGGGCTCGGGAAGTGAAATAAATACCATTTGGAGGCATTTAATGTTCGAGCAAAAACGGCTGATTTTCCACAAAAGAGATAACACCCCCCCATTACGTCATGCTTCAGAAATGTGGAAAATGGTCCGTTTTCAAATGTTTTATTTTTGAACGTCAGTTCACATTTGTAGGTGGATCATCAGTGTTAGAGCTAAAATTAGCATGTTTAAAGTGATTTTCATGCTTCCAGGGGCTCGGGAAGTTAATTAAATACCATTTGGAGGCATTTAATGTTCGAGCAAAAACGGCTGATTTTCAACAAAAGAGATAACACCCCCCCATTACGTCATGCTTCAGAAATGTGGAAAATGGTCCGTTTTCAAATGTTTTATTTTTGAACGTCAGTTCACATTTGTAGGTGGATCATCAGTGTTAGAGCTAAAATTAGCATGTTTAAAGTGATTTTCATGCTTCCAGGGGCTCGGGAAGTGAAATAAATACCATTTGGAGGCATTTAATGTTCGAGCAAAAACGTCTGATTTTCCACAAAAGAGATAACACCCCCCCATTACGTCATGCTTCAGAAATGTGGAAAATGGTCCGTTTTCAAATGTTTTATTTTTGAACGTCAGTTCACATTTGTAGGTGGATCATCAGTGTTAGAGCTAAAATTAGCATGTTTAAAGTGATTTTCATGCTTCCAGGGGCTCGGGAAGTGAAATAAATACCATTTGGAGGCATTTAATGTTCGAGCAAAAACGGCTGATTTTCGACAAAAGAGATAACACCCCCCCATTACGTCATGCTTCAGAAATGTGGAAAATGGTCCGTTTTCAAATGTTTTATTTTTGAACGTCAGTTCACATTTGTAGGTGGATCATCAGTGTTAGAGCTAAAATTAGCATGTTTAAAGTGATTTTCATGCTTCCAGGGGCTCGGGAAGTTAATTAAATACCATTTGGAGGCATTTAATGTTCGAGCAAAAACGGCTGATTTTCAACAAAAGAGATAACACCCCCCCATTACGTCATGCTTCAGAAATGTGGAAAATGGTCCGTTTTCAAATGTTTTATTTTTGAACGTCAGTTCACATTTGTAGGTGGATCATCAGTGTTAGAGCTAAAATTAGCATGTTTAAAGTGATTTTCATGCTTCCAGGGGCTCGGGAAGTTAATTAAATACCATTTGGAGGCATTTAATGTTCGTGCAAAAACGGCTGATTTTCGACAAAAGAGATAACACCCCCCCATTACGTCATGCTTCAGAAATGTGGAAAATGGTCCGTTTTCAAATGTTTTATTTTTGAACGTCAGTTCACATTTGTAGGTGGATCATCAGTGTTAGAGCTAAAATTAGCATGTTTAAAGTGATTTTCATGCTTCCAGGGGCTCGGGAAGTTAATTAAATACCATTTGGAGGCATTTAATGTTCGAGCAAAAACGGCTGATTTTCGACAAAAGAGATAACACCCCCCCATTACGTCATGCTTCAGAAATGTGGAAAATGGTCCGTTTTCAAATGTTTTATTTTTGAACGTCAGTTCACATTTGTAGGTGGATCATCAGTGTTAGAGCTAAAATTAGCATGTTTAAAGTGATTTTCATGCTTCTTGGGGCCCAAAACACAAGATTTATGGAATGGTTAAAAGTGCATGAAAATGGCCAATTTACTCACTCTGAGTTCTCAAAAAGAGTTTCTTCACCCCGAGAAGTTAATTAAATACCATTTGGAGGCATTTAATGTTCGAGCAAAAACGGCTGATTTTCGACAAAAGAGATAACACCCCCCCATTACGTCATGCTTCAGAAATGTGGAAAATGGTCCGTTTTCAAATGTTTTATTTTTGAACGTCAGTTCACATTTGTAGGTGGATCATCAGTGTTAGAGCTAAAATTAGCATGTTTAAAGTGATTTTCATGCTTCCAGGGGCTCGGGAAGTGAAATAAATACCATTTGGAGGCATTTAATGTTCGAGCAAAAACGGCTGATTTTCCACAAAAGAGATAACACCCCCCCATTACGTCATGCTTCAGAAATGTGGAAAATGGTCCGTTTTCAAATGTTTTATTTTTGAACGTCAGTTCACATTTGTAGGTGGATCATCAGTGTTAGAGCTAAAATTAGCATGTTTAAAGTGATTTTCATGCTTCCAGGGGCTCGGGAAGTGAAATAAATACCATTTGGAGGCATTTAATGTTCGAGCAAAAACGGCTGATTTTCCACAAAAGAGATAACACCCCCCCATTACGTCATGCTTCAGAAATGTGGAAAATGGTCCGTTTTCAAATGTTTTATTTTTGAACGTCAGTTCACATTTGTAGGTGGATCATCAGTGTTAGAGCTAAAATTAGCATGTTTAAAGTTATTTTCATGCTTCCAGGGGCTCGGGAAGTTAATTAAATACCATTTGGAGGCATTTAATGTTCGAGCAAAAACGGCTGATTTTCGACAAAAGAGATAACACCCCCCCATTACGTCATGCTTCAGAAATTTGGAAAATGGTCCGTTTTCAAATGTTTTATTTTTGAACGTCAGTTCACATTTGTAGGTGGATCATCAGTGTTAGAGCTAAAATTAGCATGTTTAAAGTGATTTTCATGCTTCCAGGGGCTCGGGAAGTGAAATAAATACCATTTGGAGGCATTTAATGTTCGAGCAAAAACGGCTGATTTTCCACAAAAGAAATAACACCCCCCCATTACGTCATGCTTCAGAAATGTGGAAAATGGTCCGTTTTCAAATGTTTTATTTTTGAACGTCAGTTCACATTTGTAGGTGGATCATCAGTGTTAGAGCTAAAATTAGCATGTTTAAAGTGATTTTCATGCTTCCAGGGGCTCGGGAAGTTAATTAAATACCATTTGGAGGCATTTAATGTTCGAGCAAAAACGGCTGATTTTCGACAAAAGAGATAACACCCCCCCATTACGTCATGCTTCAGAAATGTGGAAAATGGTCCGTTTTCAAATGTTTTATTTTTGAACGTCAGTTCACATTTGTAGGTGGATCATCAGTGTTAGAGCTAAAATTAGCATGTTTAAAGTGATTTTCATGCTTCTTGGGGCCCAAAACACAAGATTTATGGAATAGTTAAAAGTGCATGAAAATGGCCAATTTACTCACTCTGAGTTCTCAAAAAGGGTTTCTTCACCCCGAGAAGTTAATTAAATACCATTTGGAGGCATTTAATGTTCGAGCAAAAACGGCTGATTTTCGACAAAAGAGATAACACCCCCCCATTACGTCATGCTTCAGAAATGTGGAAAATGGTCCGTTTTCAAATGTTTTATTTTTGAACGTCAGTTCACATTTGTAGGTGGATCATCAGTGTTAGAGCTAAAATTAGCATGTTTAAAGTGATTTTCATGCTTCCAGGGGCTCGGGAAGTTAATTAAATACCATTTGGAGGCATTTAATGTTCGAGCAAAAACGGCTGATTTTCGACAAAAGAGATAACACCCCCCCATTACGTCATGCTTCAGAAATGTGGAAAATGGTCCGTTTTCAAATGTTTTATTTTTGAACGTCAGTTCACATTTGTAGGTGGATCATCAGTGTTAGAGCTAAAATTAGCATGTTTAAAGTGATTTCATGCTTCCAGGGGCTCGGGAAGTGAAATAAATACCATTTGGAGGCATTTAATGTTCGAGCAAAAACGGCTGATTTTCCACAAAAGAGATAACACCCCCCCATTACGTCATGCTTCAGAAATGTGGAAAATGGTCCGTTTTCAAATGTTTTATTTTTGAACGTCAGTTCACATTTGTAGGTGGATCATCAGTGTTAGAGCTAAAATTAGCATGTTTAAAGTGATTTTCATGCTTCCAGGGGCTCGGGAAGTTAATTAAATACCATTTGGAGGCATTTAATGTTCGAGCAAAAACGGCTGATTTTCGACAAAAGAGATAACACCCCCC
The DNA here is from genome assembly GCF_964263255.1 of Lissotriton vulgaris. Classification (NCBI taxonomy): domain Eukaryota; kingdom Metazoa; phylum Chordata; class Amphibia; order Caudata; family Salamandridae; genus Lissotriton; species Lissotriton vulgaris. The sequence continues at coordinate 1,734,709 of NW_028240859.1, forward strand.
CATTACGTCATGCTTCAGAAATGTGGAAAATGGTCCGTTTTCAAATGTTTTATTTTTGAACGTCAGTTCACATTTGTAGGTGGATCATCAGTGTTAGAGCTAAAATTAGCATGTTTAAAGTGATTTTCATGCTTCCAGGGGCTCGGGAAGTGAAATAAATACCATTTGGAGGCATTTAATGTTCGAGCAAAAATGGCTGATTTTCCACAAAAGAGATAACACCCCCCCATTACGTCATGCTTCAGAAATGTGGAAAATGGTCCGTTTTCAAATGTTTTATTTTTGAACGTCAGTTCACATTTGTAGGTGGATCATCAGTGTTAGAGCTAAAATTAGCATGTTTAAAGTGATTTTCATGCTTCCAGGGGCTCGGGAAGTGAAATAAATACCATTTGGAGGCATTTAATGTTCGTGCAAAAACGGCTGTTTTTCGACAAAAGAGATAACACCCCCCCATTACGTCATGCTTCAGAAATGTGGAAAATGGTCCGTTTTCAAATGTTTTATTTTTGAACGTCAGTTCACATTTGTAGGTGGATCATCAGTGTTAGAGCTAAAATTCGCATGTTTAAAGTGATTTTCATGCTTCCAGGGGCTCGGGAAGTTAATTAAATACCATTTGGAGGCATTTAATGTTCGAGCAAAAACGGCTGATTTTCGACAAAAGAGATAACACCCCCCCATTACGTCATGCTTCAGAAATGTGGAAAATGGTCCGTTTTCAAATGTTTTATTTTTGAACGTCAGTTCACATTTGTAGGTGGATCATCAGTGTTAGAGCTAAAATTAGCATGTTTAAAGTGATTTTCATGCTTCCAGGGGCTCGGGAAGTGAAATAAATACCATTTGGAGGCATTTAATGTTCGAGCAAAAACGGCTGATTTTCCACAAAAGAGATAACACCCCCCCATTACGTCATGCTTCAGAAATGTGGAAAATGGTCCGTTTTCAAATGTTTTATTTTTGAACGTCAGTTCACATTTGTAGGTGGATCATCAGTGTTAGAGCTAAAATTAGCATGTTTAAAGTGATTTTCATGCTTCCAGGGGCCCAAAACACAAGATTTATGGAATGGTTACAAGTGCATGAAAATGGCCAATTTACTCACTCTGAGTTCTCAAAAAGGGTTTCTTCACCCCGGGAAGTTAATTAAATACCATTTGGAGGCATTTAATGTTAGAGCAAAAACGGCTGATTTTCGACAAAAGAGATAACACCCCCCCATTACGTCATGCTTCAGAAATGTGGAAAATGGTCCGTTTTCAAATGTTTTATTTTTGAACGTCAGTTCACATTTGTAGGTGGATCATCAGTGTTAGAGCTAAAATTAGCATGTTTAAAGTGATTTTCATGCTTCCAGGGGCCCAAAACACAAGATTTATGGAATGGTTAAAAGTGCATGAAAATGGCCAATTTACTCACTCTGAGTTCTCAAAAAGGGTTTCTTCACCCCGGGAAGTTAATTAAATACCATTTGGAGGCATTTAATGTTAGAGCAAAAACGGCTGATTTTCGACAAAAGAGATAAAACCCCCCCATTACGTCATGCTTCAGAAATGTGGAAAATGGTCCGTTTTCAAATGTTTTATTTTTGAACGTCAGTTCACATTTGTAGGTGGATCATCAGTGTTAGAGCTAAAATTAGCATGTTTAAAGTGATTTTCATAGTTCCAGGGGCTCGGGAAGTTAATTAAATACCATTTGGAGGCATTTAATGTTCGAGCAAAAACGGCTGATTTTCGACAAAAGAGATAACACCCCCCCATTACGTCATGCTTCAGAAATGTGGAAAATGGTCCGTTTTCAAATGTTTTATTTTTGAACGTCAGTTCACATTTGTAGGTGGATCATCAGTGTTAGAGCTAAAATTAGCATGTTTAAAGTGATTTTCATGCTTCCAGGGGCTCGGGAAGTGAAATAAATACCATTTGGAGGCATTTAATGTTCGAGCAAAAACGGCTGATTTTCCACAAAAGAGATAACACCCCCCCATTACGTCATGCTTCAGAAATGTGGAAAATGGTCCGTTTTCAAATGTTTTATTTTTGAACGTCAGTTCACATTTGTAGGTGGATCATCAGTGTTAGAGCTAAAATTAGCATGTTTAAAGTGATTTTCATGCTTCCAGGGGCTCGGGAAGTTAATTAAATACCATTTGGAGGCATTTAATGTTCGAGCAAAAACGGCTGATTTTCGACAAAAGAGATAACACCCCCCCATTACGTCATGCTTCAGAAATGTGGAAAATGGTCCGTTTTCAAATGTTTTATTTTTGAACGTCAGTTCACATTTGTAGGTGGATCATCAGTGTTAGAGCTAAAATTAGCATGTTTAAAGTGATTTTCATGCTTCCAGGGGCTCGGGAAGTGAAATAAATACCATTTGGAGGCATTTAATGTTCGAGCAAAAACGGCTGATTTTCCACAAAAGAGATAACACCCCCCCATTACGTCATGCTTCAGAAATGTGGAAAATGGTCCGTTTTCAAATGTTTTATTTTTGAACGTCAGTTCACATTTGTAGGTGGATCATCAGTGTTAGAGCTAAAATTAGCATGTTTAAAGTGATTTTCATGCTTCCAGGGGCTCGGGAAGTGAAATAAATACCATTTGGAGGCATTTAATGTTCGAGCAAAAACGGCTGATTTTCCACAAAAGAGATAACACCCCCCCATTACGTCATGCTTCAGAAATGTGGAAAATGGTCCGTTTTCAAATGTTTTATTTTTGAACGTCAGTTCACATTTGTAGGTGGATCATCAGTGTTAGAGCTAAAATTAGCATGTTTAAAGTGATTTTCATGCTTCCAGGGGCTCGGGAAGTGAAATAAATACCATTTGGAGGCATTTAATGTTCGAGCAAAAACGGCTGATTTTCCACAAAAGAGATAACACCCCCCCATTACGTCATGCTTCAGAAATGTGGAAAATGGTCCGTTTTCAAATGTTTTATTTTTGAACGTCAGTTCACATTTGTAGGTGGATCATCAGTGTTAGAGCTAAAATTAGCATGTTTAAAGTGATTTTCATGCTTCCAGGGGCCCAAAACACAAGATTTATGGAATGGTTAAAAGTGCATGAAAATGGCCAATTTACTCACTCTGAGTTCTCAAAAAGGGTTTCTTCACCCCGGGAAGTTAATTAAATACCATTTGGAGGCATTTAATGTTAGAGCAAAAACGGCTGATTTTCGACAAAAGAGATAACACCCCCCCATTACGTCATGCTTCAGAAATGTGGAAAATGGTCCGTTTTCAAATGTTTTATTTTTGAACGTCAGTTCACATTTGTAGGTGGATCATCAGTGTTAGAGCTAAAATTAGCATGTTTAAAGTGATTTTCATGCTTCCAGGGGCCCAAAACACAAGATTTATGGAATGGTTAAAAGTGCATGAAAATGGCCAATTTACTCACTCTGAGTTCTCAAAAAGGGTTTCTTCACCCCGGGAAGTTAATTAAATACCATTTGGAGGCATTTAATGTTAGAGCAAAAACGGCTGATTTTCGACAAAAGAGATAAACCCCCCCCATTACGTCATGCTTCAGAAATGTGGAAAATGGTCCGTTTTCAAATGTTTTATTTTTGAACGTCAGTTCACATTTGTAGGTGGATCATCAGTGTTAGAGCTAAAATTAGCATGTTTAAAGTGATTTTCATAGTTCCAGGGGCTCGGGAAGTTAATTAAATACCATTTGGAGGCATTTAATGTTCGAGCAAAAACGGCTGATTTTCGACAAAAGAGATAACACCCCCCCATTACGTCATGCTTCAGAAATGTGGAAAATGGTCCGTTTTCAAATGTTTTATTTTTGAACGTCAGTTCACATTTGTAGGTGGATCATCAGTGTTAGAGCTAAAATTAGCATGTTTAAAGTGATTTTCATGCTTCCAGGGGCCCAAAACACAAGATTTATGGAATGGTTAAAAGTGCATGAAAATGGCCAATTTACTCACTCTGAGTTCTCAAAAAGGGTTTCTTCACCCCGGGAAGTTAATTAAATACCATTTGGAGGCATTTAATGTTAGAGCAAAAACGGCTGATTTTCGACAAAAGAGATAACACCCCCCCATTACGTCATGCTTCAGAAATGTGGAAAATGGTCCGTTTTCAAATGTTTTATTTTTGAACGTCAGTTCACATTTGTAGGTGGATCATCAGTGTTAGAGCTAAAATTAGCATGTTTAAAGTGATTTTCATGCTTCCAGGGGCCCAAAACACAAGATTTATGGAATGGTTAAAAGTGCATGAAAATGGCCAATTTACTCACTCTGAGTTCTCAAAAAGGGTTTCTTCACCCCGGGAAGTTAATTAAATACCATTTGGAGGCATTTAATGTTAGAGCAAAAACGGCTGATTTTCGACAAAAGAGATAAAACCCCCCCATTACGTCATGCTTCAGAAATGTGGAAAATGGTCCGTTTTCAAATGTTTTATTTTTGAACGTCAGTTCACATTTGTAGGTGGATCATCAGTGTTAGAGCTAAAATTAGCATGTTTAAAGTGATTTTCATAGTTCCAGGGGCTCGGGAAGTTAATTAAATACCATTTGGAGGCATTTAATGTTCGAGCAAAAACGGCTGATTTTCGACAAAAGAGATAACACCCCCCCATTACGTCATGCTTCAGAAATGTGGAAAATGGTCCGTTTTCAAATGTTTTATTTTTGAACGTCAGTTCACATTTGTAGGTGGATCATCAGTGTTAGAGCTAAAATTAGCATGTTTAAAGTGATTTTCATGCTTCCAGGGGCTCGGGAAGTGAAATAAATACCATTTGGAGGCATTTAATGTTCGAGCAAAAACGGCTGATTTTCGACAAAAGAGATAACACCCCCCCATTACGTCATGCTTCAGAAATGTGGAAAATGGTCCGTTTTCAAATGTTTTATTTTTGAACGTCAGTTCACATTTGTAGGTGGATCATCAGTGTTAGAGCTAAAATTAGCATGTTTAAAGTGATTTTCATGCTTCCAGGGGCTCGGGAAGTGAAATAAATACCATTTGGAGGCATTTAATGTTCGAGCAAAAACGGCAGATTTTCCACAAAAGAGATAACACCCCCCCATTACGTCATGCTTCAGAAATGTGGAAAATGGTCCGTTTTCAAATGTTTTATTTTTGAACGTCAGTTCACATTTGTAGGTGGATCATCAGTGTTAGAGCTAAAATTAGCATGTTTAAAGTGATTTTCATGCTTCCAGGGGCCCAAAACACAAGATTTATGGAATGGTTAAAAGTGCATGAAAATGGCCAATTTACTCACTCTGAGTTCTCAAAAAGGGTTTCTTCACCCCGGGAAGTTAATTAAATACCATTTGGAGGCATTTAATGTTAGAGCAAAAACGGCTGATTTTCGACAAAAGAGATAACACCCCCCCATTACGTCATGCTTCAGAAATGTGGAAAATGGTCCGTTTTCAAATGTTTTATTTTTGAACGTCAGTTCACATTTGTAGGTGGATCATCAGTGTTAGAGCTAAAATTAGCATGTTTAAAGTGATTTTCATGCTTCCAGGGGCCCAAAACACAAGATTTATGGAATGGTTAAAAGTGCATGAAAATGGCCAATTTACTCACTCTGAGTTCTCAAAAAGGGTTTCTTCACCCCGGGAAGTTAATTAAATACCATTTGGAGGCATTTAATGTTAGAGCAAAAACGGCTGATTTTCGACAAAAGAGATAAAACCCCCCCATTACGTCATGCTTCAGAAATGTGGAAAATGGTCCGTTTTCAAATGTTTTATTTTTGAACGTCAGTTCACATTTGTAGGTGGATCATCAGTGTTAGAGCTAAAATTAGCATGTTTAAAGTGATTTTCATAGTTCCAGGGGCTCGGGAAGTTAATTAAATACCATTTGGAGGCATTTAATGTTCGAGCAAAAACGGCTGATTTTCGACAAAAGAGATAACACCCCCCCATTACGTCATGCTTCAGAAATGTGGAAAATGGTCCGTTTTCAAATGTTTTATTTTTGAACGTCAGTTCACATTTGTAGGTGGATCATCAGTGTTAGAGCTAAAATTAGCATGTTTAAAGTGATTTTCATGCTTCCAGGGGCTCTGGAAGTTAATTAAATACCATTTGGAGGCATTTAATGTTCGAGCAAAAACGGCTGATTTTCGACAAAAGAGATAACACCCCCCCATTACGTCATGCTTCAGAAATGTGGAAAATGGTCCGTTTTCAAATGTTTTATTTTTGAACGTCAGTTCACATTTGTAGGTGGATCATCAGTGTTAGAGCTAAAATTAGCATGTTTAAAGTGATTTTCATGCTTCCAGGGGCTCGGGAAGTGAAATAAATACCATTTGGAGGCATTTAATGTTCGAGCAAAAACGGCTGATTTTCCACAAAAGAGATAACACCCCCCCATTACGTCATGCTTCAGAAATGTGGAAAATGGTCCGTTTTCAAATGTTTTATTTTTGAACGTCAGTTCACATTTGTAGGTGGATCATCAGTGTTAGAGCTAAAATTAGCATGTTTAAAGTGATTTTCATGCTTCCAGGGGCTCGGGAAGTTAATTAAATACCATTTGGAGGCATTTAATGTTCGAGCAAAAACGGCTGATTTTCGACAAAAGAGATAACACCCCCCCATTACGTCATGCTTCAGAAATGTGGAAAATGGTCCGTTTTCAAATGTTTTATTTTTGAACGTCAGTTCACATTTGTAGGTGGATCATCAGTGTTAGAGCTAAAATTAGCATGTTTAAAGTGATTTTCATGCTTCCAGGGGCTCGGGAAGTGAAATAAATACCATTTGGAGGCATTTAATGTTCGAGCAAAAACGGCTGATTTTCCACAAAAGAGATAACACACCCCATTACGTCATGCTTCAGAAATGTGGAAAATGGTCCGTTTTCAAATGTTTTATTTTTGAACGTCAGTTCACATTTGTAGGTGGATCATCAGTGTTAGAGCTAAAATTAGCATGTTTAAAGTGATTTTCATGCTTCCAGGGGCCCAAAACACAAGATTTATGGAATGGTTAAAAGTGCATGAAAATGGCCAATTTACTCACTCTGAGTTCTCAAAAAGGGTTTCTTCACCCCGGGAAGTTAATTAAATACCATTTGGAGGCATTTAATGTTAGAGCAAAAACGGCTGATTTTCGACAAAAGAGATAACACCCCCCCATTACGTCATGCTTCAGAAATGTGGAAAATGGTCCGTTTTCAAATGTTTTATTTTTGAACGTCAGTTCACATTTGTAGGTGGATCATCAGTGTTAGAGCTAAAATTAGCATGTTTAAAGTGATTTTCATGCTTCCAGGGGCCCAAAACACAAGATTTATGGAATGGTTAAAAGTGCATGAAAATGGCCAATTTACTCACTCTGAGTTCTCAAAAAGGGTTTCTTCACCCCGGGAAGTTAATTAAATACCATTTGGAGGCATTTAATGTTAGAGCAAAAACGGCTGATTTTCGACAAAAGAGATAAAACCCCCCCATTACGTCATGCTTCAGAAATGTGGAAAATGGTCCGTTTTCAAATGTTTTATTTTTGAACGTCAGTTCACATTTGTAGGTGGATCATCAGTGTTAGAGCTAAAATTAGCATGTTTAAAGTGATTTTCATAGTTCCAGGGGCTCGGGAAGTTAATTAAATACCATTTGGAGGCATTTAATGTTCGAGCAAAAACGGCTGATTTTCGACAAAAGAGATAACACCCCCCCATTACGTCATGCTTCAGAAATGTGGAAAATGGTCCGTTTTCAAATGTTTTATTTTTGAACGTCAGTTCACATTTGTAGGTGGATCATCAGTGTTAGAGCTAAAATTAGCATGTTTAAAGTGATTTTCATGCTTCTTGGGGCCCAAAACACAAGATTTATGGAATGGTTAAAAGTGCATGAAAATGGCCAATTTACTCACTCTGAGTTCTCAAAAAGGGTTTCTTCACCCCGGGAAGTTAATTAAATACCATTTGGAGGCATTTAATGTTCGAGCAAAAACGGCTGATTTTCGACAAAAGAGATAACACCCCCCCATTACGTCATGCTTCAGAAATGTGGAAAATGGTCCGTTTTCAAATGTTTTATTTTTGAACGTCAGTTCACATTTGTAGGTGGATCATCAGTGTTAGAGCTAAAATTAGCATGTTTAAAGTGATTTTCATGCTTCCAGGGGCCCAAAACACAAGATTTATGGAATGGTTAAAAGTGCACGAAAATGGCAAATTTACTCACTCTGAGTTCTCAAAAAGGGTTTCTTCACCCCGGGAAGTTAATTAAATACCATTTGGAGGCATTTAATGTTCGAGCAAAAACGGCTGATTTTCGACAAAAGAGATAACACCCCCCCCATTACGTCATGCTTCAGAAATGTGGAAAATGGTCCGTTTTCAAATGTTTTATTTTTGAACGTCAGTTCACATTTGTAGGTGGATCATCAGTGTTAGAGCTAAAATTAGCATGTTTAAAGTGATTTTCATGCTTCCAGGGGCCCAAAACACAAGATTTATGGAATGGTTAAAAGTGCATGAAAATGGCCAATTTACTCACTCTGAGTTCTCAAAAAGGGTTTCTTCACCCCAGGAAGTTAATTAAATACCATTTGGAGGCATTTAATGTTCGAGCAAAAACGGCTGATTTTCGACAAAAGAGATAACACCCCCCCATTACGTCATGCTTCAGAAATGTGGAAAATGGTCCGTTTTCAAATGTTTTATTTTTGAACGTCAGTTCACATTTGTAGGTGGATCATCAGTGTTAGAGCTAAAATTAGCATGTTTGAAGTGATTTTCATGCTTCCAGGGGCTCGGGAAGTGAAATAAATGCCATTTGGAGGCATTTAATGTTCGAGCAAAAACGGCTGATTTTCCACAAAAGAGATAACACCCCCCCCATTACGTCATGTTTCAGAAATGTGGAAAATGGTCCGTTTTCAAATGTTTTATTTTTGAACGTCAGTTCACATTTGTAGGTGGATCATCAGTGTTAGAGCTAAAATTAGCATGTTTAAAGTGATTTTCATGCTTCCAGGGGCTCGGGAAGTTAATTAAATACCATTTGGAGGCATTTAATGTTCGAGCAAAAACGGCTGATTTTCGACAAAAGAGATAACACCCCCCCATTACGTCATGCTTCAGAAATGTGGAAAATGGTCCGTTTTCAAATGTTTTATTTTTGAACGTCAGTTCACATTTGTAGGTGGATCATCAGTGTTAGAGCTAAAATTAGCATGTTTAAAGTGATTTTCATGCTTCCAGGGGCTCGGGAAGTGAAATAAATACCATTTGGAGGCATTTAATGTTCGAGCAAAAACGGCTGATTTTCCACAAAAGAGATAACACCCCCCCATTACATCATGCTTCAGAAATGTGGAAAATGGTCCGTTTTCAAATGTTTTATTTTTGAACGTCAGTTCACATTTGTAGGTGGATCATCAGTGTTAGAGCTAAAATTAGCATGTTTAAAGTGATTTTCATGCTTCCAGGGGCTCGGGAAGTTAATTAAATACCATTTGGAGGCATTTAATGTTCGAGCAAAAACGGCTGATTTTCGACAAAAGAGATAACACCCCCCCATTACGTCATGCTTCAGAAATGTGGAAAATGGTCCGTTTTCAAATGTTTTATTTTTGAACGTCAGTTTACATTTGTAGGTGGATCATCAGTGTTAGAGCTAAAATTAGCATGTTTAAAGTGATTTTCATGCTTCCAGGGGCTCGGGAAGTGAAATAAATACCATTTGGAGGCATTTAATGTTCGAGCAAAAACGGCTGATTTTCGACAAAAGAGATAACACCCCCCATTACGTCATGCTTCAGAAATGTGGAAAATGGTCCGTTTTCAAATGTTTTATTTTTCAACGTCAGTTCACATTTGTAGGTGGATCATCAGTGTTAGAGCTAAAATTAGCATGTTTAAAGTGATTTTCATGCTTCCAGGGGCTCGGGAAGTTAATTAAATACCATTTGGAGGCATTTAATGTTCGAGCAAAAACGGCTGATTTTCAACAAAAGAGATAACACCCCCCCATTACGTCATGCTTCAGAAATGTGGAAAATGGTCCGTTTTCAAATGTTTTATTTTTGAACGTCAGTTCACATTTGTAGGTGGATCATCAGTGTTAGAGCTAAAATTAGCATGTTTAAAGTGATTTTCATGCTTCCAGGGGCTCGGGAAGTGAAATAAATACCATTTGGAGGCATTTAATGTTCGAGCAAAAACGGCTGATTTTCCACAAAAGAGATAACACCCCCCCATTACGTCATGCTTCAGAAATGTGGAAAATGGTCCGTTTTCAAATGTTTTATTTTTGAACGTCAGTTCACATTTGTAGGTGGATCATCAGTGTTAGAGCTAAAATTAGCATGTTTAAAGTGATTTTCATGCTTCCAGGGGCCCAAAACACAAGATTTATGGAATGGTTAAAAGTGCATGAAAATGGCCAATTTACTCACTCTGAGTTCTCAAAAAGGGTTTCTTCACCCCGGGAAGTAATTAAATACCATTTGGAGGCATTTAATGTTAGAGCAAAAACGGCTGATTTTCGACAAAAGAGATAACACCCCCCCATTACGTCATGCTTCAGAAATGTGGAAAATGGTCCGTTTTCAAATGTTTTATTTTTGAACGTCAGTTCACATTTGTAGGTGGATCATCAGTGTTAGAGCTAAAATTAGCATGTTTAAAGTGATTTTCATAGTTCCAGGGGCTCGGGAAGTTAATTAAATACCATTTGGAGGCATTTAATGTTCGAGCAAAAACGGCTGATTTTCGACAAAAGAGATAACACCCCCCCATTACGTCATGCTTCAGAAATGTGGAAAATGGTCCGTTTTCAAATGTTTTATTTTTGAACGTCAGTTCACATTTGTAGGTGGATCATCAGTGTTAGAGCTAAAATTAGCATGTTTAAAGTGATTTTCATGCTTCCAGGGGCCCAAAACACAAGATTTATGGAATGGTTAAAAGTGCATGAAAATGGCCAATTTACTCACTCTGAGTTCTCAAAAAGGGTTTCTTCACCCCGGGAAGTTAATTAAATACCATTTGGAGGCATTTAATGTTAGAGCAAAAACGGCTGATTTTCGACAAAAGAGATAACACCCCCCCATTACGTCATGCTTCAGAAATGTGGAAAATGGTCCGTTTTCAAATGTTTTATTTTTGAACGTCAGTTCACATTTGTAGGTGGATCATCAGTGTTAGAGCTAAAATTAGCATGTTTAAAGTGATTTTCATGCTTCCAGGGGCCCAAAACACAAGATTTATGGAATGGTTAAAAGTGCATGAAAATGGCCAATTTACTCACTCTGAGTTCTCAAAAAGGGTTTCTTCACCCCGGGAAGTTAATTAAATACCATTTGGAGGCATTTAATGTTAGAGCAAAAACGGCTGATTTTCGACAAAAGAGATAAAACCCCCCCATTACGTCATGCTTCAGAAATGTGGAAAATGGTCCGTTTTCAAATGTTTTATTTTTGAACGTCAGTTCACATTTGTAGGTGGATCATCAGTGTTAGAGCTAAAATTAGCATGTTTAAAGTGATTTTCATAGTTCCAGGGGCTCGGGAAGTTAATTAAATACCATTTGGAGGCATTTAATGTTCGAGCAAAAACGGCTGATTTTCGACAAAAGAGATAACACCCCCCCATTACGTCATGCTTCAGAAATGTGGAAAATGGTCCGTTTTCAAATGTTTTATTTTTGAACGTCAGTTCACATTTGTAGGTGGATCATCAGTGTTAGAGCTAAAATTAGCATGTTTAAAGTGATTTTCATGCTTCCAGGGGCTCGGGAAGTGAAATAAATACCATTTGGAGGCATTTAATGTTCGAGCAAAAACGGCTGATTTTCGACAAAAGAGATAACACCCCCCCATTACGTCATGCTTCAGAAATGTGGAAAATGGTCCGTTTTCAAATGTTTTATTTTTGAACGTCAGTTCACATTTGTAGGTGGATCATCAGTGTTAGAGCTAAAATTAGCATGTTTAAAGTGATTTTCATGCTTCCAGGGGCTCGGGAAGTGAAATAAATACCATTTGGAGGCATTTAATGTTCGAGCAAAAACGGCAGATTTTCCACAAAAGAGATAACACCCCCCCATTACGTCATGCTTCAGAAATGTGGAAAATGGTCCGTTTTCAAATGTTTTATTTTTGAACGTCAGTTCACATTTGTAGGTGGATCATCAGTGTTAGAGCTAAAATTAGCATGTTTAAAGTGATTTTCATGCTTCCAGGGGCCCAAAACACAAGATTTATGGAATGGTTAAAAGTGCATGAAAATGGCCAATTTACTCACTCTGAGTTCTCAAAAAGGGTTTCTTCACCCCGGGAAGTTAATTAAATACCATTTGGAGGCATTTAATGTTAGAGCAAAAACGGCTGATTTTCGACAAAAGAGATAACACCCCCCCATTACGTCATGCTTCAGAAATGTGGAAAATGGTCCGTTTTCAAATGTTTTATTTTTGAACGTCAGTTCACATTTGTAGGTGGATCATCAGTGTTAGAGCTAAAATTAGCATGTTTAAAGTGATTTTCATGCTTCCAGGGGCCCAAAACACAAGATTTATGGAATGGTTAAAAGTGCATGAAAATGGCCAATTTACTCACTCTGAGTTCTCAAAAAGGGTTTCTTCACCCCGGGAAGTTAATTAAATACCATTTGGAGGCATTTAATGTTAGAGCAAAAACGGCTGATTTTCGACAAAAGAGATAAAACCCCCCCATTACGTCATGCTTCAGAAATGTGGAAAATGGTCCGTTTTCAAATGTTTTATTTTTGAACGTCAGTTCACATTTGTAGGTGGATCATCAGTGTTAGAGCTAAAATTAGCATGTTTAAAGTGATTTTCATAGTTCCAGGGGCTCGGGAAGTTAATTAAATACCATTTGGAGGCATTTAATGTTCGAGCAAAAACGGCTGATTTTCGACAAAAGAGATAACACCCCCCCATTACGTCATGCTTCAGAAATGTGGAAAATGGTCCGTTTTCAAATGTTTTATTTTTGAACGTCAGTTCACATTTGTAGGTGGATCATCAGTGTTAGAGCTAAAATTAGCATGTTTAAAGTGATTTTCATGCTTCCAGGGGCTCTGGAAGTTAATTAAATACCATTTGGAGGCATTTAATGTTCGAGCAAAAACGGCTGATTTTCGACAAAAGAGATAACACCCCCCCATTACGTCATGCTTCAGAAATGTGGAAAATGGTCCGTTTTCAAATGTTTTATTTTTGAACGTCAGTTCACATTTGTAGGTGGATCATCAGTGTTAGAGCTAAAATTAGCATGTTTAAAGTGATTTTCATGCTTCCAGGGGCTCGGGAAGTGAAATAAATACCATTTGGAGGCATTTAATGTTCGAGCAAAAACGGCTGATTTTCCACAAAAGAGATAACACCCCCCCATTACGTCATGCTTCAGAAATGTGGAAAATGGTCCGTTTTCAAATGTTTTATTTTTGAACGTCAGTTCACATTTGTAGGTGGATCATCAGTGTTAGAGCTAAAATTAGCATGTTTAAAGTGATTTTCATGCTTCCAGGGGCTCGGGAAGTTAATTAAATACCATTTGGAGGCATTTAATGTTCGAGCAAAAACGGCTGATTTTCGACAAAAGAGATAACACCCCCCCATTACGTCATGCTTCAGAAATGTGGAAAATGGTCCGTTTTCAAATGTTTTATTTTTGAACGTCAGTTCACATTTGTAGGTGGATCATCAGTGTTAGAGCTAAAATTAGCATGTTTAAAGTGATTTTCATGCTTCCAGGGGCTCGGGAAGTGAAATAAATACCATTTGGAGGCATTTAATGTTCGAGCAAAAACGGCTGATTTTCCACAAAAGAGATAACACACCCCATTACGTCATGCTTCAGAAATGTGGAAAATGGTCCGTTTTCAAATGTTTTATTTTTGAACGTCAGTTCACATTTGTAGGTGGATCATCAGTGTTAGAGCTAAAATTAGCATGTTTAAAGTGATTTTCATGCTTCCAGGGGCCCAAAACACAAGATTTATGGAATGGTTAAAAGTGCATGAAAATGGCCAATTTACTCACTCTGAGTTCTCAAAAAGGGTTTCTTCACCCCGGGAAGTTAATTAAATACCATTTGGAGGCATTTAATGTTAGAGCAAAAACGGCTGATTTTCGACAAAAGAGATAACACCCCCCCATTACGTCATGCTTCAGAAATGTGGAAAATGGTCCGTTTTCAAATGTTTTATTTTTGAACGTCAGTTCACATTTGTAGGTGGATCATCAGTGTTAGAGCTAAAATTAGCATGTTTAAAGTGATTTTCATGCTTCCAGGGGCCCAAAACACAAGATTTATGGAATGGTTAAAAGTGCATGAAAATGGCCAATTTACTCACTCTGAGTTCTCAAAAAGGGTTTCTTCACCCCGGGAAGTTAATTAAATACCATTTGGAGGCATTTAATGTTAGAGCAAAAACGGCTGATTTTCGACAAAAGAGATAAAACCCCCCCATTACGTCATGCTTCAGAAATGTGGAAAATGGTCCGTTTTCAAATGTTTTATTTTTGAACGTCAGTTCACATTTGTAGGTGGATCATCAGTGTTAGAGCTAAAATTAGCATGTTTAAAGTGATTTTCATAGTTCCAGGGGCTCGGGAAGTTAATTAAATACCATTTGGAGGCATTTAATGTTCGAGCAAAAACGGCTGATTTTCGACAAAAGAGATAACACCCCCCCATTACGTCATGCTTCAGAAATGTGGAAAATGGTCCGTTTTCAAATGTTTTATTTTTGAACGTCAGTTCACATTTGTAGGTGGATCATCAGTGTTAGAGCTAAAATTAGCATGTTTAAAGTGATTTTCATGCTTCTTGGGGCCCAAAACACAAGATTTATGGAATGGTTAAAAGTGCATGAAAATGGCCAATTTACTCACTCTGAGTTCTCAAAAAGGGTTTCTTCACCCCGGGAAGTTAATTAAATACCATTTGGAGGCATTTAATGTTCGAGCAAAAACGGCTGATTTTCGACAAAAGAGATAACACCCCCCCATTACGTCATGCTTCAGAAATGTGGAAAATGGTCCGTTTTCAAATGTTTTATTTTTGAACGTCAGTTCACATTTGTAGGTGGATCATCAGTGTTAGAGCTAAAATTAGCATGTTTAAAGTGATTTTCATGCTTCCAGGGGCCCAAAACACAAGATTTATGGAATGGTTAAAAGTGCACGAAAATGGCAAATTTACTCACTCTGAGTTCTCAAAAAGGGTTTCTTCACCCCGGGAAGTTAATTAAATACCATTTGGAGGCATTTAATGTTCGAGCAAAAACGGCTGATTTTCGACAAAAGAGATAACACCCCCCCCATTACGTCATGCTTCAGAAATGTGGAAAATGGTCCGTTTTCAAATGTTTTATTTTTGAACGTCAGTTCACATTTGTAGGTGGATCATCAGTGTTAGAGCTAAAATTAGCATGTTTAAAGTGATTTTCATGCTTCCAGGGGCCCAAAACACAAGATTTATGGAATGGTTAAAAGTGCATGAAAATGGCC
Organism: Lissotriton vulgaris; assembly: GCF_964263255.1. Taxonomy (NCBI): domain Eukaryota; kingdom Metazoa; phylum Chordata; class Amphibia; order Caudata; family Salamandridae; genus Lissotriton; species Lissotriton vulgaris. The sequence continues at coordinate 1,750,204 of NW_028240859.1, forward strand.
AATTTACTCACTCTGAGTTCTCAAAAAGGGTTTCTTCACCCCAGGAAGTTAATTAAATACCATTTGGAGGCATTTAATGTTCGAGCAAAAACGGCTGATTTTCGACAAAAGAGATAACACCCCCCCATTACGTCATGCTTCAGAAATGTGGAAAATGGTCCGTTTTCAAATGTTTTATTTTTGAACGTCAGTTCACATTTGTAGGTGGATCATCAGTGTTAGAGCTAAAATTAGCATGTTTAAAGTGATTTTCATGCTTCCAGGGGCTCGGGAAGTGAAATAAATGCCATTTGGAGGCATTTAATGTTCGAGCAAAAACGGCTGATTTTCCACAAAAGAGATAACACCCCCCCCATTACGTCATGTTTCAGAAATGTGGAAAATGGTCCGTTTTCAAATGTTTTATTTTTGAACGTCAGTTCACATTTGTAGGTGGATCATCAGTGTTAGAGCTAAAATTAGCATGTTTAAAGTGATTTTCATGCTTCCAGGGGCTCGGGAAGTTAATTAAATACCATTTGGAGGCATTTAATGTTCGAGCAAAAACGGCTGATTTTCGACAAAAGAGATAACACCCCCCCATTACGTCATGCTTCAGAAATGTGGAAAATGGTCCGTTTTCAAATGTTTTATTTTTGAACGTCAGTTCACATTTGTAGGTGGATCATCAGTGTTAGAGCTAAAATTAGCATGTTTAAAGTGATTTTCATGCTTCCAGGGGCTCGGGAAGTGAAATAAATACCATTTGGAGGCATTTAATGTTCGAGCAAAAACGGCTGATTTTCCACAAAAGAGATAACACCCCCCCATTACATCATGCTTCAGAAATGTGGAAAATGGTCCGTTTTCAAATGTTTTATTTTTGAACGTCAGTTCACATTTGTAGGTGGATCATCAGTGTTAGAGCTAAAATTAGCATGTTTAAAGTGATTTTCATGCTTCCAGGGGCTCGGGAAGTTAATTAAATACCATTTGGAGGCATTTAATGTTCGAGCAAAAACGGCTGATTTTCGACAAAAGAGATAACACCCCCCCATTACGTCATGCTTCAGAAATGTGGAAAATGGTCCGTTTTCAAATGTTTTATTTTTGAACGTCAGTTTACATTTGTAGGTGGATCATCAGTGTTAGAGCTAAAATTAGCATGTTTAAAGTGATTTTCATGCTTCCAGGGGCTCGGGAAGTGAAATAAATACCATTTGGAGGCATTTAATGTTCGAGCAAAAACGGCTGATTTTCGACAAAAGAGATAACACCCCCCATTACGTCATGCTTCAGAAATGTGGAAAATGGTCCGTTTTCAAATGTTTTATTTTTGAACGTCAGTTCACATTTGTAGGTGGATCATCAGTGTTAGAGCTAAAATTAGCATGTTTAAAGTGATTTTCATGCTTCCAGGGGCTCGGGAAGTTAATTAAATACCATTTGGAGGCATTTAATGTTCGAGCAAAAACGGCTGATTTTCAACAAAAGAGATAACACCCCCCCATTACGTCATGCTTCAGAAATGTGGAAAATGGTCCGTTTTCAAATGTTTTATTTTTGAACGTCAGTTCACATTTGTAGGTGGATCATCAGTGTTAGAGCTAAAATTAGCATGTTTAAAGTGATTTTCATGCTTCCAGGGGCTCGGGAAGTGAAATAAATACCATTTGGAGGCATTTAATGTTCGAGCAAAAACGGCTGATTTTCCACAAAAGAGATAACACCCCCCCATTACGTCATGCTTCAGAAATGTGGAAAATGGTCCGTTTTCAAATGTTTTATTTTTGAACGTCAGTTCACATTTGTAGGTGGATCATCAGTGTTAGAGCTAAAATTAGCATGTTTAAAGTGATTTTCATGCTTCCAGGGGCCCAAAACACAAGATTTATGGAATGGTTAAAAGTGCATGAAAATGGCCAATTTACTCACTCTGAGTTCTCAAAAAGGGTTTCTTCACCCCGGGAAGTAATTAAATACCATTTGGAGGCATTTAATGTTAGAGCAAAAACGGCTGATTTTCGACAAAAGAGATAACACCCCCCCATTACGTCATGCTTCAGAAATGTGGAAAATGGTCCGTTTTCAAATGTTTTATTTTTGAACGTCAGTTCACATTTGTAGGTGGATCATCAGTGTTAGAGCTAAAATTAGCATGTTTAAAGTGATTTTCATGCTTCCAGGGGCCCAAAACACAAGATTTATGGAATGGTTAAAAGTGCATGAAAATGGCCAATTTACTCACTCTGAGTTCTCAAAAAGGGTTTCTTCACCCCGGGAAGTTAATTAAATACCATTTGGAGGCATTTAATGTTCGAGCAAAAACGGCTGATTTTCGACAAAAGAGATAACACCCCCCATTACGTCATGCTTCAGAAATGTGGAAAATGGTCCTTTTTCAAATGTTTTATTTTTGAACGTCAGTCACATTTGTAGGTGGATCATCAGTGTTAGAGCTAAAATTAGCATGTTTAAAGTGATTTTCATGCTTCCAGGGGCTCGGGAAGTGAAATAAATACCATTTGGAGGCATTTATTGTTCGAGCAAAAACGGCTGATTTTCCACAAAAGAGATAACACCCCCCCATTACGTCATGCTTCAGAAATGTGGAAAATGGTCCGTTTTCAAATGTTTTATTTTTGAACGTCAGTTCACATTTGTAGGTGGATCATCAGTGTTAGAGCTAAAATTAGCATGTTTAAAGTGATTTTCATGCTTCCAGGGGCTCGGGAAGTTAATTAAATACCATTTGGAGGCATTTAATGTTCGAGCAAAAACGGCTGATTTTCGACAAAAGAGATAACACCCCCCCATTACGTCATGCTTCAGAAATGTGGAAAATGGTCCGTTTTCAAATGTTTTATTTTTGAACGTCAGTTCACATTTGTAGGTGGATCATCAGTGTTAGAGCTAAAATTAGCATGTTTAAAGTGATTTTCATGCTTCCAGGGGCTCGGGAAGTGAAATAAATACCATTTGGAGGCATTTAATGTTCGAGCAAAAACGGCTGATTTTCGACAAAAGAGATAACACCCCCCCATTACGTCATGCTTCAGAAATGTGGAAAATGGTCCGTTTTCAAATGTTTTATTTTTGAACGTCAGTTCACATTTGTAGGTGGATCATCAGTGTTAGAGCTAAAATTAGCATGTTTAAAGTGATTTTCATGCTTCCAGGGGCTCGAGAAGTTAATTAAATACTATTTGGAGGCATTTAATGTTCGAGCAAAAACGGCTGATTTTCGACAAAAGAGATAACACCCCCCCATTACGTCATGCTTCAGAAATGTGGAAAATGGTCCGTTTTCAAATGTTTTATTTTTGAACGTCAGTTCACATTTGTAGGTGGATCATCAGTGTTAGAGCTAAAATTAGCATGTTTAAAGTGATTTTCATGCTTCCAGGGGCTCGGGAAGTGAAATAAATACCATTTGGAGGCATTTAATGTTTGAGCAAAAACGGCTGATTTTCCACAAAAGAGATAACACCCCCCCATTACGTCATGCTTCAGAAAGGTGGAAAATGGTCCGTTTTCAAATGTTTTATTTTTGAACGTCAGTTCACATTTGTAGGTGGATCATCAGTGTTAGAGCTAAAATTAGCATGTTTAAAGTGATTTTCATGCTTCCAGGGGCCCAAAACACAAGATTTATGGAATGGTTAAAAGTGCATGAAAATGGCCAATTTACTCACTCTGAGTTCTCAAAAAGGGTTTCTTCACCCCGGGAAGTTAATTAAATACCATTTGGAGGCATTTAATGTTCGAGCAAAAACGGCTGATTTTCGACAAAAGAGATAACACCCCCCCCATTACGTCATGCTTCAGAAATGTGGAAAATGGTCCGTTTTCAAATGTTTTATTTTTGAACGTCAGTTCACATTTGTAGGTGGATCATCAGTGTTAGAGCTAAAATTAGCATGTTTAAAGTGATTTTCATGCTTCCAGGGGCTCGGGAAGTGAAATAAATACCATTTGGAGGCATTTAATGTTCGAGCAAAAACGGCTGATTTTCCACAAAAGAGATAACAAAAAGGGTTTCTTCACCCCGGGAAGTTAATTAAATACCATTTGGAGGCATTTAATGTTCGAGCAAAAACGGCTGATTTTCGACAAAAGAGATAACACCCCCCCATTACGTCATGCTTCAGAAATGTGGAAAATGGTCCGTTTTCAAATGTTTTATTTTTGAACGTCAGTTCACATTTGTAGGTGGATCATCAGTGTTAGAGCTAAAATTAGCATGTTTAAAGTGATTTTCATGCTTCCAGGGGCCCAAAACACAAGATTTATGGAATGGTTAAAAGTGCATGAAAATGGCCAATTTACTCACTCTGAGTTCTCAAAAAGGGTTTCTTCACCCCGGGAAGTTAATTAAATACCATTTGGAGGCATTTAATGTTCGAGCAAAAATGGCTGATTTTCGACAAAAGAGATAACACCCCCCCATTACGTCATGCTTCAGAAATGTGGAAAATGGTCCGTTTTCAAATGTTTTATTTTTGAACGTCAGTTCACATTTGTAGGTGGATCATCAGTGTTAGAGCTAAAATTAGCATGTTTAAAGTGATTTTCATGCTTCCAGGGGCTCGGGAAGTTAATTAAATACCATTTGGAGGCATTTATTGTTCGAGCAAAAACGGCTGATTTTCGACAAAAGAGATAACACCCCCCCATTACGTCATGCTTCAGAAATGTGGAAAATGGTCCGTTTTCAAATGTTTTATTTTTGAACGTCAGTTCACATTTGTAGGTGGATCATCAGTGTTAGAGCTAAAATTAGCATGTTTAAAGTGATATTCATGCTTCTTGGGGCCCAAAACACAAGATTTATGGAATGGTTAAAAGTGCATGAAAATGGCCAATTTACTCACTCTGAGTTCTCAAAAAGGGTTTCTTCACCCCGAGAAGTTAATTAAATACCATTTGGAGGCATTTAATGTTCGAGCAAAAACGGCTGATTTTCGACAAAAGAGATAACACCCCCCCATTACGTCATGCTTCAGAAATGTGGAAAATGGTCAGTTTTCAAATGTTTCATTTTTGAAAGTCAGTTCACATTTGTAGGTGGATCATCAGTGTTAGAGCTAAAATTAGCATGTTTAAAGTGATTTTCATGCTTCCAGGGGCTCGGGAAGTTAATTAAATACCATTTGGAGGCATTTAATGTTAGAGCAAAAACAGCTGATTTTCGACAAAAGAGATAACACCCCCCCATTACGTCATGCTTCAGAAATGTGGAAAATGGTCCGTTTTCAAATGTTTTATTTTTGAACGTCAGTTCACATTTGTAGGTGGATCATCAGTGTTAGAGCTAAAATTAGCATGTTTAAAGTGATTTTCATGCTTCCAGGGGCTCGGGAAGTGAAATAAATACCATTTGGAGGCATTTAATGTTCGAGCAAAAACGGCTGATTTTCGACAAAAGAGATAACACCCCCCCATTACGTCATGCTTCAGAAATGTGGAAAATGGTCAGTTTTCAAATGTTTTATTTTTGAACGTCAGTTCACATTTGTAGGTGGATCATCAGTGTTAGAGCTAAAATTAGCATGTTTAAAGTGATTTTCATGCTTCCAGGGGCTCGGGAAGTTAATTAAATACCATTTGGAGGCATTTAATGTTCGAGCAAAAACGGCTGATTTTCGACAAAAGAGATAACACCCCCCCGTTACGTCATGCTTCAGAAATGTGGAAAATGGTCCATTTTCAAATGTTTTATTTTTGAACGTCAGTTCACATTTGTAGGTGGATCATCAGTGTTAGAGCTAAAATTAGCATGTTTAAAGTGATTTTCATGCTTCCAGGGGCTCGGGAAGTGAAATAAATACCATTTGGAGGCATTTAATGTTCGAGCAAAAACGGCTGATTTTCCACAAAAGAGATAACACCCCCCCATTACGTCATGCTTCAGAAATGTGGAAAATGGTCCGTTTTCAAATGTTTTATTTTTGAACGTCAGTTCACATTTGTAGGTGGATCATCAGTGTTAGAGCTAAAATTAGCATGTTTAAAGTGATTTTCATGCTTCCAGGGGCCCAAAACACAAGATTTATGGAATGGTTAAAAGTGCATGAAAATGGCCAATTTACTCACTCTGAGTTCTCAAAAAGGGTTTCTTCACCCCGGGAAGTTAATTAAATACCATTTGGAGGCATTTAATGTTAGAGCAAAAATGGCTGATTTTCGACAAAAGAGATAAAACCCCCCCATTACGTCATGCTTCAGAAATGTGGAAAATGGTCCGTTTTCAAATGTTTTATTTTTGAACGTCAGTTCACATTTGTAGGTGGATCATCAGTGTTAGAGCTAAAATTAGCATGTTTAAAGTGATTTTCATAGTTCCAGGGGCTCGGGAAGTTAATTAAATACCATTTGGAGGCATTTAATGTTCGAGCAAAAACGGCTGATTTTCGACAAAAGAGATAACACCCCCCCATTACGTCATGCTTCAGAAATGTGGAAAATGGTCCGTTTTCAAATGTTTTATTTTTGAACGTCAGTTCACATTTGTAGGTGGATCATCAGTGTTAGAGCTAAAATTAGCATGTTTAAAGTGATTTTCATGCTTCTTGGGGCCCAAAACACAAGATTTATGGAATGGTTAAAAGTGCATGAAAATGGCCAATTTACTCACTCTAAGTTCTCAAAAAGGGTTTCTTCACCCCGGGAAGTTAATTAAATACCATTTGGAGGCATTTAATGTTCGAGCAAAAACGGCTGATTTTCGACAAAAGAGATAACACCCCCCCATTACGTCATGCTTCAGAAATGTGGAAAATGGTCCGTTTTCAAATGTTTTATTTTTGAACGTCAGTTCACATTTGTAGGTGGATCATCAGTGTTAGAGCTAAAATTAGCATGTTTAAAGTGATTTTCATGCTTCCAGGGGCTCGGGAAGTGAAATAAATACCATTTGGAGGCATTTAATGTTCGAGCAAAAACGGCTGATTTTCCACAAAAGAGATAACACCCCCCCCATTACGTCATGCTTCAGAAATGTGGAAAATGGTCCGTTTTCAAATGTTTTATTTTTGAACGTCAGTTCACATTTGTAGGTGGATCATCAGTGTTAGAGCTAAAATTAGCATGTTTAAAGTGATTTTCATGCTTCCAGGGGCTCGGGAAGTTAATTAAATACCATTTGGAGGCATTTAATGTTCGAGCAAAAACGGCTGATTTTCGACAAAAGAGATAACACCCCCCCATTACGTCATGCTTCAGAAATGTGGAAAATGGTCCGTTTTCAAATGTTTTATTTTTGAACGTCAGTTCACATTTGTAGGTGGATCATCAGTGTTAGAGCTAAAATTAGCATGTTTAAAGTGATTTTCATGCTTCCAGGGGCTCGGGAAGTGAAATAAATACCATTTGGAGGCATTTAATGTTCGAGCAAAAACGGCTGATTTTCCACAAAAGAGATAACACCCCCCCATTACATCATGCTTCAGAAATGTGGAAAATGGTCCGTTTTCAAATGTTTTATTTTTGAACGTCAGTTCACATTTGTAGGTGGATCATCAGTGTTAGAGCTAAAATTAGCATGTTTAAAGTGATTTTCATGCTTCCAGGGGCTCGGGAAGTGAAATAAATACCATTTGGAGGCATTTAATGTTCGAGCAAAAACGGCTGATTTTCCACAAAAGAGATAACACCCCCCCATTACGTCATGCTTCAGAAATGTGGAAAATGGTCCGTTTTCAAATGTTTTATTTTTGAACGTCAGTTCACATTTGTAGGTGGATCATCAGTGTTAGAGCTAAAATTAGCATGTTTAAAGTGATTTTCATGCTTCCAGGGGCTCGGGAAGTTAATTAAATACCATTTGGAGGCATTTAATGTTCGAGCAAAAACGGCTGATTTTCGACAAAAGAGATAACACCCCCCCATTACGTCATGCTTCAGAAATGTGGAAAATGGTCCGTTTTCAAATGTTTTATTTTTGAACGTCAGTTCACATTTGTAGGTGGATCATCAGTGTTAGAGCTAAAATTAGCATGTTTAAAGTGATTTTCATGCTTCCAGGGGCTCGGGAAGTGAAATAAATACCATTTGGAGGCATTTAATGTTCGAGCAAAAACGGCTGATTTTCGACAAAAGAGATAACACCCCCCCATTACGTCATGCTTCAGAAATGTGGAAAATGGTCCGTTTTCAAATGTTTTATTTTTGAACGTCAGTTCACATTTGTAGGTGGATCATCAGTGTTAGAGCTAAAATTAGCATGTTTAAAGTGATTTTCATGCTTCCAGGGGCTCGGGAAGTTAATTAAATACTATTTGGAGGCATTTAATGTTCGAGCAAAAACGGCTGATTTTCGACAAAAGAGATAACACCCCCCCATTACGTCATGCTTCAGAAATGTGGAAAATGGTCCGTTTTCAAATGTTTTATTTTTGAACGTCAGTTCACATTTGTAGGTGGATCATCAGTGTTAGAGCTAAAATTAGCATGTTTAAAGTGATTTTCATGCTTCCAGGGGCTCGGGAAGTGAAATAAATACCATTTGGAGGCATTTAATGTTTGAGCAAAAACGGCTGATTTTCCACAAAAGAGATAACACCCCCCCATTACGTCATGCTTCAGAAAGGTGGAAAATGGTCCGTTTTCAAATGTTTTATTTTTGAACGTCAGTTCACATTTGTAGGTGGATCATCAGTGTTAGAGCTAAAATTAGCATGTTTAAAGTGATTTTCATGCTTCCAGGGGCCCAAAACACAAGATTTATGGAATGGTTAAAAGTGCATGAAAATGGCCAATTTACTCACTCTGAGTTCTCAAAAAGGGTTTCTTCACCCCGGGAAGTTAATTAAATACCATTTGGAGGCATTTAATGTTAGAGCAAAAACGGCTGATTTTCGACAAAAGAGATAACACCCCCCCCATTACGTCATGCTTCAGAAATGTGGAAAATGGTCCGTTTTCAAATGTTTTATTTTTGAACGTCAGTTCACATTTGTAGGTGGATCATCAGTGTTAGAGCTAAAATTAGCATGTTTAAAGTGATTTTCATGCTTCCAGGGGCCCAAAACACAAGATTTATGGAATGGTTAAAAGTGCATGAAAATGGCCAATTTACTCACTCTGAGTTCTCAAAAAGGGTTTCTTCACCCCGGGAAGTTAATTAAATACCATTTGGAGGCATTTAATGTTCGAGCAAAAACGGCTGATTTTCGACAAAAGAGATAACACCCCCCCATTGCGTCATGCTTCAGAAATGTGGAAAATGGTCCGTTTTCAAATGTTTTATTTTTGAACGTCAGTTCACATTTGTAGGTGGATCATCAGTGTTAGAGCTAAAATTAGCATGTTTAAAGTGATTTTCATAGTTCCAGGGGCTCGGGAAGTTAATTAAATACCATTTGGAGGCATTTAATGTTCGAGCAAAAACGGCTGATTTTCGACAAAAGAGATAACACCCCCCCATTACGTCATGCTTCAGAAATGTGGAAAATGGTCCGTTTTCAAATGTTTTATTTTTGAACGTCAGTTCACATTTGTAGGTGGATCATCAGTGTTAGAGCTAAAATTAGCATGTTTAAAGTGATTTTCATGCTTCTTGGGGCCCAAAACACAAGATTTATGGAATGGTTAAAAGTGCATGAAAATGGCCAATTTACTCACTCTGAGTTCTCAAAAAGGGTTTCTTCACCCCGGGAAGTTAATTAAATACCATTTGGAGGCATTTAATGTTCGAGCAAAAACGGCTGATTTTCGACAAAAGAGATAACACCCCCCCATTACGTCATGCTTCAGAAATGTGGAAAATGGTCCGTTTTCAAATGTTTTATTTTTGAACGTCAGTTCACATTTGTAGGTGGATCATCAGTGTTAGAGCTAAAATTAGCATGTTTAAAGTGATTTTCATGCTTCCAGGGGCCCAAAACACAAGATTTATGGAATGGTTAAAAGTGCATGAAAATGGCCAATTTACTCACTCTGAGTTCTCAAAAAGGGTTTCTTCACCCCGGGAAGTTAATTAAATACCATTTGGAGGCATTTAATGTTCGAGCAAAAATGGCTGATTTTCGACAAAAGAGATAACACCCCCCCATTACGTCATGCTTCAGAAATGTGGAAAATGGTCCGTTTTCAAATGTTTCATTTTTGAACGTCAGTTCACATTTGTAGGTGGATCATCAGTGTTAGAGCTAAAATTAGCATGTTTAAAGTGATTTTCATGCTTCCAGGGGCTCGGGAAGTGAAATAAATACCATTTGGAGGCATTTAATGTTCGAGCAAAAACGGCTGATTTTCCACAAAAGAGATAACACCCCCCCATTACGTCATGCTTCAGAAATGTGGAAAATGGTCCGTTTTCAAATGTTTTATTTGTGAACGTCAGTTCACATTTGTAGGTGGATCATCAGTGTTAGAGCTAAAATTAGCATGTTTAAAGTGATTTTCATGCTTCCAGGGGCTCGGGAAGTGAAATAAATACCATTTGGAGGCATTTAATGTTCGAGCAAAAACGGCTGATTTTCCACAAAAGATATAACACCCCCCCATTACGTCATGCTTCAGAAATGTGGAAAATGGTCCGTTTTCAAATGTTTTTTTTTTTAACGTCAGTTCACATTTGTAGGTGGATCATCAGTGTTAGAGCTAAAATTAGCATGTTTAAAGTGATTTTCATGCTTCCAGGGGCTCGGGAAGTTAATTAAATACCATTTGGAGGCATTTAATGTTCGAGCAAAAACGGCTGATTTTCGACAAAAGAGATAACACCCCCCCATTACGTCATGCTTCAGAAATGTGGAAAATGGTCCGTTTTCAAATGTTTTATTTTTGAACGTCAGTTCACATTTGTAGGTGGATCATCAGTGTTAGAGCTAAAATTAGCATGTTTAAAGTGATTTTCATGCTTCCAGGGGCTCGGGAAGTGAAATAAATACCATTTGGAGGCATTTAATGTTCGAGCAAAAACGGCTGATTTTCCACAAAAGAGATAACACCCCCCCATTACGTCATGCTTCAGAAATGTGGAAAATGGTCCGTTTTCAAATGTTTTATTTTTGAACGTCAGTTCACATTTGTAGGTGGATCATCAGTGTTAGAGCTAAAATTAGCATGTTTAAAGTGATTTTCATGCTTCCAGGGGCTCGGGAAGTTAATTAAATACCATTTGGAGGCATTTAATGTTCGAGCAAAAAACGGCTGATTTTCAACAAAAGAGATAACACCCCCCCATTACGTCATGCTTCAGAAATGTGGAAAATGGTCCGTTTTCAAATGTTTTATTTTTGAACGTCAGTTCACATTTGTAGGTGGATCATCAGTGTTAGAGCTAAAATTAGCATGTTTAAAGTGATTTTCATGCTTCCAGGGGCCCAAAACACAAGATTTATGGAATGGTTAAAAGTGCATGAAAATGGCCAATTTACTCACTCTGAGTTCTCAAAAAGGGTTTCTTCACCCCGGGAAGTTAATTAAATACCATTTGGAGGCATTTAATGTTCGAGCAAAAATGGCTGATTTTCGACAAAAGAGATAACACCCCCCCATTACGTCATGCTTCAGAAATGTGGAAAATGGTCCGTTTTCAAATGTTTTATTTTTGAACGTCAGTTCACATTTGTAGGTGGATCATCAGTGTTAGAGCTAAAATTAGCATGTTTAAAGTGATTTTCATGCTTCCAGGGGCTCGGGAAGTTAATTAAATACCATTTGGAGGCATTTATTGTTCGAGCAAAAACGGCTGATTTTCGACAAAAGAGATAACACCCCCCCATTACGTCATGCTTCAGAAATGTGGAAAATGGTCCGTTTTCAAATGTTTTATTTTTGAACGTCAGTTCACATTTGTAGGTGGATCATCAGTGTTAGAGCTAAAATTAGCATGTTTAAAGTGATATTCATGCTTCTTGGGGCCCAAAACACAAGATTTATGGAATGGTTAAAAGTGCATGAAAATGGCCAATTTACTCACTCTGAGTTCTCAAAAAGGGTTTCTTCACCCCGAGAAGTTAATTAAATACCATTTGGAGGCATTTAATGTTCGAGCAAAAACGGCTGATTTTCGACAAAAGAGATAACACCCCCCCATTACGTCATGCTTCAGAAATGTGGAAAATGGTCCGTTTTCAAATGTTTCATTTTTGAAAGTCAGTTCACATTTGTAGGTGGATCATCAGTGTTAGAGCTAAAATTAGCACGTTTAAAGTGATTTTCATGCTTCCAGGGGCTCGGGAAGTTAATTAAATACCATTTGGAGGCATTTAATGTTAGAGCAAAAACAGCTGATTTTCGACAAAAGAGATAACACCCCCCCATTACGTCATGCTTCAGAAATGTGGAAAATGGTCCGTTTTCAAATGTTTTATTTTTGAACGTCAGTTCACATTTGTAGGTGGATCATCAGTGTTAGAGCTAAAATTAGCATGTTTAAAGTGATTTTCATGCTTCCAGGGGCTCGGGAAGTGAAATAAATACCATTTGGAGGCATTTAATGTTCGAGCAAAAACGGCTGATTTTCGACAAAAGAGATAACACCCCCCCATTACGTCATGCTTCAGAAATGTGGAAAATGGTCAGTTTTCAAATGTTTTATTTTTGAACGTCAGTTCACATTTGTAGGTGGATCATCAGTGTTAGAGCTAAAATTAGCATGTTTAAAGTGATTTTCATGCTTCCAGGGGCTCGGGAAGTGAAATAAATACCATTTGGAGGCATTTAATGTTCGAGCAAAAACGGCTGATTTTCCACAAAAGAGATAACACCCCCCCATTACGTCATGCTTCAGAAATGTGGAAAATGGTCCGTTTTCAAATGTTTTATTTTTGAACGTCAGTTCACATTTGTAGGTGGATCATCAGTGTTAGAGCTAAAATTAGCATGTTTAAAGTGATTTTCATGCTTCCAGGGGCTCGGGAAGTTAATTAAATACCATTTGGAGGCATTTAATGTTCGAGCAAAAACGGCTGATTTTCGACAAAAGAGATAACACCCCCCCATTACGTCATGCTTCAGAAATGTGGAAAATGGTCCGTTTTCAAATGTTTTATTTTTGAACGTCAGTTCACATTTGTAGGTGGATCATCAGTGTTAGAGCTAAAATTAGCATGTTTAAAGTGATTTTCATGCTTCCAGGGGCTCGGGAAGTGAATTAAATACCATTTGGAGGCATTTAATGTTCGAGCAAAAACGGCTGATTTTCCACAAAAGAGATAACACCCCCCCATTACGTCATGCTTCAGAAATGTGGAAAATGGTCCGTTTTCAAATGTTTTATTTTTGAACGTCAGGTCACATTTGTAGGTGGATCATCAGTGTTAGAGCTAAAATTAGCATGTTTAAAGTGATTTTCATGCTTCCAGGGGCTCGGGAAGTTAATTAAATACCATTTGGAGGCATTTAATGTTCGAGCAAAAACGGCTGATTTTGGACAAAAGAGATAACACCCCCCCATTACGTCATGCTTCAGAAATGTGGAAAATGGTCCGTTTTCAAATGTTTTATTTTTGAACGTCAGTTCACATTTGTAGGTGGATCATCAGTGTTAGAGCTAAAATTAGCATGTTTAAAGTGATTTTCATGCTTCCAGGGGCTCGGGAAGTGAAATAAATACCATTTGGAGGCATTTAATGTTCGAGCAAAAACGGCTGATTTTCGACAAAAGAGATAACACCCCCCCATTACGTCATGCTTCAGAAATGTGGAAAATGGTCCGTTTTCAAATGTTTTATTTTTGAACGTCAGTTCAAATTTGTAGGTGGATCATCAGTGTTAGAGCTAAAATTAGCATGTTTAAAGTGATTTTCATGCTTCGAGGGGCTCGGGAAGTTAATTAAATACCATTTGGAGGCATTTAATGTTCGAGCAAAAACGGCTGATTTTCGACAAAAGAGATAACACCCCCCCATTACGTCATGCTTCAGAAATGTGGAAAATGGTCCGTTTTCAAATGTTTTATTTTTGAACGTCAGTTCACATTTGTAGGTGGATCATCAGTGTTAGAGCTAAAATTAGCATGTTTAAAGTGATTTTCATGCTTCCAGGGGCTCGGGAAGTGAAATAAATACCATTTGGAGGCATTTAATGTTCGAGCAAAAACGGCTGATTTTCCACAAAAGAGATAACACCCCCCCATTACGTCATGCTTCAGAAATGTGGAAAATGGTCCGTTTTCAAATGTTTTATTTTTGAACGTCAGTTCACATTTGTAGGTGGATCATCAGTGTTAGAGTTAAAATTAGCATGTTTAAAGTGATTTTCATGCTTCCAGGGGCCCAAAACACAAGATTTATGGAATGGTTAAAAGTGCATGAAAATGGCCAATTTACTCACTCTGAGTTCTCAAAAAGGGTTTCTTCACCCCGGGAAGTTAATTAAATACCATTTGGAGGCATTTAATGTTAGAGCAAAAACGGCTGATTTTCGACAAAAGAGATAACACCCCCCCATTACGTCATGCTTCAGAAATGTGGAAAATGGTCCGTTTTCAAATGTTTTATTTTTGAACGTCAGTTCACATTTGTAGGTGGATCATCAGTGTTAGAGCTAAAATTAGCATGTTTAAAGTGATTTTCATGCTTCCAGGGGCCCAAAACACAAGATTTATGGAATGGTTAAAAGTGCATGAAAATGGCCAATTTACTCACTCTGAGTTCTCAAAAAGGGTTTCTTCACCCCGGGAAGTTAATTAAATACCATTTGGAGGCATTTAATGTTAGAGCAAAAACGGCTGATTTTCGACAAAAGAGATAACACCCCCCATTACGTCATGCTTCAGAAATGTGGAAAATGGTCCGTTTTCAAATGTTTTATTTTTGAACGTCAGTTCACATTTGTAGGTGGATCATCAGTGTTAGAGCTAAAATTAGCATGTTTAAAGTGATTTTCATAGTTCCAGGGGCTCGGGAAGTTAATTAAATACCATTTGGAGGCATTTAATGTTCGAGCAAAAATGGCTGATTTTCGACAAAAGAGATAACACCCCCCCATTACGTCATGCTTCAGAAATGTGGAAAATGGTCCGTTTTCAAATGTTTTATTTTTGAACGTCAGTTCACATTTGTAGGTGGATCATCAGTGTTAGAGCTAAAATTTGCATGTTTAAAGTGATTTTCATGCTTCTTGGGGCCCAAAACACAAGATTTATGGAATGGTTAAAAGTGCATGAAAATGGCCAATTTACTCACTCTGAGTTCTCAAAAAGGGTTTCTTCACCCCGGGAAGTTAATTAAATACCATTTGGAGGCATTTAATGTTCGAGCAAAAACGGCTGATTTTCGACAAAAGAGATAACACCCCCCCATTACGTCATGCTTCAGAAATGTGGAAAATGGTCCGTTTTCAAATGTTTTATTTTTGAACGTCAGTTCACATTTGTAGGTGGATCATCAGTGTTAGAGCTAAAATTAGCATGTTTAAAGTGATTTTCATGCTTCCAGGGGCCCAAAACACAAGATTTATGGAATGGTTAAAAGTGCATGAAAATGGCCAATTTACTCACTCAGTTCTCAAAAAGGGTTTCTTCACCCCGGGAAGTTAATTAAATACCATTTGGAGGCATTTAATGTTCGAGCAAAAACGGCTGATTTTCGACAAAAGAGATAACACCCCCCCATTACGTCATGCTTCAGAAATGTGGAAAATGGTCTGTTTTCAAATGTTTTATTTTTGAACGTCAGTTCACATTTGTAGGTGGATCATCAGTGTTAGAGCTAAAATTAGCATGTTTAAAGTGATTTTCATGCTTCCAGGGGCCCAAAACACAAGATTTATGGAATGGTTAAAAGTGCATGAAAATGGCCAATTTACTCACTCTGAGTTCTCAAAAAGGGTTTCTTCACCCCGGGAAGCTAATTAAATACCATTTGGAGGCATTTAATGTTCGAGCAAAAACGGCTGATTTTCGACAAAAGAGATAACACCCCCCATTACGTCATGCTTCAGAAATGTGGAAAATGGTCCGTTTTCAAATGTTTTATTTTTGAACGTCAGTTCACATTTGTAGGTGGATCATCAGTGTTAGAGCTAAAATTAGCATGTTTAAAGTGATTTTCATGCTTCCAGGGGCTCAGGAAGTTAATTAAATACCATTTGGAGGCATTTAATGTTCGAGCAAAAACGGCTGATTTTCGACAAAAGAGATAACACCCCCCCATTACGTCATGCTTCAGAAATGTGGAAAATGGTCCGTTTTCAAATGTTTTATTTTTGAACGTCAGTTCACATTTGTAGGTGGATCATCAGTGTTAGAGCTAAAATTAGCATGTTTAAAGTGATTTTCATGCTTCCAGGGGCTCGGGAAGTGAAATAAATACCATTTGGAGGCATTTAATGTTCGAGCAAAAACGGCTGATTTTCCACAAAAGAGATAACACCCCCCCATTACGTCATGCTTCAGAAATGTGGAAAATGGTCCGTTTTCAAATGTTTTATTTTTGAACGTCAGTTCACATTTGTAGGTGGATCATCAGTGTTAGAGCTAAAATTAGCATGTTTAAAGTGATTTTCATGCTTCCAGGGGCTCGGGAAGTTAATTAAATACCATTTGGAGGCATTTAATGTTCGAGCAAAAACGGCTGATTTTCGACAAAAGAGATAACACCCCCCCATTACGTCATGCTTCAGAAATGTGGAAAATGGTCCGTTTTCAAATGTTTTATTTTTGAACGTCAGTTCACATTTGTAGGTGGATCATCAGTGTTAGAGCTAAAATTAGCATGTTTAAAGTGATTTTCATGCTTCCAGGGGCTCGGGAAGTGAAATAAATACCATTTGGAGGCATTTAATGTTCGAGCAAAAACGGCTGATTTTCGACAAAAGAGATAACACCCCCCCATTACGTCATGCTTCAGAAATGTGGAAAATGGTCCGTTTTCAAATGTTTTATTTTTGAACGTCAGTTCACATTTGTAGGTGGATCATCAGTGTTAGAGCTAAAATTAGCATGTTTAAAGTGATTTTCATGCTTCCAGGGGCTCGGGAAGTTAATTAAATACCATTTGGAGGCATTTAATGTTCGAGCAAAAACGGCTGATTTTCGACAAAAGAGATAACACCCCCCCATTACGTCATGCTTCAGAAATATGGAAAATGGTCCGTTTTCAAATGTTTTATTTTTGAACGTCAGTTCACATTTGTAGGTGGATCATCAGTGTTAGAGCTAAAATTAGCATGTTTAAAGTGATTTTCATGCTTCCAGGGGCTCGGGAAGTGAAATAAATACCATTTGGAGGCATTTAATGTTCGAGCAAAAACGGCTGATTTTCCACAAAAGAGATAACACCCCCCCATTACATCATGCTTCAGAAATGTGGAAAATGGTCCGTTTTCAAATGTTTTATTTTTGAACGTCAGTTCACATTTGTAGGTGGATCATCAGTGTTAGAGCTAAAATTAGCATGTTTAAAGTGATTTTCATGCTTCCAGGGGCTCGGGAAGTTAATTAAATACCATTTGGAGGCATTTAATGTTCGAGCAAAAATGGCTGATTTTCGACAAAAGAGATAACACCCCCCGTTACGTCATGCTTCAGAAATGTGGAAAATGGTCCGTTTTCAAATGTTTTATTTTTGAACGTCAGTTCACATTTGTAGGTGGATCATCAGTGTTAGAGCTAAAATTAGCATGTTTAAAGTGATTTTCATGCTTCCAGGGGCTCGGGAAGTGAAATAAATACCATTTGGAGGCATTTAATGTTCGAGCAAAAACGGCTGATTTTCCACAAAAGAGATAACACCCCCCCATTACGTCATGCTTCAGAAATGTGGAAAATGGTCCGTTTTCAAATGTTTTATTTTTGAACGTCAGTTCACATTTGTAGGTGGATCATCAGTGTTAGAGCTAAAATTAGCATGTTTAAAGTGATTTTCATGCTTCCAGGGTCCCAAAACACAAGATTTATGGAATGGTTAAAAGTGCATGAAAATGGCCAATTTACTCACTCTGAGTTCTCAAAAAGGGTTTCTTCACCCCGGGAAGTTAATTAAATACCATTTGGAGGCATTTAATGTTCGAGCAAAAACGGCTGATTTTCGACAAAAGAGATAACACCCCCCCATTACGTCATGCTTCAGAAATGTGGAAAATGGTCCGTTTTCAAATGTTTTATTTTTGAACGTCAGTTCAGATTTGTAGGTGGATCATCAGTGTTAGAGCTAAAATTAGCATGTTTAAAGTGATTTTCATGCTTCCAGGGGCTCGGGAAGTTAATTAAATACCATTTGGAGGCATTTAATGTTCGAGCAAAAACGGCTGATTTTCGACAAAAGAGATAACACCCCCCCATTACGTCATGCTTCAGAAATGTGGAAAATGGTCCGTTTTCAAATGTTTTATTTTTGAACGTCAGTTCACATTTGTAGGTGGATCATCAGTGTTAGAGCTAAAATTAGCATGTTTAAAGTGATTTTCATGCTTCTTGGGGCCCAAAACACAAGATTTATGGAATGGTTAATAGTGAATGAAAATGGCCAATTTACTCACTCTGAGTTCTCAAAAAGGGTTTCTTCACCCCGGGAAGTTAATTAAATACCATTTGGAGGCATTTAATGTTCGAGCAAAAACGGCTGATTTTCGACAAAAGAGATAACACCCCCCCATTACGTCATGCTTCAGAAATGTGGAAAATGGTCCGTTTTCAAATGTTTTATTTTTGAACGTCAGTTCACATTTGTAGGTGGATCATCAGTGTTAGAGCTAAAATTAGCATGTTTAAAGTGATTTTCATGCTTCCAGGGGCTCGGGAAGTGAAATAAATACCATTTGGAGGCATTTAATGTTAGAGCAAAAATGGCTGATTTTCGACAAAAGAGATAACAACCCCCCATTACGTCATGCTTCAGAAATGTGGAAAATGGTCCGTTTTCAAATGTTTTATTTTTGAACGTCAGTTCACATTTGTAGGTGGATCATCAGTGTTAGAGCTAAAATTAGCATGTTTAAAGTGATTTTCATGCTTCCAGGGGCCCAAAACACAAGATTTATGGAATGGTTAAAAGTGCATGAAAATGGCCAATTTACTCACTCTGAGTTCTCAAAAAGGGTTTCTTCACCCCGGGAAGTTAATTAAATACCATTTGGAGGCATTTAATGTTCGAGCAAAAACGGCTGATTTTCGACAAAAGAGATAACACCCCCCCATTACGTCATGCTTCAGAAATGTGGAAAATGGTCCGTTTTCAAATGTTTTATTTTTGAACGTCAGTTCACATTTGTAGGTGGATCATCAGTGTTAGAGCTAAAATTAGCATGTTTAAAGTGATTGTCATGCTTCCAGGGGCCCAAAACACAAGATTTATGGAATGGTTAAAAGTGCATGAAAATGGCCAATTTACTCACTCTGAGTTCTCAAAAAGGGTTTCTTCACCCCGGGAAGTTAATTAAATACCATTTGGAGGCATTTAATGTTAGAGCAAAAACGGCTGATTTTCGACTAAAGAGATAACACCCCCCCATTACGTCATGCTTCAGAAATGTGGAAAATGGTCCGTTTTCAAATGTTTTATTTTTGAACGTCAGTTCACATTTGTAGGTGGATCATCAGTGTTAGAGCTAAAATTAGCATGTTTAAAGTGATTTTCATGCTTCCAGGGGCCCAAAACACAAGATTTATGGAATGGTTAAAAGTGCATGAAAATGGCCAATTTACTCACTCTGAGTTCTCAAAAAGGGTTTCTTCACCCCGGGAAGTTAATTAAATACCATTTGGAGGCATTTAATGTTAGAGCAAAAACGGCTGATTTTCGACAAAAGAGATAACACCCCCCCATTACGTCATGCTTCAGAAATGTGGAAAATGGTCCGTTTTCAAATGTTTTATTTTTGAACGTCAGTTCACATTTGTAGGTGGATCATCAGTGTTAGAGCTAAAATTAGCATGTTTAAAGTGATTTTCATGCTTCCAGGGGCTCGGGAAGTTAATTAAATACCATTTGGAGGCATTTAATGTTCGAGCAAAAACTTTTCTGATTTTCGACAAAAGAGATAACATCCCCCCATTACGTCATGCTTCAGAAATGTGGAAAATGGTCCGTTTTCAAATGTTTTATTTTTCTACGTCAGTTCACATTTGTAGGTGGATCATCAGTGTTAGAGCTAAAATTAGCATGTTTAAAGTGATTTTCATGCTTCCAGGGGCTCGGGAAGTTAATTAAATACCATTTGGAGGCATTTAATGTTAGAGCAAAAACGGCTGATTTTCGACAAAAGAGATAACACCCCCCCATTACGTCATGCTTCAGAAATGTGGAAAATGGTCCGTTTTCAAATGTTTTATTTTTGAACGTCAGTTCACATTTGTAGGTGGATCATCAGTGTTAGAGCTAAAATTAGCATGTTTAAAGTGATTTTCATGCTTCCAGGGGCTCGGGAAGTTAATTAAATACCATTTGGAGGCATTTAATGTTCGAGCAAAAACGGCTGATTTTAGACAAAAGAGATAACACCCCCCCATTACGTCATGCTTCAGAAATGTGGAAAATGGTCCGTTTTCAAATGTTTTATTTTTGAACGTCAGTTCACATTTGTAGGTGGATCATCAGTGTTAGAGCTAAAATTAGCATGTTTAAAGTGATTTTCATGCTTCCAGGGGCTCGGGAAGTTAATTAAATACCATTTGGAGGCATTTAATGTTCGAGCAAAATCGGCTGATTTTCGACAAAAGAGATAACACCCCCCCCCATTACGTCATGCTTCAGAAATGTGGAAAATGGTCCGTTTTCAAATGTTTTATTTTTGAACGTCAGTTCACATTTGTAGGTGGATCATCAGTGTTAGAGCTAAAATTAGCATGTTTAAAGTGATTTTCATGCTTCCAGGGGCTCAGGAAGTGAAATAAATACCATTTGGAGGCATTTAATGTTCGAGCAAAAACGGCTGATTTTCCACAAAAGAGATAACACCCCCCCATTACGTCAGGCTTCAGAAATGTGGAAAATAGTCCGTTTTCAAATGTTTTATTTTTGAACGTCAGTTCACATTTGTAGGTGGATCATCAGTGTTAGAGTTAAAATTAGCATGTTTAAAGTGATTTTCATGCTTCCAGGGGCCCAAAACACAAGATTAATGGAATGGTTAAAAGTGCATGAAAATGGCCAATTTACTCACTCTGAGTTCTCAAAAAGGGTTTCTTCACCCCGGGAAGTTAATTAAATACCATTTGGAGGCATTTAATGTTAGAGCAAAAACGGCTGATTTTCGACAAAAGAGATAACACCCCCCCATTACGTCATGCTTCAGAAATGTGGAAAATGGTCCATTTTCAAATGTTTTATTTTTGAACGTCAGTTCACATTTGTAGGTGGATCATCAGTGTTAGAGCTAAAATTAGCATGTTTAAAGTGATTTTCATGCTTCCAGGGGCTCGGGAAGTTAATTAAATACCATTTGGAGGCATTTAATGTTCGAGCAAAAACGGCTGATTTTCGACAAAAGAGATAACACCCCCCCATTACGTCATGCTTCAGAAATGTGGAAAATGGTCCGTTTTCAAATGTTTTATTTTTGAACGTCAGTTCACATTTGTAGGTGGATCATCAGTGTAAGAGCTAAAATTAGCATGTTTAAAGTGATTTTCATGCTTCCAGGGGCTCGGGAGGTGAAATAAATATCATTTGGAGGCATTTAATGTTCGAGCAAAAACGGCTGATTTTCCACAAAAGAGATAACACCCCCCCATTACGTCATGCTTCAGAAATGTGGAAAATGGTCCGTTTTCAAATGTTTTATTTTTGAACGTCAGTTCACATTTGTAGGTGGATCATCAGTGTTAGGGCTAAAATTAGCATGTTTAAAGTGATTTTCATGCTTCCAGGGGCTCGGGAAGTTAATTAAATACCATTTGGAGGCATTTAATGTTCGAGCAAAAACGGCTGATTTTCGACAAAAGAGATAACACCCCCCCATTACGTCATGCTTCAGAAATGTGGAAAATGGTCCGTTTTCAAATGTTTTATTTTTGAACGTCAGTTCACATTTGTAGGTGGATCATCAGTGTTAGAGCTAAAATTAGCATGTTTAAAGTGATTTTCATGCTTCCAGGGGCTCGGGAAGTGAAATAAATACCATTTGGAGGCATTTAATGTTCGAGCAAAAACGGCTGATTTTCGACAAAAGAGATAACACCCCCCCATTACGTCATGCTTCAGAAATGTGGAAAATGGTCCGTTTTCAAATGTTTTATTTTTGAACGTCAGTTCACATTTGTAGGTGGGTCATCAGTGTTAGAGCTAAAATTAGCATGTTTAAAGTGATTTTCATGCTTCCAGGGGCTCGGGAAGTTAATTAAATACCATTTGGAGGCATTTAATGTTCGAGCAAAAACGGCTGATTTTCGACAAAAGAGATAACACCCCCCCATTACGTCATGCTTCAGAAATGTGGAAAATGGTCCGTTTTAAAATGTTTTATTTTTGAACGTCAGTTCACATTTGTAGGTGGATCATCAGTGTTAGAGCTAAAATTAGCATGTTTAAAGTGATTTTCATGCTTCCAGGGGCTCGGGAAGTGAAATAAATACCATTTGGAGGCATTTAATGTTCGAGCAAAAACGGCTGATTTTCCACAAAAGAGATAACACCCCCCCATTACGTCAGGCTTCAGAAATGTGGAAAATAGTCCGTTTTCAAATGTTTTATTTTTGAACGTCAGTTCACATTTGTAGGTGGATCATCAGTGTTAGAGCTAAAATTAGCATGTTTAAAGTGATTTTCATGCTTCCAGGGGCCCAAAACACAAGATTAATGGAATGGTTAAAAGTGCATGAAAATGGCCAATTTACTCACTCTGAGTTCTCAAAAAGGGTTTCTTCACCCCGGGAAGTTAATTAAATACCATTTGGAGGCATTTAATGTTAGAGCAAAAACGGCTGATTTTCGATAAAAGAGATAACACCCCCCCATTACGTCATGCTTCAGAAATGTGGAAAATGGTCCGTTTTCAAATGTTTTATTTTTGAACGTCAGTTCACATTTGTAGGTGGATCATCAGTGTTAGAGCTAAAATTAGCATGTTTAAAGTGATTTTCATGCTTCCAGGGGCTCGGGAAGTTAATTAAATACCATTTGGAGGCATTTAATGTTCGAGCAAAAACGGCTGATTTTCGACAAAAGAGATAACACCCCCCCATTACGTCATGCTTCAGAAATGTGGAAAATGGTCCGTTTTCAAATGTTTTATTTTTGAACGTCAGTTCACATTTGTAGGTGGATCATCAGTGTTAGAGCTAAAATTAGCATGTTTAAAGTGATTTTCATGCTTCCAGGGGCTCGGGAAGTGAAATAAATACCATTTGGAGGCATTTAATGTTAGAGCAAAAATGGCTGATTTTCGACAAAAGAGATAACACCCCCCCATTACGTCATGCTTCAGAAATGTGGAAAATGGTCCGTTTTCAAATGTTTTATTTTTGAACGTCAGTTCACATTTGTAGGTGGATCATCATTGTTAGAGCTAAAATTAGCATGTTTAAAGTGATTTTCATGCTTCCAGGGGCCCAAAACACAAGATTTATGGAATGGTTAAAAGTGCATGAAAATGGCCAATTTACTCACTCTGAGTTCTCAAAAAGGGTTTCTTCACCCCGGGAAGTTAATTAAATACCATTTGGAGGCATTTAATGTTCGAGCAAAAACGGCTGATTTTCGACAAAAGAGATAACACCCCCCCATTACGTCATGCTTCAGAAATGTGGAAAATGGTCCGTTTTCAAATGTTTTAAGTTTGAACGTCAGTTCACATTTGTAGGTGGATCATCAGTGTTAGAGCTAAAATTAGCATGTTTAAAGTGATTGTCATGCTTCCAGGGGCTCGGGAAGTTAATTAAATACCATTTGGAGGCATTTAATGTTCGAGCAAAAACGGCTGATTTTCGACAAAAGAGATAACACCCCCCCATTACGTCATGCTTCAGAAATGTGGAAAATGGTCCGTTTTCAAATGTTTTATTTTTTAACGTCAGTTCACATTTGTAGGTGGATCATCAGTGTTAGAGCTAAAATTAGCATGTTTAAAGTGATTTTCATGCTTCCAGGGGCCCAAAACACAAGATTTATGGAATGGTTAAAAGTGCATGAAAATGGCCAATTTACTCACTCTGAGTTCTCAAAAAGGGTTTCTTCACCCCGGGAAGTTAATTAAATACCATTTGGAGGCATTTAATGTTAGAGCAAAAACGGCTGATTTTCGACTAAAGAGATAACACCCCCCCATTACGTCATGCTTCAGAAATGTGGAAAATGGTCTGTTTTCAAATGTTTTATTTTTGAACGTCAGTTCACATTTGTAGGTGGATCATCAGTGTTAGAGCTAAAATTAGCATGTTTAAAGTGATTTTCATGCTTCCAGGGGCTCGGGAAGTTAATTAAATACCATTTGGAGGCATTTAATGTTCGAGCAAAAACGGCTGATTTTCGACAAAAGAGATAACACCCCCCCATTACGTCATGCTTCAGAAATGTGGAAAATGGTCCGTTTTCAAATGTTTTATTTTTTAACGTCAGTTCACATTTGTAGGTGGATCATCAGTGTTAGAGCTAAAATTAGCATGTTTAAAGTGATTTTCATGCTTCCAGGGGCCCAAAACACAAGATTTATGGAATGGTTAAAAGTGCATGAAAATGGCCAATTTACTCACTCTGAGTTCTCAAAAAGGGTTTCTTCACCCCGGGAAGTTAATTAAATACCATTTGGAGGCATTTAATGTTAGAGCAAAAACGGCTGATTTTCGACTAAAGAGATAACACCCCCCCATTACGTCATGCTTCAGAAATGTGGAAAATGGTCTGTTTTCAAATGTTTTATTTTTGAACGTCAGTTCACATTTGTAGGTGGATCATCAGTGTTAGAGCTAAAATTAGCATGTTTAAAGTGATTTTCATGCTTCCAGGGGCTCGGGAAGTTAATTAAATACCATTTGGAGGCATTTAATGTTCGAGCAAAAACGGCTGATTTTCGACAAAAGAGATAACATCCCCCCATTACGTCATGCTTCAGAAATGTGGAAAATGGTCCGTTTTCAAATGTTTTATTTTTGAACGTCAGTTCACATTTGTAGGTGGATCATCAGTGTTAGAGCTAAAATTAGCATGTTTAAAGTGATTTTCATGCTTCCAGGGGCTCGGGAAGTTAATTAAATACCATTTGGAGGCATTTAATGTTAGAGCAAAAACGGCTGATTTTCGACAAAAGAGATAACACCCCCCCCATTACGTCATGCTTCAGAAATGTGGAAAATGGTCCGTTTTCAAATGTTTTATTTTTGAACGTCAGTTCACATTTGTAGGTGGATCATCAGTGTTAGAGCTAAAATTAGCATGTTTAAAGTGATTTTCATGCTTCCAGGGGCTCGGGAAGTTAATTAAATACCATTTGGAGGCATTTAATGTTCGAGCAAAAACGGCTGATTTTAGACAAAAGAGATAACACCCCCCCATTACGTCATGCTTCAGAAATGTGGAAAATGGTCCGTTTTCAAATGTTTTATTTTTGAACGTCAGTTCACATTTGTAGGTGGATCATCAGTGTTAGAGCTAAAATTAGCATGTTTAAAGTGATTTTCATGCTTCCAGGGGCTCGGGAAGTTAATTAAATACCATTTGGAGGCATTTAATGTTCGAGCAAAAACGGCTGATTTTCGACAAAAGAGATAACACCCCCCCATTACGTCATGCTTCAGAAATGTGGAAAATGGTCCGTTTTCAAATGTTTTATTTTTGAACGTCAGTTCACATTTGTAGGTGGATCATCAGTGTTAGAGCTAAAATTAGCATGTTTAAAGTGATTTTCATGCTTCCAGGGGCTCAGGAAGTGAAATAAATACCATTTGGAGGCATTTAATGTTCGAGCAAAAACGGCTGATTTTCCACAAAAGAGATAACACCCCCCCATTACGTCAGGCTTCAGAAATGTGGAAAATAGTCAGTTTTCAAATGTTTTATTTTTGAACGTCAGTTCACATTTGTAGGTGGATCATCAGTGTTAGAGCTAAAATTAGCATGTTTAAAGTGATTTTCATGCTTCCAGGGGCCCAAAACACAAGATTAATGGAATGGTTAAAAGTGCATGAAAATGGCCAATTTACTCACTCTGAGTTCTCAAAAAGGGTTTCTTCACCCCGGGAAGTTAATTAAATACCATTTGGAGGCATTTAATGTTAGAGCAAAAACGGCTGATTTTCGACAAAAGAGATAACACCCCCCCATTACGTCATGCTTCAGAAATGTGGAAAATGGTCCGTTTTCAAATGTTTTATTTTTGAACGTCAGTTCACATTTGTAGGTGGATCATCAGTGTTAGAGCTCAAATTAGCATGTTTAAAGTGATTTTCATGCTTCCAGGGGCTCGGGAAGTTAATTAAATACCATTTGGAGGCATTTAATGTTCGAGCAAAAACGGCTGATTTTCGACAAAAGAGATAACACCCCCCCATTGCGTCATGCTTCAGAAATGTGGAAAATGGTCCGTTTTCAAATGTTTTATTTTTGAACGTCAGTTCACATTTGTAGGTGGATCATCAGTGTTAGAGCTAAAATTAGCATGTTTAAAGTGATTTTCATGCTTCCAGGGGCTCGGGAGGTGAAATAAATATCATTTGGAGGCATTTAATGTTCGAGCAAAAACGGCTGATTTTCCACAAAAGAGATAACACCCCCCCATTACGTCATGCTTCAGAAATGTGGAAAATGGTCCGTTTTCAAATGTTTTATTTTTGAACGTCAGTTCACATTTGTAGGTGGATCATCAGTGTTAGGGCTAAAATTAGCATGTTTAAAGTGATTTTCATGCTTCCAGGGGCTCGGGAAGTTAATTAAATACCATTTGGAGGCATTTAATGTTCGAGCAAAAACGGCTGATTTTCGACAAAAGAGATAACACCCCCCCATTACGTCATGCTTCAGAAATGTGGAAAATGGTCCGTTTTCAAATGTTTTATTTTTGAACGTCAGTTCACATTTGTAGGTGGATCATCAGTGTTAGAGCTAAAATTAGCATGTTTAAAGTGATTTTCATGCTTCCAGGGGCTCGGGAAGTTAATTAAATACCATTTGGAGGCATTTAATGTTCGAGCAAAAACGGCTGATTTTCGACAAAAGAGATAACACCCCCCCATTACGTCATGCTTCAGAAATGTGGAAAATGGTCCGTTTTCAAATGTTTTATTTTTGAACGTCAGTTCACATTTGTAGGTGGATCATCAGTGTTAGAGCTAAAATTAGCATGTTTAAAGTGATTTTCATGCTTCCAGGGGCTCGGGAAGTTAATTAAATACCATTTGGAGGCATTTAATGTTCGAGCAAAAACGGCTGATTTTCGACAAAAGAGATAACACCCCCCCATTACGTCATGCTTCAGAAATGTGGAAAATGGTCCGTTTTCAAATGTTTTATTTTTGAACGTCAGTTCACATTTGTAGGTGGATCATCAGTGTTAGAGCTAAAATTAGCATGTTTAAAGTGATTTTCATGCTTCCAGGGGCTCGGGAAGTGAAATAAATACCATTTGGAGGCATTTAATGTTCGAGCAAAAACGGCTGATTTTCCACAAAAGAGATAACACCCCCCCATTACGTCAGGCTTCAGAAATGTGGAAAATAGTCCGTTTTCAAATGTTTTATTTTTGAACGTCAGTTCACATTTGTAGGTGGATCATCAGTGTTAGAGCTAAAATTAGCATGTTTAAAGTGATTTTCATGCTTCCAGGGGCCCAAAACACAAGATTAATGGAATGGTTAAAAGTGCATGAAAATGGCCAATTTACTCACTCTGAGTTCTCAAAAAGGGTTTCTTCACCCCGGGAAGTTAATTAAATACCATTTGGAGGCATTTAATGTTAGAGCAAAAACGGCTGATTTTCGACAAAAGAGATAACACCCCCCCATTACGTCATGCTTCAGAAATGTGGAAAATGGTCCGTTTTCAAATGTTTTATTTTTGAACGTCAGTTCACATTTGTAGGTGGATCATCAGTGTTAGAGCTCAAATTAGCATGTTTAAAGTGATTTTCATGCTTCCAGGGGCTCGGGAAGTGAAATAAATACCATTTGGAGGCATTTAATGTTCGAGCAAAAACGGCTGATTTTCCACAAAAGAGATAACACCCCCCCATTACGTCAGGCTTCAGAAATGTGGAAAATAGACCGTTTTCAAATGTTTTATTTTTGAACGTCAGTTCACATTTGTAGGTGGATCATCAGTGTTAGAGCTAAAATTAGCATGTTTAAAGTGATTTTCATGCTTCCAGGGGCCCAAAACACAAGATTTATGGAATGGTTAAAAGTGCATGAAAATGGCCAATTTACTCACTCTGAGTTCTCAAAAAGGGTTTCTTCACCCCGGGAAGTTAATTAAATACCATTTGGAGGCATTTAATGTTCGAGCAAAAACGGCTGATTTTCGACAAAAGAGATAACACCCCCCCATTACGTCATGCTTCAGAAATGTGGAAAATGGTCCGTTTTCAAATGTTTTATTTTTGAACGTCAGTTCACATTTGTAGGTGGATCATCAGTGTTAGAGCTAAAATTAGCATGTTTAAAGTGATTTTCATGCTTCCAGGGGCTCGGGAAGTTAATTAAATACCATTTGGAGGCATTTAATGTTCGAGCAAAAACGGCTGATTTTCGACAAAAGAGATAACACCCCCCCATTACGTCATGCTTCAGAAATGTGGAAAATGGTCCGTTTTCAAATATTTTATTTTTGAACGTCAGTTCACATTTGTAGGTGGATCATCAGTGTTAGAGCTAAAATTAGCATGTTTAAAGTGATTTTCATGCTTCCAGGGGCCCAAAACACAACATTTATGGAATGGTTAAAAGTGCATGAAAATGGCCAATTTACTCACTCTGAGTTCTCAAAAAGGGTTTCTTCACCCCGGGAAGTTAATTAAATACCATTTGGAGGCATTTAATGTTCGAGCAAAAACGGCTGATTTTCGACAAAAGAGATAACACCCCCCCATTACGTCATGCTTCAGAAATGTGGAAAATGGTCCGTTTTCAAATGTTTTATTTTTGAACGTCAGTTCACATTTGTAGGTGGATCATCAGTGTTAGAGGTAAAATTAGCATGTTTAAAGTGATTTTCATGCTTCCAGGGGCTCGGGAAGTTAATTAAATACCATTTGGAGGCATTTAATGTTCGAGCAAAAACGGCTGATTTTCGACAAAAGAGATAACACCCCCCCATTACGTCATGCTTCAGAAATGTGGAAAATGGTCCGTTTTCAAATGTTTTATTTTTGAACGTCAGTTCACATTTGTAGGTGGATCATCAGTGTTAGAGCTAAAATTAGCATGTTTAAAGTGATTTTCATGCTTCCAGGGGCCCAAAACACAAGATTTATGGAATGGTTAAAAGTGCATGAAAATGGCCAATTTACTCACTCTGAGTTCTCAAAAAGGGTTTCTTCACCCCGGGAAGTTTATTAAATACCATTTGGAGGCATTTAATGTTAGAGCAAAAACGGCTGATTTTCGACTAAAGAGATAACACCCCCCCATTACGTCATGCTTCAGAAATGTGGAAAATGGTCCGTTTTCAAATGTTTTATTTTTGAACGTCAGTTCACATTTGTAGGTGGATCATCAGTGTTAGAGCTAAAATTAGCATGTTTAAAGTGATTTTCATGCTTCCAGGGGCTCGGGAAGTTAATTAAATACCATTTGGAGGCATTTAATGTTCGAGCAAAAACGGCTGATTTTCGACAAAAGAGATAACACCCCCCCATTACGTCATGCTTCAGAAATGTGGAAAATGGTCCGTTTTCAAATGTTTTATTTTTTAACGTCAGTTCACATTTGTAGGTGGATCATCAGTGTTAGAGCTAAAATTAGCATGTTTAAAGTGATTTTCATGCTTCCAGGGGCTCGGGAAGTTAACTAAATACCATTTGGAGGCATTTAATGTTCGAGCAAAAACGGCTGATTTTCGACAAAAGAGATAACACCCCCCCATTACGTCATGCTTCAGAAATGTGGAAAATGGTCCGTTTTCAAATGTTTTATTTTTTAACGTCAGTTCACATTTGTAGGTGGATCATCAGTGTTAGAGCTAAAATTAGCATGTTTAAAGTGATTTTCATGCTTCCAGGGGCCCAAAACACAAGATTTATGGAATGGTTAAAAGTGCATGAAAATGGCCAATTTACTCACTCTGAGTTCTCAAAAAGGGTTTCTTCACCCCGGGAAGTTAATTAAATACCATTTGGAGGCATTTAATGTTCGAGCAAAAACGGCTGATTTTCGACAAAAGAGATAACACCCCCCCATTACGTCATGCTTCAGAAATGTGGAAAATGGTCCGTTTTCAAATGTTTTATTTTTGAACGTCAGTTCACATTTGTAGGTGGATCATCAGTGTTAGAGCTAAAATTAGCATGTTTAAAGTGATTTTCATGCTTCCAGGGGCTCGGGAAGTTAATTAAATACCATTTGGAGGCATTTAATGTTCGAGCAAAAACGGCTGATTTTCGACAAAAGAGATAACACCCCCCCATTACGTCATGCTTCAGAAATGTGGAAAATGGTCCGTTTTCAAATGTTTTATTTTTTAACGTCAGTTCACATTTGTAGGTGGATCATCAGTGTTAGAGCTAAAATTAGCATGTTTAAAGTGATTTTCATGCTTCCAGGGGCTCGGGAAGTTAACTAAAT
Source organism: Lissotriton vulgaris (assembly GCF_964263255.1). Lineage (NCBI taxonomy): Eukaryota > Metazoa > Chordata > Amphibia > Caudata > Salamandridae > Lissotriton > Lissotriton vulgaris. Next base: position 1,780,784 of record NW_028240859.1, read on the forward strand.
ACCATTTGGAGGCATTTAATGTTCGAGCAAAAACGGCTGATTTTCGACAAAAGAGATAACACCCCCCCATTACGTCATGCTTCAGAAATGTGGAAAATGGTCCGTTTTCAAATGTTTTATTTTTTAACGTCAGTTCACATTTGTAGGTGGATCATCAGTGTTAGAGCTAAAATTAGCATGTTTAAAGTGATTTTCATGCTTCCAGGGGCCCAAAACACAAGATTTATGGAATGGTTAAAAGTGCATGAAAATGGCCAATTTACTCACTCTGAGTTCTCAAAAAGGGTTTCTTCACCCCGGGAAGTTTATTAAATACCATTTGGAGGCATTTAATGTTAGAGCAAAAACGGCTGATTTTCGACTAAAGAGATAACACCCCCCCATTACGTCATGCTTCAGAAATGTGGAAAATGGTCCGTTTTCAAATGTTTTATTTTTGAACGTCAGTTCACATTTGTAGGTGGATCATCAGTGTTAGAGCTAAAATTAGCATGTTTAAAGTGATTTTCATGCTTCCAGGGGCCCAAAACACAAGATTTATGGAATGGTTAAAAGTGCATGAAAATGGCCAATTTACTCACTCTGAGTTCTCAAAAAGGGTTTCTTCACCCCGGGAAGTTAATTAAATACCATTTGGAGGCATTTAATGTTAGAGCAAAAACGGCTGATTTTCGACAAAAGAGATAACACCCCCCCATTACGTCATGCTTCAGAAATGTGGAAAATGGTCCGTTTTCAAATGTTTTATTTTTGAACGTCAGTTCACATTTGTAGGTGGATCATCAGTGTTAGAGCTAAAATTAGCATGTTTAAAGTGATTTTCATGCTTCCAGGGGCTCGGGAAGTTAATTAAATACCATTTGGAGGCATTTAATGTTCGAGCAAAAACGGCTGATTTTCGACAAAAGAGATAACATCCCCCCATTACGTCATGCTTCAGAAATGTGGAAAATGGTCCGTTTTCAAATGTTTTATTTTTGAACGTCAGTTCACATTTGTAGGTGGATCATCAGTGTTAGAGCTAAAATTAGCATGTTTAAAGTGATTTTCATGCTTCCAGGGGCCCAAAACACAAGATTTATGGAATGGTTAAAAGTGCATGAAAATGGCCAATTTACTCACTCTGAGTTCTCAAAAAGGGTTTCTTCACCCCGGGAAGTTAATTAAATACCATTTGGAGGCATTTAATGTTCGAGCAAAAACGGCTGATTTTCGAGAAAAGAGATAACACCCCCCCATTACGTCATGCTTCAGAAATGTGGAAAATGGTCCGTTTTCAAATGTTTCATTTTTGAACGTCAGTTCACATTTGTAGGTGGATCATCAGTGTTAGAGCTAAAATTAGCATGTTTAAAGTGATTTTAATGCTTCCAGGGGCTCGGGAAGTCAATTAAATACCATTTGGAGGCATTTAATGTTAGAGCAAAAACGGCTGATTTTCGACAAAAGAGATAACACCCCCCCATTACGTCATGCTTCAGAAATGTGGAAAATGGTCCGTTTTCAAATGTTTTATTTTTGAACGTCAGTTCACATTTGTAGGTGGATCATCAGTGTTAGAGCTAAAATTAGCATGTTTAAAGTGATTTTCATGCTTCCAGGGGCTCGGGAAGTGAAATAAATACCATTTGGAGGCATTTAATGTTCGAGCAAAAACGGCTGATTTTCGACAAAAGAGATAACACCCCCCCATTACGTCATGCTTCAGAAATGTGGAAAATGGTCCGTTTTCAAATGTTTCATTTTTGAACGTCAGTTCACATTTGTAGGTGGATCATCAGTGTTAGAGCTAAAATTAGCATGTTTAAAGTGATTTTCATGCTTCCAGGGGCTCGGAAAGTTAATTAAATACCATTTGGAGGCATTTAATGTTCGAGCAAAAACGGCTGATTTTCGACAAAAGAGATAACACCCCCCCATTACGTCATGCTTCAGAAATGTGGAAAATGGTCCGTTTTCAAATGTTTTATTTTTGAACGTCAGTTCACATTTGTAGGTGGATCATCAGTGTTAGAGCTAAAATTAGCATGTTTAAAGTGATTTTCATGCTTCCAGGGGCTCGGGAAGTTAATTAAATACCATTTGGAGGCATTTAATGTTCGAGCAAAAACGGCTGATTTTCCACAAAAGAGATAACACCCCCCCATTACGTCATGCTTCAGAAATGTGGAAAATGGTCCGTTTTCAAATGTTTTATTTTTGAACGTCAGTTCACATTTGTAGGTGGATCATCAGTGTTAGAGCTAAAATTAGCATGTTTAAAGTGATTTTCATGCTTCCAGGGGCTCGGGAAGTTAATTAAATACCATTTGGAGGCATTTAATGTTCGAGCAAAAACGGCTGATTTTCGACAAAAGAGATAACACCCCCCCATTACGTCATGCTTCAGAAATGTGGAAAATGGTCCGTTTTCAAATGTTTTATTTTTGAACGTCAGTTCACATTTGTAGGTGGATCATCAGTGTTAGAGCTAAAATTAGCATGTTTAAAGTGATTTTCATGCTTCCAGGGGCTCGGGAAGTGAAATAAATACCATTTGGAGGCATTTAATGTTCGAGCAAAAACGGCTGATTTTCGACAAAAGAGATAACACCCCCCCATTACGTCATGCTTCAGAAATGTGGAAAATGGTCCGTTTTCAAATGTTTTATTTTTGAACGTCAGTTCACATTTGTAGGTGGATCATCAGTGTTAGAGCTAAAATTAGCATGTTTAAAGTGATTTTCATGCTTCCAGGGGCTCGGGAAGTTAATTAAATACCATTTGGAGGCATTTAATGTTCGAGCAAAAACGGCTGATTTTCGACAAAAGAGATAACACCCCCCCATTACGTCATGCTTCAGAAATGTGGAAAATGGTCCGTTTTCAAATGTTTTATTTTTGAACGTCAGTTCACATTTGTAGGTGGATCATCAGTGTTAGAGCTCAAATTAGCATGTTTAAAGTGATTTTCATGCTTCCAGGGGCTCGGGAAGTGAAATAAATACCATTTGGAGGCATTTAATGTTCGAGCAAAAACGGCTGATTTTCCACAAAAGAGATAACACCCCCCCATTACGTCAGGCTTCAGAAATGTGGAAAATAGTCCGTTTTCAAATGTTTTATTTTTGAACGTCAGTTCACATTTGTAGGTGGATCATCAGTGTTAGAGCTAAAATTAGCATGTTTAAAGTGATTTTCATGCTTCCAGGGGCCCAAAACACAAGATTAATGGAATGGTTAAAAGTGCATGAAAATGGCCAATTTACTCACTCTGAGTTCTCAAAAAGGGTTTCTTCACCCCGGGAAGTTAATTAAATACCATTTGGAGGCATTTAATGTTAGAGCAAAAACGGCTGATTTTCGACAAAAGAGATAACACCCCCCCATTACGTCATGCTTCAGAAATGTGGAAAATGGTCCGTTTTCAAATGTTTTATTTTTGAACGTCAGTTCACATTTGTAGGTGGATCATCAGTGTTAGAGCTAAAATTAGCATGTTTAAAGTGATTTTCATGCTTCCAGGGGCCCAAAACACAAGATTTATGGAATGGTTAAAAGTGCATGAAAATGGCCAATTTACTCACTCTGAGTTCTCAAAAAGGGTTTCTTCACCCCGGGAAGTTAATTAAATACCATTTGGAGGCATTTAATGTTCGAGCAAAAACGGCTGATTTTCGACAAAAGAGATAACACCCCCCCATTACGTCATGCTTCAGAAATGTGGAAAATGGTCCGTTTTCAAATGTTTTATTTTTGAACGTCAGTTCACATTTGTAGGTGGATCATCAGTGTTAGAGCTAAAATTAGCATGTTTAAAGTGATTTTCATGCTTCCAGGGGACCCAAAATACAAGATTTATGGAATGGTTAAAAGTGCATGAAAATGGCCAATTTACTCACTCTGAGTTCTCAAAAAGGGTTTCTTCACCCCGGGAAGTTAATTAAATACCATTTGGAGGCATTTAATGTTCGAGCAAAAACGGCTGATTTTCGACAAAAGAGATAACACCCCCCCATTACGTCATGCTTCAGAAATGTCGAAAATGGTCCGTTTTCAAATGTTTTATTTTTGAACGTCAGTTCACATTTGTAGGTGGATCATCAGTGTTAGAGCTAAAATTAGCATGTTTAAAGTGATTTTCATGCTTCCAGGGGCCCAAAACACAAGATTTATGGAATGGTTAAAAGTGCATGAAAATGGCCAATTTACTCACTCTGAGTTCTCAAAAAGGGTTTCTTCACCCCGGGAAGTTAATTAAATACCATTTGGAGGCATTTAATGTTCGAGCAAAAACGGCTGATTTTCGACAAAAGAGATAACACCCCCCCATTACGTCATGCTTCAGAAATGTGGAAAATGGTCCGTTTTCAAATGTTTTATTTTTGAACGTCAGTTCACATTTGTAGGTGGATCATCAGTGTTAGAGCTAAAATTAGCTTGTTTAAAGTGATTTTCATAGTTCCAGGGGCTCGGGAAGTTAATTAAATACCATTTGGAGGCATTTAATGTTCGAGCAAAAACGGCTGATTTTCGACAAAAGAGATAACACCCCCCCATTACGTCATGCTTCAGAAATGTGGAAAATGGTCCGTTTTCAAATGTTTTATTTTTGAACGTCAGTTCACATTTGTAGGTGGATCATCAGTGTTAGAGCTAAAATTAGCATGTTTAAAGTGATTTTCATGCTTCCAGGGGCTCGGGAAGTGAAATAAATACCATTTGGAGGCATTTAATGTTCGAGCAAAAACGGCTGATTTTCCACAAAAGAGATAACACCCCCCCATTACGTCAGGCTTCAGAAATGTGGAAAATAGTCCGTTTTCAAATGTTTTATTTTTGAACGTCAGTTCACATTTGTAGGTGGATCATCAGTGTTAGAGCTAAAATTAGCATGTTTAAAGTGATTTTCATGCTTCCAGGGGCCCAAAACACAAGATTAATGGAATGGTTAAAAGTGCATGAAAATGGCCAATTTACTCACTCTGAGTTCTCAAAAAGGGTTTCTTCACCCCGGGAAGTTAATTAAATACCATTTGGAGGCATTTAATGTTAGCGCAAAAACGGCTGATTTTCCTCAAAAGAGATAACACCCCTCCATTACGTCATGCTTCAGAAATGTGGAAAATGGTCCTTTTTCAAATGTTTTATTTTTGAACGTCAGTTCACATTTGTAGGTGGATCATCAGTGTTAGAGCTAAAATTAGCATGTTTAAAGTGATTTCCATGCTTCCAGGGGCTCGGGAAGTTAATTAAATACCATTTGGAGGCATTTAATGTTCGAGCAAAAACGGCTGATTTTCGACAAAAGAGATAACACCCCCCCATTACGTCATGCTTCAGAAATGTGGAAAATGGTCCGTTTTCAAATGTTTTATTTTTGAACGTCAGTTCACATTTGTAGGTGGATCATCAGTGTTAGAGCTAAAATTAGCATGTTTAAAGTGATTTTCATGCTTCCAGGGGCTCGGGAAGTGAAATAAATACCATTTGGAGGCATTTAATGTTCGAGCAAAAACGGCTGATTTTCCACAAAAGAGATAACACCCCCCCATTACATCATGCTTCAGAAATGTGGAAAATGGTCCGTTTTCAAATGTTTTATTTTTGAACGTCAGTTCACATTTGTAGGTGGATCATCAGTGTTAGAGCTAAAATTAGCATGTTTAAAGTGATTTTCATGCTTCCAGGGGCTCGGGAAGTTAATTAAATACCATTTGGAGGCATTTAATGTTCGAGCAAAAACGGCTGATTTTCGACAAAAGAGATAACACCCCCCCGTTACGTCATGCTTCAGAAATGTGGAAAATGGTCCGTTTTCAAATGTTTTATTTTTGAACGTCAGTTCACATTTGTAGGTGGATCATCAGTGTTAGAGCTAAAATTAGCATGTTTAAAGTGATTTTCATGCTTCCAGGGGCTCGGGAAGTGAAATAAATACCATTTGGAGGCATTTAATGTTCGAGCAAAAACGGCTGATTTTCCACAAAAGAGATAACACCCCCCCATTACGTCATGCTTCAGAAATGTGGAAAATGGTCCGTTTTCAAATGTTTTATTTTTGAACGTCAGTTCACATTTGTAGGTGGATCATCAGTGTTAGAGCTAAAATTAGCATGTTTAAAGTGATTTTCATGCTTCCAGGGGCCCAAAACACAAGATTTATGGAATGGTTAAAAGTGCATGAAAATGGCCAATTTACTCACTCTGAGTTCTCAAAAAGGGTTTCTTCACCCCGGGAAGTTAATTAAATACCATTTGGAGGCATTTAATGTTCGAGCAAAAACGGCTGATTTTCGACAAAAGAGATAACACCCCCCCATTACGTCATGCTTCAGAAATGTGGAAAATGGTCCGTTTTCAAATGTTTTATTTTTGAACGTCAGTTCACATTTGTAGGTGGATCATCAGTGTTAGAGCTAAAATTAGCATGTTTAAAGTGATTTTCATGCTTCCAGGGGCTCGGGAAGTTAATTAAATACCATTTGGAGGCATTTAATGTTCGAGCAAAAACGGCTGATTTTCGACAAAAGAGATAACACCCCCCCATTACGTCATGCTTCAGAAATGTGGAAAATGGTCCGTTTTCAAATATTTTATTTTTGAACGTCAGTTCACATTTGTAGGTGGATCATCAGTGTTAGAGCTAAAATTAGCATGTTTAAAGTGATTTTCATGCTTCCAGGGGCCCAAAACACAACATTTATGGAATGGTTAAAAGTGCATGAAAATGGCCCATTTACTCACTCTGAGTTCTCAAAAAGGGTTTCTTCACCCCGGGAAGTTAATTAAATACCATTTGGAGGCATTTAATGTTCGAGCAAAAACGGCTGATTTTCGACAAAAGAGATAACACCCCCCCATTACGTCATGCTTCAGAAATGTGGAAAATGGTCCGTTTTCAAATGTTTTATTTTTGAACGTCAGTTCACATTTGTAGGTGGATCATCAGTGTTAGAGGTAAAATTAGCATGTTTAAAGTGATTTTCATGCTTCCAGGGGCTCGGGAAGTTAATTAAATACCATTTGGAGGCATTTAATGTTCGAGCAAAAACGGCTGATTTTCGACAAAAGAGATAACACCCCCCCATTACGTCATGCTTCAGAAATGTGTAAAATGGTCCGTTTTCAAATGTTTTATTTTTGAACGTCAGTTCACATTTGTAGGTGGATCATCAGTGTTAGAGCTAAAATTAGCATGTTTAAAGTGATTTTCATGCTTCCAGGGGCCCAAAACACAAGATTTATGGAATGGTTAAAAGTGCATGAAAATGGCCAATTTACTCACTCTGAGTTCTCAAAAAGGGTTTCTTCACCCCGGGAAGTTTATTAAATACCATTTGGAGGCATTTAATGTTAGAGCAAAAACGGCTGATTTTCGACTAAAGAGATAACACCCCCCCATTACGTCATGCTTCAGAAATGTGGAAAATGGTCCGTTTTCAAATGTTTTATTTTTGAACGTCAGTTCACATTTGTAGGTGGATCATCAGTGTTAGAGCTAAAATTAGCATGTTTAAAGTGATTTTCATGCTTCCAGGGGCTCGGGAAGTTAATTAAATACCATTTGGAGGCATTTAATGTTCGAGCAAAAACGGCTGATTTTCGACAAAAGAGATAACACCCCCCCATTACGTCATGCTTCAGAAATGTGGAAAATGGTCCGTTTTCAAATGTTTTATTTTTTAACGTCAGTTCACATTTGTAGGTGGATCATCAGTGTTAGAGCTAAAATTAGCATGTTTAAAGTGATTTTCATGCTTCCAGGGGCTCGGGAAGTTAACTAAATACCATTTGGAGGCATTTAATGTTCGAGCAAAAACGGCTGATTTTCGACAAAAGAGATAACACCCCCCCATTACGTCATGCTTCAGAAATGTGGAAAATGGTCCGTTTTCAAATGTTTTATTTTTTAACGTCAGTTCACATTTGTAGGTGGATCATCAGTGTTAGAGCTAAAATTAGCATGTTTAAAGTGATTTTCATGCTTCCAGGGGCCCAAAACACAAGATTTATGGAATGGTTAAAAGTGCATGAAAATGGCCAATTTACTCACTCTGAGTTCTCAAAAAGGGTTTCTTCACCCCGGGAAGTTAATTAAATACCATTTGGAGGCATTTAATGTTCGAGCAAAAACGGCTGATTTTCGACAAAAGAGATAACACCCCCCCATTACGTCATGCTTCAGAAATGTGGAAAATGGTCCGTTTTCAAATGTTTTATTTTTGAACGTCAGTTCACATTTGTAGGTGGATCATCAGTGTTAGAGCTAAAATTAGCATGTTTAAAGTGATTTTCATGCTTCCAGGGGCTCGGGAAGTTAATTAAATACCATTTGGAGGCATTTAATGTTCGAGCAAAAACGGCTGATTTTCGACAAAAGAGATAACACCCCCCCATTACGTCATGCTTCAGAAATGTGGAAAATGGTCCGTTTTCAAATGTTTTATTTTTTAACGTCAGTTCACATTTGTAGGTGGATCATCAGTGTTAGAGCTAAAATTAGCATGTTTAAAGTGATTTTCATGCTTCCAGGGGCTCGGGAAGTTAACTAAATACCATTTGGAGGCATTTAATGTTCGAGCAAAAACGGCTGATTTTCGACAAAAGAGATAACACCCCCCCATTACGTCATGCTTCAGAAATGTGGAAAATGGTCCGTTTTCAAATGTTTTATTTTTTAACGTCAGTTCACATTTGTAGGTGGATCATCAGTGTTAGAGCTAAAATTAGCATGTTTAAAGTGATTTTCATGCTTCCAGGGGCCCAAAACACAAGATTTATGGAATGGTTAAAAGTGCATGAAAATGGCCAATTTACTCACTCTGAGTTCTCAAAAAGGGTTTCTTCACCCCGGGAAGTTTATTAAATACCATTTGGAGGCATTTAATGTTAGAGCAAAAACGGCTGATTTTCGACTAAAGAGATAACACCCCCCCATTACGTCATGCTTCAGAAATGTGGAAAATGGTCCGTTTTCAAATGTTTTATTTTTGAACGTCAGTTCACATTTGTAGGTGGATCATCAGTGTTAGAGCTAAAATTAGCATGTTTAAAGTGATTTTCATGCTTCCAGGGGCCCAAAACACAAGATTTATGGAATGGTTAAAAGTGCATGAAAATGGCCAATTTACTCACTCTGAGTTCTCAAAAAGGGTTTCTTCACCCCGGGAAGTTAATTAAATACCATTTGGAGGCATTTAATGTTAGAGCAAAAACGGCTGATTTTCGACAAAAGAGATAACACCCCCCCATTACGTCATGCTTCAGAAATGTGGAAAATGGTCCGTTTTCAAATGTTTTATTTTTGAACGTCAGTTCACATTTGTAGGTGGATCATCAGTGTTAGAGCTAAAATTAGCATGTTTAAAGTGATTTTCATGCTTCCAGGGGCTCGGGAAGTTAATTAAATACCATTTGGAGGCATTTAATGTTCGAGCAAAAACGGCTGATTTTCGACAAAAGAGATAACATCCCCCCATTACGTCATGCTTCAGAAATGTGGAAAATGGTCCGTTTTCAAATGTTTTATTTTTGAACGTCAGTTCACATTTGTAGGTGGATCATCAGTGTTAGAGCTAAAATTAGCATGTTTAAAGTGATTTTCATGCTTCCAGGGGCCCAAAACACAAGATTTATGGAATGGTTAAAAGTGCATGAAAATGGCCAATTTACTCACTCTGAGTTCTCAAAAAGGGTTTCTTCACCCCGGGAAGTTAATTAAATACCATTTGGAGGCATTTAATGTTCGAGCAAAAACGGCTGATTTTCGAGAAAAGAGATAACACCCCCCCATTACGTCATGCTTCAGAAATGTGGAAAATGGTCCGTTTTCAAATGTTTCATTTTTGAACGTCAGTTCACATTTGTAGGTGGATCATCAGTGTTAGAGCTAAAATTAGCATGTTTAAAGTGATTTTAATGCTTCCAGGGGCTCGGCAAGTCAATTAAATACCATTTGGAGGCATTTAATGTTAGAGCAAAAACGGCTGATTTTCGACAAAAGAGATAACACCCCCCCATTACGTCATGCTTCAGAAATGTGGAAAATGGTCCGTTTTCAAATGTTTTATTTTTGAACGTCAGTTCACATTTGTAGGTGGATCATCAGTGTTAGAGCTAAAATTAGCATGTTTAAAGTGATTTTCATGCTTCCAGGGGCTCGGGAAGTGAAATAAATACCATTTGGAGGCATTTAATGTTCGAGCAAAAACGGCTGATTTTCGACAAAAGAGATAACACCCCCCCATTACGTCATGCTTCAGAAATGTGGAAAATGGTCCGTTTTCAAATGTTTCATTTTTGAACGTCAGTTCACATTTGTAGGTGGATCATCAGTGTTAGAGCTAAAATTAGCATGTTTAAAGTGATTTTCATGCTTCCAGGGGCTCGGAAAGTTAATTAAATACCATTTGGAGGCATTTAATGTTCGAGCAAAAACGGCTGATTTTCGACAAAAGAGATAACACCCCCCCATTACGTCATGCTTCAGAAATGTGGAAAATGGTCCGTTTTCAAATGTTTTATTTTTGAACGTCAGTTCACATTTGTAGGTGGATCATCAGTGTTAGAGCTAAAATTAGCATGTTTAAAGTGATTTTCATGCTTCCAGGGGCTCGGGAAGTTAATTAAATACCATTTGGAGGCATTTAATGTTCGAGCAAAAACGGCTGATTTTCCACAAAAGAGATAACACCCCCCCATTACGTCATGCTTCAGAAATGTGGAAAATGGTCCGTTTTCAAATGTTTTATTTTTGAACGTCAGTTCACATTTGTAGGTGGATCATCAGTGTTAGAGCTAAAATTAGCATGTTTAAAGTGATTTTCATGCTTCCAGGGGCTCGGGAAGTTAATTAAATACCATTTGGAGGCATTTAATGTTCGAGCAAAAACGGCTGATTTTCGACAAAAGAGATAACACCCCCCCATTACGTCATGCTTCAGAAATGTGGAAAATGGTCCGTTTTCAAATGTTTTATTTTTGAACGTCAGTTCACATTTGTAGGTGGATCATCAGTGTTAGAGCTAAAATTAGCATGTTTAAAGTGATTTTCATGCTTCCAGGGGCTCGGGAAGTGAAATAAATACCATTTGGAGGCATTTAATGTTCGAGCAAAAACGGCTGATTTTCGACAAAAGAGATAACACCCCCCCATTACGTCATGCTTCAGAAATGTGGAAAATGGTCCGTTTTCAAATGTTTTATTTTTGAACGTCAGTTCACATTTGTAGGTGGATCATCAGTGTTAGAGCTAAAATTAGCATGTTTAAAGTGATTTTCATGCTTCCAGGGGCTCGGGAAGTTAATTAAATACCATTTGGAGGCATTTAATGTTCGAGCAAAAACGGCTGATTTTCGACAAAAGAGATAACACCCCCCCATTACGTCATGCTTCAGAAATGTGGAAAATGGTCCGTTTTCAAATGTTTTATTTTTGAACGTCAGTTCACATTTGTAGGTGGATCATCAGTGTTAGAGCTCAAATTAGCATGTTTAAAGTGATTTTCATGCTTCCAGGGGCTCGGGAAGTGAAATAAATACCATTTGGAGGCATTTAATGTTCGAGCAAAAAAGGCTGATTTTCCACAAAAGAGATAACACCCCCCCATTACGTCAGGCTTCAGAAATGTGGAAAATAGTCCGTTTTCAAATGTTTTATTTTTGAACGTCAGTTCACATTTGTAGGTGGATCATCAGTGTTAGAGCTAAAATTAGCATGTTTAAAGTGATTTTCATGCTTCCAGGGGCCCAAAACACAAGATTTATGGAATGGTTAAAAGTGCATGAAAATGGCCAATTTACTCACTCTGAGTTCTCAAAAAGGGTTTCTTCACCCCGGGAAGTTAATTAAATACCATTTGGAGGCATTTAATGTTCGAGCAAAAACGGCTGATTTTCGACAAAAGAGATAACACCCCCCCATTACGTCATGCTTCAGAAATGTGGAAAATGGTCCGTTTTCAAATGTTTTATTTTTGAACGTCAGTTCACATTTGTAGGTGGATCATCAGTGTTAGAGCTAAAATTAGCATGTTTAAAGTGATTTTCATGCTTCCAGGGGACCCAAAATACAAGATTTATGGAATGGTTAAAAGTGCATGAAAATGGCCAATTTACTCACTCTGAGTTCTCAAAAAGGGTTTCTTCACCCCGGGAAGTTAATTAAATACCATTTGGAGGCATTTAATGTTCGAGCAAAAACGGCTGATTTTCGACAAAAGAGATAACACCCCCCCATTACGTCATGCTTCAGAAATGTCGAAAATGGTCCGTTTTCAAATGTTTTATTTTTGAACGTCAGTTCACATTTGTAGGTGGATCATCAGTGTTAGAGCTAAAATTAGCATGTTTAAAGTGATTTTCATGCTTCCAGGGGCCCAAAACACAAGATTTATGGAATGGTTAAAAGTGCATGAAAATGGCCAATTTACTCACTCTGAGTTCTCAAAAAGGGTTTCTTCACCCCGGGAAGTTAATTAAATACCATTTGGAGGCATTTAATGTTCGAGCAAAAACGGCTGATTTTCGACAAAAGAGATAACACCCCCCCATTACGTCATGCTTCAGAAATGTGGAAAATGGTCCGTTTTCAAATGTTTTATTTTTGAACGTCAGTTCACATTTGTAGGTGGATCATCAGTGTTAGAGCTAAAATTAGCTTGTTTAAAGTGATTTTCATAGTTCCAGGGGCTCGGGAAGTTAATTAAATACCATTTGGAGGCATTTAATGTTCGAGCAAAAACGGCTGATTTTCGACAAAAGAGATAACACCCCCCCATTACGTCATGCTTCAGAAATGTGGAAAATGGTCCGTTTTCAAATGTTTTATTTTTGAACGTCAGTTCACATTTGTAGGTGGATCATCAGTGTTAGAGCTAAAATTAGCATGTTTAAAGTGATTTTCATGCTTCTTGGGGCCCAAAACACAAGATTTATGGAATGATTAAAAGTGCATGAAAATGGCCAATTTACTCACTCTGAGTTCTCAAAAAGGGTTTCTTCACCCCGGGAAGTTAATTAAATACCATTTGGAGGCATTTAATGTTCGAGCAAAAACGGCTGATTTTCGACAAAAGAGATAACACCCCCCCATTACGTCATGCTTCAGAAATGTGGAAAATGGTCCGTTTTCAAATGTTTTATTTTTGAACGTCAGTTCACATTTGTAGGTGGATCATCAGTGTTAGAGCTAAAATTAGCATGTTTAAAGTGATTTTCATGCTTCCAGGGGCTCGGGAAGTTAATTAAATACCATTTGGAGGCATTTAATGTTTGAGCAAAAACGGCTGATTTTCGACAAAAGAGATAACACCCCCCCATTACGTCATGCTTCAGAAATGTGGAAAATGGTCCATTTTCAAATGTTTTATTTTTGAACGTCAGTTCACATTTGTAGGTGGATCATCAGTGTTAGAGCTAACATTAGCATGTTTAAAGTGATTTTCATGCTTCCAGGGGCCCAAAACACAAGATTTATGGAATGGTTAAAAGTGCATGAAAATGGCCAATTTACTCACTCTGAGTTCTCAAAAAGGGTTTCTTCACCCCGGGAAGTTAATTAAATACCATTTGGAGGCATTTAATGTTCGAGCAAAAACGGCTGATTTTCGACAAAAGAGATAACACCCCCCATTACGTCATGCTTCAGAAATGTGGAAAATGGTCCGTTTTCAAATGTTTTATTTTTGAACGTCAGTTCACATTTGTAGGTGGATCATCAGTGTTAGAGCTAAAATTAGCATGTTTAAAGTGATTTTCATGCTTCCAGGGGCCCAAAACACAAGATTTATGGAATGGTTAAAAGTGCATGAAAATGGCCAATTTACTCACTCTGAGTTCTCAAAAAGGGTTTCTTCACCCCAGGAAGTTAATTAAATACCATTTGGAGGCATTTAATGTTCGAGCAAAAACGGCTGATTTTCGACAAAAGAGATAACACCCCCCCATTACGTCATGCTTCAGAAATGTGGAAAATGGTCCGTTTTCAAATGTTTTATTTTTGAACGTCAGTTCACATTTGTAGGTGGATCATCAGTGTTAGAGCTAAAATTAGCATGTTTAAAGTGATTTTCATGCTTCCAGGGGCTCGGGAAGTTAATTAAATACCATTTGGAGGCATTTAATGTTCGAGCAAAAATGGCTGATTTTCGACAAAAGAGATAACACCCCCCCCATTACGTCATGCTTCAGAAATGTGGAAAATGGTCCGTTTTCAAATGTTTTATTTTTGAACGTCAGTTCACATTTGTAGGTGGATCATCAGTGTTAGAGCTAAAATTAGCATGTTTAAAGTGATTTTCATGCTTCTTGGGGCCCAAAACACAAGATTTATGGAATGGTTAAAAGTGCATGAAAATGGCCAATTTACTCACTCTGAGTTCTCAAAAAGGGTTTCTTCACCCCGGGAAGTTAATTAAATACCATTTGGAGGCATTTAATGTTCGAGCAAAAACGGCTGATTTTCGACAAAAGAGATAACACCCCCCCATTACGTCATGCTTCAGAAATGTGGAAAATGGTCCGTTTTCAAATGTTTTATTTTTGAACGTCAGTTCACATTTGTAGGTGGATCATCAGTGTTAGAGCTAAAATTAGTCTGTTTAAAGTGATTTTCATGCTTCCAGGGGCTCGGGAAGTTAATTAATTACCATTTGGAGGCATTTAATGTTCGAGCAAAAACGGCTGATTTTCCCCAAAAGAGATAACACCCCCCCATTACGTCATGCTTCAGAAATGTGGAAAATGGTCCGTTTTCAAATGTTTTATTTTTGAACGTCAGTTCACATTTGTAGGTGGATCATCAGTGTTAGAGCTAAAATTAGCATGTTTAAAGTGATTTTCATGCTTCCAGGGGCTCGGGAAGTTAATTAAATACCATTTGGAGGCATTTAATGTTCGAGCAAAAACGGCTGATTTTCGACAAAAGAGATAACACCCCCCCATTACGTCATGCTTCAGAAATGTGGAAAATGGTCCGTTTTCAAATGTTTTATTTTTGAACGTCAGTTCACATTTGTAGGTGGATCATCAGTGTTAGAGCTAAAATTAGCATGTTTAAAGTGATTTTCATGCTTCCAGGGGCCCAAAACACAAGATTTATGGAATGGTTAAAAGTGCATGAAAATGGCCAATTTACTCACTCTGAGTTCTCAAAAAGGGTTTCTTCACCCCGGGAAGTTAATTAAATACCATTTGGAGGCATTTAATGTTAGAGCAAAAACGGCTGATTTTCGACAAAAGAGATAACACCCCCCATTACGTCATGCTTCAGAAATGTGGAAAATGGTCCGTTTTCAAATGTTTTATTTTTGAACGTCAGTTCACATTTGTAGGTGGTTCATCAGTGTTAGAGCTAAAATTAGCATGTTTAAAGTGATTTTCATGCTTCCAGGGGCTCGGGAAGTTAATTAAATACCATTTGGAGGCATTTAATGTTCGAGCAAAAAAGGCTGATTTTCGACAAAAGAGATAACACCCCCCCATTACGTCATGCTTCAGAAATGTGGAAAATGGTCCGTTTTCCAAATGTTTTATTTTTGAACGTCAGTTCACATTTGTAGGTGGATCATCAGTGTTAGAGCTAAAATTAGCATGTTTAAAGTGATTTTCATGCTTCCAGGGGCTCGGGAAGTTAATTAAATACCATTTGGAGGCATTTAATGTTAGAGCAAAAACGGCTGATTTTCGACAAAAGAGATAACACCCCCCCATTACGTCATGCTTCAGAAATGTGGAAAATGGTCCGTTTTCAAATGTTTTATTTTTGAACGTCAGTTCACATTTGTAGGTGGATCATCAGTGTTAGAGCTAAAATTAGCATGTTTAAAGTGATTTTCATGCTTCCAGGGGCTCGGGAAGTGAAATAAATACCATTTGGAGGCATTTAATGTTCGAGCAAAAACGGCTGATTTTCGACAAAAGAGATAACACCCCCCCATTACGTCATGCTTCAGAAATGTGGAAAATGGTCAGTTTTCAAATGTTTCATTTTTGAACGTCAGTTCACATTTGTAGGTGGATCATCAGTGTTAGAGCTAAAATTAGCATGTTTAAAGTGATTTTCATGCTTCCAGGGGCTCGGGAAGTTAATTAAATACCATTTGGAGGCATTTAATGTTCGAGCAAAAACGGCTGATTTTCGACAAAAGAGATAACACCCCCCCATTACGTCATGCTTCAGAAATGTGGAAAATGGTCCGTTTTCAAATGTTTTATTTTTGAACGTCAGTTCACATTTGTAGGTGGATCATCAGTGTTAGAGCTAAAATTAGCATGTTTAAAGTGATTTTCATGCTTCCAGGGGCTCGGGAAGTTAATTAAATACCATTTGGAGGCATTTAATGTTCGAGCAAAAACGGCTGATTTTCCACAAAAGAGATAACACCCCCCCATTACGTCATGCTTCAGAAATGTGGAAAATGGTCCGTTTTCAAATGTTTTATTTTTGAACGTCAGTTCACATTTGTAGGTGGATCATCAGTGTTAGAGCTAAAATTAGCATGTTTAAAGTGATTTTCATGCTTCCAGGGGCTCGGGAAGTTAATTAAATACCATTTGGAGGCATTTAATGTTCGAGCAAAAACGGCTGATTTTCGACAAAAGAGATAACACCCCCCCATTACGTCATGCTTCAGAAATGTGGAAAATGGTCCGTTTTCAAATATTTTATTTTTGAACGTCAGTTCACATTTGTAGGTGGATCATCAGTGTTAGAGCTAAAATTAGCATGTTTAAAGTGATTTTCATGCTTCCAGGGGCCCAAAACACAAGATTTATGGAATGGTTAAAAGAGCATGAAAATGGCCAATTTACTCACTCTGAGTTCTCAAAAAGGGTTTCTTCCCCCCGGGAAGTTAATTAAATACCATTTGGAGGCATTTAATGTTCGAGCAAAAGCGGCTGATTTTCGACAAAAGAGATAACACCCCCCCATTACGTCATGCTTCAGAAATGTGGAAAATGGTCCGTTTTCAAATGTTTTATTTTTGAACGTCAGTTCACATTTGTAGGTGGATCATCAGTGTTAGAGCTAAAATTAGCATGTTTAAAGTGATTTTCATGCTTCCAGGGGCTCGGGAAGTGAAATAAATACCATTTGGAGGCATTTAATGTTAGAGCAAAAACGGCTGATTTTCGACAAAAGAGATAACACCCCCCCATTACGTCATGCTTCAGAAATGTGGAAAATGGTCCGTTTTCAAATGTTTTATTTTTGAACGTCAGTTCACATTTGTAGGTGGATCATCAGTGTTAGAGCTAAAATTAGCATGTTTAAAGTGATTTTCATGCTTCCAGGGGCTCGGGTAGTTAATTAAATACCATTTGGAGGCATTTAATGTCCGAGCAAAAACGGCTGATTTTCGACAAAAGAGATAACACCCCCCCCCATTACGTCATGCTTCAGAAATGTGGAAAATGGTCCGTTTTCAAATGTTTTATTTTTGAACGTCAGTTCACATTTGTAGGTGGATCATCAGTGTTAGAGCTAAAATTAGCATGTTTAAAGTGATTTTCATGCTTCCAGGGGCTCGGGAAGTTAATTAAATACCATTTGGAGGCATTTAATGTTCGAGCAAAAACGGCTGATTTTCGACAAAAGAGATAACACCCCCCCATTACGTCATGTTACAGAAATGTGGAAAATGGTCCTTTTTCAAATGTTTTATTTTTGAACGTCAGTTCACATTTGTAGGTGGATCATCAGTGTTAGGGCTAAAATTAGCATGTTTAAAGTGATTTTCATGCTTCCAGGGGCTCGGGAAGTTAATTAAATACCATTTGGAGGCATTTAATGTTCGAGCAAAAACGGCTGATTTTCGACAAAAGAGATAACACCCCCCCATTACGTCATGCTTCCGAAATGTGGAAAATGGTCCGTTTTCAAATGTTTTATTTTTGAACGTCAGTTCACATTTGTAGGTGGATCATCAGTGTTAGAGCTAAAATTAGCATGTTTAAAGTGATTTTCATGCTTCCAGGGGCTCGGGAAGTTAATTAAATACCATTTGGAGGCATTTAATGTTCGAGCAAAAACGGCTGATTTTCGACAAAAGAGATAACACCCCCCCCATTACGTCATGCTTCAGAAATGTGGAAAATGGTCCGTTTTCAAATGTTTTATTTTTGAACGTCAGTTCACATTTGTAGGTGGATCATCAGTGTTAGAGCTAAAATTAGCATGTTTAAAGTGATTTTCATGCTTCCAGGGGCTCGGGAAGTTAATTAAATACCATTTGGAGGCATTTAATGTTCGAGCAAAAACGGCTGATTTTCGACAAAAGAGATAACACCCCCCCATTACGTCATGTTACAGAAATGTGGAAAATGGTCCGTTTTCAAATGTTTTATTTTTGAACGTCAGTTCACATTTGTAGGTGGATCATCAGTGTTAGAGCTAAAATTAGCATGTTTAAAGTGATTTTCATGCTTCCAGGGGCTCGGGAAGGTAATTAAATACCATTTGGAGGCATTTAATGTTCGAGCAAAAACGGCTGATTTTCGACAAAAGAGATAACACCCCCCCATTACGTCATGCTTCAGAAATGTGGAAAATGGTCCGTTTTCAAATGTTTTATTTTTGAACGTCAGTTCACATTTGTAGGTGGATCATCAGTGTTAGAGCTAAAATTAGCATGTTTAAAGTGATTTTCATGCTTCCAGGGGCCCAAAACACAAGATTTATGGAATGGTTAAAAGTGCATGAAAATGGCCAATTTACTCACTCTGAGTTCTCAAAAAGGGTTTCTTCACCCCGGGAAGTTAATTAAATACCATTTGGAGGCATTTAATGTTAGAGCAAAAACGGCTGATTTTCGACAAAAGAGATAACACCCCCCCATTACGTCATGCTTCAGAAATGTGGAAAATGGTCCGTTTTCAAATGTTTTATTTTTGAACGTCAGTTCACATTTGTAGGTGGATCATCAGTGTTAGAGCTAAAATTAGCATGTTTAAAGTGATTTTCATGCTTCCAGGGGCCCAAAACACAAGATTTATGGAATGGTTAAAAGTGCATGAAAAAGGCCAATTTACTCACTCTGAGTTCTCAAAAAGGGTTTCTTCACCCCGGGAAGTTAATTAAATACCATTTGGAGGCATTTAATGTTTGAGCAAAAACGGCTGATTTTCGACAAAAGAGATAACACCCCCCCATTACGTCATGCTTCAGAAATGTGGAAAATGGTCCGTGTTCAAATGTTTTATTTTTGAACGTCAGTTCACATTTGTAGGTGGAT